>NC_061493.1:653357-1275007 GCF_022539355.2 Hippoglossus stenolepis
GTGAGAACTAAACAAAGTAGAGACAAAAACACAAAATTATTCTCACAGAGAATAAATGAAACATTTAACAAATACAAAACAGAACATTGTATACCTCATGGTGAGGTGTTCTGCCTCTTGTGCTGAAAGCAGCGTGCATTGCGTCACTAATAATAATCCCCCCTGCAACCGCTATCAAATATTTGATGTGCCATGAAAACACCACATTCTCGGAAACAAAATCAAATACAGTATATGTATATATATATATATAATTATAATGCCCAACAAAGATTATTATTAATTAACCTAGATGATTTTACCTTAAACTAAATTTCTTACTTAAAGTTTTAACTGTATAACTGACTTTGATGGCAGCTACAGTATATATTAGGAGTAGCCTTTTAAAATTTTGAAAAAATAATTACCATTTCTATTTATTTATTCATCAGTTAAAGTTTATATATAAACATTTATATATATAAACTTTAACTGATATAATCACTCATAATATATATATTTTTAATATATTGAGTATAGCAAAATGTTTAAATAAATATAGATCTGGAAAAGATTTAAATGTATGAGAAACTCTCTGTGATGTGACCAGTCAAAGTCACTGAGTCCCCCAAAAGGTTCAACCTTTGTTAGCCCATATCTTCCTTAATTAGGATCTGAAACAATATTTTGGTTCATCATCATGTGACCAAATCAGTATGAGAAATATAACTAATATGTGACATTGTGAAACTAAAGTGCCATAATTTGACTCTGAATGATCCTCAAACATAAATCATGGATAAATGCATGATGTGTAGAAATTTGTAATGTGTAGAAATATATTAGCCTTCCACTGCTGTCTGTTCACTACCCCCTGCTCTTGGTGCATCGCTGCAAACTCCTCCACCATTTGAGCCAGCATAGTCACAGACTGGAGCTGCTGTGGATCTGTCACCGCACTGGCTGCATATTGGGCACCACTGAGGCAAAGTTGCCTGCCATGATGGGTCTCCCAACAACAGCCATTTACTGGTTTCATCATTTTTATTGAAAACAGAAACAATACATTAAACATAAATGCCTGGCATCACAATCTCTCTCTATAGTTGCAGCTCAGCTCTTGCTTTTCTCCATGTCTCTCCCTCTGTGTCACAGTCTGTGTCACTGTGTGACTCTTCTGTGTGTGACTGTGTGCATTGGACTTCTGGAGGTTTCATGCTGCCAGACTGCTTGAATTTAGGCTGAGTACTTTCTTTAAACAGGCTTATCTGCTGAAATGTTACTGTATCTGCTGTCTTAGATAATCTTGACTGCTTTGTTTGTGCGTTTTTTCTTAACTAGGATTGTGTGAGCTAGAATGTTCGTTTCACTCAGGTGTTTGAGATAGCTAGAACCAGTTAGAGTTAAAGTTGGTTTAACTTTATTCTAAGTCTGCCAAGAGCTAAGTTCTAATTTACTTCATCTCTTACTCTCTCCCACTCCCACTCTCACAATCTGACAACCCTATCTCATCAACAGACTCTGTACC
This sequence comes from Hippoglossus stenolepis, assembly GCF_022539355.2. Taxonomy (NCBI): domain Eukaryota; kingdom Metazoa; phylum Chordata; class Actinopteri; order Pleuronectiformes; family Pleuronectidae; genus Hippoglossus; species Hippoglossus stenolepis. Next base: position 654,865 of record NC_061493.1, read on the forward strand.
TGTCCATCGCAACTCTCTCCCTTCTCTCTGACCTCATCTGTTTTATCAGCCCTCCCTTCATCTGACTCTTTCTCACTCATGCATCCTAACTCTGCCACAGAAACTCTCCTCTCCACTCTGTCCTCCTCTCTTGATTATCTCTGTCCTCTTACTTCACAACAGGTGCACAAGTCCTCCCCTGCTCCGTGGTTGTCTGACTCTTTTTATCAAACAAAATTACAATCCTTATTTTCAAACCCAAAAAACTATTTTCCAACCTTCTTGATGCTCAAGTCCCCCTCCTCCTTCTGCCCTTCTACCAAGCCAATATGTCAACTATTTTACAAAAAAGATAGATGACATAAGCTCCTCATTCTCCAACCCACGTTCTGAAATTACTTTTCTATCAACCACATCTTCAGCTTCATCCCCTTCTCTTTCCTCTTTCACCCCCCTGTCTCCCAATCAAGTTCTTGCCCTGGTTTATTTCTGCCCGCCCAACTACCTGCCCCCTTGACCCAATTCAATCTCACATTCTCCAGTCTATTGCGCCCAACCTTCTTCATTTTCTCACCCATTTTATTAACACTTTACTGTCAACTGGCTGCTACCTTAACTCTCTTCAGGAGGCAAGAGAGAACCTACTACAGACCTGTCTCGCTTCCTCCTTTTCTCTCCAAAGCACTCGAGCGAGCTATCTTTAATCAACTCTCCTTCTATCTACACCAGCACAACCTTCTTGATCCTCACCAGTCTGGTTTAAAGGCAGGCCACTCAACTGAGACTGCTTTCCTTGCTGTCACTGAGCAACTTCACAGTGCTGGAGCAGCCTCTCTCTCCTCTGTGGTCATCTTTCTAGACCTTTCTCCTGCGTTTGACACAGTGAACCACCAGATCCTTATTTCCTCCCTTCAGGACCTGGGTGTCTCAGTCTCTGCACTCTCCCTGCTCTCATCCTACCTCAAAGACCGCACTTACCGGGTAATTTGGAGAGGATATGTGTCAGAACCTTGTCCACTCACTACTGCAGTCCCTCAAGGTTTCTTCCTGGGTCCCCTCCTTTTCTCTCTGTACACCAACTCTCTCGGCTCTGTCATTCACTCACATGGCTTTTCCTACCACAGCTACTCAGATGACACCCAATAATCCTCTCTTTTCCCCAGTCTGAAACACAGGACTGACACTCTGCCTGTCTGACTGACATCTCTCAGTGAATGTCTGCACACCACCTGAAAATCAATCTTGACAAGACCAAGCTACTTTTCCTTCCAGGGCAGGGCTCGCCCACCCTTGACCTTACTGTCACCATCGACAACTTTGTGGTCGAAAGTCAACTCTCCCTTATCATCCAACATTGCTGCAACAACCCGATGTTGTGCTGCATAGATACATGCAGCACAACATCAGGAGAGTACGTCCCCTTTTCACTCAGAAGGCAGCACAGGTTCTAGTCCAGGCTCTTGTCGTCCCACGCCTAGACTACTGCAACTCCCTCCTGGCAGGTCTACCTGCTAGTGCCATCTGACCTCTGCAGCTCATTCAGAATGCAGCAGCTCTACTGGTCTTCAACCAACCTAAGTTCACTCACACTACACCGCTCCTCCACTTCCCGCACTGGTTACCAGTAGCTGCCCGCATCCACTTCAAAACACTAGTACCTGCGTACTGTGCTGCGAACGGATCGGGCCCAGCCTACATCCAGGACATGGTTAAACCTTACACCCCAGCCCATCCACTCTGCATCTCAACAAAATCAAGACTGTTTGCTGTCCTGTCTCACAAATGGTGGAACGAGCTCTCCACTGACATCAGGACAGCAGAATGTCTACACATCTTCTGCCGAAGGGTAAAGACATATCTCTTCCGATTACACCTAAGAAGATGATGTCTAATAACTATTGTCAACTCTGGTGTTAATTTTTTTTAACACTCGTATATTGAACTTTCATGTAGCACTGGTAGTTTGGCTTTTTCGAAGCGAATGCACTTACATGATTCTTGCTGTTCTGGGCTTGTACACTTATGGTTGAATGCACTTATTGTGTGACTCCTCTGTGCATGACTCCTCTGCGTCACAGTCTCTCTGTGTTGGACTCCTCTGGGTCTAACTCCTCTGTGTGTGACTCCTCTGTCTGTGACTATTCTGTGTGTTTCTCTTCTGTGTTTGACTCTCTGTGTGTGTGTGACTCCTGTGTCACAGTCTCTCTGTGTGTGCTAATCATCCCCCTGGTACAGCTAGAGGTGTTCAGATGAGCCACCTCCACATACATCCATTGCAGGACTTAGGCTTGGTAGACAACCTTAAATTGTAACAATGTTTTTCATGATTATTATGATTATTGTTCATTATGAAACTGTGGCAGGACAAATTAGAATATAGTGGGAAACCATAGTATAGATATTAGATGTGAAACTGCTTTGACATGGGAGGATAGGCCATTAGCCTTGGTGGAGGTATGCACTCTCAGAGCACCCTTTTATTTTGTTTGTTAGCAGGATTACCCCAAAACTACTCAACCAATTTCCATGAACTGTGAGGAGGGGTTAGGCATGACCCAAAGAAGAACCCAGGGTTACACTGTCTTTAATATTTGAATATATATAAAGATAAGGCATCTTTCAACATTTGCCATCATTTCTCAGAGAATAATTCATGGATCTAGATTAAAAAATTAGGCATGTTTAGGCGACTGATGTTTATGAGTGTGTGCAATATAGTGCAGATCTGAGTAAGTTTGTGTTTGTGTGTATGGATGTGTGTGTGGCTCAAGTTGAGTTATGGAAAATGTCTCCTTTGAAGTTTCTCTCCTTCAAAATAATGAGACCCTTCAATTGCTGCACACACTCCAACTGTCTCCTCCCTCTTTTATACACACACGTCTTTCTCACTCTCTCACACACACATTCTCATTTATAATCCATTTTCTTCCCTTTATTCTTGGACCCTCTTATTTCTTTCTCATCACTCATTCTTTTTCTTCCACCTGCCTCTTTGTAATCCCCACATGTCCAATTTTCAAAGGGTTCAACCTCAGAATGTCCACTTTCCTGTCAACGTCATTCCTGCAAAAAACGTTCATCAATAGTTAGTCCTAAAGCGTTCAAAGACTTTAATTCATCTCCTTTAGCCAACCATCTCCTAGTTGACCTTCTAACCAGTTCCAAGAGGATCTCTTAATCCTGACCCCAGAAGATCTATACTTCATCAATAAACTAATCAGAATCACCACTTCCTAGTTCTGGGAAATCTAGTGCACAGTAGTTCTGAACCTGCCAGCTGGATTTTCAGGTTTTTATTGCATCCCCAATTTACCTGGGGGCTGTGGCTCAGGAGGAAGAACGGCCTTCCTCTGACCAGAAGGTCGATCCCTGTCTTCCCCATGCCGAAGTGTCCTTGGGCAAGATACTGAACCCCAAAATTGCCCCATCTTATTGAGAAAAGTGCTGTACATACATGCCCTGTACGAATGTGTGTGAATGGGATGGCAAAAAACTGTACTGTAAAGCACTTTGAGTGGCCAAGACTAAAGTGCTATATTAATACAGACCATTTACCTCCAGCTTCTGTGAGTGGCAAAGGGTCACCATTCCGTTTTTTGCTCTTTAGTATCAAAATTATGATCTGACAAAATTATAAATTATAATGGTTGATTTAATAAATCTTTGGTACTCGACTAGAGCTAAGAGAAGACTTGATTATGGCTAATTTGAATAGACAGATGGTTGAGGTCGTTATCACAAAAGTGTCAATTACATTTTGAAGAGTGTTGAAGAACAAGCTGTGCTATGGCAAAAGTGAGGGAAAGACACATAAACAAGGGTTTTTCTCTAAGGTGGTGAAACATTTGTTTTGATTGTTGTCGAACAGCATACTGCAGATTTGCTGGGTCCATTTTTTTAACATGCCACTTGAAGCTGAAAGGGAAGATTTTACAGCTACCTTGGGTGAGTTGAATTGTATTTGGTTAGTTGATAAGAATCAACCAAATATTTCACACATTTTTTTTTTTTAGAGACAACAGAAGTATTCTTCCTCACATCCTCTTCTTTTTTTTGCATTTCACCTTAGCTTTATTTTTTTAGATGTATTTTCCTTTTCCTTAATTTCAACTAATTGCAATTAGTGATAAAAACACCTGAGCACTGTCTGTATTGCTGTGAATACACAATCCAGGGAATACATAATGGAGTTTGATGACCTATAAACTCACCCTTGCAAAGTGTAATCACTTTGCATCACTTCACTTATTCCAAAGTGAAGTGATGCTTTTAAGAGCTTCTCTCTGTAATCAGTATGGCATTTATGTCATTTATACAGTTGCTTTTAATGTCTGGAAGCTTTTGAGCACCAGTTTAGACAATAAACAGAAATTTCCCAAAACAACATAAACAAGTAGTATATAATTTCAGAAAGACATTAAAAGTGAATTGCATGTAATGAATTATTCTGGAGAGTAACAGCTAGATTTAGGTCTTTTGTGCCCTGTTTCTGATTAACTGTGCCCACAATCATGCATACAGGAGACATACCAGCCTGAAGGTCAAGGATATCATGTTGTTGTATAGTAAGGAAAAAAAGGCTTATCTCAGCAAATCCTTGGCAATTTTTAGTGAGGTGTTACACTTTTTTCAACTCCCACAATTTTCTGGAAACAAACCAGATGGATGATAATCAATTTGACCAACATAGAATTACTAACCACAAACATCAGAGAGGATTCTGTTTCCCTAAGCAACAAACTTTGGCCAAAGCAACAAGGCTACAATGGTCTTTACAGCTTTGGTGAACAAAAAAGCATCAGAATGATCAACATTATCATTAACATTATTTACTTATATTAACTTAACAAAGTTAATATCAGTAAAATTGTTAATTAAAGTAAAACTGAGAGGTGCAGTTGATGAGGAGATGAAGCTCAGCTGCGCAGGTATTAAACAGGAGGCCCCGTCCAGCTCCAGGTAGAGCCCCCTCCTACGCCTGTCAGCGAGGCATTTGTTGGCTTCCACAGAGCGAAGGAGAGCTGAGTGGGTGTCTTCCTGTAGCGACAAAGGTGATGCTGAACGGAGGGTACAGCCAAATCACTCTCCTGGGAGGGAAACAGAGGTGGTTGATAACCCAGAAAAGCCTCAAACGGGGACATACATGTGGCCGTGTTGGTTAAAGAATAATGGGCATATTCAATCCAGGTCAGGTGAGAATTCCAGGTGGAAGGGTTGAATGCTTTGATGCAATGCAGGGCTGACTCCAGGTCCTGATTAGCCCTTTCTGTTTGTCCATTTATCTGTGGGTGGAATCTGGATGATAAGCTGACTTTGGCTCCAAGGGCCTGGCAAAATGCCTTCCACATATGAGAGGTGAACTGGGGACCCCTGTCAGAAACAATGTCAGCTGGTATGTAGATGGAAAACATGGTCAGCTAATAGGTTAGCAGTCTCTTGAGCAGATGGTAACTTGGGCAGGGCATGGAAATGGACAGGCTTGGAAAATTGATCAACAATGGTAAGTTGTCTATTGCAACTCCCTCCTGGCAGGTCTACCTGCTAGTGCCACCCGACCTCTGCAGCTCATTCAGAAAGCAGCAGCTCGACTGGTCTTTAACCTAAGTTCACTCACACTACTCCGCTCCCTTCACTGGTTACCAGTGGCTGCCCACATCCGTTTCAAAACATTAGTACTTGCGTACCGTGCTGCGAACGGATCGGGTCCAGTCTACATCCAGGACATGGTCAAACGTTACACTTCAGCCCGTTCACTCCGCTCTGATTCTGCCAATCGGCTTGTTGCTCCCTCACTGCGAGCTAAACACTCATCTAAATCACGACTGTTTGCTGTCCTGGCTCCTAAATGGTGGAACGAGCTCCCCATGGACATCAGGACAGCAGAAAGTTTACACATCTTCCGCCGCAAACTAAAAACACACCTCTTCCGACTATACCTTGAATAACATTTTTAACTAACAATTTAGTAGCACTTAAATGGCACTTACTTATAGCACTTTGTAGTTTTTTTAAGAAATTGTACTTTCTTGATTCTTGTTGTTCTGGGTTTGTACCCTCATGGTTGAATGCACTTATTGTAAGTCGCTTTGGATAAAAGCGTCAGCTAAATGAAATGTAATGTAATGTAATGTAATGTAAGTACAACTGTGTTACCTTGTGAAGGAGGCATACCAGTGACAAAATCCAAGGCGATGTGTGACCAGGGACGGTTAGGAACTGAAAGTGGATGCAGAAGGCTGGCTGGAGGACGGTGGGAGGCCTTGCTCCTAGCACACACTGAACAGGCAGCAATATATGTATCTACGTCTGCATCCATCGTGGGCCACCAGAAGTGTCTCTTCAGGAAAGAGAGAGTGCGGCTAACTCCAGGGTGGCAGGCAAACCTAGAGGTGTGAGCCCACTGTAGGACCTGAGAACGGACAGAATCTGGGACTAAAACACAGTTAGGTGGGACGGTACCTGGGTCAGGTTGATTCTCTTGTGCCCCCCTGATCACTGCTTCAATCTCCCATGTGACTGCTGCGACAACACAGGAGGGAGGCAAGATGGTGTCTGAATCTGCAATGGATACCTCACTCATATGTTGTCGGGAGAGAGCATCTACCTTGATGTTACGTTTACCTGGGCGGTAACTTAATGTAAAATTAAAACAACTGAAAAACAAAGCCCACCGAGCTTGTCTGGAGTTTAGTCTCTTAGCTGACTGAATATATGCTAAATTCTTGTTATCAGTCCAAACCACAAATGGTTGTTCCGCCCCCTTCAGCCAATGTCTCCACTCTTCTAATGCTAACTTGACAGCTAACAATTCCCTGTTCCCAACATCATAGTTCCTTTCAGCAGGTGACAAGCGACAAGAATAATAGGCACATGGGTGAAGCTTCTGATCTTAACCAGAACGTTGGGATAGAACTGCTCTTACCCCAGTATCCAAGGTTTAGTGAGGGGAGCTGCCACTTGACTGAAACCCTTGATGTTTGCATATCCAAGAAAACTCTGCAATGTCTTGCGAGTAGTGGGTGTGGGCTACTCAGATACCACTTTGATCTTTTCTGGGTCCATCTTCACCTGCCCACACTCAGTGATGACATCCTCAGAAAATGAGGATGTCATCTAAATACACAAAAACAAAATGGTCCCTCATTCACCAGTCCCTGAAAAACAGCTGGAGCATTGGAGCAACCCAAAAGGCATAACTAGATACTCAAAATGCCCTAGGCGTGTGTTAAAAGCCATCTTCCATTCATCCCCATCCCGAATCCACACAAGATGGTAGGCGCTATGGAGGTCCAGTTTTGAGAAGACGGAGGCTCCCTGAAGGGATTCAAAGGCAGAGCTGATTAGTGGAAGGGGTTATTTGTTCCTGATAGTGATGTTATTTAGGCCAGGGAAGTCAATGCAAGGGCGAAGAGTCTTATCCTTCTTCTCAAGAAAAAAACAGCACCGAGAGGAGAAGAGGATGGGCGGATTATTCCAGCAGGACTCTTTAATATAGTTTTCCATGGCTTCTCGAGAGATAGTATAAACGGCTAGCAGGCAGAGTGGAACTAAGGATCAGGTCAATAGCACAATCGTAAGGTCTACGAGGGGATAGAGAAAGGGCTCAGTCTTTGCTAAATACCTCATCTTGGTACTCCTGAGGAATTTATTTAATACATTTCACAGCAGAGGGCTGAAGTAAATATATAAAGATGGGGTAAGAAAAATGACTACATTACAAGACAGTATCCTTGACAGTACTAGTTTATTCAACCCTCCCACTGATAATATTCGCATATTATATTATAATTACAATTAACATGCTATTCATGAATGAATGTGTCCTGAAGGATGGCTGACTGTGAAGTGATGCCTTCAGTAACTGGCTACCCACTGGTCAGATTGAGCCTCAGCCTGCTGTTGAAAGGGATTGCGGTCACTCTGCCACACTCAGCTGGAGTAATGCCAGTGACAACAGCGGAGTCTACCAGGGAGGTAAGTATAACTCTTATTCCAGCAGAGCTACAGCAGTGAGGATGCCCACGCCGGAGAGCAGGATGAGGAGAATACAAATGTAAACTGAAACAAACTCCTAGAATATCAGTTTAAAAATATATGTTGTGGAGGTGAGGGGGCTGGGAGAGCACCCTTCACCTGCACCACAGAGGTGAAGGGTGTATGTTGATTTTTTTATGTAAAAATATAGAGAGCAGAAGTCATTTAGTAATTTAGTCATTAAGCCAGAACGAATAACTTGGATGATTGACATGTATTGAAAGAGTGAAGAGTGATAAGAGAGATGGGTAATAGAAAACACAAAAGTAATGCTGGAATTCAGAGGCTTTGCAGACAGAATGGAATTTTTGATTTGATAATTGTTGCTGTGATGTCATCCTTATGACTTTTTAATTGTCCTTTGTTATGGTTCTTGCTGAAAATCAGGTTACAAGTCAGATGATAAATGGTACTGAAATAAACACATAATATCTCGTCCAGAATGTTCATTGTACAAATTACATTTTACATTTGGATCTCAGTGTCAGGTGACAGAGCAAGATGAAAAGACAGGAAGTTAAAGTATTCATAGTCCAGCAGCACCTATAGCATCATAGAGTAGCACATGGTCTTCTTAAAGAGATATTTCACCCAAAAATGAAAATTCACTTATTATCTACTCACCACTTTGGAGAGTAGATGGAGGGGTGAGTGAACACTTTTGGAGTTTCAGAGGTTGCAGCCAAATCCAATTCAATTGAAGTAAATGGCGACCACTTCTTCAAACGTTAAAAAAATAAAACTCCTCACTACTGCTCCTGTGGTGTCATCAAAATGTCTGTAAGCCCGACATTCAAATTCGTCTTGAAACAGTGTAATTTACACCAGGTTTTTAGCCAAAATGTACAGCAGATATCTAGAGTTATCGCAAAACTAATTGAATTTGAATGTCAGGGCCTACCTTGGATGACATTTTCTGTGCTTTTTTCTGTGTTTTTTTTTTTACTTTTGAAGAAGCTGCAACGCTGTTTACCCCTGAAACTCCAAGATTGTTTTGTGGACTCAAACACCGCACCCACCCCTCCATTATCATAGTGGTGAGTTGATAATGTGTCAATTTGTCTTTTTGAATGAACTCTCTTTAAGGCTCATCCAAGTCTAGCCAAGGGCTCAGCACTGATAAGTTTAAGTCATAGTCAATATAAGATTGCAGTCACACCTTTATTAGACAATTTAATGTTTTGAGGAGAAGTCTATAGGAGCATTAACAAAATGGTTGTTCAGTCTAATTATTATGCAATGATCTCAGTAATCCTTGAATATGATCAAAAGAAGTATAAAATGCTGAAAACAGAAAACAAGTCAGTTTGATTGCTGATTAATCAATATATACGGTTTGTTTAGGATGACCTTGGAAGTGGAATAGGAAGAGTTTGTCAGGTGAATGAATGGATGATTGTTTAAGTTATACATGAAGCAGAAATTCATGGAGCTCAGTAAAGATTACACTGCATGAAAATAATTTGTCAGTTAATGCCCCTGTAAACTTCTGTGGAATTTCAGGTTAACGACTGTTCACAGGAATCTGCAGGTAGCACAGAAAACTGTTAGGAACTGCCGGGAATTGATGTGGGGTCCCAGTTTCGGGCAGTTTTGCAAGCCTGAGAAGCTTGGCAGTTGACCCCCCTGCTCCTCGGTCTAGGGGAGGCTTTCACATGTAAATGAAAAAACTGTGATCTTTACAAATGCAGATCAGGATAGTTTCACTCAGTGATGCAGAGGTTACACCTTTTTCTAAAAGGTACTAACTCCCTTTTAAGAAAATCTCTCCTATAAATACTGTACATCAGGCTTAGTATAATTATAGAATCATAAATTGTAGCTTGAATAGATTTGCCTTATATAAGTAAGTATGCTATAATGAGTAATACAATTTTCAGGGTACATCTGATGATACATTGTTAACATTGCATGTCTGTTAAGCTCATCCAAAAAAATCAGTTGGAATGGAGACAGTGGCACCACTGTACAGTTTTCTAAGAAGTCTATCTGCTGACACCAAAACACTGTGCTTCACATAAAGCATATCAGCTGTATCATTGCGTGACAGTCCCAAACATTTGCCCTCCCAAATTACTGGAAAAAACTCAGCACCATATTCACATGTCCATGGCATCAGGCTGTTTTCACAGCCTGAGCCCCCCCACACAACGAGGCAGTCACTGCACATTAGGCCGAGACTCTCGCTGCAAGTCCGGATTTGCAGTGTGGGAAATGAAGCCATTGTCTGTAAGTAACTGTTTAGTAAATGTGTTTTTTACTGTGGATCTTCTTAGGGTGAATTAGTGAGGCTATTTCCGTTTATAAATAATATACTCATGTTACTCATGTTGTTTGTCAGCTGCATGTAAGATGTACTATGATGTACTATGACGTACTAAGAGCCAGTATGAAGGAACTTCCCGTACATCCAACCGGACCTTGCAGCTCTTGCAGCAGCATTGAGAAGTTCAGGAGTCAACAGAGAAGAAAGAGGGTAAGATAAGATTCATTAGATCATTTTTCAGTTACATGTATAGGTGTATGTTGTCATTGAATAGTGCTGATTGTACTGATTGTGTTTACAGCTTATTGAAGCGGGACAGATGACATGGATCCATCCTTCCACAGCCAGGAGCTCACCGACCTGTGTGCCACACTTTAAATGAGACTGGAAGCTACACTGAATCTCACAGCTACACATCACAGACGTCTACACACTGGGGCAGATTCGGACAGAGTGCCACCAAGAACTTATCACCCAGAGGCGGCAAAGAGATATTTCATTCTTCACCTGATTTGTTTTCAGTGGCTAGGCCAGTTGTGTTTTTACATTATTTGTGCTGTATGTAAATAAAGCTTTGACTCAACATATACCTTGTTAATGTTTTTTTCCTCTACAATATGTTCAACATATAACATCAAGCATCACATGAATGTGTGTGTGTGTGTGTGTGTGTGTGTGTGTGTGTGTGTGTGTGTGTGTGTGTGTGTGTGTGTGGACAGGATCTAACTGTAGTCCCTGATTCGCTGTCCTTCATTCACCAGTCACTCTTTGCAGAAACGCCTGCTTCTCATTAGTCATCTGAACCCCGGCTCTTCATCCACTCTTCGACAGATCGCTGTACAACACACTGTGGTAACATTGGCTCATCCTCATGTTCGAATGACTTTTTGCAGTTGTGATCTTTGTTATTGTTTGCTGTGGAGTAAGCCTAGTGATTCTCTGTGTGTTTTAAGGATCAGTACTCGCCTGTCATTCCTGTTTCAGTGATTTGGCGCTGAAACAGCATACTCTGTTATTCAGTAACCTAATTCACAGTAAGATGAGTTGCATTCGAATGTAGTTCAGCTGTTACAGTTAGTTAGAGCAGCATATTGCTATGTTAGTATAAAAAGTAAACATCCAAAGTTTTTACTATTTAGGAAGAGAAGAGTCAGAGAAACAGGCAGTACACTGATAACCTAACTACTTTTATAAACACCTATTTTACCAGTGTCCAATGTAGCGTTACTACAGCAGGTCTATTTGAAACAATGACAATGATCTGAATTATTTAAATCAGTGCACAAGAAGACCTTGAACACAATGTCAAAGGGTAGAGTATGGACTTTTGTTGAATATCCTTCCCCCTCTCCCCTTGTTTTTCACCTGCCTCTTCCCAGCCAAATGTTCAAAAAAGACCAAAAAAACCTTTAATCAGAGCAGAGAGCCATTGCTTTTTCAACTAAACACTCTTAAATCCTCACAATTATTTAATGTTATTGAGGGAAAAATACCAGTTTGTGTAGCATTTCCGTTCAACATGCTTCATTTGTGAGAAGGAGTGACCCAAGCAGAAACCTATTTTGTGTTCAATAAGCTAGTGATGCCAGACAACCAATACAATTCACTGCAGTGAATCAGAGGTCTGGTTGATACAGATAATTGATTTGTTCCTGTGGTGTCCATGAGTGAGTTTAACCCAAATGACTGAATAAAATAAATGGTGATGCAGGGCACCCTTCACATGAAATAAGAGCAAAGAATTGTTCCACAGACTCAAAATATTGCAACAAGCTCTGGTGTCACATGCTGCGGAGATGTAAAGACTTGGCTAATTGCTGGGGTTACACACAATGCAGCATCTCTTCACTTAAGTGGCTTTCTTAATGCTTGCAGACATAAGCTGCTAATGGTGGGTTTTTACCACATGAAAAACCATCATCGTAACACACCAGTCACATTGGAGCATGTTCAACAGCCTGCAGCTGTGGTGGACGTAGTAAAAACAAAAAATGTCTACCAGCTGCTGGTTCTTCGGATTTCCTCTCAATGCCATCAATGACTCCAAATGTCATCAATGTTTTATACCCATTAGGCTCTTGCAGTGACACAACAATAGCACATCAATAGCACATCAATAGCTATCAATATGTGTGTACTGAAGGGTTGAGATGGCTAAAGGAGAGTCATCGTATATCAGGGTGTGGTGCAGAGATAAACAACCATGTTAAAATAGAATTAGCACATTTAAAGTAAAATGTGGATACATTTTAACCTGGAAAATCTCTTCATCTAATGTTTCAATTGTGAATCCATGGTTTGTGTAAACTTTGCCACTTCTGTTCTGTTGATGCCTTGGATTGTCTGGCATCACTTCCCCAAAATGAATTTGACCCTTGACACAAAATGTTCAGCTCAGAGAAAGAGTCATAGTTGTATTAGATAATTAACATCATGTAAAAAATATAATCTTTCATACTGGTGTTGGGTCAAAGTCACAACTAGAGGTTCTCTTCATTGTCCATCACAAAAAAATTCCAGGTCCGGAACATCATTAATGTCAAACTAGTGTTCTGATTCAGTGCCTTATACAATGAAATATTAAATTACAAATAAATGGTCTGTCCATGCTCTCTGTTTTCTCAATGTACTTTTCTCTTTTTACAATGCAGTTACTGTTATCACTTTTCTGTGACTCATTTCTTGCTGTCTATTCTTGCTCCTCTTGTGTTGCCCTGGTGTGTGAATCTCAATCACCAACTCAGATCAGAATATTCTTCTGAATTCAAAGGTTTGATTGGCTGAGTGGCATCATGTGAGGTGATTTACAATACTTGCAATTGGTCAACTGGCAAAACGAAACTGATGTTTCAACTAACAGAATGGCACAAATGGGCAATGCAACATGTTTTTCCCTTCACTCAAAGAAAAACGGGTTCTTCACGAGTGCTCTGGGGAACCTTTTCTCGCTTTTTTTTGCTGTTTATGGTTCTTTGGGGAACTGAATTAAAAAGAAGTGTTCTTCAAAACACACCTAGCTCCACTTTTGGTGCTTTGGAGAACCTTTTCATGTTAAATCATCTTTTCTGGAGAGAAGAAGAATGTAACGTCGCGATTTTGTCTGTTTCCCGCCCTCTGGTCTGGAGCTAGAGATCTACAGTCTCTGTAAATTCAGTCAAACAAAGTGATGAAATCATTTATCTGTGTTGGAGTCTTGGTTAACTGTGATACAATTTCACACAGAATCACACTTTTACCTCATTGTAATGTTTTTTGTCTCACATCGTTTGATTAAAGAGCGAACTCTGCATTAGCTTGCTAGTGAGCGTTAGCAGAGTTAGCATTAGCTACATTAGCATTAGCTGTGTTAGCTAACATTACCCACTAGCCACCATTCTCGAGGCTGTTAAAGTGAAGGCCATGACCGACACACAATTCAACAAATAATAAACTATGCTGAACTAGTTGCTTTCTCCATGTTTAAGGCTAAGTTTACGATTGATTTAACACAATAACTGATAGTTTCACTGATACTATTTACTATATATTTAGTGTTTGGGCAGGTTTTAAAGGTTTAACTTATGTGGGAGAACAGCAAATGCATATTGTATTATAATTAGATTGATTCAAATGTTATATTTTACAATTATATTGTTTATAATAATTATCAGTGTGATTTGCTCAAACTGTGTAATGAACTAGTCCGGAAGTTATTACTACGACTGCAGATCCCGGAGGAGCATTAAGCTCTGCGCTGTTGTTTCACCGCAGTCTGCACAGCTGTATCAGTTAACACGTAAGTAATCATTTGAAAAACTAAATTATATATATATATATATAAATTAATTTAAATGAATTTAAAAACATCTTGCTTATTGCCAAATAAATAAGACAGGTGAAATTGCAAAATAAATAGACTGGGAATCCTTAAAGTTAATACTGGCCTGAGCACCGATGGTGTTGGGGATGGAACGGTCCATAGCACTCAAGGTGCAGGGAGATATTGTTTTTGTGGAGATTACTTTGCTTTGGAAAAGCATTTTTGAGGACCTTAGGATGATTAAAAACCATAACACATAATTTTAGAGAGAGTCAACTTTTCTCTAGGATCTATTTAGCAGTGGGGGCAGGCAGACTAGCTTATACTTTGTTTTCAACAACCTGTCTCATTTTCAGACAATGCAGTGTCAGACTTTTTATATTATTGTGTTTTACAGGATCCGGTATATCTGGCACCAACACGTGTTCTGAGTGACTGCATGAACCAATTCCCTCCTAGAGAGCAGGCCATCACTGTGAAGATGGATGGCATTTAGATGCTTCTTGATGTTGGCAGCGTGGACATCTCCCTTGACCTGGCTGCTGCTTTTTATTATATCACATCGTCCATGTTGAGTATCCCAAAAACTTGAGAAAGACAATGGCCTTTCTGGATGCCTTGTGGTGTCCTGGATGGTTACTCTGATGTTCAAACATACATGTTTAACTTGATGTTGCTTTTAAATATGTTGTAAAAAAGCTAAAACTGTTAATCTGATCACCAACACAATGGGGACAATGCTGTTGTCAAGGTAAGGTCTCTATTTTCATTGTGAGGTTGAACTACTAATTCAATTGTTACTCTTAAAAATAAAACACTGGACTGAATTGCTTTTTCAATTTCATTTGTTGAAATAATTTCCTTTCATCACTTATGTGCTGTTGTATTTCTAACGGAAAAACCTAATGGGTCTTCCTGAGGAGCAAGTATTTGGTTTAAGCAGGTAGATTTCAAAATAACTAGTTTTAGTTTTCTAAAAAAGAATTTTCAACAAACTTTTCAACAAACTCTTGCTGAGTTCTATCTATCTGCCTGAGTATGTATGTATGGATGGATGGATGGATGGATGGATGGACACTTTATTGATCCCGAGGGAAATTTAGTTTAGTTAGTTTAGTTCTCTTTTGGTTTTCTAAAGCACCCAATTGAAATGGTTATTTAGGGAACCTCTAAACAAACAGTTCTTTGTGGAACCTTAAATTTTAGTTCTTTAGAGAACTAGTTGAAAAATGGTTCTTTGAAGAACCAATAAGTAAAAGGTTCTTTGCAGAACCTAAAAAGGTTCCCCTATGGCATCGCAGCGGAGAACCACTTTTGGTTCTAACTTGAACCTTTTTTTTTTAAGAGTGTTGTTAGCATTGTGAAAGCAACTTGATCTTCTTTGACAATATCCAGACCGATCTGGACGGCTAGATGGATACATAATGTGACTTGACGGTCAGTCTAGCTGAGGATTAAGGTCAGAAACTATAACACCTTGTACAGATTGTTAAGCCCTAAGAGACAAACTGTTATTTGTGAATATGGGCTATACAAATAAAATATTGATAATAATTGATTGATTCATTAATAGATTGATGTAGTCATCTGCAAAGACAATGAGAGGTCGCTTTTGCTCTGCATCATGTAGTGAGTGCTAGAAGCTGCACATCTTGCTGTGGGTGTTTAAACAGCTTTTTCATATCAATATGGCTGTCTTCCATATGTAATAATTGTCTAAAATATTAAAAAAATTTCATGTGTTCACTAGCTGAAGCATCATTCTCGGTTCCCCCATATAATCCATTACTTTTTCTATCTTTTTCATCTTTCATACATTGCCCTGCTAAATCTCTTTGACAGGTTTCTTGTCTGTTTCTTACGTTTTCAGCATCTCTTGTTTTCCAGTGTGAGTTGAGGTCAAGCAATGACAGCAGGCAAACACTTCAGATGTCTGTGATAAAGCCAATAGCAGTCAAATCTGATAAAAGACCTTACAGATGCTCACAAACCTTGCTAGGAAGTTCCATTAGGACAGTATCTATACCATATATGGTCATTCATAGCAATGCATTCAGTTACTCTCTTGAACCTTTTTGGTTTTTAGTTTTAACAGTCTTCCTTTTAACAGTATTAACAGTGTGTAATTTTCTTTACAGCTTTTGTCTGGGTTACCTGAATGAACTCACTGTATTCCATTAAGTCGTCATTTTGTAGGTATATCTTGGGACATTGGCTGATGGCAGATGATGCTCTGTTAGTATACTCACAAGTCCATCACTCTACTTTAAATTAAAAAAACTAAAAACAAACAATGAAATCAAGATGTGTGCGAAGTGGATCAGATTCCCGCTATGTGTTACTGAATATTTGAGAGGTTAATTAACAAAGCCATATTATTTCTAGTCATCTGTTTTAATTAATATTCCTCAGGTTTGTTTACATGTAGTGTGGGTATCTCAAAAGGTTAATTGACTAGCCATTATCCCTGCTTGGCTCTGGACATTTAAAAGCCCTGATGAAGCACCCTCTAACTTTGACGTAAATGATAATTTGGAAACCAGAGGGATTATGAAGCAAGTTCTTGACTAACTCGATATGAGGTATTCCATTAAAACAAAAGCACAAATTAGTCATGTCCAAGCTCCTGCAGGACTCTCCTCAGGAAATTGAACCAAAGTTAATTAAAAATTATGTTATGAAGTCATACATTTTCTCTCTCATCTCTATCTTTGAGGCATTAATCAAATTGTCTGCTTTAAATATATTACTTTTATTAGCTTAAAGACAAATAGACACAGATGAAAGAACCAATTAGACGAGTAGAGAGCTCAACATATTTGTATTGCGTACAGCTTAAATAGATTTATGTTATCAGTTGCTATATTTTCATATGAAAAATGAGATGGCAGCCTGTAAATAATATGCAATCTGCCACTCTTTGCTGGGGTGCTAAAGTGAGTCCGTCTAAGTTGAATACATTAGTGTGCAGAATTAAGCAACTAAAAGACAAAGAGTTTTTCACATGACCAAAATAGACACCCCTCTTTTCAATAACTGCCTTAAGCCTTCCATCTATAGAGTCTGTCACTGTCTTGATCTCACTAGCAATATTAATTGAAGCAGGAACCACATTCAGGTGCATTGAATTCTCTCACTGTAAATCAAGTTTGAGGGGCCCACAAGTTCTCAATAGGATTTAAGACAGGTGTGGAGGGGGGGTGGTTAAGGCTGATGCAAGACTTGTCAATCAGTGGAGCACTGGGATGCATGCAATGAAACATTGTCTTGTACAAAGACCATTGCAGTCTTGAATGCTGCACACTTTTTCCTGTATCACTGCTTGAAGAATGATTTCACCAGAACCTGTCAGCAAGTTTCAGAGTTTTCAGTTTTCATCCTGAAAAGGTCCAGTGCCATTATCCCTCCTCTACCCCTCCCTTCATAAAATCTGGCATTTATTGGCCCAATATTAAAGCTTCAACTTTTTAATCATATCCCGTGGGGGTTATGTTTTAGAGTCATCTCTCTCAGCACTGACACACCAGGTAGCCTGCACCTCTGGAATATTGTGGCACTGGTGAATGATGGGTTCCTGTTGGCAAGCTCTTTTATTTCTATTTAGTTCTATTATTCTTCGTTATGCTTTTTTTGCCCTGTGGTTATCGTTGATACATGTAGCTTCGAGTGTTGCATGCATCTGAAAGGCAGTTCACAGTTTGGGACTTTTCAGGGTCATAGTTAAGGTTTGGAAAATGTTAATGGCCAATATATGCAGTGTATCATTAATTTTTTCCAAGCATAGAGGATGCAATATAATATAAAATGTTTTTCCTTTCTCCAAATAATTGATGACTGTAAATTTAAACTGAATCCTTTCTTTATTATATCTTTACTAAATTTCAAACAGAATAATGATCATTTATGCCACCATTTAACAGCTGATGCTCAATTTATAACCTAAATAGTATTTTCAATGGACTGAATGACCGCACCTCAACTGACACTTATATAACTAAGTCAATCGGTTTTAATGTAGTAACACCGGCACCATTAAGAGTGGATATAATACTAACAATGTATAATTATTGCTGTTTATTCAATATGTGTGAGTAAAACCCGACAAATACCTGTTAGGGTATGTTTGATACCAAATCTATTACGTTTGACTTTTAACTGGACCAACTGGACCCAACAAAGCAGCAGTGACAAACATAAACAAAGGATCCATTCAGCACTTTAAAAAAATAACTAATCGGATAAAAGATCAAATTTTAGTTGTTTTTTTAAACAATGTTATGCAAGTTTTGAAAGTATAAGTAAGTTTTGATTGTATAAGCATTATACATGATGACATGTATAATGCTTAACCAAAATTAGGTCTCACAGATGGTTGACCTAAGAGGTCCAAAGGCCTCTGCAGGACTGCTCTGTTTTGTGTTGAGAGCTGCCATCATGTCCCTGATGTTGTGATAAGTGGAACTATGAGATCTCCACTCTCATGAGGATAATGCACATCTTGACATGACTGTTACCTGTTTCCTCCCATTTGGTTTGGTACTGAGAAGCTTCTATTGTAATTCAAGTGTATTGGTTTGGCTGTTCGCATGGATGTTAGATGAAAAATCTTCTCTGCTAACGGATCCAGGTTGCAATAAATTCATATTTTCAAAGTCGAATTAGAATTAATTCAGAAATGGAAAAAAGGGCATACAAACTTAAGAACTTAGAAAGATTTGACTCCGGAACATTTTGCATTACAAAGGCAATAACAGCAAAAAATCTCATTCAGGGATGACAGAAGCAGCAGTGCATCGACCCTACGGCCCCGTTGGACAGGACTGTTGATTAATCTCTTTACCCGTCAGTGTGTTTGTGTAAGAGCAAGAGAGAGAATGAGCTACGGTGTCAGCAGTGCAAAAAGGGACACACACAGCTCTAAAAGATCGTCGGAGATCATTATATCTCTGGTAGGAAAAATAGAATGTATATATTGTGTTTATATTGTAGCCAATGTTCAAAGTGCATAGAGTATGGATCCACCCCTCCAATGTTTTTTATTTATTCATTTCACAATAGTCATAAACCAATTCAAGACTTTCAAACACTATTGTTACTAGGTTTACATGGGCCCACACTGTCATCTGGACCACAAGTAAGTTATGGCAATGCCGCATGTCAACCAAAGGTGGGCAAAATTTGTTTTGTGCGATTTGGGCCATATTTACCATTTACCACATGTGTCACATTAGGTTCACATCCAGATTACATGTTGCCTAGAGCAGCGCTTGTTGGACTAAAAAGTCCCCCATCTGTTTTGAGACATTTGTGCAACATTTTGCTATTTTATAAGTGGGCTGACACATTTTGTCCTGGCCACAAGATGGTCAGAACTGCTGCATTCTCCAGAATGGAAAGGTAATGAAGAGGTGTATAGGCAGTTGAGGCTTACATTTTTGATGATATCCCCACGATGACAAAGAAGAGGGTGCCCTCATCATCACCATTGCATGTCATTGTTGCCACTATGTGTTTTTGCCACAGCAACAGGGCTACACAAAATGAATGGATCAATTAACCAATAAGAACAGAGGGACAAATATTATCAAAATGAGGAATTTAGTTTTATTGATTATTTTTAAGAATAAAACACCCAAGGTGACTGTGGTCACACGCATGCTCCGTGACAGCTGGAGGTTAGCCTACTATGATTTCATGGAAATCTGCAAAAGCCATCTTATTCAAGATGTTACTGGTACAAGTACTTATTGCTTTTTGATGCTCCCAGAGAAGAGACATATACATGGTGTCCACATCATCCAAAGGCCAAAGGTTCAGATGGATAAGATGGAGGCTGTTAAGTGAAATGGATGAAGGCAAGCTTTAATAATTTGTTTGTCGGATGGTTTAAGCACTTCATATATTGAAGTAAAAGCTTTCTGTGGTGAGGTTAACCCTTCACTAGTACTGAAAGTGAACGCATCCATTACTGTTGATTGAATGCATCCATTATGGCTGAGGCATTCATGTTCACAGAGAGGCCTGGACCTATGAGTTTGTATTATTGTTTAGGAAATACATTAAACTAGTTTACTAGCCCCTTCCATCCAAGTGAATTTACTCTTAGCCCAATTTTTTAACATAGGTCAAGAGATGTTACCCCTTGGTCCATGTGGGCCCAAGATGAAGAGAGAGAGAGAGAGAGAGAGAGAGAGAGAGAGAGAGAGAGAGAGAGATGTGGTAGTTATCACCACTATGGTTCTGTATGGCACTCATCTCCCTCATGTCTACCCCTAGATAACTATGGTTGGTTTGGTCCTGTTTATGTGTTGGCATCTTGTTCTTTAAAACAAAGAGGCAAACTGCTGCTGAATTGTTTTTCATGACAGTTACAAATAAAACAAAGTTAAAATCCAGAAAAATCCAAATAGCTAGAATTCTGTGGATCAAGAATTAGAAACTCAGACAACACTTATTCTCTGAAATGCTGCTGTCTGGACAGGCAGAAACGGATACTTTTTGGAAACTATGATATTGCCACCCATAATCACTTCCTTCAAGTCCAACTCAGGGTTAACCCAGGATAATTTCGGGGTCAGTCTTGGTACCCAAAAAGAGCAGTTCATGAAGGTTAGGATGATCTTTTGTTCAGTCTAAACAGAGCCACAAACTTTATGAACTGCTAATTTAGTTGTTGTTGTAGTCCAATTGTAATGGACCCTACATTGGTCACAGGACATTTGGTGAATACACAATTTATGATTTGTCTAGTCTTACCAGGGGGATGGTGAATCCTGCCTGCCTCCAAGGATGGTATCATCTTCAGGAGAAATCACTGACGGTATGTATTAACGGCCCTTGGCCTTGAGTGATTTCTCCTGTGGCTGTTGATGGTCAATCTAACTGTGAGGCTAAGAGCACTGTTCCTCTTTTCTTTTTGATGCTGCTTGTCTCAACCAATGGTTAGAACTGAGATGATTACATCTCCCTAAGCTCGAAAAGCAGTTTGCCTTGAATAACCCATGAGATTTGATGTTGAACAGCTGACAGTTTTATTGCTTTACATTAACAACACAATGCTTTACATTTTATACAAAAATGTAGAAAAAAAATAACTCTTTGAAAAGGTTATTGGAATAAAATAAAACAATACAACTACAAAATGAGTCCCTTTGGAGCGTAACCTCCAACCTCAAGTCCTCCAAGTTAAAGAGAGTGAGATCCAATAGTTCAGTTTTATTTATTAAATGATTCTATTCGCTTCTACATTAGACCTCATTAACTTACTATATTGGATGCCATGCCTCCAATGAAAACAAGATTGAAGTTACCTTTTAACACCTCTCCATGGGTTGATGACTGGTTACAGGATCTAAAAAGGCTGTTCAGAAACGAAGTGGAAAAAGACTAAATTGCATGTCCACTACCTGTTTATGAAAGACCTCTTGACTTCTTATAATAAAAAGGAAAGATGCAAGAGCAAATTATTTCTCAGAAGTAATCACCAGCAATCACCACAATCCCAGATTCCTTTTCAAAACCATTAATACTCATAAACCGTGCTCTTTCTGCCCTGCTAGCCACTTCAAATACTGACTGAAATTTTGTTCTATTTTTGTAAGCAAAAGATTGTTGACATCAGAACTAATTCTACCAAGTACTACTGATATTTCAAATATTGCAGTTTGTCCTGCCTGTCCCATTCTCCTTAGTCATTTTCAGCAAGTTTCTCTTTCTGAGCACATCGACACTGTCTCACATGCATTCTTCTTCTAGCCCTCTTGACATCCTACCCATCTCACTCCTAAAAGAAGTAATCGGTGCTATTGGCCCTAGCCTTCTCAAAATTATTAACTGCTCTCTTTTATCTGGCTGTGGCCCTGATAATTTGAAGAAAGACAGCATTCAGCCAATCAATCACTACCACAGAATTATAGGCCCATTTCAAAACTCCTGTTCATATCCCAAATTCTTGAAATGGTGGTACTAACCCAATTTTTAGCCATGTGTGACATTTTCGATAAATTCCACTCTGGATTTCGCAAACGACACAGTAACGAAATCGCTCTCCCTAAGATTAAATATTATTCATTGATGTGTGCCGATGCTGGGGATTGCTCTGTCTTATTGCTCCTTGACCTCAGTGCCACATTTGACACCATCAATCATAACATTCTCATCAATAGAATAAAACAGTGTGTTGGTATATAAGGAATACACCCTCTCTTTTCTGTTTACATTGGAAATACTGTCTCATCCTCAGCTCCACTGATGGGCGGAGTGCCACAAGGTTCTATTCTTGGTCCCATCTTATTTTCCCTGTTCAGTCAGATTTATCTCTCCCTAACCTAGAAAAGCTCAGACATGTCTGGGCTACTGTAATGCACTTAATACATACCTTACCCAAACCTCAGTAGCTTGCTTGCAGTTTGTTCAAAATGCTGCTGCTCGTAATTAAACTAAGACAAACTGTAGTTCTCATATCCTGCCAATCATTGCATCCCATCACTGGTTACCAATTAAATTCAGGATTGATTTTAAGATTCTTTTAATCCTTGTGTTGTCCCTGCTTCCCCCGGCTGTTGGCCCCCTCACATAGCCCACCCCATATTAGGACGCACACGTAGCGCAATAGACAAGTGAGCAGCCCTTGCAGATGTATTTGTTACACCCGTGGCACACGGTGTGAGTTTTACAGTCCTTTTTCCTGGGGCATATCTGACACCTCTTCCTCTTACTCGCCCCGAGGCTGCTAGGGCTATGGAGGAGGCCGGACACTCGGGTCGAGCGTCGTAGTCAACAGCTCTCTGTGCGGCGGCGGCGGCTTTTACAGCCTTCACAACCGCGGCGGACGCGTCCGTGCGGGGGATGCGCTCCCTTCATGCGATGAACGGAGTCACGAGAGCCTTTCCCAGCTGCTCTAGGAACACCCTCCGCTTGTTCTGCTTGCCCGGCATCCAGTCTGGGTTGATCTCTCTCCATATCACGAAGGCATTGTAGGCAAAGACGTCGAGAATGTTGTGAAAGACGACCAGGGGCCAGCGCGCGGTCATCCTCCTGCAGCTGTACGTTCCGATCACCTTGTCTAGGTTGTGAACGCCACCTTTGTTGCGGTTGTAGTCCAGGACGATGACCGGTTTCCCGTCCTCGCGGTCGCTGATGTCGGCCTCGGGGTGCCGTGTGCTCAGGAGCACCACGTTCCTGTTTTTCTTTGGGATGTAGGACACCAGAGTGGCAGTGGGCGTGAATGCGAACTTGGATGAGAACACCTCTCTTCCCTTGACCGCGAGCAGCCCGGTCGGGAGCTCGGGCTTGTTCTTCCGAACAGTGCCGACCATGGTGATCTTCCTCTCCAGGAGCTGCCGCGCGAGTTCGTACGAGGTGAAGTAATTGTCGCACGTGACGTTACGACCGTGCAGTCCCTCCGTTACATCGAGCACTACCCGCAACCCCTGTTTCCGTTCTGGGCGTCCGCCGCTCGGCTTTCCGGTGTACACTTGCATCTTCCAAGCATAGCTTGATTTCGCATCGCAGGCCACCCACGACTTGAGCCCCGGGGGACCCCGCTTTGAGCCGCAGCAGAGGAGGAGGAAGTGGAGGAGGAGGAGGAGCAGTGGCCCTCCTCTCTGCCGTACGCCCTCGAGGACCATGTTATTTCCCCGTTTCTTGACGGGAAGGTCTCTCTTTCCACGAGTCCGGTGGTGGTGGTGGTGGTGGTGTTGTCCTCCTTCTTCTTCTTCTTCCAAGGATGAAGAATCTGCAGAAGCATCACCCACTGGGTCGTAGTCTTCGTCACCGTCGTCGTCTTCGTAGTCACCTTCGTTGTCTTCGTCTTCGTCGCCATCGCCGTCGTCTCCGTCTCCATCCTCTCTGTCCGCTTCTCGGTCTGGCTCTTTCGCGTCCTCTTCGGGTTCAGAGGATGGTTGCTGGGAGAATAGCTGTTGGAGAACCTGTTCTCTGGTGAAACGCTCCTGATGCGACATCGTGCCATGGTCCGTGAGAGAGTGGCACACTGAGACTTATATGTGGGTCTAATGTACCCCCCCTTGATTTCAATTGGAATCAGGTGTGGGTCTAAATGACCCCACAGAGCACCACAGTGCCCTCTCTGGGGGTCTAAATGACCCCTCCCATGACAATCGAGAATGACAATCCATTGGTCTCAATTACCCCAGGAGAATTGGATAATGACAATCCTTGGGTCACCCTAATCCTGACCGGGCTTGTGTATGATCACACGCACGCACTCACGCACGCACGCACACACACACACACACACACACACACACACACACACACACACACACACACACACACACACACACACACACACACACACACACACACACACACACACAGACACACACAGACACAGACACACACACACTCTGGGTCAATCCGACCCAGGAACAACACAAGGGTTAATAACTTTCGAAACTCAACATGGGCTTGCCCCTACTTACATTTCGCAGCTCTTGACTCCCTGTCCCTAGTTCAAGGCTGGCTACTCAGGGTGACTGGGGCTTCTCCATCAGGGCTCCGAGGCTCTGGAACTCCCTGCCTGATGAGATTAGGCTCATCAACACACCACCTGTCTTTAAATCACTGCTCAAAACATATTTTGTAACCCCAGTGCCACTGTTGTTTTAATTCCTTCTAATCTTACTTTTATTGCCACTATATGTTATATAGTTTCTTAAATGGGACAGCTTTTGACTGTTGCCTATGACAGTAGGTGTTGAGCTTAAAAAGGTATAGAGAAATTATGTCTGATCTACCTGTATGGTACTGTCATACAAGTCAGTAGCCAGTCAGATTAACCTTATGCCTCAGTGTACCATCAGGTTTGGCATATAACGTTAATGTGATTAAAAGGCTGAATCACCTGATGACGCCAAGGTACAACTGAAGATTATTATCTGACAAAGTCGGTCTGACAGAGCTTAAATATAATGGTGACACAACTGTCCCTTCCCTGTCCAATTACTGTCTGTGGACGTGTTACTACAGTATATTTAAGCATGAAATGCAGCGTAATGCATTATTATTAACTGGTTTTGCTAACAATGGTCAGCTGGCTAAAGTAAACATTGTTCTAACTGTCCTACTGGAAAGCTATAAACTCAGGTTATTCTGGTATGAAGTCTTTCGGTGCTCCGAGGTATAATGGAACGCATTATATACATTGGGGTGTGCAACAGTGCATCACACGCCTCACAACACACTACCTCTCTTATTTATATAAATGGTTTTAGTAGCCATATGTTTCACATGGGTTACAATGCCACTCAAACCGGTATTTACTTGGTGCCTCTGACCATGTCTCTGCTTCTGTCAGGTTTTGTGGAGCAGGTGGACCTAAAATGCAGAGACAGAGACTTTTCAACAAAAAGTGTCCTTTTAATGGAAAGAATCAACTAAACAGAAAAAACAACTAGAAGTAGATATCAAAAGTCTAAACTGAAAAAAACATAGATCACACTGGGGAAAACTCACGAGAGATGGAGATGACGCAGAAGAATGACAAGCACAAATGACGATGCATAAACAACAACGAACCAAAAAGGACAAAGGGAAGCAAAGAGACTTAGATAAACACAGGGAAGGCAGAGGTAATTGAACACAGGTGGAACACATGAGGATTGGTGCAGACAATCACAAGGGCAGGAAACAGGACAAAGACAGGAAGTGAAAATGGAAAACACAAGGCTAACCCTAACTACAAAATAAAACAGGAAACAGAACACATGGAGAAAACAAATCTAAACACAGAATGAAACACAGAAAGAAACAGAGTGGGAAACGGAGTGGGACAACATGAAACACAGGTACGGGTCGAATACAAACATAAACACAGGGATAGACACGAAACACAAGGAAGTCATAATCAAAACTGAAAACACTCTTTCTCAAAGAGGCAACAAGTGGAGAAAATATATAGTCCAAAGTCATAACCATGACAGCTTCTCCTGTTTTTCTTTGGGTCCTGCCCACACAAATCTCACAGGAGGACATTGTAATGTACTGAGATGTGTTGGACTCAAATGCTCGACTCGGAGACAGAGATGATCAAGAATAACTTTTACTGTATGGTTTCGGTACACGGAGTGGCAGTCCAGTAACAAACACAATATTCCAATAAGTGTCGGGCAGCAGCAGAAGTCGAAGGAGATCCAGTCCAGGTTCGATACACAGGTGAGGCAGTCCAATAACAAACACACAATTCCAATGAGTGTCAGGCAGTAGCAGGGTTCGGTGAAGATCCAGTGCAGGTTCGATACACGGGTAGACAAATGTTGAACAGGGAAGAAGCAAAAGCGGAGTCGATTACACAGACCGGGGTCGGAATCACTAGAGACTTAATTATCATGGAAATCGCTGGGACGCTTGAGACACGGGGAAACAAAGACGAACTGGCAATGCGACACAGGAACACACAGACTAAATACACTAGGTGATGAGGAACAGGTGCAAACAATCGGGGAGGAGCAGACAATAAACAAGGTGGAGCACACACAAGGCAGGGAGTGAGGAGTCTGAAACGAGAGGAGAGATGAGAAACCAATCACAACACAGAACAGAAGAATAAATGATAAATATCAGGCCAACTTAACTAGTACGCAGGACTGGACGTAACAGTACCCCCTTAGGGACGGCACCGGACGTCCCAGGCTGGTCAGGATGAAGGCGGTTAAAGTCTTGAATGAGGGCCGGGTCAACAATGTTCTTCGTTGAGACCCACGCCCTCTCCTCAGGACCGTACCCCTCCCAGTCTACCAAGTATTGGCGACCGCGACCGCGGTGGCGAACTGCCAAGAGGCGTTTGACCGTGTACACCGGACCTCCATGGACGATCCTGGGAGGAGGAGGGGGCTTGGTGGGAGGGACCAATGGGCTCTCCAATGCAGGCTTGATCCGGGACACGTGGAAGGTGGGATGCACCCTCATTGACCTGGGAAGCTTGAGTCGCACTGCAGCGGGGTTGATGATCCTGGAGATGGGGAACGGACCAATAAACCGGGGGGCCAACTTGCGGGACTCCACACGTAGGGGAATGTCACGGGTGGACAGCCAAACTCTATTGCCAGGTTGGTACGTGGGTGCAGGAGTCCGTCGTCGGTCCGCCATCCTTCTTGCACGGACTGAGCTTCTTAGGAGGACCTCATGGACCCCACTCCAGACCCGACGGCACTGATGGATGAACCTCTGGGCAGAGGGGACGTTGACTTCCTTCTCTAGGTCGGGGAACAGTGGTGGTTGGTAGCCATAGGCACACTGAAATGGGGAAAGGCCAGTAGATGAACTGGGTAAAGTATTGTGTGCGTACTCTACCCAGATGAGATGATTACTCCAGGTAGCCGGGTTTTGGGAGACAAGGTATCGCAGTCCGGTCTCCAGTTCCTGGTTCATCCACTACGCCTGGCCGTTGGACTGGGGATGGTATCCGGAGGAGAGACTGACTGTGGCGCAGAGGAGGGAACAGAACGCCTTCCAGAACTGGGAAACAAACTGTGGACCCCGGTCTGACACCACATCCTTCGGAAACCCATGGATGCGAAAAACATGCAACAGGACAGCCTCCGCAGTTCCTTTGGCAGAAGGCAGCTTGGGCATGGGAATGAAATGAACCATCTTAGAGAATCGATCAACAACTGTTAAGATAGTGGTGTTACCTTTCGAGGGAGGCAACCCGGTAACAAAGTCCAGAGAGATGTCAGATCAGGGGCGATGGGGCACAGGAAGTGGCTGCAGCAGCCCAGAGGGTGGACGTCGCGAGCTCTTGTTCTGAGCACACACGGCACAGGCAGTCACATATTCCCTGACCTCTCCCTCCATGGATGGCCACCAGAAGCGTTGTCTGACCACAAAGAGAGTCCGCCGTATCCCAGGGTGACAAGAAACCCGGGAGGTATGAGCCCAATGGATGACCTGGGAACGAAGTGGAACAGACACAAACAACCGGTTCGGGGGACAGCCCTCCGGCACCTGACAATTAATATTTTCCTGTCTGACCTTTTGTTCAATTCCCCAGGTAACGGCCCCTACCACACAGGATAGAGGCAAGATATTAGAGGGGAACCTCGGGGCAGAACCAGGGTCAAACAGACGAGACAGTGCATCTGCTTTAGCATTCTTGGAACCAGGGCGATATGACAAGGAGAAATTAAATCGATTAAAAAACAAAGCCCACCTGGCCTGTCTGGAATTGAGTCGTTTGGCGTACCGGATGTACTCAAGGTTTTTGTGATCAGTCCAAACCAAGAACGGCTGCTCTGCTCCCTCCAACCAATGACGCCATTCCTCCAGGGCCACTTTAATAGCCAGCAACTCCCTATTCCCCACATCATAATTTCGTTCAGCGGGAGAGAGTTTCCGAGAGAGAAAGGCGCAGGGATGGAGTTTCTTGTCCACTTGTGATCTTTGAGAGAGGATCGCCCCAACTCCTACGTCAGAGGCATCAACCTCAACCATGAACTGAAGACTAGGGTCCGGGAGTGTGAGGACCGGGGAAGTAGTAAATGTCTCCTTCAATTTTTGAAAAGCTCTCTCAGCCGGTAGTGACCACTGAAACTTCATGTTGGAGGAGGTCAGGTTATGCAATGGGGAAGCAATAGTGCTGAAGTTTCTAATGAAACGTCTGTAAAAATTAGCAAAACCCAGAAAGCGTTGGAGATGTTTGCGAGAAGTAGGAGTAGACCACTCAGTCACAGCGCTAACCTTTGCCGGATCCATCTGGATGTTGTCTTGAGAGACGATGAACCCTAGGAAAGCGACGGAGGACACATGAAATTCACACTTCTCTGCCTTTACAAAGAGTTGGTGGGTGAGAAGACGCTGGAGAACCTGGTGAACATGCTGGACATGAGTGTCCTCATCTGGGGAGAAGATGAGGATATCATCCAAATAAACAAAGACATATTTATTCAACATGTCGCGGAGTACGTCGTTAACCAACGCCTGAAATACCGCTGGCGCGTTAGATAAACCGAATGGCATCACAAGGTACTCATAGTGACCACTGGGGGTATTAAAGGCCGTCTTCCATTCATCCCCTTCTCTTATCCTCACCAAGTGATAGGCGTTCCTCAGGTCCAGCTTGGTGAAGACCTTAGTGTTCTTTAGTAGCTCAAACGCAGAGGAGATGAGGGGAATAGGATACCGATTCTTGATGGTTATCTCATTCAATCCCCAATAATCAATACAGGGGCGGAGCGTCTTATCTTTCTTGGCAACGAAGAAGAACCCAGCTCCGGCAGGAGAGGAGGACGGCCGAATAAGTCCCGCTGCCAGGGAAGAGTCAATATATTCGGTCATAGTCCTTACCTCCGGGGAAGACAAAGAATAGAGGCGCCCCCTAGGGGGTGAACTACCTGGTAGCAGGTCAATGGCACAGTCATAAGGTCAATGAGGCGGTAGAGAGGTAGCCCGAGTCTTGTTGAAGACTTCCTTGAGGTCTAGGTACCATGGAGGCACTCTGGAGAGGTCTGGGAAATCGGAGTCCAAAGAAGCTGTGTGAGGCGAGGTGACAGCAGAACGAGAAACAGGAAGTTCCAGACAGCTGGGAGATGAAACATCAGAGGAGTGGGATACTTTGGAGATAGAAACGGCACGAATGCAGGTGACAGAACATTTCCTGTCCCAACCTGTTACTTCCCCTGTGACCCAGTTCATGTGGGGGTTATGTTTGGAGAGCCATGGAAAACCCAGAATGAGAGGGTGTGATGGAGAGTTAAAAAGGTGAAAGCTCAGAGATTCAGTATGTTCTTTGGAGATAGTCATTTGAATCGGATCAGTCCGGTGAGTTATTTTACACAGTAAGCGTCCATCTAGAGCGTGAGCCTCTAATGGCTTGGGAAGAGGAATTCATTTTAAATTTAATTTCTTAGCTAACCTCCAGTCCATAAAGCTCTCGTCAGCCCCGGAGTCAACTAAGAAAGGATAAATGACAGTCTGAGATGGTGTGATAAGCACTGCTTGCATGAGAGGTCGAACAGAAGAAACAGTAGTGTGGCTCACCAGTGTATATCTTGCAGTTGCCTGGTCCTTCACTGGACAGCCTGAGAGGTAGTGGCCCATCTGCCCACAATAGATGCATCTTCCCTCACGGACTCGACGTTGACACTCCTCTGGACTGAGCTTGGTTCGACCCAGCTGCATTGGCTCCTCCGTACCCACAGAGGGCGCTGGTGCGACGGCCGCGGGTGTGAACCGAGCCGGAGCTCGCCGGGACTGTTGAGTGGTAGTCGACTGTCCCCTCTGGAAAGGTGCAGAATAGTCAGGCCTGGATTTCCCACGATCCTGGAGACGTTTATCAATCTTGACGACCAGTGCTATGAGAGAGTCCACATCTTCTGGCAATTCGCGATTGATTAACTGATCCTTTATGGGCTCCGCTAACCCATACAGGAATGCGTCAAACAAGGATTCCTCATTCCAGCCACTATCGGTCGCCAATGTGCGAAATCCAATGGCATAATCAGAGACACGCCGATTGCCCTGGCGAAATCCCATCAGTGCTCTCGCTGCCTCTCGACCTGGGTTAGTGGTGTTGAAGATCTTGCTCAGTGTATTCGTAAACAGCTGAACCGAGGAGCAGACGTGCGAGTTTCTTGCCCACTCGGCAGTCGCCCATTTCTCTGCCCTGCCAGAGAGATATGATATCACGTAAGCCACTTTGGAGCGTTCTGTCTGGAAAGATGGTGCATTTAATTCAAAGTGGAGACCACACTGGACCAGAAAGGCCCGACAGTCTCCAGAATCCCCAGAAAATCTGGGATAGCAGGCGGAGCAATAGTGGGAAGTGAAACTGGAGCTGGAGCTGTGGCTGAAGCTGGCTCTAGAACAGCACTCGGAGCGGTGAAGGTGTCAAGACGATCCATGAGCTGTTGGAACCGATCAGTCAGAACATTCTCCTGGCGTTCCGACATCCCTTGCATCTCGAGGCGAACCGCGTTAAATTGTTCCTCCGTCTGATGAAGTCGTCTGCCTTGTGCCTGCAGGGCAGCAGGCACGGAATCGGAGTCGGCTGAATCCATCTTTATGGCCAGTTCGTACTGTAATGTACTGAGATGTGTTGGACTCAAATGCTCGACTCGGAGACAGAGATGATCAAGAATAACTTTTACTGTATGGTTTCGGTACACGGAGTGGCAGTCCAGTAACAAACACAATATTCCAATAAGTGTCGGGCAGCAGCAGAAGTCAAAGGAGATCCAGTCCAGGTTCGATACACAGGTGAGGCAGTCCAATAACAAACACACAATTCCAATGAGTGTCAGGCAGTAGCAGGGTTCGGTGAAGATCCAGTCCAAGTTCGATACACGGGTAGACAAATGTTGAACAGGCAGAGGTACCGACAGGGAAGAAGCAAAAGCGGAGTCGATTACACAGACCGGGGTCGGAATCACTAGAGACTTAATTATCATGGAAATCGCTGGGACGCTTGAGACACGGGGAAACAAAGACGAACTGGCAACGCGACACAGGAACACACAGACTAAATACACTAGGTGATGAGGAACAGGTGCAAACAATCGGGGAGGAGCAGACAATCAACAAGGTGGAGCACACACAAGGCAGGGAGTGAGGAGTCTGAAACGAGAGGAGAGATGAGAAACCAATCACAACACAGAACAGAAGAATAAATGATAAATATCAGGCCAACTTAACTAGTACGCAGGACTGGACGTAACACACATGGTTTAAACTTTTTTTTTTAAACTGCAGACCCCACGATTTAGTTAGCTGCATTTACTATAGGATGCAATTTGTACACACAAATTCTCTATCTGCACACACTCTCTCTCATAGGGTATTGCTGAGAGGGAATGGTAGAATTGGTAGGTTGTCAATCATCTACTGACCAAAAGGTCCTTTGGAGGTTTGCTTGTATCCAAGATGACCCAAAAGGCCTCAGGTAAATATGTACTCTTCAAGAGTTTTGGTTTTTTCACGTTACATCTTAAAATGCTGCTGAATGACTATTCTGTTTTCTCTGAAACACAACGAAGAATATATCTTTTAATACATATGACATATGAAAACACATTTACATTATACAACACAATGTATTCAAATTAAAATCAAAACAGATTTTATGTCCATTATGTTTGTGCAGCTGTATTGATAAAAAAAATAAAAGAACAGACCTCAGGCTCACTCACATAGGTAGGTGGACTTAAATCTCCAGTGTCAATCACAATAGAAAAGATTCAGACAGGCTTTCTGAGGCTCAGGAGGACAAAGACAAGACTCACTTTATAGGGGACAACCAGTGGATTAAGACCTGTGGCGATGCTTGCTTCCCTTCTTTCTTTCCTTCTTCCTTTTGTTCTTTCAGGTGTTACACAGCCCATTGCAATGGGCAGTCATTGTGTGTGTTTTTGTTTGTGTGTGTGTGTGTGTGTGTGTGTGTGTGTGTGTGTGTGTGTGTGTGTGTTGCATATGGCACACACACTTCTTCATCCAAGCCCAAAGGTAGGATTTTTTTATGTCTGACTGTGCACACAATCAGGAATGCTCTTCTTCCTTTCCAATCAAGCAGACCTAAATGACCAGAATTGCCCTAAGGGTACTATTGTCTAAACCTAGCATCTATTTTATTTGGCTCAGATCATTGTGGGCCAGGGATATTAAAGTGACATTTAGAGAGCAAGGCTTTCTAACTTTAAAGCACTTAAATTCTGAAACCCCTTTTAGATAAAATGACATGGTCCAGACAACATTGTCCATCCACAATATATTAAGTATAATTTTGTTTTTGAATGTATGATTTAACAGCTATTATTTTTGATCTAATTTCACATTTGCATCACTATATCATAAACATGAATTGCATGGAGTGTTTTTGTTCAATCATGTTTCAGCTTTGAGTTGTGTTCTGCATTTCCTTCCCAATTATGGCCAAATGTTTTTTGAGATGCTTTTTATTGAGATGTTAATGTCCGTCTCATTTAATGTATTTAAATTTTATTCATTTGATATTAATAAGGTAATGGGCGTGTATTATTATAAAAGATCAAACAAAATGAAAAAGGTTACTCTCAAATTGCACTGATGTATCCTTGCTTTCTCTCTCTGTCTTTTTATAAAATTTGTCCTTGACCACTTCCCCATGCTCATCTTTGCATTTGCACCCACATCTATTTTAGAAATGCATACAAACCAGAACAGTAGGGTAGATAAATATAAAACAGATTTTTATCACATTTAGGCCTCACTACGTTTGGTCAACTTAAACTTATTGGACATAAGTACCAAAGATTTACCTTTAACACAAGACCAATGGCTGTGCTTTCTGATTCTTGACAGTGTTGAGAAACAGGAATTGTGGATGAGAGGTGCTGTGTGTGTTTGACGTGAAGTTTGGTTTGATGTACTTACAGTATAATTGTTGTATTGATTAATCAAGTGATATAATCAACATGGTAATCCACTGTATGTTTCAGTTTTTTCGCAAATGTTACTAAGATAAAGATCTGACCACATTTTAAGACGAAAGGTTGTGCACTCACATCTCCTCCACTGCCATTAATAATTTAAGAACATTCAAAACATATTGCTTATGTACATAATCTAGCCAGCTGTTGCGTCATGTCTATTGATACAGTGGGACACATGCCCCCCTACATGTAATATGTAATATGTAATCATCATTAGAGGAATTTAGTATATTCTCCTAATGATGACATAAATCACACCCCAAAATGTCAAACACTCCATTTGGTCCTTTTCCTACATTAAACGGTCTGTATTTGTATAGTGCTTTTCTAGTTTTGATGACGACTCACAGCTCTTTGCAGTACAATTTTGCCTTTCACTCATTCACACACACACTTAGACAGTGTATTTATGTGCAGCACTTTCACTTTCATACATCACTCATATAGTGATGTTTGGTGTTCAGTATCTTGCCAAAGGATACAAAATGGGGGAGACGGATATCCGACCACTGACCTCTTGGTTGGTGGATGATCCCCTGAGCCACAGCTGGCCAATATTTTATTTTTTTATGGGTATTTGAGTACTTTGTGACGACACCAGGGTGGCCCTTCTTTCTCCCTGTTTTGTTTGTGTGCTCTTTGTTTCAGGAAACTGATGGGTGGAGCTTAAACCTGGTGAGGTCTGTCTTCCCACTCCCTCAATCACACACACACTGCAGACATACTGACATACTTACATACACATATTGTGTTTTTGTTATTTACTTAATTAATATACAAATAATACATCCCTATTTTGTCACACACTTTTGAGCTAGGTTTTGACGGTTATTTGTTTGCTATGTTTGATTTGAACTAGTACTACTAGTCAGCTCTGTTTTATGCTAGTATGCGGTCAAGGTTTGAGGTTTTCCTTTAAGGGTTAGTTCACCCACAAAAGAAAAAACACCCATTATCTACTCACCACTATGCCGATGGGGGGCTGGGTGAAGTGTTTGAGTCCACAAAACACTTTAGGAGTCTCAGGGGTAAACAGCCGAA
This sequence comes from Hippoglossus stenolepis, assembly GCF_022539355.2. Lineage (NCBI taxonomy): Eukaryota > Metazoa > Chordata > Actinopteri > Pleuronectiformes > Pleuronectidae > Hippoglossus > Hippoglossus stenolepis. The sequence continues at coordinate 689,405 of NC_061493.1, forward strand.
TCCAATACAATTGACGACATTAGTGACTTAACTTTAGACGTAATCAAACAACATAAAAAACATACTATGCCTCCATACTGCTCATGTGGTGTCATCAAAGTCTCCTCAAGCCCTGACATTCAAATTCAAGTCGAAAGGAGGTCATTTCCACCGTGTTTTAAGCCTAAAAGTCTAAGCTAGTGGACTAAGCATTTCCGACGGTCACTGAATGCACCTCGTCGGAAGAACTACTTCCCATTAACTAACGTTTATGTGTAAAACTACTTCCCCTTTGCACTTTACATCCATTTCCTCTAAAGTAAAAATATATTCAGAAACCACCAATACTCATCTCCAACATACTGTCACATAGAGGAAACTGCTGAGGTCAGATTTTCATATTTAAGTCCATCGTTCCTGCAGGTTTTGATAAGTTTTCACTGACCGGATTCTATCCTGAGATCCACATAGAGACGGTAGAGTTCTACTCACAAATGGATTAAGTCAAAAATGTAATTTTTAAAATTTGTATTAGAAATGTTTGCATGCATGTCTGCTTATGACAAAACAAAATGTTTATATTTATGTCTGTATATGACAAGGTAAATACAGTTAGTATAAATTACCCCAAAGTTTCCAGTTTATTCCCATTAATTCCCGTATATTCCCGTTAATTCCCATGGAAAGTTTCCAACTTTGAATATTCCCGGAATTTTGCAACCCTACCCCTGAGACTCCAGAAGTGTTTTGTGGACTCAAACACTTCACCCACCCCTCCATTGGCATAGTGGTGAGTAGATAATGAGTGAATTTAGATTTTTGGATGAACTATCCCTTTAAGAAGGGATAATGGGTTATGTATGGTTTGAGGTGGTAATCTGGGTATTACAACTGTTATGTACTTATTTTGTCTAGTCTAGATATTGGTTGTGATTTAGGTTAATTTGTCTACATGTGTGAGGCTGCTGCATTGTATATTTTGTTTTGGTCAATTGTGCATGGTTGTCTGTGTCGGTTTTGGGGGGGGGGGTCCAACAATAATGAAATGATCACTCTCTTGTGATTATATATTGCTGCCGAAAGGTGGAACAAATGTGTGTGGCTCAATATTCTAGTCGGATCCCTTAGAGCAGAGCACAGCCACCGGCTGACAAAATGTAAGCGCGATGAGAAAGTATGCTGCTAACCACCTGTAAGCTCCGACTAGCAGCAAGAAGATGTTGTGAGACTACGACGAAGAGTTAAGATAAATATTTCCAACACTTATTGTATCCTTTTCAAAAAGTTTTTTATTGTTATTGCAGGACCGGAAGATACACAGCGTCATACTGTGGAGTCCTGTAACATTTAGATGAGTATATAAAGCATGTTGTTATTCGAGGAAACACAGCCAGTAGCCTCACATAAACACTGCCTGTGTGAAATGCGACACACAGCAAATCCGCGGCACAGTTGCCACGTGCCGCTCACGCAGGCAGTGTGTCACAAAATGGACAGTATTTCTGGAATAAGATAGCACTGCTGAATGATTAAATATTAACATTTTATTCACCTCCATGCAACTGTGGTAGAGGCTTACAATACTTTCAAAACTACGATCATGAAAAACTTTGTCTTTGGTGAAAATCTATGTAACTTAGTGACTTGACTGTGCAGTGACATTGAAACAGTTCTCTTCCGTGATGTGGCACAGTTAGTGTGAGCAGATCACTCTGCTTTATAGTTTAATAGCTGGAGGCAGGGACAAGACAGAGGACGCATGGCTGCCACCCTCTAACACACAGATGGCAAGACTAATAGTTAGAGCACAGGCCTGAAGCACGAAAGCATGCACAGAAAACTGTTTCTTGTCTAGTGTATGCTACAGAGTTACACTATATAGACACACCTAAACCATCTTGCACCTCATTCAGTAACAAACCCTTTTACTCTGGCATAAAACATTTTTAACTGCCTTCCTGAAAATGTTCTTCAAATGCACATTAATGTTATCACCAAGACATATATTTAGCTTTTATTTTTATATAATTAGAAAACAGGTTATTACAGGTGATTTTTTAAATACTTTAATACAAATTTCTACTACAACTATAATATTCCAGGTCGAGAAGCGTGAGAAAACAATCAGCTCCCCCATTCAGAAGTGGTTCCGATTTCTGAATTGCCTCAGCAGTATCAGCTTGTAAAAGAATGGTGTACTTTAACTGTCCCTGGTCTCAAGTGTACAAAGGTAGACAAAATCTACTGGCAAGTATCCTGAGGAATGTTGTCAATGTTGTCCCTCACTGAGGTCCCTTTGAATGATAGAGCTAACTGTGGCTTGTGAGGCTACAGTGGCTTAAGCATACAAATATACAAGGTTGAAATATGTACACATAGCATCTAATTCAGGGCAGGAGGGCACAAGGGCTACCAGTGGAGATAAGTTTCAGAGTTTTTGTGGCCAAATCAACCACCAGTTGAACAAGGTGTACATGTGCACAAAAGCCCCCCAAAAAAATCTGATTTATAAAATCATGCACTCACACACCTGAAGGTAGTGTTCCCTATATAAATCACTGTCCACTTGGAAACATGCATATATGGATCTGCCTCGTCAATCAAACCATCTCATGAATGTTGATGCGTATAAAAGACCCTGATGTTAAATGTTTTGTTGTCTTTTTTAATGGTGAATCATGGCCTAGTTCTGTCGTGTTGGTCTGTCTAATACCAGAGCATGAATATGCTTAGTAGCATATTATGTCATTTAGCAACATTTGGAGACTTTTTGAGGGGCATTTAGCTACATTCCATTGAAATTAGTTTTGAACTACGTCCTCAACTTCACACATTGACCACACATGGTCCAGATATACATTTAAGGTCCACACCTAGAGTGTCAAGACTTCTTTGGATGTTTTTTTTTCACCATTGACATTAAGAGAATGGCTTTATAATGTTCAAAATTATACTTTACATGATGTAGAATTACTGCAGACTTGCTTGGTGCAAACATCTGAAGATGCCACAACTTTGACATTTACAATAGTAGAAAATAATCATAAGAAAGAAAAACAATTGTAGAATCGTGATGTCATCTGCCCTAAGAAGAGCATTTCTTCATGATTCATCTGTCAGTTGTCTGTGCATGACAAAGACAAAGTGAAATCCCCAGTCCTGATAACATGGAAACTCCCAGTGCATTTCTCTCTCCTTCTCCCTTACACCCACAACTACACAGACACACACACAGTGTATGAAATTGTAGTAGTGTTGACAGAAAATGGATCACGAAAAAACCCCTGCCACCTTTTGATTACTCATTAAGGACACACACACACAAACATGAAATTAATGGCGTGTAGCGTAAAAATTTCCCTTATATACAAATGACAGTGGAGACATTTGATAGCACACACATGCGCCTTTTCCTTTGCCTCTGGTATGGAAAAGTAAATTCTGACCCGTGGCTTGCTAATAGCTCTCTTTATGACATCAACAGAGGAACAAACGTTCTCGGCAGGAAGTTAATTACTCGTTACAGTCAGGGTCTAATAAAACGACAGACCGATATGGTGTGACACCTGAAGCCATTATCCCCCACCCACACACACCACTAGCTACACATACACACACACACACTAGGTAAATGAGCACACACATATGCGCTGCATGAGCACGCAAATGAAAACGGTGTGTGTTTAGTCACTGTCCAGGAGGTCTCTGTCACCTCTGTAATAACACTATCGCTGAGGTGTCAACTGACTTAATTAAAAATGTACACACACTTACATGTATATGTGCACAGATACACTCACCCGTTGCCAGCAAAGTTAATTAGATTCAGCTACATCAAGACAGAAACATATTTTGGGCTGGTGGACGTAATTCTCCTAACGTTTGGATATCAAGTCTTCAAAGCTGTATCATTGTAAATGGATGGCAGAAGAACACACAGCCACAGCTGTGATTAATCACCATTTCTAAATGCCCGAAAAATTCCCATTTTCTATGTATATTGTTGTGGGAATGGAAACATAAATGGCAGAAGGCAGATATATACATTTAACTTTTTATTGATGACAAGTCCAAAGTTATTAAGATTGAAAAATAAAATATAATCAAACCAAAACATACCACACCATAATTAAATTTGGCTGTCTCTTTGCTATGCCCCAAACAATTGGGGCATCTTAGCCTTTGCTCTTTTTAAATTTTTTTAGCAAATATAGGATGGTTAAGTAAAAGTTTTTTCTTTACTTTTTTAAATCAAACAAGCAACCAAACCTTTACACAATTAAATGTGAATGTGAAATCTGAATCTGAGCCCATCTGCAGAAGCAGTGTTGAGCCAGTTCACACTTCAAAAGAACGAGTTCCAAGTTCAGTTCATGCAGATGAAGATGAACTAGTTCACGTTCATAGTTCATTTTTTATTGGGCTGATTTAGGTGACAAACGTCCGGTCATGTGTTTGGTTATGAATCGATGGTGTCGGATCATGTCTGCGTGTCGCTCCGCTCACTTTAACACTGAGTCCTGTCTGTGAGTGTCACGTCTCGTGTCATTGTGTTTTCCAAATTACTTTATATCAATTAAACAGCTATAGAGACAATTAAATTAAATTGATTGAAATTCAGTTTTTGGTGCAGACAGTGTCAGGAGTGCTTGTAGCGATTCATCAGGCTTGGGATCATTATCTATTTGCTCTTAGCTCAGCTATGACCTGTCTTTCATTTTTATTGATACCTAAATCTAACCTATGTTTATGATTTTGAAACATGGACCTTAGATGGTTGTATGAACAATGACTTGTTGGTTAGGGACAAAGGTTAATGTTTTGAAAATACAGTGTCTATCTTAAACATGAATACACCTCTACATCAATGCTAGACACTGTCTTTTTTCATGAATGTTGTTAATATTGTCATTTTGTTGATGTGTTCTGATACAGATGAAATATATTGCACCTCTGCCTTTCCTGGAAGAGGGATCCCTCACCAGCAGCTCTCTCTTTTTTTTCTCTGTAAAAAGGGTTTTCTGTTTTCTATGGAAGCCCATTTCCGCCACTGTGATGAAGAAAATACAAATCCTGTATCTCATAATTATGACTTAGTATCTCATTATTATGACTTAGTATCTCATTATTATGACTTAGTATCTCATTATTATGACTTAGTATCTCATTATTATGACATAGTATCTCATAATTATGACTTAGTATCTCATAATTATGACTTAGTATCTCATTATTATGACTTAGTATCTCATAATTATGACTTAGTATCTCATAATTATGACTTAGTATCTCATTATTATGACTTAGTATCTCATAATTATGACTTAGTATCTCATAATTATGACTTAGTATCTCATTGTTATGATATCTCATAATATACTAGTATCTCATTATTATGACGTAGTATCTCATTATTATGACTTACTATCTCATTATTATGACTTACTATCTCATAATTATGACTTACTATCTCATAATTATGACTTACTATCTCATTATTATGACTTACTATCTCATTATTATGACTTACTATCTCATAATTATGACTTAGTATCTCTGACTGCAACAGAGCAGGGAAGAGCTGTTTTTTTCCTCAAAGTACTGACACAATGTAGTTTTTGAGTAATCCTGTGTCAAAGTCCCCTCCACAATTATGAGATCTACTATCTCTATATTATTATGAGATAGTAAGTCATAATTAAGTCTTAAATAAGACTGTGAATGACCTTATTGAATAAAGTTCCAAATTAAATTTTGTGTGTATTAATAAAATATGAAATGACCATTGATATTTTACATTATTTTATTAACTGATGAACAGGTTCAGTGGATGTGGAGGCAAAATACTTTATTATTTTTAGTGTTGCTGTGAGGAAAGACTAAATTCCAGAATTAATGCGGGGGAAAATTTGTATCATCTTCTAACAAAGATCACAGAACTAATGTTTTCTGACGATACAACCTCTCCTCTCAAACTAAAGTTTAGACTAAAGTAAGTGAATCGCTTGTGAATAATTCATTGCTCTACAGTGAACAGCATAGATAGCTGCTGCAATGCTAGGTTAGCAGGTACAACTGTACCAGATGTGATTAGTAAGAGCAGTTTAGACTATTCAGACTAACCGGGTCTGGTGAATCTGTTTGTACTGCTGCAGAGCAGGACACGGACACTTGTCACCATGGTAACTGTTCACAAAGATGGCGATTACTGTACCTTCAAAATGCACTGAGGACAAAAATTTAAAAGGTAGAGCTGCCACCCCGATGACGCAAGGCCTCAACCCGCAGAGGCCCGGGTTTGATTCCAACTCGCATCCATGTATGCATTTCCTCCCCCACTCTCTCTCTATCCCCCTTTCACAAGCTTACTCTGTCCTATCCAAAACAAAAAGGCAATAAAAAGCCCCCCCCAAAAAAAGATTCAACCATTATTCAGATTATTGAAGAGAGAGACAGAGAGAAAAATCTAAAAGCTGTTGCAGAGGATCAAAGAATGCACCAATCAGATGGACTGAAACAAATCAGCATTACTGTTAGTTGCCTGGTAACCTGAATAATTCACGTGTCTGAGAGAGAGAGAGAGAGAGAGAGAGAGAGAGAGAGAGAGAGAGAGAGAGAGAGAGAGAGAGAGAGAGAGAGAGAGAGAGAAGCATGAACTTGCTTAATTTACCACTTACAATTCAATTATATGTTTTTGTATATATCACCAAATCGAGAATATATTTTCCCAAGGCGCTCAGGCTGAGATCTGACATGGGAGAGAACAGACTCTCTATTTCTCCTCTTTGAACAGGAACAAACCTCCAACCAGACCCAGACTTGTCTTGACCGGTCAGTTTCAGAAGAGATACATTAAGGGGAAAGGAGAAAGCGAGTGATCTTTAACCTTTTAAAGTGTGTGTGTATGTGTGTGTGTCTGATAAAGTCACTTATTTTAATCCTTTATCACTTTAATCTCTAAATCAAACACAGATTGGATCCACTGGGATGGATGTGGACAGGATCAATAGGAAAGTCAAATCAGACATGTGGCCCCTTTCCTTTTGCTTGTTGATTTCCAGGACTCTGGGCAGTCTGCGGATGAAAAAAGCCCAACTGTGTTTAATCAAGTGTTTAGACTGCAGAGATTGAGATGGGTAGAAGGAGAGGGAGGAAATTTGCATCAGGACAAAGTTGAGGTGGATGAAAAAGACAGGACTTTCGTACAAAAGCAGGTTTGACTCCTGAGTGAAACCTGGAAAATGTTCAATGTTGTTTTTTTCATGAATGACCCACAAGTTTAAGCACATGTTTATGATTGTAACCATAATGACAAAGGTCCTCTAACCTCAACCCATTAACTACAATAGGTTTGACTTGACTTTGACTAAACCCTTATTTCTCATTATTTCCTATATCCTGGAGCAGGGTGAAACATGAAATAAACCTATTTGAGATCTTGGACCTTTCGCTTCCGGCCATATCCAGTTGTCAAGGCAAAGGCAATGATTTACAGTAAAAGTCAATGGTTATCTGGTTCAGAGGCTGTGAAATAAACGTTTTAGTAAAGGCTCTTCATCAGGTCAATCTTATCCTCTGGCTAGCAGTGATATTGGCTCCAACTGAAATCTCTTCTTTGGTAGGGTGGCTAGAGGCTCAAAAAGAAATGCATGATTTGTGTTTGACTCTTGTTTTCATCCAAGTAACTGCTTTACTCTGCTGTTATTGCCTTTCTCACTCAGGTAGTCAGCCACTGACTGAATTTTCTTTTTTGAGGGGGGCTCTGCAAAAGGAGGCAAAATACAATTTAAGTATTGCATTTTGCCAAATTGGAATTTGCAAATCACAATGTATTTCATCTGCCATGAGTCTTTAAAATAATGACGTCATATAAAACGCACATCTTATCCAATGCAAATGTTGCAAAAAAGGGAGATATACATACTGTATATGTTGCATCTGGTATGAATATGTTAAGGCAACACTTTTTAGAACCTGAACTAAATCTATTCCTAAACCTAACACAAATAGCTTTTTTGCCTAAACCTCAGCAAAGCATTGACCCTTCTATAAGCTTAATTGTGGTATATTATTGTAACCACTAAGGTCCCATACACGTGCCATTATACATGCAGTGTCTGACATGGTCTGTACCTCGGCTGCCCCTCCCTTCTCTTTGTACATTAAACAGACAATGTCTCCAATAGTAAATTCCTTTGGGTTGTGTGCCACGTGCTCCTCATTAACTAGAGGAAATCTCTAAAGAACCGGACTCAATGTAGACCGCCAATTGCCTACTTCAGCTTGGGTGAGCCCAGAAAAATTGGGAAAAGAAGCTGGAGCTTATCCTCTTCTACCACAAAAGGCCCTTATTGTCTTCGTCATGCATTTGGTTAGTTAAGACCATGGCCTTTGACTTGGTCTCCTCCAGCTGTTTGACTTTGAACGCTTTCCTTCCACTTTGCCTGGAAAAGACTAAAGGCGCCAATCAATCAAATCAATCATATTTTATTTGTATAGCCCATATTTACAAATCACAATTTGTCTCATAGGGCTTCAGTGCAGATCCTTCATCCTTCAAAATCTTCCCCACATTTGTTGAAATGGATTCCAGCTGCTCAAGGTTTGTTGTGGGATGTGAGTACGTCATCAACATTGCTATGTTGCTGGATTCTGTCTCTCGTCATTGAGGTGGGTGAAACGCTTGACATCCACAAGGCCACCCACAAATGGTCTTCTATGTTCTGTTTGAACTTGATGCTTACTTAGTTCATTTGTCTTTGCCCTTGTCAGTAAAGCTCGCTTTCTCTGTCAGTGGCTGCTAGTTCAAGTTCTCTAGTGCTTTGGTCCATTCTGCCACTCTGAGGTTTCATGCACTTTCTGAGGGCTGGCTCCACTGGTGATAGCATCGGCAACATTTAACGGACCAGGAATCCAAGAGTCCTGCACCCATGTGCTACTTTGAATCTCTCCCATCCTATTGCTCCGATTGATAGCTGTGCAATGCACCCTGCTGGTCTGTCTCCAATGTTAAGCCTTTTCATTGCATATTACTGTTACGGCCACAAACAGAAGATGTCAAACCTGGCTCAACCTTGTAGCCACAACATAAAATGAGGATGCCAACCAAGTTCTGAGTTCAAAGACAATATAAAGTTTATTTACAAAATGGAAAAAATAAACTATCGTGTTTTACCAAACTATGGGAGTCTGGAGGTCTGGCCAAAAATATCAAAAGGATGGTGAAGTCTGGGTCAGCCCACAGGGACCGTAGGACCTAGAACTTCCTCCCCTGAACTAATAAACATTAAGGTAAAACTAAACTACAAATAAAGCCCGAAAACTAGACTATTAGACCTCCAGCCTCAAACAGAAAGAAACAAAAGAAACAGAAACCACATTATCGAACATGCTGCTGCTTGGAGAGAGTGAGCCTCCCCTGCACCCTCCCTTAAATACAGGGGCAGGCCCACAATGATCAGATCCTCAACACCTGTGAGGTGAGGAGAGATAAAGGAGAGCAGAGCAAATAGTAAAGGGGAGGGAAGAACAGGAAGGATCTGAACTTTTGGCTGCTGTATCACACAAGTCTTACTGGTGTAGTTAGAGAGTGTAGATTAGGGGCCATACCATGACTCACATACCACAACAGCCAATCCAGTTCAGGATGGTGTCTTAGAGAGAGTTAAGTGGAATAGGCAGCTTTCTATTCAGGTTCTTTGGCTAGCTGTTTCTCTATTCAAGAACTTTTAAGATAAATTATTATATAATTTACAGTATATCCTCAGCATTAATAATAATAATAATATTCTTTTATGTGATCATCAATTGCTTTGTTGAATGTCACCTTTGTCTGACGCTATCCGCAGGTTGAAAGACCTGAATGATGGCAGACTGTAGGGCTGAAACATGGAGGAGTAATGATGAAAGAAAGCACAGTTGCCTAAATGGAATTCACCCAGTTTCTGTGACACGTTACAAGTTAAAATAACAAACCCAGACAGAGTTAATTCAGACATTAGACAGACAGACAGGCATACTTGCCAGTCCTTTTAAAACACATTTTATTTCTTCAAATCCCATGGTGCTGCTTAGGGGGAGGACAATCAAATCTCATTTTTGAAGATTTCTCCTCTCCTCCAACTGTGCTGTAATAAGACTCTCAAGATTTATTCCGACTCTGGAAAAAATACATTGCTGATAAAGAGACAAGGTATTTGTTTCATTGTATTGCAGAGAGGGACTATCGTGATTTCATATCTAAATGAGATCTAAGAAAGACTTCTTCACTGTAAAATTTCAACTATACCTTCAAATCATTGTGAAACTATGTGTGTGTGTGAGCTGTGAGGCACGTGCTTACAATGAATTCACAGGAAACTACAAATAGTTGTTTGTTCTTGTGTCAGTAAATACTGTTTTTGGCATTGGCATCTGAACCTACATTACTTTAGGATTCCATGGTGGGCTGTATGGTGTGAGCGGTTGCTATATTTCACATTTTATTGAGGAAATGAAAATAAATATACATTAAATGTCTAAACAGTTTTTTACTTTCTAATTAATCCCTGCGCTTACCTGCTGAAAAGAATATGTTACACATTGATCTTGAATAATTATATTGATTCCTCATTCAGATCTGTTCAAAATTCAAGGTCTTTATTGGCATCATACTCAGGTACAATGAAACTGTAAGAGGCTTCTCTCTATACAATATATCTATATACAGGTGTAAAAAATATATACAAATATAGGGTGAAGACAACAAAGGTAGCAGTATTAGCAAATAAATTTATACAGAAGGTAGAGTAACCGTATTTATAGTGCAAACTGTATTTACAAATAGTGCAAAAGAAGGTCACTGAAGGTATGTGTGACAGTCTTTGGTGTGTTTGGGCAGGGTGGGGTGTGATGGAGGTCACAGCTCGGGGATAAAAACTGTTCCTCAGTCTGTTGGTGGAGGATCTTAATGTTCTGAACTGTCTGCCCGATGGCAGCGGATTTTAAAATCTGTTGCTAAAGTCTATGCCACCCTACTCTGTACTTGGTGTATTTATATAGTGCTTTATGCACTCAAAGTGCTTTACAGTACAGTTTGCCATTCACCCATTCACACACCGCATCTATTAGCAGCACTTTCCTTTTTTTCTATGAGGGGCAATTCGGGGTTCAGCATCTTGCCCAACGACACTTCGGCATGCAGATGGGGAAGACTGGGATCGAACTGCCGACTTTCTGGTTGGAGGACGACCGCTCTACCCCTCAGCCAGAGCCACCCATGGCTTCTGTGACTTCTCTTGTTGTTCCCCGGATTAAGCTACCATACTGTTTCTATATGCTGTTTACAATTTTATTTGATGGAGGAAGGATGTTTGACAGAAAAAGAAGTTTGGATAGGATGAAGATTTTGTGTTTATTCTTTTTAATTTCTTGTTTGAGTAGAATAATGAATCAAATTGTATTTGTATAGCCCATATTCACAAATCACAATTCATCTCACAGGCTTTAACAAGGTGTGACATCCTCTGCTCTTTACCCTCAACAAGAGTTAGGAAAAACTACAAAAAAACAACAACCTTTTTACAGGGTAAAAAGAAGGTAGAAACCTCAGAGAGAGCCACATGTGAGGGATCCCTCTCCCAGGACGGACAGAAGTGCAATAGATGCCACGTGTAATGGAGAACATCAGAAAGATAAGGGTATTTGCAGCATTGATTAGAATAAACACTTTGTAGCATAATGGAAGGTCAATGAATTGATGGATTATTGTCAGTAATGGTCGAGTATCTAGACATATTGTATATCAAGCAGTCTTGTTGTAATCATAGTCTACTATGTAACCATAGTTGATATATTGTTTGTCTTGTCTTCCCCAATGCATACTCCTGTTGTGTCATGGTTTAATTTAGCACCAGATGCCTGCTCATATAAGTGTAATTTTGTAGTTAAAACATCCATCTCATATTAGTTTTTGAGTACGATACGGTACGTTAATGTCTTCTGCACAAGAAGACATTACCATTAATGCATAAGACATTAATGGACCGAGCAAGGCTAGTTTTTGCCCCAGTAGCATTTATGGTTAATAAGCAAAGAGGCTGGTCACTACATAGGCCTACTATTACCAGATGATAGTTTCTCATGAAAAATTACATATAAGAGTCAAAATCACAAGTGTCTGGTTGGAAGATGGAACTACAGTGGAAGATTACATTAATATAGACTTCTCACAAATAAAAACTCAAGACAGGCAACTGATGAACAAGAGGCAATTACTGTAAACTGAACAAGTCTCTACAAGTCTCAACGAGACTCAAAACATCACACATTTCAATTTCAATAATTGCACCAGGGGCAACCAGTCCGCAGATAATGAGCCACATGGGTTTTTTTGCCTGAACATGTGACATCCTGTTGTCTTTTGATTTAGGCTTAATTTAAATGAAAATTTTGGAACAAAACCACGGTAGCATGCTATTCAACAATTGTTACTTTCTATGATATTTTGCATAGCTTGTGACAGTGTGCCTGGAAGGAGCACCATGGTCTTTGTGTATTGTACTTTCGAGTCGATGATGAATGTCGAGGATTGCGGACATACATTTACAAACAGTATGGAGGCATGTTGTGGATTTTTGTTGTTGTTTTATTGCATCTGAAGAAGAGGTCGCCTTGGCTGAAACACTGTTTACCCCTGAAAATGTTTTGTGGACTCAAACACTTCACCCACCCCTCCATCGGCATAGTGGTGAGTAGATAATGACAGAATTTTCATTTTTCGGTGAACTATCCCTTTAAACTTCCTGAGGATATTTGGTTTAAAGTTTTTCAGTTTGCCTCACTATTTACGATCTACAACCTAATCATCAGTCATATTTGTGTGTGGTATAGCAAACAGGAACTGTTAATAGCAACTTTGGCAAGTAATTTTCCGGAATGAAAACAAATAGCTTAAAAAGGATTCATGTTTTGCCCCCAGAGGGTTTTTCTCAGAATCCATGATAACATTACAGGCTACTTCCCATTTCTTGTAAAAGTTTGAATCTTTTTCCAAAATACTTTATACGGAAAAATTACTTGTACTGATACTTAAAGTAGAAAGACTCCAGAAAATCATTGCTTCCAATAAAGAAACTGTTAAAAAGCACAACATATTGCTGATAAGCTGCTTTCAGACATGAACTGAACTCCAGAGATCCAACGCAGATTCACCAGAGGAGGGGTCTGTGTGAAAGCATATGTCCGAGTGTGAAGAGTTTATGAGGAGTTAATGTAACATGCCACAGGCTTAAAGATAAAAAAAGCTAAACAAAAAGAAAACAAATATATCCGGATGAAGAAGCAATGTCACACACGTAGAAGACACCAAAAAAGATTGTGTGGTGATAGGAGCTGATGCTGGTGTCAATGTGATGTTAACAAAATCATGTGATCTCCCCAGTGGAGCATGTGTGAAAGGCAAACTGTCAGGACACAATTCTGTGGAGTTCCTCCGCAGGTCATGTCTGAAAATGGCTTTAGTGAGCTTTCAGGTGCTGGTAACTGGAATGTGTTACTGTTGGACTGAGTCAGGCCAATTGAACCGCTGTTTTCAGTCTTTATACTAAAAAAATATACGAAAAATAAGCATTACTCAACAGTTAATCAGTTTGGCTGATAGACATCTAAAAATTAAATTGAATCTGCCTGTAGCCACCTCCATCTCCACAAGCCTCCTCCAGCTCCTCCACTAACTGAGCCCTCAACAAACCCTCTGAGGCTGACTGAAAGCTTTCACATGTAGAATGCAGTATATTTCCATTCAAGTGTCTATAAATGCTGTAAATAGAGCAGTCAACCTGCTGTCCCTGCAGGTCGCAGGTCATTTTAAGACTCTCTTCCTCACTTGATGGCAATTGAAGGTGCATTCACACCACAGAGGGAAGACAAACAGTGTTGCCCTATTTTTATGGGGAGGTTCAGCTGATAATAGTCATGCTTTGCTGCAAATTATTTCTGATTTCACCTTTTCACCCTAATATCAAGAGTTACTCCTGAATGGTGAATTCAGAGTCTCCTAATTTTTCTTTCGCAAGCCCGTTTCCAGGCTTATTTTTTCTTCTCATCTCTTTGTATTTATTTTGTCATTATACTGTTGGATGGCTTGTTGCTGCCATCTAGTGTTACAAATTTACTACTACACTACTCCAACTTCAAGGCAGGTTACACTAGTCTAGGTCTACACATTTGATTTGATCCATAAATCAACACACAGCAAACACCAATTTTTCTAAATATTAGGTTGGAGCACAAACAAAGTGTAATGTATGATATGTTAGCATACCTATCGTAAACAGTAAAAGTTCATATTTTTGTTCTGGCCTGTCCAAAAACAAGACAACATCAAAGACTGCTGTGTTACAGACATACATGTTAGTCATGACATACATTATTATTATAGATAGTAATGAATGAATACATAGTACATTGTGTTTCTGGAATTCAAGCCTAGAAAACAATAGACACACTTGAAAATTCAAAAACAAGGAATCATGGAATTTGTTTTCTTTACTTTTGAATGAGTTTTAAACAATAAACTGCTCAACGCACAGTTCCCCCACCCCAGCCATACAGTTGTGTCTCATGTTGGACCTCCACAGATGCAGGCTGTCTGAGTCACCTAGAGGAAAACTCAACGCAAATACACAGATATGTAAAGTCATACATGTGCCAGGTTAACTCCTTCACAGACTTTTACATGGTAAAAATTTAAGTTTATTACTTCAAAGTTCATCAGATCATAATCACTTCACTTCAGATTAGGAAATAGGTGGTGGACATCAGCGTCAGGTTCTCTATGTGACTGTCTATTCTTGTAAAGTTACACTTCCTATAATGTATTTATATGTGAGAAACAAATACATTATTTTACATGTACAATAACGTAGTCCAGTCAAATAGGTATAATAGGAGTCGCCTGCAGGCTAGCGGAGCTAATCTAACAAGCCAGGTACAGAGACACAGATACCTGCTAAAAACTACTAACACATTAAATACTATACTTTACTTACCCCAGAAACTGGAGCACAGACGTCTTTAACTTCTCCGTCAGAAGATCCAGTCGAACATGTCCGATATGTGAGTGAAAACCTCGCCACAGACTCAGGTCGTGTTCAGTGACGGGGGTTAGCCTGTTAGCTCAGGTGAAGCCGAGCAGGCAACAGGCTAGAAGCTGGAGTGGCGAGCTAACGGTGACGTCACCTGTCCATCAAGTGATAATTATTCATAATTTCAAACCTCTATATAATTTAAACAAGTGAACTCATTGTGAATAAAGATTGAACTCATTAATAAAAGTATCGATCATAACGTGATGATCAGTGTTGATAATGTGGTGACAAACAAACTTTTAAACGGTAGCAAGTCAGGGACGTCAGCAGAGAGTGTGTGTCTCACACACACACACAAATTCTGTTTTCTCTTCTTATTCTCTTCTTCCGACAATGATTCACTGACGGAAAATACCGTCAATGATCTGATTGTCTTTAATATTTTATCCAGGGCAGCAGGGCTCCATCTGATCGGCCAAATATATTGACATGCAGAGAGTGAATGTGTGGAGCATGGATCATCATATATCGCAGTTTTTTTGCCGTCTTTTGCGATACGGCTACGACTATGCGGAAGGGGTTTGACCACTTTATTTCAAATTGTCTTAATTGTGGATTCAACAGACTCTGGCTCCAGCACAAGATGGCATTGTTAATATTTGGGACATACACATTATATTTATTATATTCATAATTATACAGTCTGTGGTTATTAGGTGTGATTCTGACACTGCTGACTAGAGTCCCCCTCCAACACAAAACATGTTTGTTTTTAACCATGTCTAATATATTTCCATTACCTTGACTAAGTACATTTTGTTACTTGAACATAACCAATAATGATAGAGGTGGCAGATCAGAAACTACTGAAATGAGCTATTTTAAGAAAGCATTTGCAAAGGTCTTGATTTGTTGTTGGAAATTAGGACTTGTTAATGGTGGACTCATTAAATGTGTTTTTTTCATACAGTTCTAGTAGAGAAGATAAGTAGGTCTTCGTGGAATTTTTGTATGCCAGTTGCATTCTGGTGTAGTGTTCAATATGTACAATAGGACTACAAAGTATTAACATTAGGTTCAATCTAAATTGAATGCAAAGAAATCCAAGTGTAAGTTTTACATGGGGATTAGGATGTCAAACATATACACTTTTTCAGCAGTTTAGTAATGAATCTCATGACAGCAGAATTGCTATTACCCAGGTTGTGCTATTTCCCCTTTTTAGTTTTGGAGTGAGATACTGAAGGTCTGAAACATGACGTAGTGTGTGTATTTGGGAAAAAAATTGTTACCATCAAAGCTGGCTGCTGAAGAAAGTAGAAAGGCTCTAGCTTTAAAAAGAGAAGTTTAGTCAGTACTGAATTTAAATGACCCAGAAAGTTCGTTGGAAGGTTAGAGCAGAAAACTGAGTGACTCTGAGCTGCACACAAGTTATTCGGGGGAGTTGAACTTTTGCTTTTCTTTTTTAGTCAGAAAGCAAAGAATAAAGTAACTTTTGTTGTGATGTTTGTTGTATTTTCAGGTGTGACTATTGTTAACCAACTTAGTAATAGAGTTTAAAGTAATATGTGAGTTTAGATCAGACCACTGGAGGTGAGCTCCACCATTTATCTGAACATCCAGTGAGAACTTACCTCTGTCTGCCAGACCATATCCAGTGCTGCCACCTCTTTCGGCACATTACACTGATTTGTAGACTGTGTCATGCTCTTACGGCACCTCAAACAGAGCAAGCCACTGTGTCAGCCCTAGATGAATATTATACTTTAATGGGATTTAAGTCAGAGTTTTACCTGCTAAAACCGATTCCAATTCTAATTGTGAAATAAGTTTCTAAAAAGCAAGTGTCCTCTGATCTACATCTGTTGGAAAAAAAAATATTTCAGCCAGCCAAAGTCCAAACATTGGCTTATCTCGAGAATTCAATATTTTTTTGACATGGAAGAAGATACAGCGATACAGAGAGGTTTCAAGACTAACACTAGGAAAAAACTGCTGGCATTTTACACGGGAGTAAACTCCGTTGTGGCAACGACAAAGGGAAGGACACACACTAAATACACACAAGGGAAAGGATTTCACACAGTGGGACAACCAAGCACAGGTTAGGGTGGGGGAGGTAATCATACAGGAGGGAAACCCGACAGGACGTGGATCTGAAATGAGAGACAAGACACAAGTTGCCAAAATAAAACAGCAAAGCACAGAGTGAATAATAAAACATAACATAATAATCTCAAATACATCTCAGGAAATCAGCTCTTGTACAAACTCATACAAATTCACAGTAGTCAATTAAAATTGTATATATGTAACCCAATATCACAAATCACAATTTTTACTCAAGGGGTTTAACAATCCATACTGCATACAAAACTATCTGTCCTTTGACACTTCACAATCCAAGAAGAAAACATTCCAGAGAACACCTTGGATGTGGTAAATGGAGGAAACTTTGGGAAGAGCAACAGGGATGCGATCCCTCTTCTGGGATAAATTATGCAAGAATCACAGGAGGAGGGTGGATGTGGTGTCGGGGGTAGAGCGGTCGTCCTCTAACAAGAAGGTCGGGCAGCTCGATCCCAAAGTCTTCCCCATTCCGCATGTCAAAGTGTCCTTGGGCAAGACACTGAACACCAAAATTGCCCCATCTCACTGAGAAAGTTTTGCACATGGATAGATGTACTGTATGACTGTGTGTGAGAATGGGTGAATGGCAAAACTACAGTACTGTAAAGTGCATTGAGTGGAAAAGTAAATGGATTTGTATTTATATAGTGCTTTTCTAGTCTTGATGCACTCAAAGTGCTTTACAGTACAGTTTGCCATTCACCCATTCACACACCGCATCTATTAGCAGCACTTTCCTTTTGTTCTATGAGGGGCAGTTCGGGGTTCAGCATCTTGCCCACGGACACTTCAGCATGCAGATGGCGAAGACTGGGGATTGAACAGCCGACCTTCTGGTTGGAGGATGACCGCTCTACCCCTCAGCCACAGCGGCCCTCAAAGTACTGTAAAAATACAGACTATTCACCGTTTACTGAATACACAATCAGGATCGACACACATCTTGGAGAAGGAAATAAATACAGAGGGGGAAAGACTGAAGGAAGGGGGCTGGAACTCCTGGAGGATGAAGATCAATATCTAAAACATCTGGGATTAGTCAGCAACAACCAGGAGAGAAATTAGGGTCTTTAATTGAGAAGACAGGACGGGGAAACAAACAAGAGATGGTGACAGGGAGATAGGCACACTGACTGGACACTGAGCGAATAAACAAACAGGTTAAGCAAGATGCAGTGGTTTTAATAAAGGTGACAGGAATCTTGTCAGCTCGACAGCATGGACCATACAGTATTTACTAGGTTTAATTTATATATTGAGACTGAGACTGACAAGAGAATGATAAAAAAAAGTCCAGGCTGAAGTAAGACTGCTTCAAATTATTACATTCACCTTGATGATGTGGATGACATACTGCCACGAGAGTGAAACAGCCACATTGACCACATTTGTCACACCCATAGGAGGATACTTTTTCCCCATTTAGCATCTCCAGAGCAACAGAGATTTTTCAGTAGATGTCAGTCTAGACTTATTTCTTGGCTTTGAAGGAGATGTGAAGTCTACATGGATGATATCCTCATCAATGGCAGGGATGAGAGGGAGGAAATGGAGGGACTCCGAAGCTCTTGGAAAGAAAGTGCTGTCTGTGCCCAAAACATCTGAAGTACCTGGCGCACTGCATTGATGGTTCCAGCATCTGGCCTACCCCTCTAAAGTAAGCATATGAGCTACAGCCGGCTACGGCAGTCTGACAGCCAAACATATTCAGACTGCCCATCGGGACCAATAGGCTACTTGAGCAGCCCACAGAAGTGCTGTCTGCCCACTTCGATTGGTTACCAGCCAACAGTCTGCACAGTTACAAAAAGAGGAAGGGCAGAGCGGAAAAATGCAAGAGAGAAAAAATAAATATTCCATGTATATTACAAACCAACCTTTGTCTTGTGCACCATGCTCTGAGCATTAAAGTGTGACAATCCTGTAAGAGATTTGTTTCTCGTTCCTCGTTGTCAGAGTGGGATTGCAGAATTGCCACGACATCCACCAAAGACACTGAATTATTGCACTAAATACACTGATTAATTGCACCAGAGACACTGAGTTATTGTAAAAAAGAGTTATTGTAAATAAAAGCTGCTCTCATTTATATTATAGCACATCAAAATACTTGAATGCTTATGAGAATAATAGTTTTAACTGTTGTTGATACTGTATTCTATGGATGAGTAACTGACACTGTTTCAGATCAGATTTTGGCTCCATGGGAAGCTTTAATGGTGTGTGTTCAGCTTTAACAATAACAAGCTACAAGTTGACGGCTTGAAACAATATCACAAAGAGCCTGTAACCAATGTACCCGCCCACCTCTGAAATCATTGTTTCTATAATAACACAGTGATGCAACTCCCCCTCACCTTTTAGTGAGAAGCACTTCAATCCTTATTCAATAATAAAGTGTTTCACTCAAGAAACGCTACGAACAACAATAAGATACTTCTAATTCACACAGAGATTAATTGGTCAGTGGTTTTAAAAGCAGTAACAGATGCATCATGTAATCTCAGCAGGTAAATCCCTGTAAAGACGGGCGGCTGGACGAATGGATAGATAGATAGATTAGACAGATAGATCCTGTCATTAGGTACTAGTATTACATATACAGATTATTTAAAGTCATTAATTCATCCATCATAAAAACAATTTAAGTTTTTGGTATTTCGATCTTCAATTCGAACCAAAACAGATTGATTTAAATGATTGTTAAATTAAATGATTGTTCACAGAGTTTAGAAAAGAATAGATAAAAAAATAGCAGCAGTCTGAGCCATGAGTACTAGATTTTTCACAAGAGGGCAGTGTTTGACAGTGGATGAGATGATAGTCCTCTGGGATGTCCTTGTACCTGTAGATGTGCCTGTAGATCAGCTGACATATGGGCTGAGTTTACAATTTATAAATATACTTACTGATGGGCTTTTCTTCTTAAAAAACCTGTAACGACATCTGGTATTTGTTCTTTTTAAAACCAGGTGGCACTTGTTCTTCAGTGGAATATTAAGTCACACAATTAACAGATGCACAATTTAATGTAATTTAAAGAAGAGTTTTAAGAAGGGGATTTAAAGCTAAAGACTTAGTCTGTCTAAGTTCAATGGGCAGAGGGGTTAATATGTTTGACAGGGTGCCAGCGCTATGTCTTTTGGTCCCATTGACAGAGCCAACACAATGCAAGATAAATAGATCATTATCAATATGTCCACGAAGACTCTTAGTCATATCATACAAGGACAATTGGAAGGTGTTGTAGATATTTGTTGATCATCCAAGAGCCTTCTTGACTGTATTGTTCATTGTTAATGCACAAGTAGAAACAATCATTATCTATAGACCTGTCTGGATCAATAAACCCTATCCTTGACATGTGGAAGCTGAATGATCAGCCTTTTGTCTGCATGTGAGACAGGCAGAGACTAAGAGGCCGAAAGTACAATATGAATGATATGAATGATATGTCTTCATTCAAAATACAATCACATTTCTTAATGCTTTTAGGAAAAAGTCATGTTGCCATATGTGCAGTACCTACAGATAATATAGCAATTCAGATAACAACAACCTTATTTAAAGTAATTACTCTCTTGAATACATTATTTCCAACACAGTTCTATGGTGCCCATATTAAACATGCAGTCTGAGCAACATTGACAACAACAGATATCATTTCTAAATTTAGCCATAACAGCTTTTAATAGATGTTTTTTATTGTCTCCACAGGGAATAAAGCACATTTCATTCCTACACTATCCAAAACTTTGCAGACAGCATTTGCATTATTTTACTGCTGAAAAGGTATACATATATACTTCAGGTTATCTCTGTTAATTTCTCCCCAAAGAGGATTTGAAGAATTTAATCTCTTTCTGAAACTTAGTTAATTTAAGATAAAGTTCTCAGTCATCAGTGTGTGTATGTATATATTTATATTTATATTTATATTTATATTTATATTTATATTTATATTTATATTTATATTTATATTTATATTTATATATATGCCATTGCTGATCACTGCTGAACCTCTTTAAGAATGAAAAGGTTATGAATAAATTGACATTTGTTTTAGTTTGCTACAAGTCATTAAAAATCAGGAAAGTTGTGGAATTCAAAAGCAAGCATTTTATAGCCTAAATAGAAAGTCTTGGAATTGAACCATTGTATTGGGAACGTATTGACGTAGGTAATGATTTGATTTGTAAGTTGAATTTAAAGATATACTCTATACTACAAATAATTAGCCAATGGTGTTCTCCGATCCGGGTAACGTCGGTAGATTTCCTGCATTTACTTTGAAAGTCAAACAGGAAGCCTTGCTTAGTTTGACCACGGAGAACTTGGCACACACTTCGGTGTGGGGAGAGTGGTCTGACGCTCAGCCGCGGAGCGACCGGCCGCCTCTCACCCTCCTTCAGCCCGCTCAGAGGAACCGCAGCGCTCTGCCGATGCGCCCAGCAGCCGCCGTCACTCCCCGCTCCCTCACACCTGTACCCAGAGCTCGTCTCCTCACCGGGGCTTCGCTCTCAGCACCGCCCCCCAGCACACTCTGGACTTCACTGTAAGACCTCAGGTAGCACTCTCAACTCCCTTCTGAATGACGGGCGGTCGGTTCGACTTTGACGATGGCGGCACATACTGCGGAGGCTGGGAGGACGGCAAAGCCCACGGCCACGGTGTGTGCACGGGACCCAAGGGCCAGGGCGAGTACTCTGGCTCCTGGTCTAACGGCTTCGAAGTGGTCGGCGTGTACACCTGGCCCAGCGGGAACGTGTTCCATGGCTACTGGGCGCAGGGCAGGCGCCATGGACTCGGTGTAGAGACCAAAGGGAGGTGGATTTACCGGGGCGAGTGGACTCACGGGTTCAAGGGCCGGTACGGGGTCCGGCAGAGCCAGAACACACCGGCCAGGTATGAGGGCACCTGGAGTAACGGACTGCAGGATGGCTACGGCGTGGAGACGTACGGTGATGGAGGTGAGCGGGGGACGGGGTCGCTGTTTGGACATATAATAACAATATAATCAAACCACTTTGGAAAGTCGTCCTAAATTGATTTGATCCACCTCACGCCGCTGCCTCATTATTGTGATGGAGGCAAATGTTTAATGTGTTGCTCGATGGAAACACAGGAAACAGCTGTTGTGGAACTTTGACTAAAATTGAATTTGGATCACATTCTGACCTAATGGAGCACATACCAACATAAGTGACCTGGCTGTGACACACATCTCAGTATGAAGTTCGAAATGACTATATGGAAGTTGTGTGAGTATATTTGGTCAAACTGAAAAACCCTTTGAGACACTCGTTCCTTACACCCACCATGCACAGTGCAGGGGATGGAACAGTCTGTGCCTCTCACGGATCAACATCAGATTACACACACACACACAGAACCTCTTCGAAACACGCTTGGAACCATTCAGATGAAAATTGTTCAGTACTCCGCATAGTGGAAAAAAGAGACATGATTCTCTTCTCAGCCATCTTTGTTTTAATTATGATTTATTATTTTACCATTAAGTGTACAAAATGTTTTTCATCATTATGTATAGAAGAGGATTGTGGAGATACCTTTAGGGCACCGAGTGATTTCAGGCCACATCATTGGTTTATTATCTGATCTGAATATGTGCTAATCGGAGATGCACAAACATGAGCTAGATCTTAATTGGTTTTTCATCGGTTCACAATGCATTATGGGACATTTTGATTATACTATGGAGATGGTGGAAATTGTGACTAGGTATTCAGACAGTACTACAAAAATAGCAAACACACATGCATATACACATGAGATACACAGTGCACTATGAATAGTGAATGACAGATTATTATTTAGGCTATGGTTAGTTTCCCCTTGATCTAACGTCTGTGCACTAGGTTAGTGTGGTGTTTTGTGAATGACGCCCTGCCATTCAGTGCCATGAATTTGATTCAGCCGACCTAATTGATCGTTGTTCAACAGTTGGTTACTTATATGTGACATAGTTATGAGTCTCAGCTTGTAGCAGGATGGTGAAATGTTAGGTTGTATCAGTAGCAGAGCTTGACACCTGCATTATGAGTGACTAACCACACTATATCAACATGTATTGCAATTGTATTTATAATACAAATAAAATGAATGATGTGAATCCCTTATAATATACAGAGAATAGCCAGCAAACAATGACACATTGAAGGTGAACCAGCACATTCAATGAAACACAATGTGCTGATTGTGGATGTAGTTCCAGTTATTGTAATGTTTTAGGAGAGTTAGTTCCATGTGATGGTTAAACTGGACAAAGTGACTGACAGCAACAGGTGGTCGGCCATGTTCAGGAGGTGGAGGGGCTCAGTTTACCCTGTGAGCTGTGCAGCTATGTCATCATATTCACTCATGATATATTAGATTTGTAGTAATATCACACACTCGTGCTTCCTTTACACAGCACACATTTATTTCAGGAATTTTCACAGAGTTTGTGTTTATTATGAGTAACTCTTGTATGATTTGTTAAGGAAGCACGACATGAATGAAAATATAATGTCAGCGCATAGACAGCAGAACCTTGAACTTTTATTTTCTTTTTTGCTTGTTCTTTCTCTTATCTTGCTGCTTGATGTTGTTTTTCTGATGCCCTCGGTTTTCCACTTAAACATATTGTAATATAATAGTAGTAACAAGAGTCACTTTCTGCAGAAACTTGAGCAGTAGCACATAGCTGCAGCGATACAAGTGTAATTTTGACTGTAATAATAGGAAAATGGAAAACTCAGTTGTAAAGTTAGAGATAAATTAAAATGAATAATTACTTCCCACTGAAAACTCAGCTGAAGTAAAATCAGTGGTATTCCTCATGGCTCAGTGAGTTTTCACTAGTAGGCCTACAATCTATACATATTTAAAATGTCATAGTCTGTTCCATTCTTCAGTGTCTTCACCGTCACTGGTGAGTTGTGTTTTTGTAGAGTAGACAGAATAATACTGACCACTATGTCTTCATCACAGAGTATAGCAAACTGTTCACATGGTTAGATTAGTTGTGTTTAATTACTTGTTCTTTATTTAATCAGACCCAACTGATTTTCTGTTGTTAAGACAACATTGTATGCTGATGCTGTTGAGAAGTCTGGCTCATTTAGTCAAAAGTATAAATGTGTGTTGAGAGTCAGGTCAAGTTCGGTCAGTTTGTCTTGTTAATGATATCCAGTGTTGAACAGGGCTCTGAGTTGAGCTCACACATAGTGGTGCGTATCTCTCCCTTATACAACGATACAATAAGAAAGATGTGTTTCAATAGGGTTCAATTTGGTGCTATACAATGCAATCTCATACAATTCCTTATCTAGATATATTATAATTTATATTATAAATGAGAATAGGACAATTCTATTAAAGAATTGCCTACTTTAAGTAGCTATTTTATACAAGACCGGAGAATCCCAAGTATTTTTTTGTTGCTTCATGACAGTGTAAAGAAATGGAAGCTGGGATATATGTATTCAGAACTACATGTTAATGAGACGGATAGACAAAAAGACTGTAGGTCTACTGTATGAACAAACATTTTTGACAAAATGAACATAAAGTGAAGTTTGTCTGGCATACCCATGATCAGCTGCATAACTTTGGCAGGTAGTGAGGGTAAAATATGAAAAAGAAAGAAAGAAGCCCTAGCACGTTTAAGCTCTCTTCATTGTGCTAATTGTGTTAGCATCTACAAATGTCCTCTTTGCCTTAAATGTTTCACGTGGTGAGTGTTTAGGTTTGTCATTGTAACACTGTTCTTATTACAGAGCATACATGAAGCTGACATTTCCATCATTCTCATAAATCTTAAGCGCTTCCATACCTTTGATTTTAGACTTGATGGTGTAGTGTAAAGCAAGGTCCACTGGACCCTTTACTTACAGTCTCCGTTAGTGGCGTATCAATTCATGACTTGTTTATACCATACACAAAGCATGGGGGTTTACAAGGCAGGTAGGACCCAACAAAAGATGTAATCCAGCTGCATCATGGGAAATGTAGGATCCAACATTTTTGCATCTTGAGCTTTACACCATGCAGAACAGGGTGGCATATCTTATACCTGTCTTTTTTTACATGTGTCTGACATGAATTCCCTATCTTTATGGAAGTTCCCGTTTAATTTGGTGCCAGACTGAAAGCTAACCAGATTAATGTGTTACACGAAGCACCATAATCACCTATAGAATTAGAATAGAAGTTTACTTCTGCATTCAATTTTGTTTTTCATAACATGTTTTTGTTCAGTCCTTTTACTTGAGTAAAACATGTACTCTCACCTTCATATATCATATTAGTGTTCCTCCTTCTCTAACAAGAAAAGGGTGTGTGGAGCTACTTTTACCCACTGCTGGTTATATGAAACCATTAGGGGCCTCTCTCTCTCCCACTCTCTCTATCTTTAGTTCTGCCCTGCACCTTGATGTGGCAAGAATTGATCCATCTCACTGTCAAATTGTTCTTAGCAAGTGCATCATGATTTTATATGTTTATCATTGCTTCCACTGGTCATTTAAAAAGCAGTGCAGATGTAGTTTGCAGGTAATGTGTTGAGTAAAGCAAAGTTACATCAGGTCCAGTGATTTGTTTTCAGTTCATTAGCAGGAGTTAATAGGAGTGACACACAGCAACTAAGTCAACTAATGTATACACTCATGGAATTTTCATAAAACAGAATGTAGTAAACTCACGAATAACATCCTCTCTGGCTGTAGTCACTTTCCTGTAACGAAGTACAGCAGCCTGGTGTTACATAAAGGCAGAAGAACCAAACCAAATGACCTTGACTACACAAGCTAATGTAGTCAATTCATCATCTTTTATATTAAAATTGTATTTGTATAGCCCATATTTACAATTTGCACTTTGCCTCATGGGGCTTATCAAGGTGTGACATCCTCTGCATTTAACCGTCTACAAAAGTAAAGAAAAGCTACCAAAAAAGTTGAAACCTCAGTCAGAGTCACATGTGAGGGATCCCTCTCCCAGGAAGGACAGACGTCTAATAGATGCTGCGTGCAGCAGAGCACATCAACAAAATAACAATATTTACAACATTTATGAGAAAACACAGTCTCCAAATGGAAAGGTTTATACATTTTTAAAGTATCTATGCACAAGAAAAGGTCAGACAGAGTAGCAATGGCAATTGTCGTGATAGTGGTATTGCCAATAGTGGTAGTATATGCGAGTAGGAATATTGTATATCTAAGCAATCGAGTTGTAATAATAATCCACGATCAGCTGCTTCCACGACCACAGCCATGATCCACGATGTGGCCACTGCAGCAATCCTGGATCCGCAATGATAAAGCACAAGGACTCCGTGTTGGTATTTTGTTGTAAGAAGTCAAGTCAGTCACATGTATTGATGAGACATTAATATAATGAATAGGGAGAGGAGGAAAGAGAAGCTCCATATGTCGTGTTTCCCCTGAAAATCTAGACCTTTAGCAGCATAACTAAGAGCTGGTCAATGGCAGACCTGAGCCAGCTCTAACTATAAGCCTAATCAAAAAGGAAGGTTTTAAGCCTACTCTTAAACGTACAGATGGTGTCTGCCTCCCAAACTGAAACTGGAAGATGATTCAACAGGAGAGGAGCTTGATAGCTGAAGGCTCTGACTCCTATATGGTACTATGAGCTCTTAAAGGTATGATGGCGCCATATCATCAAGGTGAATGTAGGTAAACAGCTCCAGTTCCTTTCATCAGTTTTTCATTCAGATTTCTATGGTGCCAATGTGAGTGCAGAGTGCAGTCATATTTTCTTGTGTAACAATTAGAAATTTACCCTGTGTTTCATGTCACATTCAGCTGAAAAAAAAAATCTATAGTTGAATAGAAACAGAGACCGAAAACTATTTGCTATTGTAGATGTGGGGTTTCCACAAATTACATCTGAGGCCTAGAAAAATAAAGATGTTTTTTAACATGAACACAAACAGATTTTGCAGTAATAACAGAACAACAAGGACAAGGATCACTTGCACCCCGAGGTATCACAGATCCCGTCTGCACTGGGCTTTAGTGAGCCTGGACTTCCAGCTCTATTGGCTACTTGGGTGGAGGAGTCATGGCAAGTAAACATGCCATTAAGCAGTATGTTACTATATTTACCAAGGGCTCCACTAAGTAAATAAATTTGATCCATATTACTGTAATTTTCCACAATTTATTATTTAATTTTCGAGAGGCTATTCAGATGTCTTCAAAGGATTATTTCACAAGGCAAGATAGCTGCTCCAGTTATGTTTAGCCAGTGGCACCCAACTGACTTCCCAGTGTCTCAAGTTACTTCCATCTTTTAAAATAGCACATTCTCACATTCTCCAGCTGAATGCATCGGGGCAAGAGGCTGAACTCTCCTTACCAGACCACGGAGCTGTTTCTCAAAATACATTTTTTAGACTCAGACACACTTTTGTTCAGGTGTGTGGCCCAAGCTGTGCTCTTACTGATTTAGTCACTGAAGTAGGTTAACTTTAGTATGATTACATAGCATTAACTCAAGTACATGATCAACCGATTAAAGTCTTTACAGCTTTTCTTATTAATTAAAATATTGACTACATGGCCACCAATATCACTTTACGATGATATACATTACAGGCTCCTTTGGTCATGTGACAGGAATACGGTAAAGTATGGCACTTTAGTGAGAGTATTAACGCTGACATCTGTATAATTTTTTGTCATATTCAGTAACAGGTGATACCTGACACACTGCACATTGACAGATTTATTGGAAAGTACCTACTCTGAACTTTCAAAGAAATGTCCTTTTTTTATTATCTTGTTATCATAGCTAGCATTATCTGAGCATGGTTTATTGTGGTGAACACCACTCACAGCTCTGAGGCAGTGATTATTATCTCACTTTAAAGCATCACGATGCAACTCTTACACCTGAAAATGGCAACTTCAAAATTAGTTTGATGGTTTACTGACTTGAAAAGGAAGAATGTTAACTCTTTCATTCCCACTCCTCTCCCTAAACACTTATTCTTGCAGCATGTAATTCTCGGTGAGCTTTAATTGCCAGAATCAGGTACAGCATGTTCAAGAGTATTGCTGGTGCAGCAAGTCGGGAATCATAGGTAATATCCACCATTCAGTTGTGTTTCAGTTCAGTAAGTGTGACTAGGCTGTCAGAGCTCCAGTCAAATGATGGATAGGGAGAACCACTTAATCACTTAGACATTGAGCCCAACAGAATTAATCACAGTGTTATATGAGTTATAAAGTGTTAGGGCTGTAATCGTACACAAATCACGGTTCAATATGTACCTCAGTTTTGAGGTCACGGTTCGGTACGTTTTCAGTACAGTGGAATCAAGGAACAGAAAACATTAACCTTTTTTTATTTCTTTTCATTCAACCCTAGTTAACAATGTCTTTGTCTTTCTTACCTAAGTCATTTTTACAAAAGTTAAATAAAATACAAAAGATACTCTCATAACTAAATAAATAAAAATAGTAAAATAAATATCAATTAAGGTGCAGGTAATTGTATTGTATCATTGATGGCGGCTGTGGCTAAGGGGTAGAGTGGTCATCCTCCAACCAGAAGGTCAGCAGTTCTATCCCAGTCTCCCCCATCTGCATGCCGAAGTTTGGCAAGATGCTGAACCCCGAATTGCCCCTCATAGGAAAAAAAAGTGCTGCTAATAGATGCACTGTATGAATGTGTGTGTGAATGGGTGAATAGCAAACTGTACTGTAAAGCGCTTTGTGTGGTCATCAAGACTAGAAAATCGCAATATAAATACAAAAATCAAACCATTTACCATTATTCAATATATGCATTTAGATACGAGGGGTGTTTGAAACCTGCATTCTCAACAACAGAGAATGGTCGCATGTCGGCTGCTATAAAAACACATATGTAGCTCATTATCGCTATGAGATGGACTGAATTATTTGCAATCGGCAGCTTTAATGCGGCAGGGAGCTGGGTTTGCACAGAACTCGTTTTTTCCTTGTCCTACTAATGTTATTTCCAATGTAAGCGGACATCTCTTTCGTGATGCCGTTCCAAACGAGTTGGCATGTTTGATGTGCTAAGAGCTACATATCCGATTGCAGTTGGGCAATGTCGGCTTTTGTATGATCCACTTTTCATTGTTCGCTGTCATAGTTGACTGTGAAACTGAAGTGTTCCCACACAGCAAACGTAAATGATGAGGGAGGGTCTTCACTCTCCTGTGTGTCTGCGGTCGCTATGACAATGAGCCGACAGCACATCCAGTCCTTCTATAAAGTTGACCCTCGGAATTTGAGACCTCTACGCAGACAAATACAGTTCCGCACGTGGACTCGCTGCATTCGTTCAGTACACATGCGTACTGAACCGAAAGGTCCGTACCGAAAATGTTCAGATGGATACGAGTACCGTTACCCCTATAAAGTGTTGCTTTAAAACTGAAAAACATCTGACTGACAGAATGTTTAACAAGTAGACCAGTAACTGTAAGCAAACCCAAGTTATATAAAACTTAACCCTAGTGCTGCTGATTAGTCTGTGCTTTGTTTGAGATGACGGGTCAGGCTAATATTGTATAGACAGCCAGGTGCTGACTGTACTGACTAACATCATCAGTATGTCACGATCCTGTATCGTGTTGGCCCCTGATTGTGGATAGTGGTGGTGGGCTATGATCGAGGTTGCAGCCAACGGTGGACCCTAATGGCGTCATAGGATCACGGCGATGGATTGTGGATTATGGTTGCATCTGATTGTGGTGGTGGATCCTGATCGTGGTGGCAGCTGATCGAGGACTATAATTACAACAAGACTGCTTGATATACAATATGCCTACTCGGATACCATTACTGACAATATCTCCTCAATTAATTTACTTTACATTATGCTTCAAACTGTTTATTCCAATCAATGTTGTAAATACTCTTATTTTTCTGATGGTCAATCAGATTGATCATCTGATTGCAGCCAGAGGGAATGTCACAAATCAAAGTATGATGGTTCGTATTACATTTCAGTTCATGCTTATGTAGCTTATTTTATACCAATGAACTCTAGATTTATTGATGGTTTATAAATATTATTTGATGCACAAGGCTGTGAGTTAACTTTTTACCACATAACACTATTGTTACAGGCCATAAAGTTTTGCCATCTCTACAAGCAATCACAGGTAGTGCAGTTTATCACTTAAACAGGTATTCCTTTATTGTATTCAAGGCACACAAACTCAAAACCGTAACAACAAACAATGTAGTTATCTATTTAAATTCATATCATCATATGTAATTGTATTTATATTGATTTAAGAAAGTGTGTTAATCACCAATAAAGGCTGCTGTACACTAGAGGATAATCAGGACCATTTTGGACCCAATTTGCCCCTTCTGACAATCGCGTGTGAGGGGTTCAGAAAATAATCTTCATGCTACCTATTGAGTCAGAGCCTCCCCAATGTCATCAAACATGTTTGATATTTACTATAATCGGCTCCAACAGAAATAGACAATGAGCGCGAGCTGACTGGGAACCGTCACCAACCGGCAGTTGCGTACTTGTATAGATGCAACTAAAAACAGCAATACATTTCCAACTCAACTCCAGCTCGCGCTGAAAAAT
Organism: Hippoglossus stenolepis; assembly: GCF_022539355.2. Taxonomy (NCBI): domain Eukaryota; kingdom Metazoa; phylum Chordata; class Actinopteri; order Pleuronectiformes; family Pleuronectidae; genus Hippoglossus; species Hippoglossus stenolepis. Next base: position 720,199 of record NC_061493.1, read on the forward strand.
GGCAAAGCCAATTCCACCTTCTCAGCCATGACAAAATCCATCGTTTTTTTTCTTTTGGGGTTTTTCGCTTCAAAAAGAGCACACAACGTCGGCCCTCTTCCATGTCTGTTTTTGGTCTGAAGTCACTTTCATTCATGCGAGTGTTCCACACTCCAGGTTAGAAGGTGGCGGTAGTGCACCTAAAAGTTGTTTGCCAACCGCCATTAGGATTTGTTGGTATAGATGGGCAGAGTAGGATTACTACTCTTACCGATCCTGCTTATCGATTCGGTACTTCTACTTCTTCCACTAAACATCACAGATTTAACTTATAATTTTGTTAAATCAAAGCCTAAAGTTGACTAGATAAACTATCTACAGTCTTTAATAATTTAGCTGTAGGGTGTCTGAACCCATGTCTTATTGTGGGACAAGGTGTTTGATATATGGATTATTGACAAAAGGAGATATTTTACACACTAATACACTACAACTACTAAGCCACCTAGCTAGCTCAAACAGAGATACAGGTTCAGACAAGAACACAGTTGTGGCTGCTCACTCAACGATAGTTAAAAAATGGCTAAAAACTAAAAGAGTAAGCTGAAAACTACAGCTGCACAATATATCGAAAATGTATGTATGAAATGTCATCGCGATATCAGCATGCGCAATACACGCATCGCAAAACACTGCTTGAACTGCGATAAATGGTGTTCCATGTGCCATGTATTCACGCTCTGCATGTCAATATATTTGGCCAATCAGATGAAGCCCTGCTGCCCTAGATAATAAATTAAAGATATTCAGATCATTGTTGTGTTTTTCCATAAATTAATCATTGTCAGAAAAAGAGAATAGAGAGAGAACAGAGAATTGCGAGGCGGCTCTGTCGTATCTCGCTCTGCCTCCTCCCGACTAAGTTCTACTGTGGAAATATCCAGTGATCGCATTTGTCCTGGGTCAAATTCATCACTTTGAGCGATTGGTTATATAAAAGAATTGGGTAGCTTATTTATGGTAGTCCCAGAACCTGAGGGAAAAGTGACGGTGCTCAGCAAATTACTGACAGAGCCGCTAAAAACTGTATTTTCACGGTCAAAACGTGTATGAAAAAAAAAAAAACGATCACTGTAAGCGAACTTAGTGGAAGTGTGCATGGCTCTCTGGGTGTCTGCCCCGGACTTGGTGGTGCTGTGGCCGGGCTGTGCGCCTTCTCACTTGGGCTGTGGAGCTGTCCGTGGTCCCTGCGGTCGTAACCAGGTGAAACATTTTCAATAAAACCATATTGCTGGAATGAAAATATTGCTTTTCATTTTCTTTTCAGTGTCTGCAAAGACCACTTACTGTATGGGGTCTATGTTAGTGCAACCAAAACATGCATCCTAATATCATGCAGCGCAACTGAAAACCATTGTACATGGGTATTAGTGTTGTGGATTGATCTAGGTACAAATTTCAACATTTTAAGACAAAGACTTTCAATTCTACACTTTGTGTGGCTAACAAGATAGCTGCTTTTGTGGCTATAGCTATTGGCTGGTCTGGATCAGGTGCCATATGTGGTGGAAGTTTTCATTATAAACCATCCCCTTCACATAAAAAACAGTCATTGAAGTCTGAGTGTGCAGATTGAGGGAGAGGAGAAAGCAGACTGCGTGGGTTGAGTACAGTGATTGAGCAGTTACTGCCAAATGATCAATAGAATTATGGCAGAAGAATTATTTAAGAAAATAATAATTTCCTCTCTGATTTAGTGCATCTCCAAGCACACATTTTGAGAGCTGTGGAGAGGCTTTTATAAGGAATAGTGAGTTTCCCAGTTCAGATGATCAGTCGACACAGACACACAGTCATTGCACCAAGACACAGAGACAAAGACACTGAGTGGGTAGGTGTGTCTTAGCTCCACTTCCCAGAACTGCGTTTTAAGGTTATTTTTGGACTATCCAGGGTAGAAGGACTTAGCTAAACTTAGAGGTGAAGTGCAATGTCCTGTTTCCTACTGCCTCCACTGAAATTGACCCATCTTGAGGTTGCCAAAGATATATGCTGACTACACACTAGTAAAAAACATGACTAGGATTATTTTAGAATCAATTTCTGCCAATAGATCCCTTTCACCTAAATCGTACACACTGAACCTTTACTTAGTGGGATCTGAATTTGGTCTATTGACAGCAGCTTGAATATTTATTTTTTTGAGTTTCTTTTTTTTTGTAGAAAGGAATAGAATAGCACATGAGCATACAAATAGTTCCAGTTTGCCAAAATGTAAATATACAGTGTATAAGCCAAAAAGTCATAGCATGTGAGAGCATATCTCACTGAATCCTTGGCAACAGTATCCTTCCTGTTTACTGTAGTTTTTGGGTTAATTTACAATAAAAACAATAACCATAAACTTGGCATATCTACTCCATCTAAATTGTCCATCTTATGGGCTTACTGCTCGAATCCTAGTAGCCTTGCTGCCATCACACTGCACTTGACATGTTGTTCAAGTAAATATAGCAATGAAATAAAATTCAGAGTGAAGTGTGTGTTTTCTCTGCAGATGTATTGCACAACGGACATACCCTTTCCTATCAGGAAAAGCACAGAAGTGTATTAAATAAAGTTAAAAATAACTGTTCAGTTTAGCCCTGGCTTACTTTGACCCTTACATATAGTGAAGCCACCATTAATGGTTTTACATACTTTTATTTGTGCTTGTACTGCCATGACAAATTACATGATATGAAAATTGGACACTTTCAAATTCAGGGGATGTATATCTAATAAAAAATTCAAATAATGAAGTAAATAAATGAAATATCAGTGATTAAAGGCACAATTGTGAAGGTCTCGCTAGCCGATGACGCTAGCTATCCAACCAGCTAAACACTCTCAAAATACTCCACGGCATAGATGTCAACTTTCACAAGGTTTAATGAGTTGGTTGAAACTGTAAAAACAAAACAGACATGGCAAATTATAATCTGGCTCACAGAGCTAGTTAAATAATCAACAACACATGGCGGCTTGTATCTCAAAGACACGGTGATACACGTTAGCTTAGCGTAGCCGCTCTGCAATACTGACGCTGTAAACTTAATCCCACATAAACATATGGCAGAATAACCCACTGGTTATAAGGACACAATTTGTCTGTCAAAAATACTTACAGACGTTGCGTTAGCTTGCAAGAACAATAAACACAGGTTAAACGTAGAGCTGATGTCTGTAAATAACACAAATAAAACTAACCATGAACTACTTCCGGGGGGATTTACACCTCAAACCCTGACACAGGAAGCTAAACACGTTTCCTGGATATGTGTTTTGTACCTGAACTATAGCTAAATGCTGTTACATAGCTAAATAGAACGCATAAATGAGTCCGTTTTTGGAGACAGAAGCAGAACCACTTCTGTAACAGGACGAGAAAAGGTACTTTTAGTTCCGTCCTTGAGGTCCTCCGCCTCAACTCTCTGAACTAATCCATCCCTGCCTGTAAAAGTCTTTGTGATTATGGCCATGGGCCATTCGTTTCTCTGAGACTTATTGTCTTTCAAGAGAACAATGTCCCTGTCTTGAAGGTTTGACCTTTTTGACTGCCACTTGTGAAGGTATCCACGTCTCCACCTGCTCCAAAAGGTGTCTGCCAGGTTTTGAACTTGCTTCCACTGCTCTTTAAAGAGGTCCGCTCTTTTAAAGTAACCTGGAGGAGGTGGTGTAGAGCCTGTTTTGAGGGTCAAGAGCATTGCTGGGGTGAGGATTGGAGGTGATTCTGGATCCGATGATACTGGGATAAGAGGTCTTGTGTTCATGATTGCTGCCACCTCAGCCATGAGTGTTACCAGAACTTCATGCGTAGAGTAGTGTAGACGATCGATGCTGATCATCCGTTCCCATGCGCCACTCATCTGGGACGTGTGTGGTGGGTTAAAACACCCAGGTGCAGTTCTGTGTACTCAGGTACTTCTCCACTGGGTTGAAGCCCAGATTTGTAGTGTTCATTTCCAACTCTCGAGAGGCACCTACAAAATTTGTGCCACAGTCAGACCGTATTTGTTACGCTGGACCCCTGACTGCAAAGAATCTTCTTAAGGCATTGATAAAGCTGCTGGCACTCATTGCCTCAATAACTTCGATATGCACTGCCCTTGAACACATGCATGAGAACATTATTGCCCATCTTTTAGAGTTGGAATGTCCTCCTCTTGTGCGTCATTAGACAACCTCCCATGGCCCGAAGACGTCAACACCTACGTAAGTGAAGGGAGGTGCTACCTGCAGCCGTTCAGCTGGTAGGTCCGACATCTGTTGATGCTCTGTCTTTCCCCTTAGCTTACTGCAAGTGACGCATTTGAAAAGCAGACTGCTGATGCAGCGTTTTGCTCCTACCAACCAGAATCCTGCAGGTCGAATAGCAGGATTCTGGTGAGATGCCTTCCCTGATGTTTCACTTCCTCGTGATGTTGATACACCAGCAGGAATGATAATGGGGTGAAGTTGATCCGTGCTCAGAGTGACCTATGAGACATTCTTCTCTCAGAAGTCCATTGTTACCTACAACAGGGTGCAACTTCCACAGGCTGCTTGAGGATAGGATGTTGGATCCTCAGGTTACATATTTGAGCTCCTCTGCATAACACTTGTTTTGGACGCTCCTCACAATGCACACCTTGGCTTTTGTCAGTTCTTCCTCTGTTGGGTGACAGATGTGCCACCCACGACACTTGTTGTTGACAGAGTGGGAGAAGTAGCTATGTGGATCAAGTGTGCCATTGCTGTGACAAGAATGTTATACTTTGATATGTTATAAAGCTTGAGGGTGCACCACATGTTAGGTAACATGTATGAGACTCGTCACTTCAGGTCGTACCTCAGAGTTGAAGGCAGGATCGATGAGGTCGTAGGTCTTTTCAGACTTAGGTGGGTTCAAGGACGCATTCTTAAGAAAGGCCGGTCCTGTGAGCCATGGCGTACTGTTGAGAGTGCTGGTGGCACAGATCTTGATCCAACGTCCGCTGGATTCAGGTCTGTATGGATGTACTTCCATTGGCCAGCACATGGTGACTGATTTTGGATGCATCCTAGCACGACCTTGCTATCCGTGTAGTATGTGATGTTGTCGAATGTTACATCCATTTAGCGACTATCAGCTCAGTGATCTCCACTGCAAGTACAGCCACACACAGTTCGAGTCTTGGGACTGTAAGTCCAGGCTGGGAGCCAAATTTGTTTTCCAAAAGACAAAGCCAACCTCAGTTTGTCCCATATGGCTAGTCACCTTAATGTAGGCCATAGCTGCAGAATTATTTTCACTGAAGCTCTGCAAGACAGAGTTCATTTGTTTTTGCACCTGTGTGTAGAAAAGATGCATAAGGGTATGGGATCTGGGAGTTCCTGTTAATCTTGGAGTGACTCTTTCTACCTAGTCCAGTCCATTTCCATATCTTTAGGAGTGGCGAGTCCTAGCCCTCCGCTTGCATGGTTAGCTCTGAGTATCAGCCTACCACGCACAGAGACCGGTGCAAGGAACCCAAGGGGGTGGTAAAGACTGTTTACCATAGACTAGGGCTGGGGCATAGCGTCGACATAATAAACATCATCGCTTATGTAAATACGTCGACTCAGGACCCAGAAGCCGCTCTATACGGACCCAGACCTGTTATTAGATTGTGACGGACCGTTTATAGTTTAACCTGCGCAAAAACACCTCAGTAGAGTTTAATTTACTGAACAAGAGAAAGTGGGAACAAAGAGAAAAGTTAAAGCTGTTCAGTTGTTAATGTTTGTTGAGATTGTTTATATGTGAAATGTAGTCATATACAGTCCCTGACAAAAGTCTTGTCGCTTGGGTACAAGTTGACCTTAAGTGCCCCTCAAATATATTTGTAATCAATTTTTTTTTACAAGAAATGGCTAATTTCAATCCCAACAGCTTTTGAAATAATGTTTTGGTGCCAAACGAAACTGCTGAAAAGCATTCTAACGTTCACAGCTTGGTAAAGCCCACTGAGTCAGTTTTTGCAAAGACAAAAGTCTTGTCGCCTTGTCATATGATCAAGCACCCAATCCTAAATTACAGCCTCACCTGTGATCAATAATTGATCAATCAATTAGTGGGTGTGTATAAAAAGAACCCCAGCACACCAGACCTTCACATCAACTGCAACTTGACCTCTGACAACATGCCTAAGATTCACCCTGAGACCAAAGCGTTGATTATCAAGAGGCTGAAGACCAGATCCACTGCTGAGGTGGCTGATACCTTCAATGTGTCTCAGCGTCAAGTACAAAGAATAAGAAAAAGATTTGAAGAGACTGGAGATGTTTTTGACAAGCCCAGGTCCGGCAGACCCCGCAAGACAACTGCTCGGGAGGACCGTTTGTTGGCTCGAAAATCCAAGGCCAGCCCCTTTTCCACTGCAGCAGAGCTCCACCAGGCCTGGTCACCTCAAGTCCCCGTGTCAACCAGGACAGTTTGTAGAATTCTGTCTCGAAATGGCCTCCATGGTCGAATCAGTGCCCAGAAACTAGCACTAAACAAAAGACAATTAAAAAAACGTGTGGCATCTGCCAAGGCCCATAGTTTTTTTCAATGAAGATAACATTAAATTAATCAGAAATACACTCTATACATTGTTAATGTGGTAAATGACTATTCTAGGTGGAAACGTCTGGTTTTTAATGAAATATCTACATAGGTGTATAGAGGCCCATTTCCAGCAACTATCACTCCAGTGTTCTAATGGTACATTGAGTTTGCTAATCGCCTTAGAAGACTAATGGATGATTAGAAAACCCTTGAAAACCCTTGTGCAATTATGTTAGCACAGCTGAAAACTGTTTTGCTGGTGAGAGAAGCTATAAAACTGGCCTTCCTTTGAGCTAGTTGAGTATCTGGAGCATCACATTTGTGGGTTCGATTATACTCTCAAAATGGCCAGAAAAAGAGAACTTTCATGTGAAACTCGCCAGTCTATTCTTGTTCTTAGAAATGAAGGCTATTCCATGCGAGAAATTGCGAAGAAACTGAAAATTTCCTACAACAGTGTACTACTCCCTTCAGAGAACAGCACAAACGGGCTCTAACCAGAGTAGAAAGAGAAGTGGGAGGCCCCGGTGCACAACTCAGCAAGAAGACAAGTATATTAGAGTCTCTAGTTTGAGAAATAGACGCCTCACAGGTCCTCAACTGGCAGCTTCTTTAAATGGTACCTGCAAAACGCCAGTGTCAACGTCTACAGTGAAGAGGCGACTCCGGGATGCTGGCCTTCTAGGCAAGAAGTGGCAAAAAAAGCCATATCTGAGACTGGCCAATAAAAAGAAAAGATTGATATGGGCAAAAGAACACAGACATTGGACAGAGGAAGATTGGAAAAAAGTGTTATGGACAGACGAATCAAAGTTTGAGGTGTTTGGATCACACAGAAGAACATTTGTGAGACGCAGAACAGGTGAAAAGATGCTGGAAGAGTGCCTGACGCCATCTGTCAAGCATGGTGGAGGTAATGTGATGGTCTGGGGCTGCTTTGGTGCTGGTAAAGTGGGAGATTTGTACAAGGTAAAAGGGATTTTAAATAAGGAAGGCTATCACTCCATTTTGCAACGCCATGCCATACCCTGTGGACAGCGCTTGATTGGAGCCAATTTCCTCCTACAACAGGACAATGACCCAAAGCACACCTCCAAATTATGCAAGAACTATTTAGGGAAGAAGCAGGCAGCTGGTATGCTGTCTGTAATGGAGTGGCCAGCGCAGTCACCAGATCTCAACCCCATTGAGCTGTTGTGGGAGCAGCTTGACCGTATGGTACGCAAGAAGTGCCCATCAAGCCAATCCAACCTGTGGGAGGTGCTTCAGGAAGCGTGGGGTGAAATTTCTACAGATTACCTCAACAAATTAACAGCTAGAATGCCAAAGGTCTGCAATGCTGTAATTGCTGCAAATGGAGCATTCTTTGACGAAAGCAAAGTTTGAAGAACAAAATTAATATTTCAAATAAAAATCATTATTTCTAACCTTGTCAATGTCTTGACTATATTTTCTATTCATTTTGCAACTCATTTGATAAATAAAAGTGTGAGTTTTCATGGAAAACACGAAATTGTCTGGGTGACCCCAAACTTTTGAACGGTAGTGTATATGTGTGTGTAGATTTTGTTTTATGTGTATTGACAAACCAAGTAATTGTTGCAGCTGTAGCTATGTCAGAGTCAGTGTAAATATTTTGTGGTAGTATTTCTATACAATTCAATAACATTTATTTGCATAGCACTAAATACATAACATAACATACATTATCTCAAGGCACTTTACATATTTAGGCCAAGACCTTACAATATTATGGAGAAAGTGTAAAACTGACAGTGATTATTCAACCATCAGCAAAAACCAATGCGTTCTTGTATTCCATGTTTGCTTATATTCAATGACCTCTGTCAATAACTATAATTTTTATGTACTGCTTTATCTGATTTCTGTATTTTACTGTTCACTCATGGTCTGTCTTTTTCTCTCCCACATTCTGTCCTTGTAGGTACTTATCAGGGTCAGTGGACTGGTGGAATGCGTCATGGCTATGGTGTACGTCAAAGTGTCCCATATGGTATGGCCTCTGTCATCCGCTCGCCTCTAAGAACCTCGCTGGCTTCTCTCCGCAGTGAGCAGAGTAATGGCACAGTATTGCGTGACAGCCTGTCTGACAGCCCTGCTGGCACACGTGGTGGCTTCGTACTCAACTTCCACTCAGATGGCGAAGGTTCAGAGAAGAAGAAGAGTCTTTTCCGACGTGGCTCCCTCTTCGGCAGCCTTCAGCGACTGCGAAAATCAGACTCGCGCTCGTCGATTTCCAGTAAGCGTAGCTCAGCACACAGTGACACCACCATGAGCCGCATCAGTTCAAGTGACGCCAACTCCACTATTAGCTTTGGAGACGGAGAGCCGGGCGATGATTACCTGACTCAGGAGGACAATGTGGATGCCCTCACCACTGAGTCCTACATGGGCGAGTGGAAGAACGACAAGCGCAGCGGCTTTGGTGTCTCTGAGCGCTCTAATGGCATGAAGTATGAAGGTGAGTGGTTGAACAATAAGCGCCATGGCTATGGCTGCACCATCTTCCCTAACGGCACCAAGGAAGAAGGGAAGTATAAGAACAACGTGCTGGCCAGGGGCATAAAGAAGCAGCTGATCCCACTGAAGAACACCAAGACCAAACAGAAGGTGGATCGAGCCGTCGAAGGAGCAGTGAGAGCAGCAGCCATCGCCAGGACCAAAGTGGAGATTGCCATCTCCAGGTAAAATTCCCTTTGTAAAATAATATCAGAAAACCACAACTAAATCTCATTTTACCCGTTTTTTCTTTTGCATTAAGGGGTGAGAATATAGGGAGAAATGTCTAATACAAAATGGACTCTTACAGCATTGAAACAACATCATTGTAAACACAGTTCTCCTGTGCAATGAGTGAGTATTACTGTGGACATTTAGTTTGACCTCTTAATAAAGTGGTTTAGATGATCAGGTTTCCAACATGTTCGATTGTCTGACTCATGTGTGTCTTTTCCTGTTGGAGACTTTGTTGTTGTAATATACCAGAATTCCCCCCGTAAGTGATCTGTCACCAAGAGTTACTTGAAGAGGTTCATATAGAATCAACTTACTTAGTGAGCTAACATGAGAAAATGTTCTAGGGGATTTACCCTTGTTTCTTTTTTGCCCAGTTTCAAATAATAGTTTACAGTATATCATGATACTTTTGTGAAGCAGTTCCTCATCAACAGCAGTCAATCTCTGAGGCGTCAGTTCTGGTGATATCGTGGCTGTAGTACAGTATATGTATACACAGTATATATCATGGTAAAAAACAAAATATGTTATTGGTTTGCGACAGGAAAGTTGGTGTTTTCATGTGGACATGTAAGAGAGCTCATTCTACTGTAGCTGCCACAGCAGATGAACACATCTGCAGCAGAGTCTGTTTTTTCTCTTTGTATGAGGGTGTTTTCATACATGCACCTTTCAATGTAGTTAAATCAGATCCAGATTCATTCATTTTACCCATTTATTCAATGAACACAGTTTTCACACAGTGTGGACTAAAATAACCACCTTAAGACCCATTAGAGTAGGTGGTCTTGGTCTGGTCTCATACAAACTGTGGTTCGCTTGTGGAAGGAACTCGATCCAGCCTTGATCTGACCCAACTACCACATTTTCTCTGCAGTTTTGAGCTTAGAGGCTCCTGTCGGAATGATGTATCTTTACCTGTATTTTCTGTGTCTCTCCCACCCTAGACACATCTCATGGTCTCACATGGTTTGTCCTGATGCATTGTGGTTTGCTTGTATTTTTCTATTTTAAAAGAAACCTAACCAAGAGAAAACTGAGTTAGAACAGGTCAAACAAACCATTGGTGTAAAAACACCCACAGTCTCCATTAGTCTTCCCTGTTGTGTAGATGGGTGGAAGAAACATCTCTAGGTCCAACAATGTTTGTATGATGTATGCAGATACCATTTATGAACATTTGACAATGGTTTCTCGTATTATTATGTTACCCAGCAACCCTTTACACTATGCATGAGCACTGGACACATGAGTGCATATCTCTGTGTGCGTGCTTGGATTGAGACAGACATTAGTACATGCTCAGACAGTCCAGTGTAGTGAGAGCGGTTGTTTGAATTTAGGAAATGGAGATACAGTCTTTGCTTGTTGTAGTGAAGATAATCAACATTGGTCAGAGCTTTCAGCTTGCATCACTTCTCCCATCATCTGGGCAAAGTAGAGAGAAAGTAGGAACAAAGTGAGGAAACAGAGAGATAGGTCAAGAGAGTAGGTGAGTGGGCTAAGAGAGAGGGTGGGGTGAGAGAAAAAGAGAGAGAGAGAGAAAGACAGAAAGCGAGAAGCAAGTAGGCACAGTCTTGTGTGTGTGTGTGTGTGTGTGTGTGTGTGTGTGTGTGTGCGTGCGTGCGTGCGTGCGTGCGTGCGTGCGTGCGTGCGTGCGTGCGTGCGTGCGTATTGAGTGCATCAAAAGTAAGTGCCTGTCTAAAAAAGGCCAGGGAAGAGGAAGCATACAGGAATACTGTCTCACACTGCCCCAGCTACACACACAGAGTCAGGCAGTCTGTCAGTCAGTAGTGTAGTGTTCTGGTATTTTCGTTGATCAGTGTGGAGAACAGTCTGAACTGTGTGGTTGACACGACTAACCTTTGAAATGGGGCTGCCTTAGTTTTGTTTCTGTTATGGCTCTGGGTTAGTTATGTGTGAATTTAACTATAAATACTTTACATTAAAATATTGAATGGGTGTAATCAGTTGTAGACATTTGAACGGAGCACATTTTGGCCTTCTAAACTGTGAGTGGGAAATACGGACTGAAACATATTTGATAAAATGCCTTATTCACTTGTATTGTTCCACTTGTAACACCCACGTTTAATGCACGTAATCCACGTTTGTCACCTCGACCAAGGAGGTTATGTTTCATTGTCATTTTTCTGACTGTTAGCAGGATTATGGAAAAAATACATCGCATATTTTTTGGAGACTCTGAGGAAGGTTGGGGTATAGGCCAAGGAAGAACCCATTTGATTTTGGCGCAGATCCTCTGAAAGGGCCGATCCAGGAATTTCTTTCCACTTTCTATAACATTGGGAAATGGGGCGTTTTTTTACAATTTCAATGATTTCCAAATTAATAAATCCTCTCTTTGAGAAATATAATCTGCCATATTTAGAGGATATATTTTGGCCTCAGTGGAGGTATGCCATTCTAGTTCATCATCTTTGACTGATATGTAAACATGACATTTCCTCACAGCCAGAAGAAGTCAACGTGAGCCTCCTGGTCAAAGCTCAGTTATAAAATCCTAGCTTCTCTCCTGACAGCACAGTCAGTTCAACACTCAGTTGCACTGGAGGCACTCAAGGATGTTGTACAGTCGTCTGGTTCAGAAGCTTATAGCCTAGCATAAAATACTATAAAATAAGAAAGTAAACTACCCTCTGTCTTAATAGTTTTTTGTTTTATTTTTAAAGTGACAGTATTTTATTGTGTTGTTAAAAATTAATAGAAGTTCTGGTTGCAGCCTGTTGTACACAGCAGTCACTTGTAATGGTCAGCTATTACTGGGCTCTATAGTAAACACTGCAGCAATATAGTGAGATTAATAATCTCTGGCAATTTTAATAAATCCAACAACAGTGGTGTTATAGTGTAACTATGTTACTTGCTGAGTTTGTATATTTCTGTATTTCTGCAGGACGTCCCATGCTCGTGCCAAAGCAGAGACTGCAGATCAGGCTGCACAATCAGCCAGTCAGGATTCAGACATTGCCAGAGCTGTGGCCAGAGAGCTCTCCCCAAGCTTCCATCAGCCAGGTACAGGTGAAGCAGTGATAGCATGGAGAAAAATTACACAAATTAAATGATCTACTGAAAGAGCCGGTACAAATTTTAAACAAAACCCTTGTTACCGTCCAAACATGTGTGAACACCCAAGATAAACACTGTAAGCGGACTACTTGATCACTATTACCCAATTATACCACCCCTGCCTAATTTTCGTCCAGGAAAAACTCTGCATATATGCTCTCCTGTAACTTTCACCAGAAAAACAAACGATGGTGACGGTAATGAGCTCAATCCCACGTTAGGCTTCACATGAGTGCAGTCCCTAGTGCTGTCCACATAAATCCTGAAGGCTCTCACAGGACACAAGTTGTGAACCCTCTCAGCCACTGTGGAAACACATGGTAGAGGATAAAAAGCCTCTATCTGAAGGCAAAATTCCTAGCCAAGATCTTTGCTGCACAAGGGCTATACATGATGTTTCAGGGTCTGGGACTCTAGGTGCCATATCTTGCCTTGCACCTGGGATAGCATATCCCTCCTAAATGGAAGATGCACGATGCAAGGATCTCTGCCATCCACAGTCTTTGTAGCTAATTCAGCGCCATCAAGAGAACATGAGGATGCAGGAACCTCCCCTACTTAGGAAGGCCTGCAGTAGATGAAGTAGGGGGTATGCACACAGCCTCACACAAGGCCATGAAAGGGAGTGTCCACAGGGGGCCATGAATCGATGACAGCAGGGAACAGAGAGTGTTCTCCACTGTGGCAAAGAGGTCTTCCTCCACCTGATGAATGTGACCCCACCATCTGCAGGTGCAAGCCCCTTCGTCAGAGTGGGGGCCTCCCTGTGACAGCATTCTGCAGTCCCAGAAGATAAAATGCCCACAGGACCACACCTTTGGACTTTGGACCTTTGGACCAAAAAGCAGCCTTTGAACTGTTGCATACAGAGATGGAAACTTCAACCTAGCCTGGCAATTAATGTATGACACCACGCCATGCTGTCTGTTCATACTATGACCTGCCTCCCCAGTATAGATGGGAGGAAGTACCTCAGTCACATGGTTACAGGTTCACTGAAATGAAGTAAGACTGAAGATTTCCGTTGATTGACCCTTTCCATCCAATCCAGCACTGCAAAACTTTTATAGAATTGCCCTTTGACTGGAAACTGTACCTGCTGCCATAGGGGCTTCTACAAAGTATTGAATTACACATCTTAATACTTTTGTAAATAAGTGATTTTAGTCTTTGATTTTTTATAAATTTGTGAAAAAACTCCTTTTATCATTAAAGATTGGGTGTAGATCGAGGAGCATAAAAAGCTTATTAATCCATCATCAGCAATCAACAAAAATACTCCTGTGTTTTAAAAGCAATATATATATATTGTGATGAAGAATATAATATTGTATCTCTTATTTTTTTTACTTCTGAAATAGACTAACCCATAGCGTATGGGTAAAACCTCCAAGTCATCTGAATTTATTCAGATGAGAAAATGCATGTGACCAGTAACATTATGATCTGTTTGTTGTACAGACAGATTTCCCTGTCCTAGTCTGACCCACTGTACTTCAGGCAATTGTGTTCAGAGTTTTCCTGTGACATAAGGGATTATTACTGACATCTCTGGTGTGTTCACCTTCAGAATGGTTTAGATTATCAGTAATCTGTAAATTTACTTTGTTTACAATCTGTCTGATCGTCTGACTGCACATGTTTCTGGACAGTCTGACTTAGTTGTAACAATGATGCCTTGTTCCCAAATCTACTTTGATGAGCACATTGTTTTCAATTGGGTAGTCTTGATACATAGAACCACAAAAAGAAAATGTGTAATAAACCAGAATCATCCTTAAATGCTGAGCTCTTTGCCTGTCAGAAATAACCTGCTTTAGTAATTCTTCTCTCATTTATTCCAGGCCCTGACTACATACGACAGAAGTACAATGAGCCAGTAGAGGTGAAAGAGGTTCCTGTGGAGAAAGAAAAATCTCCATCAGGGAGCCCCCATTTCTACCGGAAAGGAACAACACCCAACCACTCTCCATCTCCGAGCCCAGGCCCCAGCCCCACTCCTTCACCTGCTGTTGTCAAGAAGACCTTTTTTAGCAGTAAAACCACCACCCCTGCAAAGCCTGCTGGGAAAGAGAACAAAACCCCAGCAGCTGAGTCTTTGACAGCAGGTGAGGAACTTGGGTTGTTGTAAATGTAAAGGATTTATATTTGGTGTCTAGGCCTCAAAGATCTCTTGCACATTGTGTTGTGTGGGATCATACTGGAGGTGTGGCTAAATTGTTTGGCAGCAGCAATAGTTGTAGCAGCATCACAGTGAGCAGCAGAAAGGATTTAGGTGGCAACTTGGTGAGTGATACTGTAACACATGTCTCTGGGCTCTGAGGACAACTGACAGCACTACAGTACTGTAGCTGAAGGACTCCTGTGTAGAGACTAATGGGATGCTTTCAGCACACTGCCTTTATAGATATAGGCAACGTCCACACTGATATTTTGTTTGGTTTGCATCTGCCGTCCACACTACACCAGAGACTATTGGAAATAATGACAGATGCCTACGCTCTCTTCCTGATTGGGTCTTGTCAGTCACTTACTCACTGTCAGTTTCATATTCCTTATCATCAGTCAAAAAAAAGAAATCCAATCCCAAAAAATCTGATCAACTACAGACAATCGACTTCCTCCTCACACCAGCACACACATAACCACTGATGTGATAAGACAAGACAAGACAGTCTATTATTAGTCCCATTATGGGGAAATTCACCATGTTACAGCAGCAAAAATGGAATAGTAGAATAGATACTTAGTAAAGGTCATAAATAAGTAAAAAATACAATATAAACAAAAGAAACTATAGAAAATTGAAATATATACAATGTAAACAAAATATAAACAGCGTAGCAGTATTGCACATATATGATATTGGAATTGCATGGATAGAAACATTGTTATTGCACAGTTTAATGAGTTATAATATTTATATTTAGGGTATGTGTGGTCTACTGGGAGCAGGGTTGCTTCGACAGTCTAACAGGAAGGAACGACCTGCAATACCTCTCCTTCAGACACTTTGGGTTGTACTGCAGGGGGTGGGACTGTTTCTCCGAAAGAGAGGACAGCTTAGGTTACATCCATACTACTACAATTGGATTTGAAAATGTGGCTTTCCAAATATACTAAACTAAACTAGATTCCCGTCCACACGAGCAATTTGGTTCCGCATCAGTTTTAATCCCTGTTCATACTAACATTCCATATTGCAAATGCATATCACGTGATCACTCACGTACACTTGGCATACGTGTGTCGGTGTAAACAGCAACACAATAGGCAATGGAAGAGTCTGACGATCAGGAGACACTTGGGGTTCAACTTCTTAACCCAGAGTCAGACAAAAGCAGCTGTAGGTGGAACCAAAAGTCCCTTGATTAATGGCAACACAACAAATACATGTACTGCTTCTTTGTTTAACTAGCTCTCTTCTCTTTTCCTTCCCTCTACTCAGCAGGCTTAACAAAAGCTGCATCAAAACTTTCTCTCAGACAGGAAGTGGGGCAACAGGAGGCTCCTCCAGTAGTCAAACCAGCTGTTACCACAGCAGCCAGCATTTACCCCAGCAATGGGCAGATTCACTCCCAGTACCATGGTTACTATGTCAAGGCAGATGTCAAGAGTCCACCACCCGATGATCCAATTGAGGATGACCTTCACCCATCAAGCCTTGCTCGGTTGCCACCACCTGCCAAACTGATTCAGACACCAGCACTAAAATCCCTGCCAGCCCAGAGTCGTTCACCAGCTCCCCCAAAAGAGAGCACCAAAGCACCAGAACCTGTCAAGCCAAAAAGACTGGAATCAACCAAACCAAAGAGCCTCGCAGAAACCAAGAAAGCCAGCATGGAAATAGCTCCTGAAATTGTAGAGGAGTCGGTGAGTTAGATTACCGCAATGTTTGATTTAGATTCTAACAATTTTTTTTCCATCAATCCACAGCTGGAATTAAACCAATTAGCTGTTAAACATCCATTCTCAGCTCCCGCATGGCACATGGACTGGCAAGATTGTACAATAGAGCCACTCAGGAAATAGGCTACCTAACCTCTCAGTGTTGGTACCTTGTGATATCGATTAAGACAGAGATTAGTTTCTACAAACTGGCAGTTTATTAAAAAAAAAAAAAACCTAAACAACCTGTGTTCCTATACAGTGCTGTGTCCCCCTCCTAATGTCTTTTATTTTTGTGTAATTGTCACACTTATCTATTTCAGATTTCAGATTCTGTTATCATTAAATATAATATAAGCCAAGGAAAAACTAAATTTAGCTTTTAAATGATGATTTAATTTATTGAAGGAAAAAAAGTTATCCAAATCTACTTGAAGGTAATAACCCCCTCAGTCTCTAAATCAAGCAGTTAACCAAATTTAATTGGTAATTGGGTTCACTGTTACTAGTCACACCCAGGCCTGATTACTGCCAGATTTGTTCAATCTAAATATCACTTAAATTGAACCTTTCTTACTGTGTGATTTTGGCTTAAATGATGCAGGGAACTAAGGAAATTCAAGAACAGATGCAAAACAAAGTCTTTGAAATCGTTCAGTCTGGTAAGGGTCACAAAGCCTTTGCCAAGCCTCTGGTACTCCAGGTGAGAGCTATGATGTACAGATGGAAAAAACTTGGAATAGTGGTGAACCTACCCAGCAGTGACTGGCCTATTCCTCCAAGAGCGCTTCAATGACTCATCCAGAAGGTCACCAGGAGGTCACCGTTCATGATTCCACAATAACAAAGACACTGGGCGGTTGCAAAGCACAAACCACTGTTGAATCCAATTAAGAAACTGTGGCAAGACCTATAACGGACAGTCCATGCTCGGAAACCCTCCAATGTGGATAAATGAATACAGTTCTGCAATGAAGAGTCGACCACAAATGGAATTATCATTTAAAAGCTGCATTTTGTGTTTACTTACATCTATAGCTCATGTTAAAATTAGTTAGATGGTCTGGAACTGGTAAATGTGACAAAAAGGCAAAAACAGAAGAAATTGGGGTTGGAAGTGGGCAAATATTTTTTCAATCAATCAATCTAATTTGTCTGATGAGGCTTAACACGGTGCAATATCCTCTGCTCTTAACCTTCAACAAGAATAAGGGGGGGGAAATCATTTTTGCAATTTAGAGAAATCACTGTAAACAACCACGTGAGGAATTATTTTTTGAAACCAACCCACTCCTAAATAAAAGGGGTATTGAACAAAACATTACAGATTCTGCTAATATTTAGATAGATAATATCATTAGCTGTATACTTGACATCAATGATTTTTAAATGTAATAACAGCCAGATTTGCATTATATAAAAGCAACATATTTGGGAAACTATGGTAAATGAATTGCATTAATATAGTGTTTTTCTAGTCTAATTGACCACTCAATACACGTTCACAGAGAGCTTCTATATCCAGTGCACATCATTAACACTCTGACGGCACATTGTCCTGCCCAAAGACACTGGAGCCAGGGATCAAACCTCTGACCTCCTGGTAATTGGATGACCCACTCTACACCACAGCCACCCACATGGCAATGAAGGCAAACTCCAACTAGGCTGGGTGATATCACCAAAAATGTTATGGGATATATAAGAATTTTTCATATTAATTGGTATAAACAATTATTAATGTATACATTTAATACCACTAATGAGGAAAGAAACCCAAATCAGCACGCAATCTATAATTGATGACAATGTACTCATCAGTTATTCCTTCTTATTGTTATTCAGATTTTCCAGCTGTTGGATGTCAACAACTATATTCTGACTACTGTTTGAAAATAACAGTGTGATCATCTTGTTCATTAATTAAGTGAAAGACTACATTGCACTATTATTCTATTTGCCATCAGTAAGATTAATATTCATAAGATTGTATCTGTTAACATCTCCATGTAGTTTATGTGCCATGTACAGTTACATACACACTAAGAGCAAATTACATTTTGTTGATTTATGTGGGGCAAAGAAATAAATCAAACTCCTCCAGCAAACAGACATCCAACATGAGCTTCCTTTGAATGTGAATATGCTGTTACCTTCAAATTTCATAAACTAGATAAATACAAACAAATTCAACCGTATCATATAAATTCAGTACTTAGTAACCCCATCTTATTAGTGATTTAGGAATCACTCCTGCAGATCACTTCAAGTTCATAATGTTTTCTTCACTTTGGTCTGTGGGTTCGTGGTCAGAAAGCTCAGTTTTAGCTTCATCTGTCCACAGCACCTGTTTCTTAAACCACACTGGTGTATCCAGATGTCGCTCTGCAGACTTCGGACATTGACTTTTGCGATGAGGTGACTGCAGTGGGGTTGGGTTTGTCTTTCCGTCCAGCAGACCTGCAGATTTATCTTGTTGGTCTTCCAGATCTTGTCTTGTCCTCCACAGTTTCCCTTAACTATAATTTCTAAATGATAATTCACACAGTGAAGCACTTGACAAATGCTAATAACAGCTCTTGACCTGCCTCTTAAGTCCTAATGAGTCAGAGTCTAACAAGTTAATGAAGTTCTGAGACTTGTTGCCCCTTTTGAACATGCCACAAATGTTCTTAAATGTTTTGTTATTTTCTAAGTTTGTAAAATAAAATATATAAATTTTTTTTATCAGACATTACCATTTGAATAAAGGCTTATTTGTAATGTCAGTTTGCTGCAGGGGTTCGATGTACTTATATGCAAATGTATTCAGAAGACATAATGTAATCTTCTCTTGTGTTTTCCACAGGGCCCTAACTCCATCTTGGTGGCTCTTGTGATGCTGTTGAATGTAGGTCTAGCAATCATTTTTGTCCATTTCCTCACCTGACCAAATCTCAACTCAGGTAAGAACTGATATCAACTATTTTCAAAAAGTATCTGAAACTGTTGGTCTTCAGTTTATAATACATATATTAGACTGTGTTGATAAATTTTGGTTACATTCATTTTTCTAATCTAACTCATTCAAAGGCATATTTACTAGACCTTTATTTTATATTTTCACTAACACACCAGTAAATCTCTGGACACATGACAAACCTGCATCCTCATCCATTCTAAAGGGGTGATGCACATGAGCTAAAGTGGCTTTATGACTCTCCTGTGGAACTGGATTGTGCGTGAGCCAGGCACTGATTGATATGTGGTTGAATAGGATCTGTATGTCCTGTCCCGAGTTTCAAATACAGAATCCATTTAAATCAGTTATTATTTTCACTCATGCCCATGTTGCAGTTTTTGATGGCTACAGGAAGTGCCTAAGTACAGATCTGTCTGTACATTTTTGAATAAGAGACAGGAAATGGGGTGAGAGTGGTTGCGAGATGCACAGTAAATGATCCAGATAGCCAGGCGTCATACCAGGGACTGCTTGAGGGATATGCACCATAACCATTCAGCTATCGGGTTCCCTAAACAGTTTTTCATTTTAAGTTAAACAAGAATTTCTGAAGAATTTAACCTTAATGCTTGAGCTTTCATCTCATGTTCAACTGGTCGATTGGTGCATTTGCTCTAGTCCAACCAAATTCTTATTGGTCAGACAATTGTTATATTAACACAGAGAAAAGCTTTAGATCATTAGCCTCCCAGGATTCATGTAGTTTTTACATTGGTGAGAGGGACTGAGCACCTTTGAAAAGATGGGGTTTCACTACTTTGGACTGGCCCAACCTAATAACTAGATTTCATTTATTAAACATTTACTGAACATTACCTCAGAGTTGTCTAAGTGGTGGAACACAGAAGTGAAACGTGTGGTTGCATCTTGTAATGAAACAAATTGTTGGTGAGTGTAAAACTTTTCATATCACAGCTCAACAACCAACATGACACATCAGATAACCTGTCTGTGTTAAGATGCTCTATCATCTCTGAGTTTAAGCTTTGATGCTTTGAGCACAAGCATATCAGAACTGGCATTTCAATATATTTGGTGAAATTATTTTAATATGCAGCCAATACTTACACAATTATAAATGTGTATTCATAATTTATTTTGATTAATAAGGCAACTAGGTAGAGTGCACTTAATGCACTTTGGCTGATATCGTTATTCTAGACAAAATAAGCAGATCAATAATTGTTGAAAAGTAGGTAATATTTCAGTGGACTAAGATTATTTTTGGTTGACTTCAACCCTACTTAATGCAGTGCATGCTGGCAAGTATGCAAATAAGTTTAACAATGTTACATAACTTACATTATTGGGTTACATAAACAATCTATCAGGCATTTCGTCAACTGAAATTTTGAAGGTGAAGCTGACAAAGTGATCTAATTAATAAAAGAAAAAAAGGTTCATTAATCTAACTAAAGTGATTGTTTTTTTATTTATTCAATCCTTCTCACCACGTGACGATACGTAACACATAAGAAAGAATGTGCATTGTTATCGTATTGCAGTGTAGAGCTAGTTAGTTTAACACAAGTATGGGAACCATGTAAGATCTAACTATTATTTAATTTTAACATAAGCCTGTTTTGATGTGTTTACATTACATAGATTTCCGTTTTCAAACACTTTGTGTTAAAGGGAAAAAGGACTAAGATCAGGACTAACTGATATGCTTAACATAAATGCTTGTGGTATCCAGAAGCACCTGCCATACAGTGGAGAGATCCTACACAGTGGATGTTTTATTCAGGGCCCACAAACGTAGTTAAGGGTGTTTTCACTCCAAACCTTTGATGTAATGCTTGGATACTACTGTAGATAATAAGATATTTACCAGAAATGCTGATGTTTGTCAGCCTAATTCCTTCCAATAGTTTTTTTGTTATGGTTGTTGGAGAGAATAGTACAGCTGAACGGTTAAATTGCTGAGTGTTGCTTTTACTGTAGTAACATGCATGCAGAGAAATCCAGAGCTTGACAGGACAAGACACATCTTTTAAGCTATGATTGGACCGTCGCTATTCTGAGGAGATATTCAGCAGTTAACTGACTGTGAGTTGAAAGTGAAGGTCTGATTTTAATATAAGCCCCATTGTACTAAATTTATTATTTTGGCCACAATGTTTGCACTATGTGCCTATAATGTGTTTTATAAAAATTCACATAATGTTTTTAGTTGCACTTTAATTTCTGAGGTGTTACTACACTGATCCCTTACCTTCACCTATGCACAACTAAACAACTAAATACGTTGTTGTTCTCTTTTTAAGATTCCAGGATTTTTTATCTGAAGAATTGTGATTCTCTTTCACAGCAGGTTATTTTAATATACCTGCCTAGTCTCAGTATGGCTGCAAACCTAGTACGTGAATAACATTCACCATAATACCAGGTTTCCCTAACCCTCAACTTTTCTGACCCTGCAGTGGACTCATCCAAACTAGTCGCCGAGCTGCTAACCCTCCACCAGCCACAGGGGCCTTTCAAATAAACAACAACAGTCAGAACAGCAAACACGGGCAGAACGGAGGACTGAAAATAGACTAGTGAAGAAGGAGGAGGAAGAGAAGAAGTGGAGCAGAAAAACACATGGAGAAGAAAGAGAGAGGGGGGGGAAGATGAAACCTCCTTCACCACCACCACCACCACCACCACCACCCTACACCCCACCCAGCCCTCTCTCTCTGGATGGACTGAATGACTGTGTTTAGTGCCCGAGTCCAACCTGATTGGACTGGCGATGATTTGTGACTCCACTCCAGAGTGCAGTGAAAGCTGAAGCAAGCAGTTGCTGGTTGGAAATGGGCCCTTTAGCCCCAACTATGGATTCTCTAACAGGCTTAGAAATAACAGGAGACCTGGAGAGTAGAGCGGATTAGAGCGAGTGTAAGGCCTGGCACACATCTATACTGCCTATAAATGTGTGCTTCACTTTCTCGAGCTCCATTTCCATCCAGCTGTTCAGCAAATATGGAAGTTTTGAAATGCTGCAATAAAAGTTTGTGCCTAGTCCAGCTGCGTTGAACACAATTTGTTTCCTAAATGATCCTCCAGAAGAACTGAGAGCGACTTCACTGTGTTGATTAGTGCTGTTAATTATTAGTAACTGCTGTTCTGATGTTGGTCATATGTTATGTTTTTATTTTATTTATCTACCATCAGACAGGACACCTACACTTTAGAGAGACAACAGGCAGTCAGATACATCACAATAAACATTAATGAACTGTAGTACACTTTAATTCAACTATTGACCAGGTCAGTTACGCCAAGCCTTTGTTATTGCATCAACCAATGCTACATGGTGTGTTGTTGAAGAAAAGCATTTTCTGCTTGTGGTGAGCATGAAGCATTTTTGTAGATTTTCTTTCTTATCTTTTATTGCTTAGAATCAACTCTCCCGTTACGTCGAAATCTACACATAACTGCTGGATGGAAACCAGGCTTGTGTGTTTCTCAGTGTATTTTACATGTTTTTCTATCTGCTTCTGCTGTGTGTGTGTGTGTGTGTGTTTGTGCGCGTGTCTGTTTGTGCACGTGGGTGTGCACGCGGGCCGATGGTGGACTGGAAATGTTCGGAGATGCACTTTGAGCTGATGGAATCCGACAGCTGCCTTACCGTTTTACAGAGTGACGTGTTGGTGGGTGAGAAGGGTCCGGGCAGGAATGTGAAGCGCTTGGCTGAATCTAGCTCTGCCTGGTCCTGGGAGAGTGGCTCCATTTCTATAAGTCTGTGTATCGATCTGTTCATATCTGTTTTTATCTCTTTCTGTGGGTCTCTCAGGGCCTGCCTGCCATATTCTATACCACATCAGGTGCACATACGATGATCAGAGGACTTTTATTCCAAAATGAACAGATGAAAACATGACTACAACATCATAGTTTTTAAAGGGATAATTGCAATTCAGAAAATTGAATATTATTCCCTGTCTTTCATTTTTGGAATGGATGAATGAAAGATTGCTTTTGATACAATTACTGTTTGTGTCTGTCTTCACTTGTAATTATTGCTCAACCAGGAATTCATGTTTCTGTGTTTTAATATCTTTTGGCACAGTCTTCATCCCTCCTGAGCTTAATTTAACCCTGGCTTGTCTATCCTGTTTATAACAGTGTGGCGTGTGACAGCTGTATGTGCCCCTCTGTTTTCTAAGGAAGTTTTTTTAATAAATGAATGAAGGTTAGTACAGTTTAATACATTTAGATTTCAATTTAAGACTCTTAATACCTTAATGAGTGAAATTCATCTAGCTCTAATTTCAGGCCTGAGTAATATAAATGAATTTTCAACTATGAACTGAATTCCTGGTAGGAATGCAGTGTGGATTTGTGTTAGTGACTGCAGTGAAGCTGTTTCACTTAGTGCAGTACATGAACAATGTGAGTCAACAGTAATACAGAAGCTGTTGTCATTTCTTCTGTACATCTTCTAAGAATTAGACAGTGGAAAATGAACAAAACTTAAATTGTAAGGGACGATTGATGCACCTCACGATGAGAATCTGTGGATTTGGTTGTATACATGTGTTCTACCTAAACTCCAAAGTGTTTCAGATCTGCTTTGGTCTAAATCTTCTGTCAAGGGTCAAAATCAACTCTCAGTCTTGTGAGAGGTCTGTCTCATTCTTCCTGCTGGACACAGACATCAGGCAGTTACATGCATAACTCTTGTTTGGAGTTGTAAAATGAAGTGAGATGAAGACTGTGTGTGACCATATTTGCACTGTTATGCATGAGCAAAGAGACACAGCAGAGCTTTACTCCTTTACTACTTTACTGACAGGCTACTCTTCGTTTATCATCCTAGTTTTATCAACGTGGTTGATTCTCTGACCATTCTGGGAAAGGTGGATCTATTAAAAACTTGAGTTTTTTGTACCATTGTGGATTGTATAATGCATTGTTTTGCCATTAATTTGTGCAAAACTAAACTACTAGCACAGAGAATTGTGGTTTTAATAACATAGACCATCAAAGGAATCCTTAGCTTAAAATGTTTTCCTTCATAACATATGTTAGAAAACATAGAGGAATCACTCAGAATCTATACATTATTTATTTATTTATACATATTTTAATGTGGAAACATGTGTTTGCAGCTTTAACCAAGTTAGTTTGCTGATTAAGCTGAATAGTAATTGTCATTTGTCTACAATCTCTATTTGATGCATATGAAGAATTGATTTTTAATATTTACTCAACTTGACAGCATGGTACTGTTCTGTTTAACTGTGGACTTGTGATAAATGTTTCCACTATTGTTCAGTATACTGAAACATACACTTTATTTTGTGGGTTTGTTAGTTACAATTATTTGCCATAAAGTTATTTAATAATAACTGGAAATAATGAAGAAATGGAAAATAATGTGGAAAATAAAGCATGATAGGAGGTGTTTCCCTGCCCCCAAGACTTTCAATATCATACGGTGTACAGTTGGTATATTACCAACCTTTGACTAATACATTTAGGATTTTGTTCTGTAGAGTAATTAGGTGGTTTATCATTCATATTTAGATAAAGATGACATTTGTACATTGGTTGGATGATGTAGAGCTCTCTGCTCTGTTGTATGTGGTATCCTGTTTGAATTTGAACTGGCAGGATGAAGATTCAGAGTTACTTCAGGGTATGCATTGCTTTCAGATAACTGTGCTGCTGTTGTTCACCATTATCAGCTGGAGTACCAGTGCCTGTTGAATAGTACAGCAGCTGTTTGTTCCAGTTTTATTTAAATGATGAATGCCCTACGGTATGATTTTACAGTGCTTTGTTTGATTTAGATCTCTGTCAGGGGGTCATGGTATATGACAAATAACACTGTAGAAGCAGAGTGTGACATTAGGTTTCAGTTTGTGTCTGCTAACTTCTCAACAGTCTGGGCTTTGAGGCCAACAGTGTCACTAAGATCAGTGGTATACTTTCATATGTTCTGAATGTATTCAAAACTGCTGGTGTGTGAATGCTGGTTTCAAAATGAACTATTGGCCTTTTAAAATTAACCCCTCTTAATGTGCATGATGTCATTTAAAATATTTATCTGTATTTTTTGATGAAAGTTTTAGATAGAAACATTTGAAATTTTAATGAAGTTTACAGTTGGGAAAGAAAAGCATTGTCTTAAATATGTTTCCACCCTGATGGCTGGATTAAGCATCACGTTTTTGTTATAATATGGAAACTTAGTTCAGTAGTTTTGTTGCCCAAACCAAAGCAGAGAAAGAGTGAAAATAAGAAGTTTGATGCAATCAAACCCAAATCTCCAAGGTTCATGTGTTTAACCCAATGACCCGCCACATTTTACTCCATGTATGTACTTTGTCAGTATTTTGAAAGAAACTTAACGAAACCGTTTGGCTGTCTAAACTAAACCAAACAGTATGTAAAAAGTGAGAATAATATTAAGGAGAAAAACTGAAAATATGGAACATAACAATACACTAGCACCAATGAAGGAGCTCCATTCTTACCATGTTCTCGGCTAGCATCGCTGTGGTAGCAGACATACCTCTAAAAGATGGAGCTATAGAGAGCAGTGACAGCGGGAGGCCCAGCTCAATGGCTTCATATTGTTTGACACAGAAGTACCTGGAACAGAGCCAGACCTGTTTTTTATTTAAAAACCAGGCCTTAGCCCACACAGAAGTGCTGGACCTTGCTCCGTGCTCCGACCTGGCCGGGACACATGGGCCCACTGTGCATTCACAGCTGATGCAAAAGCTAATGTCAGTTTAAAATTTGCCAAACAAAGTTTGTGTCTTACCCAATGTAACATAAGTCACCAATTCAATGACATCACAGACTTCATTGTGGGTCTTGTATTTTTTTCACCCTTTTTTTCCGACTGCACTTTCTCATAATGTAATAGTGTTGCAAGGATGGTTGCAAGTTACAAATTGTAACCACACACAGCACTAGTTCCAGCAAGGTCCAGCATGATCGGATGGACATGGGGGGGGGTTTGGCTGACCTCCACCAAGTGCAGCATAAGTGCAGCGAAGAACATTACTGACTTTTTGTGAGAGTCACAGCTATGTCGTATACCAGCAGCGTCAGTACCAGTGTCGCCACAGTCCTGCTGTTGTGTCATAGTTAACATTACAGCCCTCAATATCTTGATCAGCTCTGAATATAGTCAATTGGCCCTTGAGTTGTGTTCTGTGTCACTGCAGAGAATTGAATGCTGTTAATGTACAATGTCATATGCTTATAGGCTTGCTAATGCTAATGCTATGAGCAGCTATGTGTGAGAGGTAAAGAGACTCTAGTGAGCTATTGTTTTGCATTATACTTGGATAGGCAGCTGACTGCATTTGTTCCTATTCATTTTCACATACAAAATTTGATGGGAAAAAAAGTATGTACTTTCTGTTCGTCAGGGTGAACCCTGTAAATGATGTTACAAACACTTTACATCAGGTCTTATCACAAAACACATGACACAGAGACAGTTTGATGTAACTTCAAAAAATGGTGTGTTCTAGTTTTTTGCTAATTTGGATTTCCATACATGTCATGTCTAAAGAAACTTAAGAGAGTCCCCACTTGAGAGTCAGAATAAAACACTTTTTTTAAAGGGAATACAGTAAATTAAAGTCTTGTGAGTTGCCGAATTGATGAATAGAGACAAAGTTAATGTGCAAAGCTTTGGTTGATTATGTGTTGGAATCTTGTTTTACTTGAATTCGTTGCACTGTTGTGAAAAATGAGTAGCCTGAACAGTGAGGGTGTAGCATCGAATGCCTGGCAGTTGTGTGACAATTGGGAAACACATACGGTGTACAGAAGGTGAAATGACAGTTTGACACTGTGGACAGTTTGTGTTGGCAAATGCAAATTGTACTGTACTATTGTAACTGGTAGATGATTGTATTGGTATGGTAGCAGGTGAGTGATTTAACTTTATGATAGTAAAGCTCATAGTTCCAAGGTATGAAAGTCTGAAAAACTGCATTAGACCCACTCTTCAGCAAATTCATTAAAATGTATCACATGATTTATTCCCCATTCACACCAATCAACACCTCTCTTGAAAGCAAATTTATGAAGAGCTGAACATTATCACCTTCATGTGGTGGATTTGATGTTCAAGTGTTGCTATTGACTGCATTTTAGCCAGGTGTATAACTGAGTGTATATACATACACATGTGACAAAAATCATTAGTAATGTTCCACTTAAAAAAGGAAAAAGCAAGCAGCAAAGCAGCCCCATAGCACAACTGAGTAACCTCCATGTTGTAACTGTTTTCAGTTTGTTTTTCTTTCAACAGTAATTTGTTGTACATTGATTCTTGAGGTCAGCTTGTATCCGTTCGAAAGTTTTGCTTGGTTTATTTTCCACATCCATGGAAATTGGCTATGGTCCCAGCCCGTATCCATCCAAGCACTCATTAGCTATACCACTTCTTTCTCTCATCCAGCTGACAATGGGTGAGAGGTGAGGTATGCACCCTGGACAGGTCACCAGTCTATCACAGGGCTGGCCAGCAGGTTCAAACTCAGAACCTTCTTACTGCAAGGCAGTAATGCTATCCACTGCACCATTGCTAATGTTAGCTGCCCCTAATTAACTAACTGCTTGGATATGGTCTCTTCATCATTCTTGGCCATTATTTTTGTTAATTCTCAAAGCGGTGCGCACAATAACACCAAGCAGCACATTGAGATCTTCTCTTCATTTAAATAGGCTGAATGACTGGTAGTAAGACTGAGGGCAAGTGTGATATCAATTGAAGACAAGTCTGCTGGAAATATCACCACAATCCACTAATTAATCACCAATAAGATATACCATCATTTCATCCAGGGCATTTTAGAAGATCCTTGTAGAATAAGCAGAAATGCAGCTCTACTCACAGCTTCTTTGATTCATTCTTTGCCAAACTAAAGACCTGCAGGTGAGCATGACTAAAGAGTTTGAGTTTCAACATTTCAGAAAGAACAGCATTGTTGAGGTGCAAAAGTACCAATACATTCAGTTACATATATTATATCTTTTAAATAACCAACTTAATTGGCTTAGGTTTTATTGTGAGTTATTCCACCAGCTTCAGCAGTTCAGTGAACTTGTCCTGCAAGTATCTGCAAGATTTCCCTCTAGCAAACATGCAATTATCAACATACAGTTGTTGATTCAAAACTAACAGAAAATCAGTCGAGGGTCCTCAGATTTATGCATTTGAATACTCCAGCAAAAATATGCAGTGTCCAAAAAGTGGACCCTGACAACCAGCAGTGCGCTAGGATTTCTGCTGTTGAACTCATGTTGCTTCTGATGATAAATGTGCTTATGATCCCAGTAACTTTCCTTAGATATATAATTCTGTCTCATAGTATGAACTGTTATTCATTGATAG
The DNA here is from genome assembly GCF_022539355.2 of Hippoglossus stenolepis. Lineage (NCBI taxonomy): Eukaryota > Metazoa > Chordata > Actinopteri > Pleuronectiformes > Pleuronectidae > Hippoglossus > Hippoglossus stenolepis. The sequence continues at coordinate 748,861 of NC_061493.1, forward strand.
CTTTTAAAATTAACATGCATCACCTTATCGTGACAACTTGCCCACACAAACAGACCCTTGGGTTTTTAATACAGTGACATTTTAAGCTTGAATGCACATTTAGAAGAAATGTTTTGGTTAACCCTGGGCCTCGATTAGTGTAGTTGATCATATGCAACTTGCCCTGAGGTAGGCCTATGGTGACCCTCATACATAAAATGTAAGTGATTTTGTGAGGGAGTTTTCCTTCCCTTGCTGGATTGTGGGTGGAAAGTTTTAAGAATAGGAAATAGTAACATCGTCTATAGTCTGATTTTAAGAGAAGAAACAAGGTTGTTTGAGGAAAGAGGTTGTCAGAGTATGAAAGAGAAAGGAAGAATTTCACTGGTCGGATATGTCTTTGATGAAATGCTGTATTTGAAGAGAACAGGGAAGAGAAGGTTAGAGATTATTGGACATATCAGTGATGTTTTTTGCTGGCTGAAATATAATTTGTTGAAAATTTTAAATTGTAACTGGGTCATTGATTTTATGAGACCAGTTAGCCGGATGCTAGGTTTATGTTTGTTGGTGAATTATGTGTTGAGTTTTTTGTCAAATTTAGGTTGAGCCTTTAACGTTCAGCTAAATCTACCTAATGTGCCATCAGTGGTTTGCCCCAACAGGACAATCTATTATGACTCTTGTCTGAAATGATGATGACAATCTGTAATTTTTTCTCTATGTAGAATTTCTACATCACTGTATAATGTCTATGGTCTGAGAGTCTTTTCAAAACTGTTCATGACTGTACTTTAAATATTTGGCTTGATTGTTAAATGCAACTATCATTTGTGTGTTGCTGCTGATACAATATACATACTGCTAGCCATTATTTAACACTACAACAATGTATTAATTTATTTTTTCTCTGTTTTGTTTTTTGACAGTTGTTTGTATGGAGATGAATTAAAAAGTAGGTTTACATTTTACATCACATGTATGTGTATCCTTTGTCCCCTGCTCTGAGACTCTTTACAAGACACAAATAATGCATTATAACTATCACTGTGCTAATCACCATGGTAAAAATGTGACAAACATATAATCATCCGTAACCCTTGTGATCTAAGTATTACAGTCTCACTGAGTGAAGTCAGACAATGACTATGAAGAACAGAGGGGCATTCCCTGTTCCCAAAGTTGATCTGGGCCCCTGGCATGCAGCGTTCTATTCCATTAGAGATGCTCTAACTCTAAGTGTGAAAGTTGGCTCGACTCTCCTACGACCAAAATAGTCCTGATGGCTCACAGCTGCTGGCCTGCCTGGAGACTGTAGCACAACACTGAGGGTTTGAGAGAGGTGGAGCTTTGACAAAAAACGTGATCATAACATTATTCTAATGAGGAACTGTTGAACTTTTGATTTCTGAAGCAGTCAGACAACAGGTCTGGATTCAAGCTGCATTATGAAGGAAATGTTGCCAAGATGATGTCTTTTTATCAAAATTGTTTTAATATGAACATATCTGACAAGCAGTTACAATATTGTGATGTGTTTATTATGGTTTTATTAAGAACAGTGATAAGGTTAGGGAAAGATTGTGGTCTTGGTTCAATACAGAAACAGTCTGCGGTGAATGTAACAGGATAAGTTTACTTTATTGACATTTAACCAAGCTTTGATCTTTCCCCAACTTTATCCAACGTCATCTTGTTGCCTAAATATAACCTCACACAACATGGTCTCTGGTGTCAGACTCCTGAGCTTTCTACTCCGACAGCCTCCCAACGACTACAGCGTCACACAACACATGTAGCACTTCCTTCACTTCAACATAATGATGTGATGACAAAGCTTTAGAATTTTTTGCAAATGTATCATAAAGGGCAAAATGATATATAACATTGACTTAAGTATCCACACTCTTCACATTGACACTTCATACGTTCCTCCTATTTCTCTTGATATTGTCTCTAAGATGTTTGTACACATTGGTTTCTCTCTTTCTTTTTTAGGATCCCCATTAGCACCAGCAATTAGAATTAGCTATTCTTCCTGGGGTCCATCACACACACAAAAAGTCATACACATTACATAAACAACAAACAAACACAGCCACATAAACAAACTAAAACAGCTCATCTCATGAAATCCTTTAAGTTTATACAGAAGATAAAATAAATAGTAATACTTTTAACAGTTCATCTGTGGTCAATTTGATGATTTGGAAAGACGCACACCACCTGTCCATACAAGGTCTCACAGCTGACAAAGCCATGATGCCTGGTGTCCTGAATAATTCAATTGACCACAGATGGAATACTTTTTTCAATGTGATAGGTTTTCCATTTTTATTAAATTGCAAAAAAATGTCTAAACTGTCATTAGGGTGTAGATTGATGAGGAAATTATTTTTTATTTTATTTGAGTACAAGGCTACATTAATGAAATCTCTTGAAGGAAAATGATCATGAATGAATCAGTGTAATGAATGGAGTCCTTGATGTTCGTCTTTCAGTCATTCAAAACATCCTGACGGTATTTATACAGCAACAGATTTGTTTCTGTTGAAAAAATGTTTACAATGACTATCTTTGCCAAACCTGAAGAAAACAAATCCATGACACATGAAGTGCTTGGCTCAATTGACCCAAGATATTTGAGGAAGGCCCCAGACATTCATCGGTCAGAATTAAACCTTCTTGTCTGAGCCAACCCCCCAGTCTCTTCTGGTCTGACTGTCCCGTCACAAGAGGATTAGGGTGAATTTAGTCCACGTTCAACAGTTTGGGTGGTACAGTATTTCAGTGTAAGAATTGCCAAGGTCAAACAGCATCGCTTTCAGCGTGCTACCAGTATGTGAAAGGGAGACAGCGTCAAACCTCAACCATCTCCTGATGCACACACACTCTCCTATTTCACAGTTCATCACTTATGACATTATATACCACATCCCTCTAGAACACAACATGTGAGAAACATAACAGTATAGATAATTACATCACTATTCCCTGAAGAAATTAATAATAATCTGATCCTAAAAAGAAACCCTGAATATGCACCCATCAGTACCAAAATTCAATTGATTCTTCCATGACCCACCAAGTTATGTGGTAATCTGTCTAGTAGTTTTCAGTTAACCACAGCAGCAACACAATGCCACTCAGTCATATCCCTGCTGTATCCCAGAGTTTCTCCAGGGGACATGTATGTGTGAATGCAAAGGTCCAAGGGAGAGCCTCCAGAGATTCTGCGGACTTTCTCCACCTGGCCCCCTAGTATAAAGTCTGCAGGAGAACAGCAGGAGATCCACTGCAGAATTCACTGCATCAAGTGGGGGGGTTGATGATGAAGAAATGAAAAAAAACAAAAAGAAAACAAATCTCAGCAGTGCCACACAAGTAGAAGACATTGACGAAGACATCAAGAGCAATTGTGGTGGTAAGAGCTGACGCCAGTGTCGATGTGCTGTCTGAAAACGGCTCATGTCTTTCTTCACCTCCAACTCACTTACATCATGTTGTGCTCGGGACGTGTTTTAGAACCCCAGTGCAGAGACAGAACAGTGAGCACAAGTCAAAATTAAGAGTTCAAGGGTGTTTATTTTTCTAAAACGCTGGATCTGAGATGTGGAAGCTGAGGGAGAATATATCCATGGGAGGTCTTCAGCGAGGAGGGAAGGCAGGAGGATCGAGGGGTGGATCCTGGAGGAGACGAGGAGAAAACGCGGTGAGAACAGTGTATAACAACACAAGAAGGTACTCTGATTAATTTACGCAGAGGGCCGAGGACGACTAACTAGCACAGTAGTGACGAGGACGAACTGGTGATGACTGGAAGCACAACCAGGGTAGATATCCTGTTGCTGATCAGCGGATGAGCTGCAGGTTCGGTGATGAGCTGTCCCTGGCCGTGCCTCCGCCGAGTCACCAGGGTAAGATGGCACACACCTGCGGAGGGGAGAGAGACAAGGTAAGGGGGAGAGAAACTGGGCGGCACAGAGGAGCTGTGACACATCACCTCCATTTTGGTGTCAGAAAAGTTGCACTTTTATTTGATTCACCATAAAAACGCATTGATCATCAGGGTCATTTCACATTCATTAAGTTATGATAGATGCTAATTTATTAATAAAAACAACAACAACAACTCCATGCACACAAATGTAAGTCATGGAGTTCAACAAGGTTCTTTTTCTTAGCATTTGTTTCGATGTCTCACTATGGGTTATGCCCTTTGCGCATATTCACAGAAGCCCTTATACCAATTCGCCAGCCCTGAGTGGCAAGTCGTTGCGAGGCCCCAAGGTCCCGCTACAAGAGGAAGAAATTACCCCAAGCTAAACAGGCTGTGAGACAGCTTCTCCTGGTGTTCCCGGAGCTCCTGGAGGAAGCCACTGTCTCCTGGAGGGAAACCCCTTACTCAAGCAAAACCACAATTCAAGGTGTGTCTTCCCTGGATTTTGAAGGGATGGACAAATATGCCATGGCCCGCATGCCGCCCATGGAGCCCCTGGTGGCAGCTAACCTTCACCCATGGCTGTCGGCCAATAAAGTACTGTAAAATTACTGTTAATCACTGTAAAAAGAATTACAGTATATTACAGGATACGTTTAACAGTTTTTTGTTGTATATAAATTACAGCAATTTCTTGTTTGTTTTTTTTACAGAAAACCGCAATTACTTGTAATCTAGTTTACAACATTACCTTGTATTCTATTCAGATTACAGAAGTTACCTGGCATCTAAATTTGCCAATAAATAGCTGTTAATACTTCACAATACAATATGATGTTGTACAATTGTTTTAGTTATTTTTTATTTTTTTACATTAGCAGTTTTGCAAATTATGCATACTGTGAGGTATTTTGAATGAGACCATGCATACTGTTTATCCAAAATTCATCTACATTGCACTAAAGTCTTTTCACCTGTTAAATAAAAACGGAGCCAGAGCTGCAACAAAATAAAACTTTTATTGACACTCAATACAGTTTCACAACGTTTTAAGAACATGGTGTCCTTTTTTCAGAAAAGCTCTTAAACGTAAATTATACATCTTTGGACACCGCCACCCAGTGGAATTCACATGACCAGAGTTTCAACATAGTCAAACATTATTAAAACTGACAACATACTCGGCTTAAAGGCCCAATCTGAAACCAGGACCTGAGGTAGAAATGTATTAAGAAGAAGGTCACATAATTTTTGGTATAATTTAACTTTTAGCTAACTAGCTAAAAAGGATGACCTTTTTTCAGTGTGTTTGGAAATCTTAATATATCAGCAAAATATGTAAATACTAATAAAATGTTAAGAGAAGAACCATGTCCAGTCACATAGTGAGGAGGAGAACAGTCCTCATTCTTTATGTTTGACTTACACTCAAAACCATTCAAAGTCCATTAATCTCTTGAGGAGAGAAGAGACGTGAGGACTGACAGAGTTGTTCTTGTTTTCACGCACCTTCCCACTTCTTTGGCCGACCAGCTTTGCCGTCTTGGTGCCTTTGGTTGGATTGATTCCAACGAAACATCTGAAATCACAAAATCACACGAAAAGAAACTTCATGAAAAATCTGCGCCGGCAGCTCCTTTAAAAGAGGGAGCAGAATCCATCAGGTTGTTCAAGACAAGATAATCATTTGCCCATTTAATATGAAAAGCAAAACTTCACAAGATTGCATGAGCTGACCAGCAGTGATATAGTTGCATCAACATAACCTCAGGCAGCAGGTCCTCTGGTTGGAGATTTCCTGATTTCCTGAAGTTATACCTGCTAGAACAAAACAAAAAACGGTATTGCAGTGTATCAGCCGATTTGGCTCACAGATGATCAGTGATCTGCGGGAAAAAACAGCAGGTCATCCCTACTACAAAAAATGAAAACCAAAACCTTCAGTAAAATAATTTGTTGTGCATTCATTAGCCTATATAAATTAGCAAATTAACATGCATAGTGGATCACAATATACAGCTTTTAATTTTATGAAATGAGCTTTTCTGTTTTAAGTGCTTTATAAACATTAATCTAAGACATACCTTCGGTTTGCCAAGCGCTGAGAAGCCTCGACACTGGACAGGTGTGATGTTGGCAGGGAGATCCTCCTCTTTGATGAACTGCAGGTCAGATCTGGATGCCACTCCAATGCTTGGGACTGTAGTTTGTCCTCTGTTAGGCTGGGTAATACCACCAACACAGCTTGTCTGATGTCCTCCCCCAGTACTAACATGTCAGTATATGTCTGGGAGGGAGTGGTGAAATATAATCACTGATGTGCCATTCAGCTTGTACACATTAATGGACAATAATCAAGGAGATCTTCTTGCTTAACACACATGTAGTTTGAGCCCTGGACCACCTCTGTTAGACTGTGAATACCCAAATCAGCAAGTTCCACAGCCAACTGCCCCCCCACAATAAAGTAGACAAGATGAATGCCAAATGTCTCTATGTTCAAAACACGATTTAGCTACTATAATGGGAAATTGCAGTCACTGACTGTTCAATTTAGGCCCAATCCCATTTCACCCAGCTAGCGTTAGCATGCTAGCTTTAGCGCGCTAGTTTTAGCGCGATGTTACTGAGCTTAACTGCTCCTTTAATAACAAAGCATCCTGGTAGGGTTGCATACTAGCTTTTCAATTTAAAATTCCATTGATTCACTTTAAGTCATTCACTTTAGTAAGTTGTCACTTTAGTAACTGCAAACAATAGCATTGGTTTAATTAAGATCTCAACAATGTTATTACAATGACATCCCAACAAAGTTGTTAATTTCCCATATTAATTTTGTAGGCAATTAACATTCAACTTACGTATTATGTAGTGGCTGGACACGGCTGTTGCTCCTCTGCTCCTCTGCTCTCATGTCAAGGTCGTCTTTCAAACCGCCTCGTGCAACGCAATCGATATCAACAGTATTTAACTGTAACATGCACCATCTACAGTCAGAATACAACTTGCCTGTAATTTTACAATGTGTTACTGTGGAAAAATGCTGTTAGCTACTGTAATTATATTTGTCCCATGATGCATTGCGATATACAGGTAAACATCGTAAAACGACAGAACAAGAAGTTACTGTAAAATTTTACTGTAGAAACTACAGCAATTTGTTACAGTGAAGAGGAGCTTTTTGACGACATAGCCTGCGTGGGACAAGATCACCACAAACTCGGACATCTGCCTATGCATCCAGCGTAGCACTGTACAGGCAGAGGGGAAGTATATGTCGATGTTGGTGTTACAAGAGAGGGCGAGAGGGCTGAATCTAACCAATCTGTCAGATAGGGAAAAGGAGGTCATCCTGGACATGCCTATTGTCCCCGAGGGCATCTTTGGCTCCGCTCGCACCTCAGTTCATGCATTCCAGTCAAGAGGAGACAAGGTTCAGATGGGGGATTGTTCAACGCCACATCAATGTCTCACAAGCACTCACACACAGTTTGTGATCATAACGTTTTTTCCACTGACACATCCAGGCTCACAGCCGAGGGCGCAGGGTTACAAATGTTTACAAAAAACACAAAGGTGCAGAGCACAGTGTTTTTTCCCCTTAACATGACAAGGGGGATGCAGCATCCCACCTGTGGTGAAACATCTCGTTCCACTCATGCCGAGTCAGTCAGTCTGTGCATGCGCAGTAGTACTTGGATGCACAGGCCATTGTCCACCGGTAGGAGACACGGTTTCTATTCAAGGTATTTCCTGGTCCCAAAGAAAGGGGGGAACTGCTTACATCTCAACCTGGACCTCCGTATTCGTATCTCTGTAGATACAAGTTTGGAATGCTAACACACACAGTGCTGATACGGTTCATACAGCCGGGAGACTTGTTCACATCAATCGATCTGAAACCTAGTACTCCCATTTGGCCTGTCACTGAGCCCAAGGGTGTTTACGAGGTATACGCTTGGCCACTTATCTAGACGACTGGTTGCTGCTGGCATGAACAGAGCAAGAGGCTGCGGGCACCCGGGCATTGTATTGACAAACCTGGCCGATCTGGGTTTTGTGGTAAATACGGAAAAGAGGATGTTAACACAGAGACAGGACATTGCCTTTCTGGGTCTCACGTTAAATTCACTGACCTAAATGGCTCACCTGTCAGCCGAGGGACACTTTCAGGTCCACTCTCTCTCATTTTGCCATAACACGTCGGGTCACTTATGGACTGCCTCAGGTAACGGGGACTGATGGCCTAAAAAATATTGGTGGTAAGGCTGGGCAGGCTGTACATGAGAGATTTCCAGCGTTGGGTGGCTTCTCTCAGACTGGACACTGTGCGCCACAGATGCCGCAGGGTAATGGTGTGCGTGTTGTGCGACCCTCGAAACAGCTGTCTCTTTTGACGGTGGGAGGGTGCATGGGTGCAATATCTGCCAGGAAAGTAGTGACAACAGATGCCAGCCTGTCAGGCTGGGGCGGTGTGTTCGAGGACAGATCTGTGATTCCGAATCTGGGTGCCCACCGTTTGTCCCGGGGAAATCCTCTCTACCTGGAGTGGACACTTCATCCGGCTGTAGTAGATCCGATTTGGTCACGTTTCGTCCGTGCGACAGTGGATCTGTTCGTGTACTTGATTGATGAAACAGGGCATTTTCTACTGTCAAAGTGTACTTGGCAGCTATTTTAGCTTGCCATGTTGGATTTGATGAAAAACAAGCAGGCCAACTCCACCTGGTTTGTCGTTTAATGAAAGGTGCACGGAGATTACTGCCCATTGCCTATTTCACCATCTTGGGATCTCGCAGTGGTGCTGGGAGCCCTCTATAGTCCTCCGTTTGAACCATTGGATAACGTGGACATGAAAAACTTCTCCCTGAAGGTGGCTCTGTTATTGGCTTTGGCTACAGCTAAATGAGTGATATTCACGCTTTATCTGTACATTCGGCATGTATGTGGTTCACCACAGGGAACCTTGGGGTGACGCTGAGTCCGAATCCTTCATTTGTTCCCAGGGTTGTTAATCCATGCTCCCCAGTGGAACTGTCAACCTTTCAGCCATCACCTTATGGTTCTGCAGAACAGCAGCGGTTACCCATGCGGTTACCCATGTAATCCTCCTTGTCCTCTCCACATATGTGGAGAGGACAAGGAGGATTACATGTTGTGTCCTGGGCTAAGCCCCACTGGGGCAAACCTATCACCAAACAAAGACTTTCTCACGGGATAGTGGATGCCATTGCGTTGGCCTACTCCAGCTTGGGCCTCCAGGTTCCGACTGGTTTACGGGCACATGCTACTCTTGGTCCCTGTTCAAGGGAGTCTCTATCCAAGGAATCTGCGCTGCAGCTAGCTGGTCTTCGCGCCTCACATTTGCCAGGTTCTGCAGGTTGGATGTCACATCCCCTGGCCTGACCCATGCTGTCCTGAGCGTGGACTCCTCTGTGGATCTGCCTCACCCACTCACTCCAACGTGAAGGGAGGCTGGCTGTCAGTCGTCGAGATAAGCTTGTCTGGCAATACGGGAGTCTCCATATCCCATAGTGAGACATCAAAACGAATGCTAAGAAAGAGAACTTTAGGTTACTTTGGTAACCCCGGTTCTCTGGTTAGCATGAGTGAGACCAGACCGTCCTTCTTGCTGCTGGGGTGAAGTGAGAAGAGGTGTGCTTGTTTTTGAATGACCTGTGACATCATGCGCATCAGTTGTATTTAAGGTGTGGCACCTTGACACGGACTTCACGAATGCCAGCCACTCAGGGCTGGAGAATTGGTATAAGTGCTTCTGTGAATACACGCGAGGGGTATATCCCATAGTGAGGCATCTCACTCATGCTACTCAGAGAATTGGGGTTACGACAGTGACCTAAAGTTACGTAATGGCCCTAATACCTTTCACTTTATATAGGCAAGTCTGATTAAAGACTCCATTTGATCCAAAATGCTGCAGCACGAGTGCTGACAGGAAGAAGATGAGATCATATTACTCCTGTCTTAGCTTCTCTGCATTGGCTCTCTGTAAATTTCTAAATAGAATTAAAAATCCTACTACCTAAAGAGCTCCTAGTATCGTATCATCCCAATAGATCACTTTGATGTCTGATTACAGGCTCACTTGTGGTTCCGCCAGTAGAAAGGTTACAAGAGCCTCCAGCTACTGAGCTGCTCGCCTGTGGAACCAGCTCCCAGGGAGGCAGACAACATCTCTACATTTAAATTTACATTACATGTCATTTGGCATTTTGATTTTTTTCCTCTTCAGTTATATCATATAGATAGTACTAAAATTACCAGCAGGGTAAATAAATGTGAGCAAATAAATAAAACAACTATCAGCATATAGCAGGCTCCTGTTCACTTGTGCTATCAAACATTTTGTCTACTACTATTAAAGTCTTACTATTCCATCCGTTTAATTAGACCTCACATTATCAAATAATTCTTGGCCCCAGGATTAATAGCGCACGGTGTTTTCATCGCAGTTACCTTCCTTCGTGAATTAGAACCCTTTGAAGAACTCAGTTTCCTAACCTGATTTTCCACCAGAGGAACCAGGCTCTAACATACGTTCACACAACAAACTTTAGTGCTCAATTCATATTTTTTGTCTTGATACAATTTTTTTATGTAGCTGTTCACATTGTCTTATAAAATGTGGCTAGTATCAGACTCCAATGTGAACTGGTCATGGCCCTGATGTGACCTGCATTAATGAGGTCTAAACCTCACTGTCCCTCCACTAACTACCTCTGTTGCATCTTTCATCCATGTTTGTTTTCGCCGGGTGACTCCTGCCTGCCGCTTCGTCTGCGCAAAAATATGAGGAATGTCGATCTAGAGTGACGTAAAAGTCGCAATGAAATTCAATACGTGTCACATGACTGTTCAGACTGAGGTTGCATTTCAAAAAATCTGATCTGTAACTGATTAACTGCCACATATGGGGGGGGGGAAATCAGATATGTAGTCTAAATTTAGTAGCATGGAGATAGTTTTGGGGAAAATGTGACATACATTATCCCAGGCATTCTACATAGTAAGGTTGATACCTGAAAAAATATTGAGAGTAGACATTTGTCAATGCTGCTCCCTATATCTCAAACAGATTTTTTCTTTTATATAATTCTTTCAACATTGATACACCTCTCCATTTATGTAAGACACTGTCTTTCCTCATGAATTTTGTAAATATTGTTATTTATTATTGCTCTCTCACACAAAATAACTATTGCACGTCTGTCCATTGAGCGGGATCCTTCAAACTCTCTCTGAGGTTTGCACCTTGTTATTCTCCTGTTGAAAGGGTTTTCCTTATTATTGCTGAGGGGTAAGAACAGAGAATGTCACACCTTGCTAAGGCCTACGAGGCAAATTATGATTTGTGAATTTGGGCTGTACAAATAAGATTTGATTGACGATTGATTGATAGTCTGTCAGTGGCATCCTGCATTGCAGGGTACATGGCAACAGGTCATGACCAGGACAACAAACATGTTTTTTTTATTTTGCTACATGTGTAAAAATACTTAAGTGGTAAAATTGTCCAAATCTGCTGTGACTTGCTATGACATTTTCATTTTATGAACAACTGACAGTTTACATATTGTACATGTCCACCTTATGTTGTTAGTATCTCTTTAATGATCCTACACTAGAATTTAAACTTATATTCAGTAGACCTGAACAATGCTTGGCTGCACAAAATGACCCACCTGTGGACACAGAAGGTTTAATAATGCTGTGTGGATTCATGATGGTAAAGGAAACATATATGCTATGTTGCCCTCTGGTGGCTGAAAAACAAATCAATTAAAGTCAGATTCTTGTAGTGGAGCCATCAACCAACAAAGGTCTCAGATAAAATCCTCCGATAAATCCTAACTACACAGATGAAGAGAAGAGTTGGGGAAACATCTGCATATGAGTGGGTCAGAGAGCAAAGGGAGATAAATATAAAGAAATTAAAATTTGATCGAAGAACATTGGAATTGGCTATAGACAAAAAAGCAAACCATAAAAATAACAGTGGAAAATGATACTTCAGGAGGAACACATTCAAATATATAAAAAGACACAAGATAAAACATATCATACGTATACACATATCATACAAATGTCATACACATTGCAACATACATGCAGACATAAAAAGTAGGGAGTATAAAGTGCTTAGATCGCATATGATTATTGCAAAGTCCACAAAAGTTATTGCCCAGTTCCCATAGTTAAGAAGGTTAGGGGTGTAGTAAGCAGTTTTCATTTCCATAAGCTCAAAAGGCAAAAGTGTGTGAAAGAAAAGCCCTGCTACAGAGGGTGATGTAATGTAATAGGCTTGTGTGGCATGTGGGCGCCTGTAGATTGTAGATGTTAAGTAATGCAGAAGCAGAGACGGATAGTGAAAATGTTGTTATTGGCTATAGGCTGACCATGGCCAGCAAAGAAAATATATGTTCGAATGAACAATGAAGTTTTCCAGCTCCATTTAAAAAATATTGTCCAGCTACATTTCCTCAAGAATCAAGAATGTGTTTACAATCTACACATTCTCTGCAGACTCTCTTCAGAGTACTTTACGTTTCAGCAGTTTTACAAGGAGGGCAGGTGTTCTAATGTAAATGTAGCAATATTAGTCATAATCTGAATATTGGCTGTTTTAAAAGGAAAACACTCGTCAAGTAAAATGTATATTGAATGTACATTGATGGTTCAGAAGGCACATAAAGACAGGGCACATGGGACAAATCAGTGATAAAGTTGAATATCTCAGGACAGGTCATACAGGATTAAATGATACACTTCATAATATAGGCAAGCACCCACCTGGACTATGTGAATACTGCAAACAACCGGAAACGTATGTTCTGATAGAATGTAACAAATATAATGAACAAAGAAGGGAATTAATATCAGGATTAAAAGATGAAAAGCAAAATATTACATCAGAAAATGTATTAGTAATGACATTAAGGAATATACATCATATTCTAATGAACTATACTTAAGAGAAACAGGACAAAAGACAATCATTTAATTTTAGTTTTGTTTAGTTTTGTTTGCTCCCAATCTACTGCTCCACATTCCAGTCCAGAAGGTGGCGGTAATGCACCTATAAGCTGGTTTGCCAACCGCCCATAAACACCAGAAGAAGAAGAAGAAGAAGAAGCAGCAGCAGAAGAAGAAGAAGCAGAAGCATAAGAAGCAGCAGAAAAAGAAGCAGAAAAGAAGCAGAAGAAGAAGCAGAAGCAGAAGAAGCAGAAGCAGAAGCAGAAGAAGCAGCAGAAGAAGAAGCAGCAGCAGCAGCAGCAGTCATCAGTGACTCAGACCTCAGCTGTTCGTACTGTTCTCGCCCTGCTTCAGCTGAGGACCTGTCATGTCCACACTCCATAGTCTGAAGGCTTTCATCAGCCAGCGGCTCACTGCGGCGGTGGAGGAGGTCATTGGCCGATTAGAGACAGTGATAAGCGAGTATGAAGAGGATATGAAGAGCCGCCAGCTCAGGCTGATGCACACTGCCCAGCGACAAACCGCAGGTTTGTGTAATAATAATAATAATAATAATAATAATAATAATAATAATAATAATAATAATAATAGGGTCAGTGATGAGCCAAGGAAAACGTTCACTCACACACTGTTGCTCACATAGCACATGCTAAACGTGTCCCCTGGGTTCAGACATGCTCCCTGATTAAACACACATATCTCACATACAGACCGAGTTGAATACAAACCAGCGGGTAATGTGTCTGTTTGAAGCAGCAGGACTGTAAAGCAACCTCACCAGTAATTCACTAAATCTGTCCCTCTGTCTGTCAGTACTGCAGCCAGTAACATGGTGTCACTGTCTCAAGGCAGAGATATTCATACATTAAACTGACTAGAAACCTTCTTCTTCCTCTTCCTCTTCTTTGTCCTGTTTATTGGCTGTGGGATTGCCTTTGCTAGATTTACTGCACTGTTTGAATGCAGTTTCCAAAATTTACTGCTGCAGTTGGTCTTCAAATGCATTATGAGATTGCCAGTTTTGTATTTAGCAACACTTGTGCTACCAAATCACTTCAGCTGTGGTTCAGGGGGTAAAGCCACCAATGTCGGTGGTTCGATCCCAGTCTTCCCCATTCTGCATGCTGAAGTGTCCTTGGGCAAAGTTCTGAACCCCAAATTGCCCCTGACAGCTGTGCCGTTCTCAGAGAAAAATTACTGCCCAAAGATGCAATTCATGAATGTGTGTGTGTGTTAAAGGCAAAACAACTGTATTGTAAAGTGCTTTGAATGGTCATCGAACGCTAGAAAAGTGTTTCATGAATGCAGACCATTTACCATGCACTTCTTCTTCGCCACTCTAAATGCAGAAATTGCCAGTGATAGTACAGCGCAAAGTTCTGCTGTTTTGGAGCCGCGAATATGAAGTGAGTTCTGGAAAACAAAATTTGCTATTTTGTTTGGGTGAAACTGATATAATTAAAATCTGTCGTATCCGATCAATACATTGATTTGTGTACTAGCCAACACCTGTCCATTTTCAGCAGTATCGGAGGACTGACTGACAGTAGTAGTGTGTTTTTTTAATACTGAAAAGAAGCTATGCAAATATTTTTTCTTTGGTGAACATTTACATGGATTAAGTTTTAAAGCTTAAATGTAACTTTGTTGTTGTGTATTTAAATGTTTTGTGCAGGTGTGCAGCAACATTTGGTGATTAAAGAAGAGGTTCTGTCTGAGCAGCAAGAGTGGATCTCCAGCCTGGACAAGCAAGACCCAAAGTGGGCACACGTTAAAGAGGAACAACAGGATCTCTGGACCAGTCTGCAGGTCAGGAGTCAACTGCAAGGACTGCACGAGGAAAATATCATCAAGTTCCCCTTCACCCATGTCCATTTGAGGAATGAAGATGAAGAGGAATCTCAGTCCTCTGCGTTTCATCACAGACAAACTGAGGATAATCAAGAGGCTGAACCGACATTGAGCAACTCAGCCCATCATGTGAAAACAAAACCTGATGTAGAGGGCGGTCGAGGACCAGAAGCTGACAGGATCTTAGAGTCTGGTTTAAAATGCCTCTCTGGATTTGGCGATAAGACTATACACTCTTCTGAATCTCAGACTGATGACAGTGATGATGACTGGAAGGAGATTAGGAAACCTCAAATAGATGTGAATACTGTGAAAACTAACGTTCCAGTCCATGATATGGGACACAATATCGACAATAAATTGTTTAGCTGCTCAAAATGTGAGAAAAGATTTGGACAGAAGCACCATCTGCAGACACATATGAGGTGTCATACCGGAGAGAAACCCTTTACTTGTTCTATCTGTGGGAAAAGATTTTCTCAGAAGGGGAATCTGAAACAGCACCTGACAGTCCACACACGTGAGAAACCATGTAGCTGTACTGTTTGTGGTGAAAGATTTTCACAGAAAGGAAATCTAACACAACACATGACGGTCCACTTAAGGGAAAAACTTTGTTGGTGATTGACATAAATTAATAACTTCTATGGCCAATAGTCACAAATCACAATTTACCTCATAGGCCTTAACAATGTGTGGCCCTTAACCCTCAACAAGCGGGAAAAAAACGACCAAAAGAAAAATACCGCAGAAAGACATGTGAGAGATCACTGTCCCAGGACCAAAAGAAGTGCGATAGATGTCACGTGTAACAGAGCAAATCAACTAAATAAAATATGAGAAAAGACAGTGTCTAACTTTAAAAAGTGAGGTGTATCAATGTTACACCTCACATCAAAGAGGGAGAGGAAGAAAGAGAAGCTCAATGTGTCATGTGTCCATAACAATCTCAGCCTTCAGCGACATGAGTTGGTCTAAAGCAGACCTGAGCCGGTCTCTAACCATAAGCTCTATCAAAAAGAAAGGTTTTAAGCCAACTCTTAAACGTAGAGACGAACTGAAACGGGGAGATGATTCCACAGGAAAGGAGCTAGACACCTAAAGTCATGGCTCCTACTCTACTTTTAGAGACTTTAGGGACGACAAGTAAACCTGAATTCTGGGAGCGCACTCAGCGCAGTGATCTACAGTAGTGAGGTGATACTGTGCTTTGAGCTTTTTAAGTTATGATGGGGCTATATTATTAAGAGCTTTATGATGAGGAGGAGAAATTTAATTCTATTCTAAATTTAACAGGAAGCCAGTGTCGTGAAGCCTATACAGGCGACATGTGATTTCTTTTTGGGGTTCTTGTCAGGACACGTGCTGCAGCATTTTGGACAAGCTGTCTTTAACAACTTACTGGTGTAGCCTGATAATAGGAAATTACAAGAGTCAAGTCTGGAGGTAATGAACACATTAGCTCTCTCAGCTTTCTTCCTTCCACAGAGCTGCTGCCTGCTGGATGTTTTTGATGTGGGCTCCATTCTGAGTAAAGCTTTAGAGTCACTGAAATTACATTGTTTTTCTCACATTCCGAATATTATCTGAGGCACATGTCCTGTAGCAGGTGTGTTTATACACACATTTATACACTGTTGCCACATGATAATAAAAGCCCTATGAGGAGCATGTCTTTTTCAAGTAGTCACAATTTGTCTTCACTGCACCATACTCATGAAATCTGTCAAGTCATGTGTCTCTCAGCTTCAAGTACAGGTGCCCTTTATGTAAATGTTCAGTGTTGATTTATAATAGGAGTGATCAAATGAAAGAAAAAACAAAAGAGCAGCAGAAAATTTAGGTGAAGAGTGTGTCAAGCATCTTCATTGATCCCAGTCTCACATGAAGATAGGACAGGACCCCTCTGAGTGTAGACCCTGGTGGTGGAGTAAAGCCAGTGGGTTGATGGAAACCATTGAACAAGTCTCCCTGGACATAATGGAGGTTATGTTGGTGATGGCAAGCAAAACTTCAATGATAATTAAAGCATGACATCTAGTGCTTGAGGAATACATGCAGAAACACGATTGGTCAGATATATTGGCGCAGGACTGTGAGTGAAAGGATGTAGGAAAGCAGAAGTGAAGCAGAGAAATAGCCAGTGTTAAATCTCATCTCTCCCCTGTATGAGCCACACATTGAGCACGATTGAGAGCCAGACTGCTGCTTTGACTGCCCCAATTTACCAATGCTGTCTGGCCAAAAGCATCTGCTGAGTTTTAGTTGGACTAGATTGCTGTATATCAACCATTGTTTTATATGTTGATCCAAAGTCCATTATAAAATGTTGCTGATTGACTGATACACACACCTTTCATGCAGTGTGGTAGGCCTGAAATGATGTTGACACTCGAACAGTGTAGGATTGTTTTTTTTCTTTGCAGTGTAAGTTGCCGTGCAACTGGTGATCACAGTGTGCACATGTGATGGTTAATATCAGGGTCTGCAATAGAATCTCCCTGCTGTAAGTACTCTGCCTATGTTGCTGTAGTACTTATTGGCTTTGACTCATAATCATTTAGTCTTTTCTCTATTTCTCAGGTCCTCCATAGCAGTCATACCATTTTTGAATAAACAATTAAATGTGAACTGAATGAAAGACTCCCTAAAATTGTATTGTGTCCACACTCAGGCCATTGGGGTCAATTATGAACCATCGGCTGATGTAGAGAAATATGTGTGTTGAGTCACACCTTTGAATGTATATATTGTTAGTTTTGTATTGTATTGCATTTTTGATATAGACTTTTTTTATAGGAAGCTCTTTTTACCTTGCTCTTATTATTATTTTTATTTAACTATTGCACTGCTTAGCTGACTGGTTTCTTCTTGTCCAACACCTTTCATTGTACTGTTGACACTGTGTTACAGCATATGACAAATAAAACTTGGCCACGTGGGATCCAAAATCACAGACGTCCCTAGGTGGGACGTCTGGGGACTTTGCTGTCCATCAAAGTGTATACATGTAGTCTGGAGTGTGTGTCCACAGGCAGCCTGTGCAGGGACGTGCATAGACATTTTGAGGGGCAGGGTCCTCAAGTGAGAAAAAGGGCACTTCTCATAATTATTTATTTTAAAAAAGATTTGAACAAATCTCTGACTTACTTAATTTATTTTATTACCCTCACACTCACGCAATTGTTAAACACTCAACAGTTCGCACATAGACAATGGTCTTCTTTGGTATTCACACTCACAAGAGCAGACAACAACAAAGGAAACAAAGACGCATCTTTGACGCACAATTTCCTATATCACTGCACATGGCTTCTTTTTCATCAGTTAATATTAGTTAAAAAAATCAGTCAAATATGAAATCTCTTTTTATTTAGAAAGTGCTTTAAAAAGTAAAGCTTTTAAACACTGTTATTACAAGTGTGCTGTAATTAACAGAATAAGGTTTTCAAAAATCTGACTACAACAGTAAGTGAATGACGGTGGTCAGTGCTCTCCACACTGATTTGACATTCATTCAGTTTAGACTTGTGTGCTGCACCTAAGGATTAAAAGGACAAACTCTGATTTGAGCCTTTACTGTATCAAGGTGTCCCCGCCTGTCCCCACCTGGCCCCCTTAGCAGCGCCACTGCACTGAGGCGCATTACTCCGCTGGTCAACAAGTGACTCTGCTCCTCTGATGTTTTCTAATCATCACACTTAGAACTGATCTTTATAAAAAACTGCTGAATTCATATTTATGTTCCTGGATAAACGGGGCGTCGCTTCTTCTGCAACAATGAAGTTAAAACACTGCGTTACGTCTAACCCTTACGTCTTGTGTTGTGTAGCAGGTTTAAACGTGTGTTATAAACTCTAGAGCGACTCACACAAACACAAAGTAAACGTCAGTGCTGGTGTTTATTGTTAAAGTGTAAAGTGAGTGCAGGAGTGAGGAGGAACAGAGACTCTGACACGTGGGGGGGGTCTAATCTCACGACCTCATATTGAGATTTTTATATTCGATCAATATATTTGTTGACAGGGAAGCTGTGTAAAAACAGGAGGATTATATTCATATATTAAAAAAATTAAATTAAAAAAGCACCCCCAAAAAAGGGAACTTTCTCTGGAGAAAAAAAAAGGGCAGAGGACACGTGTATGATGTAGTGTGTAACTCAGTGGGGTTAACACTGGAAGTGTGCTGTTAACTGTGTTGCACTGACCCGGGCGTGGGGGCGGTCTGGTGACGTCACTGAGCGGGAGCCGGAAAAGGAAGATTGTGCAAACACGTTGGTCTCAAGCTCTCAACATGTCCACGCTTCAGTCGTTGAAAACGTTTATCAACCAGCGGCTCGCAGTGGCTGCGGACGACATAGTCGGTCTGCTGGAAACAACCATATCCAACTATGAAAAAGAGATAGACCGACAGCGCAGACTGCTGGAGGACGAGAGGGCTGAGTTCCTGAAGAGCAGATCAGGTCAGTCTTCATACAGGGACCCACTGTCGACATCACAGTCTTCTGTTTGCATATATGTGTGTGTCTGTGTATGCATGTACATATATGCATGCATACATTTGTATACACACACATATGTGCCTGACCTGGTATGGTCAAAATGTTGCCCTTTTCTCATTTCAGTTTTTTAGAGCTGTAACTATTCTACACAGGTAGTAGAATTTGCCTTAAAGAAAATTTAAATAACTAACTAAAAGGTATGTGTAGACTCACTGTGAGTGGGCGCCCTTATGGCGGTCAATCTAAGTTTCAGTGGTCCATCCGTGATGCAGTCTATGAAAACATTTTCATAGACTGCATCCTCCTTGCTCTCTGCTCCATCTCTTGCACCAGGTCCCAAATATCATTGACATATGCACCTCAGTGATTACATGTGCTGTTAGGCCTGAACAAAACTGCAAGAAAGTAGAAGTTTGAATGACAAAAAGCTGTCACTGGAACTGATAGATGTGTGTCCCATGTCTGAATGGGCTGTAGTCTCTGTTGAGAGGGAAGTTCAAAAAGCCCGAGGATGTTTCATTTACCATAATCCAACCAATAGCATATTTTTTGCTAGATAATTCTCAACAGTAGACTGCATATAAACATGGACCACTCAACTCCACATTTTCAAACTTCAAAGAAATATAAGTAATTGAACATGCATCTATGTGATGAGAACCACCTAACCCTTCATTTACTTTGACTTCCTACTTTGGCCCATGCCCCTTCTGCTTACATGGAGGGGGCGGGGTTTATGGCCCATACTGTAGCCAGCCACGATCTTTTTTGCTTCACTTTTGGTAGCTGTCATGTCGTCCATCTTTATTTACAGTCATTGATCCTTACCCAGAAAATGCCAAGTCACTTTAAACTATAAGCAAATAATTTGTGATTCATGTTTTATATTTTAAATTTCTGCATGTCCAAGCTCAAATAGCAATGATGACATCACTGTGACTTAATCATGGTTATTATTGGAAACATGACAAAGCTCTGGTATAGCCAAATACATTTAACAACAATAACAACTGTCAACATTAACTCTACATATGACCACTAAGCTAACATTTACACTATGATGATCCTCCTTTTGTTTTTTATCTGAGTTTTGGACAGGTACTTTTCCTTTACAGGAAATAGTAGAGGTGTATGCAGTTTTGTAATTCTCCAAACTGAGACTTTAATGTGGAAGACTACATTGTTGCAGCATGCTTGGCAGATCACCATGCATTCTGGGGTAAAATAGGACAAAAAGTGGCCTTTCTAAAATGAAAATTAATCCTGGATTAAATTCAGGAGACAACAATGTTCCGACAGTTCAAAAAGTAAAACTACAGAAACAAACGTCACAACATTCTCACAGATAATGTGTTATTAACAACCTGATATGCTACTTTTTTTGGTTTGAATTATCCAGAATTGTGTTTCTTGAAAAGCTCAAATCCAACATAAATGTAAATACTTTTTAAACATTTAAAATACTTGTAATTTTAGAATAGTTCAGACTATCAGTGTATGAAACCTCTTTTTTTTCTTCACAGATATGCAACAAGCCATGAGGTTTCGGGTTGTCATTGATCATGATATCAAGAAGATAACTTTCGAAAATGGCGTCCCCTCATCTGTGGAGGAAATGATCAAAGTTTTTAAACAGGCATTTTCCATCACCACAGACATAGGCCTTCAGTACAAAGATGCTGACTTTGACGACTTCTTCACACTAACGTCTACAAGTGACCTTAAAGATAAAGACACTCTCAGAGTCTTGCATGTGCCCCCATGCATAATAATGACAACAGTCCCTCTGGAGTCCCACTCTGACACCACTGACGCATCTTCAGTGGATGATATCCTCTCTACTGATTCAAAGGACAATCTGATTCCCAGGCCCCCTGCCACTGAGAGGCACAACCTGTGGCCTGCTGTCTTTCCCATTCCCACCTTCTCCTACAACACGGAAATGGCTCTGAGGCAAGGTAATGAGAGGTTTCTAAAAGATGGAACCCCACTGACAACACCAAGTGTCAAATCAGATATTCTGGAGCGACTAGCTGAGGCCATGTTTTCCTACACCGCTTATCCCAATGATCCACAGAGGGCTGCAGTTGCACAGGCCCTAATAGAGAAGCACCCCTGCCTGAGGGAGCCTGGCTCTTTTAACGGATTTTATGGGTGGCAGCAAAGCCTCAAGTACAAATGTGGAAACTACAGGAGCAAACTTAAAGCACATGGAAACCCTGAACTAATGATAAATACACTGAAACACAAGCAGGATGGCGACAAAAAACCTGCCAAAAATATAAAAAAACCAAGAAAATCTGAAGTAAACTACCTCCCCCCACATCCAGCCGGTCAAACAGATGACAGCCTGGAGAATGTGAGACTTGCGCTAATTGCAGCCAGCATGACAGAAGACAATCGACTGAGGATCAATGACATGATGTCTAGAACATACAGCTGCAGAAGAAGGGAAGTGGTTGGCCAGTCCATGAATGTGGCAGAATTCAAAGAGAGATGGCCTGCCCTCTTTGATCCATTTCAGGTAAATAAACTGTAATAATGTTTTTGATCTGATCACAAGTGGACAGCTCTATGGGTAAAGCTTCACTAATGCAGTATAGTTTTAAAACACATAGCTATGTGCTATGTTTACACCTGGTGTCAACACTACTTTGTGATAATACATATACTGCATCATACAGTGCTGGGAAAAAGTATTTGCCCCCTTCCTGATTTTTTATTTTTTTGCATATTTGTCACACTTAAGTGATTCAGATCATCGCATTTTTTTTATATTAGACAAAGATAACCCGAGTAAATACAAAATGCAATTTTTAAATGATGATTTCATTTATTAAGGGAAAAAAGCTATCCAAACCTACTTGGCCCTATGTGAAAAAGTAATTGCCCCCTAAACCTAATAACTGGTTGTGCCACCCTTTGCGGCAACAACTGCAATCAAGCGTTTGCGATAACTGGCAATGAGTCTTTCACATCGCTGTGGAGGAATTTTGGCCCACTCTTCTTTGCAGAATTGTTTTAATTCAGCCACATTGGATGGTTTTCAAGCATAAACGACTTGTTTAAGGTCATGCCACAGCATCTCAATCGGATTTAAGTCCGGACTTTGACTAGGCCACTCCAAAACCTTCATTTGGGGTTTTTTGAGCCATTCAGAGGTGGACTTGCTGGTGTGTTTCGGATCATTGTCCTGCTGCATAACCCAAGTGCACTTGAGCTTGAGGTCACGAACTGATGGCCGGACATTGTCCTTCAGGATTTTCTGGTAGAGAGCAGAATTCATGGTCCCATCAATTATGGCAAGTCGTCCAGCTCCTGAAGCTGCAAAGCAGCGCCAGACCATCACACTACCGCCACCATGTTTGACTGTTGGTATGATGTTGTTTTTATGAAATGCTGTGTTAGTTTTACGCCAGATGTAACGGGACGCACACCTTCCAAAAAGTTCAACTTTTGTTTCGTCAGTCCACAGAATATTTGCCCAAAAGTCAAATTATTGTGGACATAGCCTAAGTATGTCAGTTCACATGTTATTATTGTAATGCATCTCCATATGTGTCTCCAGTGATCAGATCTCACTTTCCACTTTAAATGCAAATAAACATGTACAACCTTTTAGTTCACAAAGACGAAAGGTTTGTCTTTAGCTAGTCTGAGTATACATATTATCCAGTAGTAATGAAAAGTACCCTTTTCCATATTTATTTAAGTATATCTAAAAAAAAATATATTTTTCTACGTTTCTTTTTTTCAGCATGAATTTCTTTGTTTATATATTTATTTATTTATGTGTTTCTTTTTTTCTATTTGTATTTATATATTTCTGTGTCGGTCCGTTTGACACTGACAGGTGGGTGGAGCCTGCCACGAACAGACAGTATTTGAGTGACTGTTGACTTTCTATCATCTCGAACCACTCTGCCCATTCTCCTCTGACCTCTGACATCAACAAGGCATTTTCGTCCACACAACTCTAGAGATGGTTGTGCGTGAAAATCCCAGTAGAGCAGCAGTTTTTGAAATACTCAGACCAGCCCGTCTGGCACCAACAACATGCCACGTTCAAAGTCACTTAAATCCCCTTTCTTCCCCATTCTGATGCTCGGTTTGAACTTCAGCAAGTCGTCTTCACCACGTCTAGATGCCTAAATGCATTGAGTTGTTGCCATGTGATTGGCTGATTAGCAATTTGTGTTAACAAGCAATTGAACAGGTGTGCCTAATAAAGTGGGCGGTGAGTGTATAACAGAGTGGAGAGATAGACTCAGAGAACCAAGGTTGCGACGTAACCGAGTGTTCTACTGCAGCAGTATTACATTATATGGTGGCTTTTCCATATTGTCTTCAGCATCGTTAATCAAAAACAAAATCTTGCCACACAGATAAATGAAGAGTTCCAAAGGTGCAACACTATTCCCCTGGAGTCTACCTTTCTGTCCCAGCTGGACAAGTACACCCCAAAGTTCCTGGAACTATTCAGGACAAAGGGAGGAGTTGTTGGACAGCGCCTCAAGAGTGTGTTGATTGAACTGGTAAAGGTGAGTTTAAGGTGGTTAAGAAGTAACAAAGTCAAGTAATACATTCATCTGGAGCTACAGAGTAGATCTGGATTTGTGTTTTGTTTACAACATGGTTTGATAAAAAAAGTTGTTCTTCATCAAGACGTGCTGTTGGTACTCATGATCCAATGATCCAATGATCCACTGTAGGAACCACATGCCTCAGTGGTGAAGAAGAGGGACATGACCCTGAGATGCCTCGTCGAATACCTAGGGGAGAGTGTGCAGGAGCTCATCTCTGACTACTATGTAAGTATGGTCTTTCTGGAAGCTCCACACATTTTATTTCAATGTGCTGCTCCGGTACTGACCTTTTCACATGGAGGAAGAAGAAATCTGTTTTAGTGCATATCAGTTGATTTAGCATTATTATTAGCACTAGACTATCGACTTTTATAATATCACACTGAAATCAATTTAGACTTAAACACTTCAGCAAAAGGTGTTCGGAGAAACATGTTAGTGAGAGGTTGCAGCAGCGGCCTGAGGCTATTCATAAAAGCTGAAACACATTAGAGAACAGGGGATTTTTAGAAGGTAAAAAGGTAAAAATGGAAAGAACATACATAAAACCAAGAAAACTCGGTGCCTATGCACTCAGGAATGATAAAACAGGCAATATGCTCTTTTAATAACATCAAAACAAAACAAATAATTTGTTTGGCTTTTTAAAAAGGACACAAAAAGAAGAAAATGCAACTTAACGTGCAACATCACATGAACTTGATTATATTGATCCTCTTGATTTGACATGTTCTTCCTTTAATCAACACATGTTAACAACTGTTTTGCATGTGTTGTAGAGAACCGCAGAAGAGAAAGTACATGAGGAACTTAAAACACAGGACATGAGGATCTACGCTTGTCAGCAGCCGGATGCAGTGGGCATCATTATTGATGGAACTCCAGTGCTGACAGGACTGGATAATGTGTCCAGAGCCTGCTGCCTGCTCTTTGGCCTCACCTATGCCCTAAATCGGGATTACCCCCCAAAACTTGCCAAAACATTTGAAGTCTTTCAAAGACTGTTTGTAGGACTTGATACACTACAGTCAAAACCATCCTCCAAGTTCATCAGCCTGAAAAACAAACTCCTCACTTAAGCAATTGCTCTGAGCCACTGGTGTTACCCATGTTTGGTTAGTGTGTTATAATTTGGAGCTGGAGAGGTTTCTGGTTATTTGACAACTTTACTGAATGTTATTAACTGTCAGAAGGGCAGTGCTTTTGATGAATAAGGGTTAAAAACACTGTAGTTCACTTTGCTTCAGTTTTAGGAAACGTATTACTGCTGTTACCAAGGACAACTTTGGAAAATATCCTCAGCAATTCCAGTTGTGACTATTTCTCTGGTCAGTTAATGTGGGTTTTATATGTCCAAGAGATTTCTGCTTCTTCCCCAGTCCAGTGGAGATGAGCGCTGTTTAATTTCAGGTTATTGATTCTGAAGAGAGATGTTTGGTTCAGAATGATTGTTTAAATGTCACCAACTAAAGGTACATTCATCTGAAATGTCACCTTCATATCACATTAATGTGAGATGGTTCCAATTTACTGTTGGTTTGAAATATATATCACATTGTTGAATATGTGAAGAATTTGTGTTGAATCCTAAACCTACAATGGAAGTAAAAACACCTCTCATGCTCTCATCTTTCTAAATTGCAGCAATGAAGAAGCATATTTCCCTGTTTTTCACCAGGACCTTAAAGCTCTCTCTGCCATATGAGCTATGAGTGTATTCAAGTAAGCTGTACATTTTTTTTTATATCTAATTACATGCTGTAACTGTTCTGAAAAATAATATTGAAATAGTTTTAGAGTGACTGCTTTTATACATTTTGTAAACATTTCAGTTTGAAGAATGTCCACTATTCTTAGCTTACAAATTCAATTTAAAAAAGAAGCAGGGAATTACAATTGGAACATTTTTCAAATTTTCTTTTTTTAAATCTAATTTTCCACAATATTTTCCAGGGGATCATATTGTATTGCTGAACTCAAGAAAATGATTGGGTAGATCATCGTGAACCCTTCATGTGAATTTCGGCTACATGTCACATGGCAAACTTGCCTTGAAGAGAGACTACTTTTGCGATTAACAAATAGTGGGTCAAAAAAACCTTTCTCTACTTAACAAGTGAAGAGACATGAAGGGGGGAGAGGTCGGTGGAAAAGGGAGAGAAGAGAGAGAGACCAGGAACAGTTGTTTAACCATCATAATTGAGCTACGTCACACTGAACAAATATAATAAGTGATATTTTAAAAAGTGATGTTAATAATGATAGCAGCACCAGTTAATAATAATAATTATTGAGTAGTGTCAGATGTCGATTCCTCCAGCTCTGGACTCAGAAATACCTGCAGAATAAGAGGGAGAGAGAGAGAACACAAACTATGGGAGAAAAAAAAACCTCACCTGAGCCACCACTAACTATAAGCTTCATCAAAAAGGATTATTATAAGTCTAACCTAAGATGTAGGGATGGTAAATGGTTTGTATTTATATTGCGCTAACCCTATATTCTAGTCTTGATGACCACTCAAAGCTCTTTACAGTACAGTTTGCCCTTCACCCATTCACACACACATTCATACAGTGCATCTATTAGCAGCGCTTTGTTTTTTCTATGAGGGGCAATTCAGGGTTCAGCCTCTTGCCCAAGGACACTTCGGCATGCAGATGGGGAAGACTGGGATCGAACTGTCGACCTTCTGGTTGGAGGATGACCGCTCTACCCCTCAGCCACAGCTGCCGGATGGTGTCTGTCTCCAGAGCTGAGAGTCCAAACTGGGAGCTGGTTCCACAGGGGAGCAGAAATTGGAATCTACATGTTGTTCCAGGCTCTGAAACAGAATCTCGTTATTTATGGTGTGAAACGCAGCACTAAGAGCCAGCATGACGTGTATCGACACGAGCCCATTGTATGAGGCCATGAAAAGTTCAGTGGTAACTTTTATTAGTGTTGTTTCTGTGCTGTGTTGGATTCTAAATCCTGATCGAAAGTCTTTAAACAGACCCTTCCTGTGCAAATAAACACAACTGGTCAGCAACAGCTTTTTCCAGGATTTTAGAAATGAAGGGTAGCTTTGTTATGTCTAAATTTAGCTAAAACATGAGAAGGCTTTTTAATCACATTTTAATTACATAAAAGCCTGCGGTAAGAAGCCTCTTGATAGAGATATATTAATCAGATTTAATATAGAACTGTTGATTCAAACTGCCTTAGTTGGGATATAGTCTAATAGACAAGTTGAAGAAAGTTAAATGAAGAGTCAGCTCAGAAAGCTCTATAGACCTAAAGTGGTCTAAATTTGTATCTGGTTCTACATTTGGTTCTAAGGCTACTGTAATAGACGGCGTGTTATTTGGCAAATCATGAAATCATTACTGCTGATGTGATGGCCCCAGAGCCTCTGCCTGGGGTTGTGTGTTTTGGGTTGCATGTGTGTATCCTGTCTTGTGTTACAGGTTCCTGGTTTGGGTGGAGCTGGAGGCCATCATTGATCTCTCAGATAGAATATAAAAGACCTGCTCTTCCTGGCAATCAGATGATCTGATAACTGACAATACAGACCAGTTACCGTATCTCTCCACTGCTTTTATAATGATTGGGTTTTTGTGTTGAAGCTGTTCAGGAGGTGCCAATTAAATTGTATGCTCTCGCAAGATCATAAGAAAGTGGTGTTGAACTGGACTCCATTGTATTCAGGGGTGTTCCTAATATTCAGGTCAAACAATATTCAGCATTATGCTGTTGTTACACTCCAGTCTAGGGTAGGTGCGCAGCATAAAAAATTCAAAAACTGGTTCCCTTCCCGGTCCACAAAGCCAGAATCAAAACACTAACTTATGTCGCCCAACCCTATACAGTACATCTAGGTCTAACAGCTGTGATAGAGAGTGGGATTTGAGAGTTATTAATAGGCTAAACTGATTTCTACTGGATTCACACAACCAGGGTCTTCACCTACACAAACCCGTACTCTAGTTCAATGATTTCCCATTGTTCATTTCAGTAAGTCAGTTCGTGTTGTTTATTGTTTAGTTGTTAATTTATAGTGTACAAGCAATAGTTACTGAAAAGAACAGAAAAACATGAAACATAAGGCAATATCTCTGAGGGGGGGGGGGTAATAAGGGGTTTAGATGATACAGTGAGTGTAGATGAGGCTGGAGACCTGCTCTACAACATACTGTGTTTCTAGTCCCAATATTCTGCAATAAGGCATCCATGTTTTTTAAACTAATCTCACGTGTGATGATCTGGGGAAACTTAATCTTTATTTGTTTTAGACATAAAGGTTTATGCTTATCATAAACGTGATAGTCCTCATTTAACTTTGACAAAGTTGTTGAATCTTCTCTGCCAGCTCCAAGCAGTGTAGGATCCTGACTTTCTCTCTCTGGATCTCCTCAGGACTCACTTGGCCCGCCAGCTTGGCAGAGAAGTGGATCAGGTCCTGCATGAAGAGGCCCACAGCCCCTCTGGGTGCAGGGGGGATTTGGGTTAGAGTGCAGGAGTTAAACTGAAAGTTGATGTTCTTGGCCCTAGGAAGGCCCGGTCCCCGCTCCTCAATCCATGTCAGAGGTCTACAAAGAGAGAGGTGGACTTAAAGACTTTTGACTTAAAGACATCATTTAAACCATATGATGATGGTTAATCTAAATAAACTGTAGATCGTGTCTATGATCTTATTGGTTGCAAAACTCGCATTACTTGCATTAAATGCCTTACGCCACTATATGATGTGATGCTCTGATTTCATTGTTGTGATGACAACATTCCTACCACATGATCATAAATGGATTTCTGGCCTCTATTATTTATGGATATATCCTGGCAAATGTTTTTTGGGATTATATATGTTGACACACAGTTTTATACTGTAACATAACTAGTGCATTAAAGCTTTACACACCATATTTTTAATATAAGTACTGAATAAATACTGCAGTAATAATAATAGTAATGCAGTACAAACAGGTTCGCAACTCTTACATATTGGACTAGGTTGATTTTTCTAAGCTTCCACACTGAATAAAGACATTCAAATAATCACTGTAGACTATAGTAGTTCAGACTACATAACAACTGAGCTCAGACAGAAGTCAGATGTTGCTCTGGGTCAGTAGGATCCTTTGTATGGTCCTCTGCCTCCTCAGATGAAACTAACAGGAATTCAAACTGGTTTTTGCAGATACCAGTGATAAATCAGTACGGTTGTGATGCCTAACCAGTGCCAGCACCGAGCACAAAACCATCAACGATAAAAACAGCTCTTTCCTCTTGTTTCAATAATATTTGTGCAAACCTACAGTGACCAGCTTTTTGGAATTACAAAACTTCTTTAGAGAAACAATATATTTATATATGTAATAGATACTTGTGTTTTCAGTTTTTCAGTAGGAATCAGTCACTTTGGGACAGAAGCACAGACATGGCAGCGTAGTCCGAAAGACTATATAGAGGGACATTGTTAGTTTATTTATGTTTTTCTGCGTAGACCGTCCATATGTCCATCCCATTCTTGTGAACAAGATGTCTCATTAATGGCATGACAGTAATTTCTTCAAATTTTCTACAAACGTTCAGTTGGACTCAAATGAATTGATCAGATTTTTGTGGTCGACGGTCAAAGGTGTCAGTGACCTCATGTTCTTGTGAACTTGATATATCAGGAACACCTGTAGGGATTTTCATTACATATGACAAACACAATTGAGTGGTCAAAGGTCAGGGTCTCTGTGACCTCACAAAACCCCATTTTGCCTTGTGAACTCATTATCTCAAGAACATCTTAAGAGAATGTTTTCAAATGTGGCAAGAATGTTTTTGGCCAGATGAACATGATGATAGCTCAAGTGTACCTTTAAGGAATTTCTTCAAATTTTGACTAGTTACTGGATTCTGATATAAACTGATTCGATTTCAGAAGTCACAGTGACCTCATATGGGCTTGGGAAAAAAATGTATGTAGAGTGAAACTGCAATGATTGGCGGAGGCATATAACCACAGGGCGGTAATTCTCGTTGTCTCTCTGTCTCTCACCGGTTTTCACAAGTCACCAACTTTGCAGTCATCTTGATGCAGTTACCAGAGTCTTCCTCCATGGTTGCTGCAGTCACCGACAACTCACCAAACAAATCTACCAACCAGGTGAGGCGAGCAATGCCACTGAACGCTGGGAAACCAAATCCAGGCTTCAGAGATCCGCCTTGAACAAATAAGAAAACATACCCTTTATCATGACATTTTCTTATTGACACGTTGTAGTTCAATCATTGAAGTGTGGTTCTTTTAGCAGGGCAACTCTACAGATCAGACCAGTGTTAATGTGACAATAGCTTATACCACTGTATGACATGACATTTAATTAACATGGAAATAATATCAAAACCTATATATTTTTAAACTAAACCAAAAACATACTTTTTAGAAAATATTTTTGCAAAAATGTATAGAAGTATCAAAGTAAACAGTCTCTTACCTGTAAAATGAAGCGTGCCCTCCTTCAGGACTTTTCCCTCTACTTCTCTCTTCAGTACTTTGTACTCTTCTGTCAGCATCTCTATGTGCTCCTCATGGAGAACCACTCCTGACAGACACACACACACACACACACACACGACTATAAAATATACTGGGTTTTTAAGTTGACAGAAAAACAAGTGTTAGCAGCAGCTTGGCTCGCAGCCCCTCAGAAACATCCTTTGTACTCCACACAGGGTCGGAGCTGCTGAACCACAAACCCTAAATGAAGTTAACTAGTTAAGTTGCGTTCAGTAGTAGGGCCACACCTCAACCTCATCCTTGTATAACCCTTAGAGCTACATTTACCTAGTCAAACCATTACACCCTGTTTGTCTCAGATTCTGTGACCCACCCTTTCCCTTCCTTCTCGTCTCTCCCTCCCTCATCCTTTCTTATTCAGTTTGCATACATCTCGTGCGTTTCATTGTAGGTTGGGTGGAATAACTTAGTCTCCCTCTGCACAGTCACCAGTGCATCCTCCCAGATTAGCCTATGAGACAAATCTTTACTTCACCATCTTCACTCAAAATCCATTCATTTTCATTTCAACCTTTAAATGACAGATATAGTTGAAGCGGGGTCCTTGCTAGTGAAAGGAGTACTAACCAAGAGAAGCCGACAGCAATGACCACAGACTGAGTGAGAGAACCCTTGAAGCAGAAAATTACATATTGTCTGACTTCCACTGCACCTTACTGACAATTACTGCACTGGACCCATCATCAGACAGTCTATATGAAACTGTCCCTCCTGATTTACACATGTGATTAAAGTTTTACCTTTTTCCAGAGCTAAATCCCACAGCTCCACAGCAGCCTTGTAGTTAATGGTCATGGGATACTCAACACAGACATGTTTCCCTGCCTGCAGAAAGGTTCTGTTGAGAAAGGAGGAGTTATTCTAGTGTGGATGTCCAGATAGATCTGGATGTAAAACAATCCAATCTACAAAAGCAATCTTTGATGTAATCCGACAGGAATTAAACATTAGAGCAATTACGTACTACATATTTTAAATATTTCGACTTAAGTCCTTTGAGTGTACGTATATGGCAGAATGATGGTATTTAACTGCACATGGTTATTGTATGGATTATGGTGATAATTGAAAATGGAGAAACACGTCCATTTAAAAATCAGTCAGAATGTGTGAGCGGCTGTATTTATTTATCCAAGACAACAATATGCCCCATGATATGGTTCATGAAAATAAAACCTTTTTTTTCTTCGATTTTTCCTTTTATTTTGTCCCACATTTGTAAGTATTCGTTTACTTGCTGTACAGGCTTATTTAGTGTAGTTGTCCATCACACACATTACCTGACATTGTCCTCATGAGCCACATTCTCAGTGCAGATGAACGCAGCATGAATGTCTTTTCTGCTCAGAGCCTCCTCCAATGTGATCTGACTTACTCCCTGCTGAGTGTCCAGACTTCTCCTGTTAACAAAAACATGGTAACACAGTGCTGTTACCTTCTGACATGTAGAGGAAAATCTGACAGTACTTTGACTCTGTGGGTGAGTGACTATACATGTTAAACTGCTGCTTCCCTTTCACACACTGTATGTGGTGAATAGCTTCAATTTGAGAAAATCATTTTATATACCCAGAGGTGTGATGTTGCACTGGAGAAAACACTCAAGCTAAAAAGCCAGAATGAGTTTTTTCATTTCACCTGTACTGTTCACAATGGCGAAATACACACGAATTAAGAATAGTGTGTCAGGGATAGTGTGTTTAAGACTATATAGGACTGTACGCTACTTAACTACCCTCAGTTAGAGGTTAATTGTGTCTACTAGCTCTAAAAGAAATGGCCAAACGAGATGTTTGATAGTTGCTATGATAAAAAGGACTATCTAATTAGCTTTTGTGCATGTGACACTTACAGAGAAGCAAGACTCAGATACAGAGAACACAAAAAAGATAATAAAAGACATAGTCTTAATTCCCCCCTCCGATTGATCATACACAAGAAGTCATGCAGGCAAATGTCACACGTGGGGAAACAACACTAGGGTTGTGGTCTTCCACTCTATCTTGCTAAGGAAGGTTTCCAACCTGAGTGAAATTAGCCAGAGGCTGTCCCCCATTTCCTTTCAGCGACAACATTTAAAGTGACCCAACATTGTAGTCGCACCTAGGCAGATCCACGTATAGAAAAACAGAGCAACATTTTGAATCTTGAATCTTTTATTATCTGTCTGAACCCTAAATCCATAAATACAGATTTCTTCTGTCACATCTGTCCAGTAAGAAGTCATGTTGAAAAACAAGCATTTTGAACTAGTTCAAATAGCATCATCAGAACTAAATACAAATACAAATGTCATTTCAATCTCCCAATTGTTGAATGCACAAAAAAAATGTATTCTCCATTAAAATAAATAAAAAGGCCAATAAACATATCACGAAACTCTACTGTATTTTTTTTTTGTATTCAATTATTTTTTTAATGTCACTTTCTCCTCTTGAATATCTTTTGTATTATTATATAATTTTAACATTTCATTCCTGTTTGTTATGTTTTTATTTTTTTAGTAAATTCTACTTTGTTGTTTCTTCCTGTGAGTTGCTGACTGTGGTTAAATGTTCCCTCTTTATAAACCTCTTTTCTTAGGAGGTGTAAATCTGTTTGTACAGGAAAGATTTCTTGAATTGTAGGCAGTTTGTTACTGCTATGCTTATCCTCTGTTACTAAAAAAGTTATTTTTAAAAAACTATCCGAGTGAGCCCATGTGAGAATACCACAGGACAATGTCTGGAAAATTCACAGCGTTTCTTTGAAAACTCATTAACACACATGTGTTTTGTGAGTCGAGGTATACAAATATCTCAGGATGAAAAAGAAGTGTCATACATGTAGACGATGCAGACGGAGATGTCAACTTGGAAAGAGGATGAGATCCAAGAGCTTTTAGCAATAAAGGCCAACGCTGGTGTTAATGTGCTGTAACAGCGCATCCTGTTTATAGGAGGGCAAACCAGACATAATATAAAGATGGACGACTGGTTTCCACTTCCTCCCACTATCCAGAAAAGAAGCCAATGAAATGAAGCCCTGGAAACGAGGGCTTCTTGCCCCGAAGATGTAATCTGGAGCCAGAGCCTGCACAGTATCAATCAGGGGGGTTGAGCCACGGTATCAAGGTCCTGCCGATACATGCGACCAATCAAGAGTCTCAGCTGTCAATCATATTTGATCCCGTTTTTATAGCATCAAATCACTAATTAAAAACAAACATCTGTGTGATAAAAATAGCCTAAGATGACAGAAACAATCTCCTTATCATCGCCTGTACTTGGGCACACTCTCAAGTCCAAAATAGGACAAACAAGTGCAGATCTTGTGTGGCCTTTCCTCACTTGATGCTTCAGGTCATATCCTATCTTAACCTTGGCCAATATTGGCTGTGTTTCTGTGTGTATGTTGGACAGCGTCTGTGAGTTACCTGGATATGAATCCTCTGACACTGAGCTGCTCTGCAGGACTGCCAGGCAGTGGAGCTAACATGTCTCTGATCCTCACCCAACCTGCTGTGCCAATCCCAACCACCACAGCTCCAAACATCCTGCCTGAGAAACAAGGACAAGAGGTTTCAGAGCAGTAAAGTGAGTGGAGTTGATTGAACAGGATGTGATGAATAGACATGTGAGCTCTTTTATCATTTTGAAAACAAATACCATAAACAGATTATTCAACATACTCTAGTCATACATCAAAGAAGTCATGAATACCTAAGAATAGACATGAATTATATTTATAAATGTTTAGAAAATGTACTTATTTTTAACCAGCTAGAAAACACTTGTATGTCACAGGACTTTCTCAGCATCATGGTCTAAATGTCCCCCCTCGTCCAGACATTACATTCTGTTGGATTCACTGTATGTTGTTTGTTTTAAAGAAAACACAAAGTCATGAGTAAAGTTTCTTATGTCCACTTCATGTAAAAAGACGCCAGTTTATATGCACATCAGGTTATAGGTTCAAACACAGCTGTAGAAATCCAATTGAAGTCTTGGAGCTTTGGCCTTTGACATAGACGTTTGTCTGCTCCAGCTTACTTGCTCAGGGCTCTACGCAGGGACGTAAGTTTGGGTTTGCCAGGGATATGCTCTAATAGTTCTAGTTCAATCAAGCTACAACAATACAGGCGTAGTGTGATAGAGGCAATGGGGGATTGTTGGTCACACTTGAAATTTCCGCACTGTGAAGGTCTTGAAGGACATTACGTTTTTAAAACGATGAACACAGGCTGAACAGAAGCAATGTTTGCAGCATGCTCTAACACTCATCAAACATTAAACATGCAGAAAAGATAATCTTTCCCTCAAACACCACAACTTGCTGTCAAATTAATATAATATTCCTGTCACCGCTGAATAATTATAACACCGCTGCGTCAGCACCAGGACAGACGCTCATTAAAGATCCGGTGTGTCAGAGTCTCTGTTCCTCCTCACTCCTGCGCTCACTTTACACTTTAACAATAAACACCAGCACTGATCACAAGTTATTGAGACACGTACAGCACTGACGTTTACTTTGTGTTTGTGTGAGTCGCTCTAGAGTTTATAACACATTTTTAAACCTGCTACACAACACAAGACGTAAGGGTTAGACGTAACGCAGTGTTTTAACTTCATTGTTGCAGAGGAAGCGACGCCCCGTTTATCCAGGAACATAAATATGAATTCAGCAGTTTTTTATAAAGATCAGTTCTAAGTGTGATGATTAGAAAACATCAGAGGAGCAGAGTCACTTGTTGACCAGCGGAGTAATGCGCCTCAGTGCAGTGGCGCTAGGGGGCCAGGTGGGGCCAGGTGGGGACAGGCGGGGACACCTTGATACAGTAAAGGCTCAAATCAGAGTTTGTCCTTTTAATCCTTAGGTGCAGCACACAAGTCTAAACTGAATGAATGTCAAATCAGTGTGGAGAGCACTGACCACCGTCATTCACTTACTGTGTATTTTGTAAATTACAGCACACTTGTAATAACAGATTTCATATTTGACCGATTTTATTAACTAATATTTACTGATGAAAAAGCAGCCATGTGCAGTCATATAGGTCATTAAATAATAAAGGAAAGAGTATTTAACAATTGCGTGAGTGTAATGAAATAAATTGTTAAGTAAGTCAGAGATGTTTTACTATATTCAACTTTTTGTTCAAAAAAAATATTTTTTATAAATAATTATGAGAAGTGCCCTTTTTCTCACTTGAGCCCCCGCCCCCCAAAATGGCTGTGCACGTCCCTGCTTACAATGAACAACACAGACGTGGCTCCTTTTGTAAGTTGATAAAGATCGATTACTGGTTTAAGATTTGTGCAAAGGAGTCTCACACAGGTGCATTAGAAATATAGCAATACATATTAATACATGTAATTCCTACCAGCTGTAAACAGATGTTTTCCCCGTGTTTAGCGCAGTCAATAGAAATAGAGTTCAGGGTCCTTGTATAAGGTCTGTGTTGTCTGTTCGGTGAAAGGTTGTATAAATAATGTGTGACCCAATGACAAAGTGCGAACACATGTATAAGAGAAGATCTCTGCCGTGTGGAGAAAGCGATGATGAAGATCAAGTGGATCCAGTTTCACGAAGCATGACATAACATTGGAGAAAAAGCTGTTCATGACAGAAACATATGTCATTGTGGAGACTAACACACTGAGACCTGGACCACAGACGTTCAGCCGCAGTGTGCGCAGAGAGGAGTGGACTGTGCCGCGGCTCTTACCTGCTTTCTGTCGCTCACCCGGAGGAATCCAGCTCACAACACAGATACACGCACAACGAGGTCCTCAGGCGGTGTGGAGCTCTGTCACCGCCGGTCCCAACATGAGGAGCGGACTGGTCCATTGTCAGCAGAACAGTGTTACATAAGGTGCGCTTGGTTTACTGCACGGGTAGTACCGGCCGACTGGAGACAGAGGGGCGGAGGCCCTTTGTCCATTTACCACGTGATTGCAATCAATATGGTAGATTTATGAACTCAGTAATGAGAAGGTCTCAACCACGTTGGAGACCCAGTAGCTCTGAAACTCCAACACTTCATTCAGGGTCTGATTGATTTTATTTCGCAGCAAACAAGAGGAAAAACTTTGTGTCAGAAACAGTACTGACTCAGTCTTCATCCTTCCTCACAGTGTTTCTTACATTTACCATCTTTATTGTTTGCAGTTTAGAAGAATATTCTATTGACAAATGGTTCAAGAACGTGCATGTATATGCAATGACTGTTCACAAAGACAACTGTGTGGTTACACGACTGCATTCGTCCTGTACAAACAAAACCTTATACCTTAATCGAAACCACTAATCCTGCTGGGTTTTTGCCATTTCAAAGCTGTTCTAATATCATTCTTATACTATTTTAATATTTGTTAAAGAGGAGAGCCAGTGTACACAAGCTCTTTACGGTGCCTTTGTAGAGAATGGGAAGAAACTTTTACTGTTTGGAGTGTTATAAAATATTTTAATATTGCAACTGCAAATCATCAAAAAAACAAGAGTTGGATTAAGGGGGAAACCTGTAGCACTGTGAAAATGATTATGTCATCAACAAAGATCAATATTATATATTTTAAATCAATACTGATTTGTTTGTATTTGTAGCAGTAAACATTTAAAATCTTCATAATGGGTTTTAAATAAAGAAAAAAGATTATATGAGAAAAGCAATCCATACACATTTTTCAATAATAATGCTTCTAAAAGTAGATGACATCATGACAGGGTGAACAGAGCTCCATGATATATGTATGAGTGTCTGTCCATAGAACTGTATTGAGTCATTTAGCATTGTGAAAGTTTTCCCAGGAGACAAACACATAGTGATTCCGTGGGCAGTTCAATACTGGAGACACACCCACAGAATCCTCAGGCCTGTAATATATAGATAAAAACTGCCCCTCCTGTTTTTCTAAACTGTTCTGTTGAACTCTTAGAAAGAAACAAGTGTTCAATTATGACACACTTGGTCTACAGACCTACAGAATCTAACATAGGAGGGAGAAAGTTAACAGCTACAGTATAGTAATGCATATGTAGCTGGTAGTGAAATGTCCCTCCAGAGCTACTGTAGG
Organism: Hippoglossus stenolepis; assembly: GCF_022539355.2. NCBI lineage: Eukaryota > Metazoa > Chordata > Actinopteri > Pleuronectiformes > Pleuronectidae > Hippoglossus > Hippoglossus stenolepis. The sequence continues at coordinate 786,323 of NC_061493.1, forward strand.
GATGGGTAGACCTTAGCATCTCCTACTTCCTGGTTTCTAATTTGTCTGGATGCATATATTAGCCATGATCTTTAGCATGCAGTCCTTTTTGCTATCCTTGTAGTATCTATTACTTTCCCCCAATAAGCTAATAGATCTTTGTATCTGCCATGCAGTGCTAGTATTGTGTACTGAACATGTGTTTCCTGTCTTTGTGCGATAGGAACGGTGCCAAACATGGCCGTCCAGACGGTGGGGGGGTTGGTGACGCTGTTTCTCACATGTACTTTGCACCCCCCATAATCCCATGTTTGGTAGTTGTTGTTTGCACGTCCTTCACAATTTATATTATTCTCCTCCACCATTTGCTTTACTTTGTAGTGTGTGTGTAGGGCACGTGAGCGTGGTGAGTACTCCGTCCCAGTATAACTTTATATATATATATATATATATATATATATATATTTACAATTAAGTCTCTTGTATGGATTCACTTTTCTGTTTTAATATAATGTTTAAATTGTCAGTTGCTGAATAAATGGTTGTAATCTTGGGAATTCCTAGTCTCAGTCCATCTTTTACTGTCATGGGTCGTCAATGATCTTTGGGCCTTTAGTTGAGTCAGTATTAAAGGGTCAGTACACTATAAAACTTTAAATCCAGGACTTGCCTTGGCCCATGGTCACATATAGTAATAGTGTAATATATATATTAATGAGATGACTTAACTCCTGATCACCAATACAACCAATGCTATTAGGAGGGTGGGTGTAGGTCAGTAGGCAGAGAGGGTCTGTGGTTTGAACCCTGGCTTCTCCAGTCTGCATTCTGAACTGTCTTTGGGCAAGATACTGAAAGTGCCGTCAGTGTAGCAATAGTGTGTGAATGTGATGTGTACTGTAAAGAGCTTTTAGTTTTCACTTCAAGCTCTTTACGCACATTTAGTTGTGCATACTGACAGGCTTTTAGTTGGACAAAGAATGAATCTTAGCAGTTGTGAAAGGAGCTGAACAGAAAGAGCTCATGTTACACCTGTCTTAGCTTCTCTACGTTGGCTTCCTGTGAAATTCAGAATAGAATTCAAGATCCTGCTCCTCACAAACAAACCCCTTTATATTCGAGCCCCATTGTATCTTTAAGACCTGATAGAACGCTTCTCTATTCAAAGGCAGGCTTACTTGTGGTTCCTAGAGTTAAGAGGAGTATTACTGCAATTATTGTTAATAATATTTTTTTAAGTATTATATTATAACTGTTATTACAGTAATCATAACCAGTACACAATGGCTCCTGGTCTCTCTCTCAATTTTCTTTCCTCTCAATCCAACAGTTCTTCATGTGTATATTTACTTTATATTTCCTGTCCCTTATTATGATTTGTTACGAGACTACACACACCGCCCGGCCGAGCACGAGTGGCAGACGCCAGAGTGTAAATGGAGCGAGCCCACACCCAATTGGCGATAGTCTGTGTGACGTTTACGGAAGTAAACAGAGCAGCGTCGACCTACCGGTTTGACAGAAGGTGAGAGGTTTGTTTCGTTTTGCAGTTCTGTTGGTGCAGTGCCCCATGTGAACCTGTGTTTGGAATGGGATGTTTATTTTGTTCTTGTTTGTGTGCTGGATGTTGTGCAGAAGATTTTAATAAACAGTCTGAACTTGGTAGTCCTGGCGTCTCTCGTTAGCCAGGTTGGCTGCCATGTAAAGGAAAGTTTGAAGTTCTACCCATGTGAAAACTCCATTTCCTCCTATGTAAAAAAGGGCTCTCGTTACACTCCAAACAGCCCAGCCGTGGGCATGATGTGAACATGGGTTACCACTTAACATGGTAAAAACAGTGACGGTAAAAAAAGCAACAACAAGGTTACATTATAGCAGTAAAAAGACAGATATTTTACATTAAAAACAATTCTGTTACATAAATAAATCACAGATTAGAGCAGATTTTAAAAAAGCGAGTTTTTTAAGTAGGTGAGAGAGGGAGAATGTCTGAGGTGTTGGGGGAGAGAGTTCCAGAGGGAGGGGCAGCGATGGAGAAGGCCCCCTTGATGCTGATGAACTGGTGGTGGTCAGAGAGGTATGATTTTAACCGGGAGAGGGCGGTGCCGTTGATGTGGATGGAGGACTCAATGCGGGTGAGGAGGATGGAGTGGTTGATGGTGTCACTAAGGTCAAGGAGGATAAGGATGTTGAGGGAGTGATCTTCAGAGGAGAGGAGGAGGTCGTTTGTGACTTTGATTAGGGCGGTTTCAGTTCTGTGATGAGATCTGAATCCGGATTGAAATGGTTTGTATAGTTGATTGGAGTCCAGGTGGGTTTTGAGTTGGGAGGCAACAGTACGTTCCAGTATTTTTGACAGAAAGGAAAGATTGGAGATTGTTCTTTAGTTGTTGGGGATGTCAGGGTCATGGCCAGGATTTTTGAGGATGGGTGTGACAGAGGCGAGTTTGAGGGCTGGGGGAACAGAGCCAGTAGACGGGGAGGAGTTGATTATAGGGAGGATGAGCTGGCGGAGAGCAGGGAGACAAGCTATGACTAATGTAGTGGGGATGGGGTCCAGGGAGCAGGTCGGAGTCTTAATGCCATAAAGCGATTAATTGAGTTCTGAGGGGGTTATGGGGGAGAATTGGGAGAGTGAGCGGTCAGTTAGGGGGGAGACTGATTCATGGTGGGGTGGAGAGGGGCTGTTAGTGGCTAGTTGTTTGTAGATGGTCTCGATCTTTGATTGGTAAAATGAGAGGAAGGAGTTGCATTTATCAGAGTGGGGGAGATTGTCCATGGGTTTGAGAAGTTTGATTATTGTGGAGAAGAGGACCTTGGGGTTAGCAGAACTGGAGTGGATTAGGCCAGAGTAGTAGGTGGAGCGTGCTGTGTTGAGAGCGTCTTTGTACTAGTGAATGTAAGCTTTGTATGCCAGGGTGGGTACTGCGAGGCCGGTTTTATTGCAAAACCGCTCTAGTTGGCGCTTTATTGATTTATTAGACAGAGTTGAGGGGTGAACCAGGGAGCAGTGTGGGTGAAGGAGACAGTTCTGGTTTTGAGAGTGTGTCGTTGTAGAGATTGAACAGGTCTGTGGGGGAGGGGCTCGAGGAGGGGGTGAGGGTGGAGAATGTTTCAGTGAGATGGGCTCACAGGGTTGAGGGCCAGATAGACTTGATGTTACAGAGATTGATGGTGCGCGTGTGTTTGGGTTCTGGGATGGGGAAGTCGATGTCCATGATGATGGCGAGGTGGTCGGAGATGGTGAGGTCAGAGCCAGAGAGCTGGTGGATGGTGATTCCGGTGGAGCAGACCAGGTCGATGATGTGGCCACGGTTATGGGTATGGAATTTGATGTGTCTGCTGAAGTTGAAGCAGCTGAGTATGTCCAGAAATTCTTTGGCTAATTTACAGTCTGTGGAGTCGATATGAATGTTGAAGTCGCCCAGTAGCAGGATGGAGGGTGAGATGGAGCAGAGCTGGGTGAGAAATTCAGATAAGTCGGAGAGAAAGGACGGGTTGGGTTTTGGGGGGCGGTAGAGCGGACAGCAGCGGGAAGGCTCAGCCCGAGGAAGACCCCCTGAGCGTGTGGTGACGGCCTCCCGGGGCATCCGACGGCGGTTCTTCCCCGTGGTGGATTGACAGGCTGCCTGACCTGCGCTGGCCACAGGTGGAGTTGATGCGGCGGTGACAGGAGCAGCCGTGGAGGACATTATTGTTGGGGTTCACCATGAAGACAAGCCAGTCCTTGTTCACAGTGTCAGGTAGCTTGCTCTCTATGGACCTAGTTAACAGTGGGTTTTTGATGGCACCTTTGTTTCCAAGCTCTGTGAGATCTGCCAGGGCTTTCTCCACTGTCTGGATCAAGTCAATAACTTTTCTTGGCTGATTTGTCCTTAAGACAGGAATTTTCTCCAGTTTTCCCATTAATCTCCAAGGCGATTGTAGACTTATTTGCAAATCTGTTTTCGAGCATTCTGATCATGTCTTCTGCAGTGTTGTATGTAGACAGCCGGAGGTCTCTGGAGATTTTTTCATCCATGCTGTCCAAAAGTTGCATCTTTTTTACTTCATCTGAACCGGTTGGTTCTCCTTGCTTTTGCAGGCTTTCCCATACCCTCTTCCATCGGTGGAAATTACTTTTGCAGCCATGAAATCTAGGAAGGCTCGTTGGCTTTATTCTCACAATCGGCGTGGTCTTTGCTTTTGGTGTGTTCGCCGCATTTGCTGCAGCTGCCATTGAAGCTGTCACAATTTTCTCCTCTTCTGCAATTGTTAGAAACGTCATGCTTGAGTGACTCAAATGAGCTTCCTGGGTTTTGTGTCGTAACAATACACTGGAAGTCTCCCTACGTGGCCTTGGCCCACCCCCCACCTCATCCCCCCCGCCCCCCCCCCACTCGTTACGCCGGGTTTACACCGGACGCAGCGAGGCAGCGCAGCGCCGTTCCCAAGCGCGTTGGCGTTGGCCAATGTAGGGAGACTTCCAGTGTATTGTTACGACACAATTCACAGGAAGCTCATTCGAGTCACTCAAGCATGACGTTTCTGACTTAGAGGAACCATAACAAAACACGCAAGTGTTTTTTCCCCAGAGTTTTTGGGTTGGTAGACATGCCAGATACCCACATTAACGTGTAGAAGCACTAACAAAGTGGAATTTGCATGCTATGTCCCCTTTAAATGAAACTTGGTCAGATGTATCCTAATAAAGACACTGTATGTTCTTGATGTAGTTTTATCCACCTCTCTCAAAGCCATTTCTGATATTTTATGAGGTATAAAACCAGATCCCCTGGTTGCAGTATTTGTTGTTTGAAATTAGAACAACCAGATAACTGGAGCCACATACATTGTTACAACTTTTATAATGCTACTTGCACATATGATCATTTTAATAATGTACAGCCCCATTCATGCTGTGGTTGAGGGAGGTAATGCAAAAGCTCAGGTAGCCTATGTGCTTCTTAGATGTGGTAATTAATATAGCAATAATTTACTTTAATTTTACTCTATCAGAATATTGTGTTCTACACAGACTCAATTTTTTCTTGTAGATTTTTTGTTTGTCTGTTTTTTCCAACTCTGTATTTGCGTCAGTGTGTGTTCTTTATTGCTGTTGTAGCGTCCAGTTGTTTTTAGAACATTAACAACGTGTCTCTTCCGCTACATGTTTGCCCATAGTCTTCTTCTACTAAAGTCTGAAGCTGTTGTTGAGATGTGAATGTTATTTAACACTCTCACAGGAAAGAAAGCAAAGATGAGGGTTTCCAATAGTCATCTGCAGCAGCTCGCCATCTTCACCACTGTGCTGACTGGTGGAGGGGTTGGCACCATGTACTATCTACTTCAGCGTGAGTACAAATGAGCGGGTGTGTGTGTGTGTGTCAGTTGCGTGTGTGTAAATGCAGGTTATTTTGTGTGTAAACCAGCACAAGAGAGTTGGGATGGGTTCATAAATGTCTATGTGCATTTATGCTGTATCCCTCCTGCTTTGTTCTCTTACGATTCATATGACACCATAAGCATCCTTCAGTCCTCAAAGACTATGATAATATATGCGCCTCAGTAATATCTCCTCAATGTTTGGTGTGGTGTTCTGAACGAACACTGTAAAGGCATTTTTAAAGAATTTTTTTCAGAACGGTTATAAAACTCCCACCTATTTTCAAATACCCAAGAAAACCATCTTATCTAATTACTACACAACCCTAGCCAGCAGGAGCAACCAAAAGCAGAAGGAAAGCACTTGCTGTGCTAGTTACATCACACACATCCTGTGGCAGGGGCATAGTCACCAACAGAAATACAGCCTACATGGTGGAAACAGAACTGTTGTGTGTGTGTGTGTGTGAGCCACACTAGTCATGACTGCAAATTTTTTAGACGCTTTGCATTACAGTTTGTTAGATGCAAAACACAGTGTCTTGCTTTGATGGAAGGATTTTGCCAGCAACAACAGGTCAGTCCACCAGTGCACGGCAACCTGCATCCAAGCAGCCACAACCTACCTGACAGCTTTAGTGACCCAAGCTGGGAGTTTGCTACGTCTGAATGCCTTTTTGTTGCAGCTGCACCCCCAGGTGTTACTAGAAAATCATATGCAACATATTAACAGGCATTCATGGAGTTATCATTTACTTGGATGACATGGAATTACTAGAGTAATACTAGAGTAATTCCATGTCAAATCATCACACATTTTGGCCGCACCATCATAAATATGAATACAATTTGGTATGCTGATTTGGTCATATAATAAACCCGTAATTAAGGGAGATATGGGCTAACTAATTTTGATGTTTGTGACTTTGACTGGCCATATCTCCTTTAATATAGGTTACAGCTCCAAATGTATCAAAAATAATATGCTATCCCCTGTGGTGGCAATTTCTGTTAATCAAGCACAAAGTCAAACACTTGTCTTTCTGTAAGTTTAATCCAGCATCTGCAGATGGACTCACAGTACACATCACCTGAATGACATGTACAAATGAGCAACGAACAGAGATGAGAGTTGTGTTCTTATAACCCACAGCCCCCTCCAATTGGGTATGTAAAGGTATCCTGATGTCTTCAGGGTGGGAGCTATCCTGCCTTCATGTCTCTGTGGGCGACCCCTAGAGTGAGACCCCAGATATGAGATCCCAACCATTTGCAAAGAGACACCATAAAGTTAAGGCTTCAAGAGGCCATAGAGTAAACATCTCTGAGCAATAATCGTAAACCTAAAGTTGAATGATTTAAACAAACAATTTGGTCAATCTTCCACATACACGTCTGCTCAAGCAACATCACATCCACAAATGACAAAATTTCCATTACACCCCCATTTGAAAAATAACTAATTTAGTTGATCTGAAAATTGGTCAAATTTTCACTTAGCTGAACATGTTATAAAGACCTCCAGAAATTTTTGAGTGCTGAAATATCATTATTTATCAGGCATATGCGAAATATCAGTGCTCTACTCCGTTGGTGGGCTCCAAGGACACTACTGGATAGTTTACTCAAAGAAACACAGCATGGGTGGAATCCATTAATTCAATTAATTATCTGAGATCTCCTTTGTCAGCTGGCAGATTCAAACACTTGGCATGGTGTTGGAATCTTCTGAGTGGTTCATTACCACCTCAACATTCAAACAGTAATGTAAATGTAGTTTTGCAATAACAAGTCCTTTATTAGTCCCGCAATGGGGAAATTTGCAATGTTACAGCAGCAGAAGACGACACATAAGTAGCATGCAGTACTTGGGTGAAGGAATATAAAGAAATAGAAATATAAAACAATATATAGAAAAAATATATAAATGTGATTAAACCGGTATATACAGTGTTAAGAAATACATTATGTGTCACAATATGTACAGGAAATGGATTGCACATAACGGTTTATTTATCACAGACATTTTTACAAATGAGTATAGTATAGTAAATATTGCACAGTTGAGAATATTAAAGTGACAGTCCACAGTGGTGGTGCATGTAGTTTTACTTGGAGCAGAGCTGGTTGTAAAGTCTTGCTGCTGCAGGAAGGAACGACCTGCGATACCTCTCCTTCAGACACTTAGGGTGGATCAGTCTGTTGCTGAAGGAGCCGCCCAGTGCTGTGATGGTGTCCTGCGGGGGGTGGGACTGGTTGTCCATGAGAGAAGACAGCTTCGCCATCATCCTCCTCTGTCCCACCTCCTCCACTGGGTCAAGCGGGTATCCCAGGACCGAGCTGGCCCTCCAATATTAACATATTGCTTAAAAACTGTTATTCCATCCATGTTTTGATTCTTTTTTTATTTTGACCAAAGTATATCACAGACATTGTATTTGTTGTAAGACCTCAAGAAACTGACAAATTGTGGAAAAGGGGCATAATATCTCTTCATTAATGTCCTTGCCAGTCACCACAGTACATTGTATAGGGACAAATGCACACTTTTACTAGCCTGCTCAAGTTTGTGGCCTTTCCTAGATGTTCCAACCTATTTCACACTAATGTTGGCCATACTGCACCTCTGCAAGCCAATCAGCTGCCAAACCCAAATTGCCTGGCTCCTGGTGATGACAGGCTACTACCTGGACTTCCTCCTTATGGACACAATCACCACATGGATTTCTACCTGCTCAGCTGCTCAAAGAGCTAACCACTGATCTGATTTTGACAAACCCCACAATCATGACCTGTGATGCCACACAGTTTTGGTATTCAGCATGGCTCTAAATGACCCACTGTATTCTCCTCTTAATCTCTCATTGCAACCAAACAAAAATATTCTGGAGAGGGTGGCAATGGCATGCGAGCTGTATTTGTACATGCAGCACTTTACACAGCAGAAAACTTCACCCTGCAGTTCACACCAACCTGAGAGAACATGGTTGCAGACCTGTTTCTGTATATCTCTTGTAGTGAGAGTCTTATAAGATACGAAAAGCATATGAGATGCACACAGATAGAGCCGGCTAACTTTTCAACTGCTCTCATCTGATAATTTAAATGGTTTCATATGGCACTCTTGAGAATGAGAAATACTTTAACACAATACCTTTACTGATTATTATTATAATTATTATTGTTATTATTTTTTAACAATTCAGTTTCATTTTCTTTTTGTAATTTTATTTCTACTTTTCAAATAGAGAAGTTCACTGGGTCAGACTGGCACAGACTGTCTATGCAGAAGTTGGAAGCATGTCCTGCCGCCATGGAAAGTCTAGGTGTCCCACCTTTAAAAGTCTACAACATCCATCTGACTGACAGACACAACCGTGTAGATCAGGACACTGCGCAGGTACTGTGTTTTAGAATGTCAGCTGAAATTTTAAAACAGTTCCCATGCCCAACCTGTATGTTGTTTGTGTTGCTTGCAACTGTCCTAAAGATCCATGTTGGATTGTTACTGCCTCTCAAGGGTCAGGATATTTGAACTATATTTGGAGCTGCATTGACTCTACCCGCACATGTGGAGAGTGGCCTAACACCATTCCCGCCCAGATATTTTAAACTTGATACGACAAGCTATAGCTCACTTCTTTCACTGAGCAGTAAAACTAGGGATAAACGAGGAAAAGAAATGAAGAGAAAAGCAATAGTTTAAGCTGTCTTCCATATGTCTCATATGACACTGATCTTGATGTTGAATTTGTATTGTGTTTCAGATAAAGATCCATGTAGCAGGGTCAAAAACTGGCGGTTGTCTTTATACTTCTTCAGTAAGAGACTCTAATACCAACAGGTTAGTACACTCTCGTCTCACTGTCCTCTTCTGTGTTCACTGTAAATGATGGTTACTCTTTTTTATTTTTGTATTTTTGTTTATTGTTATATGCTGAACATACATGTATCTTTCTATTCTTAGAAAGATACAGTAATGAGGGCCTCTAGTGTGGAGCTGAAGCCAGCAGCAGCATGATTCAGGGGGCTCTTAGAAAGTCTTTCATCCCATCTAAATAAGTACTTTGTACTCACTTGTAAATTAAGGAACAAAAGACAAACAGGAGACAATTCACACAAAAGAATTAAGGCAAACTATCTGATTACAAGTGAAGACACTGACCATGTCACTTGAAACCAAACTGAATATGAGGCTTTGGAAGCTCTCCAAGCTGACATCATTGTTGTTATACTGCAGTGGCAGGTCTACTCTGGTGGAATTCAGAGGAGAAGTTGGCCAGAAGCAAAATTTTATTGTTGCTGATTTAAAAGAAATAATGGACAGGATGTGAGTAGATGGAGCAGCGAGTGGCTGACATGGAGGAGTGGAGTGTTGAAACTTGGGAATTTATCCAAAATAGTCACCAATCCTAATGCAAGTTTGTCTACATTTTAATTTTTGCTACAAATTAAGCTTGCATAAAACTCAAACTCCCACCTTTTTAACTATGAAGCTCAGGAAAATGAAAGAAGAATGTAATTGAAATGAAAGAATAACGTAATTAAATACCTAAGTGTACAAATAACCAAAGATACCTATGCCACCCATGAACACAAATATTCCTGCCAGCTGCTATTAAAGCAGTCCTGTATATTTAAACAGATGTCATGAAGATAAATATATTACCCAGGCTACTCTTCTTTTTTACCTACTGCCTGTCAAAGTGCCTCATGAACAGTCCAACAAATAGAACAGAATGATTCCAACATTTATTTGGGGAAAACAAAAACCAAAGATTAGATTTGGGACATTAACACTACCTAATAATAACTGTGTTTATTATTATTATTATTATTGGGCATGTAACATAAAGGCAATGTTGCACTGGATTAAGGGGGACCGATCTGGTAGATGTGAAACCTGGGTACAAATGGAGTATGCTTACTGCCCACATAATCTAGGCTCCTTACTATCGACCTACACCCACTCCTCAAAGTCAGTTTTGCTCTAACCCAGTGGTCTATCACTCAATCAGAATTTGGTCAACATTTAACGTTTGGATCCTTTGCACAACTCTCTCAATTATTCAATTTACCAAAATCAAAACTTTTTAGGTATCTCCAAATCAGACATTTTGTCCAGAAAAACATTATTTCCTTTCCAGGCCTTCCAGCCAGCAACACAGTTGATCATATCCTCTTATTATCCCCACATCGCAAAGGTCTAATCTCAGTTCTCTATCACAATATAAACAATATCATTCCTCACTCCCTCCAAGAAGCTAGAAGACTATGGCAGAACGACCTTGGAGAGGTAATGCCAGATGATCAATTGAAAGCAATACTTGACTTAATACACACCTCCTCCCTTAGGCAAATAAGGCTGTGTTTTTATGTACAGGAACAATGGTGGAGAACTGAATTACGCAAAGTCTTATGGTACCGTATGGTTCACACATCAGAGTCCCCCTGCCAGGTACACCTCCATATCCAATACGTTTCATTGCTGGACAAATCACTGGTATTTGTGCTCCCTGCAGGTGGAGTCTGGAGCAGGCAGTGCTGAATCTCCGAGGAGGACAGGCCATCAACCTGCTGAGTCCTCCTTCAGCAACTACCGCAGCACAAGCCCAGGCAACAGAACAGACACAGGGACTACACACAGATCACTGGAGCTGAATGTTGAAGTTGAAGTGGTTCTGCTCCAGAAGGTGCTGAATAGAAGTCTAACTATCCACTATCAGCTCCACTATCATTTGTGAAGAGACAGTTCGTTTTGATGCACAGCTCAGTGAGTGTCATTGTGCTTCTCCCTGACTTCTCCGGTTGTTGTTGAGTGTCTGTGTTTAGTTTTGAATAAATAATGTGACACAAACATATTATTGCACTTACCACTGTGCTGCACTGTTACGTTTTTTTGTTCTTTTTGAAAACTAGTAACTTAGTTTTTGCTTGTTAAAAATGTGCCTATCACTGTTAGGCATTGTTGCAAAAATATTGCCTGGGTTCTGTTTATAAACTCAGAAAGAAACATTATGGGATGTTGCTGGAGATGTCACAGTAGTACAACTGGTACATTTTAAATGAATTACATTACATTACATATTATTTAGGTGATGATTTCATCCAAAGTGACTTAAGTCATCAACCATGAGGGTACAAACCCAGAACATCAAGACTCAAGTAAGTGCAATTTGCTTCAAAAAAGCCAAACTAAAAAGTGTTATAAGTAAGTGCCATTTAAGTGCAACTAAATGTAATTTTTTGAACCAAGGTGTAGTCAGAAGACATTTCTTTAGTCTGCGGTGGAAGATGTGTAGACTTTCTGCTGTCCTGATGTCAATAAGGAGCTCGTTCCACCATTTAGGAGCCAGGACAGCAAACTGTCGTGATTTTGTTGAGTTGCAAAATCAAGCCGATTGGCAGATGCAGAGCGAAGTGAACGGGCTGGGGTGTAAGGTTTAACCATGTCCTGGATGTAGGCTGGGACCAATCCGTTCGCAGCACGGTACGCAAGTACTATTGAAGACCAGTAGAGCTGCTGCATTCTGAATGAGCTGCAGAGGTCGGATGGCACTAGCAGGTAGACCTGCCAGGAGGGAGTTACAATAGTCTAGGTGTGAGATGACCAGGGCCTGGACCAGAACCTGCACCGCCTTCTGAGTGAGAAGGGGACGTATTCTCCTGATGTTGTACAGCATGAATCTACACAAGCAGGTTGTTGCAGGGGGCAGGGGGTAGTTTTGGGGTTTTCAGAACTACACTAAGTTTGGTGTGGATCAGTTGAGTTGTTGTCCAGAAAATTGAAGGACGGATAGAAAGAAAAAGTGACCGACAGACAAGATTTTTGAACTTATCAGTAGGATTTCCTTTCCAAAACCAACATGAGCCCAAACACATAACTGCAGAGTCTGCAAAAAAACAGAAGTCAAATGGCTGATGACCTTGGTTTCCTGTCCCCCTGCAGAGAGGACAAACAGCACAGCGTGGACTCAACTACAAGTTCAGTTGATCATTGGCAAAAATGTTGATATGACCTGGCTCACAAATCTAAATTCAGTAATAGCTCCAATTTGATTCTACAGTATTTAAGTTTCAGGTCCATTAAAAAGCCAGCACCTCCACAAATGCGAAAAACATCCTCTGGAAGCCCTGCATGGAGAATTGTGCAAAAACATACTTTAGTAATTAAATTCAAAAACGATATATTTTATACACACCTACTACAGACCACTCCTACCTGTACAAGGCCCTTCAGTGCCAGTTAACCCTAAAGCTCTGATGTGTGGAGAGAGCTTCAGCTTCAACACAATCTGGACCAAACAAATTCATCATATCACTATACAGCACATCAAGAGTGTTATGAGCTTATGTTTAACACCCACAACTCCTTTTAATACCAGGTGTAAATGGGGTATGATAGTCCTCAACCTATCTTCCAAGTGAACTGACTTTTACACATTGACACTGGTAATAGAGACTGTCCTTTTAAAAATGAACCCATGGCATAGGTCATCTATGCAGCAGCCTTTAAGAACACATAGTTATTATTAGGGTAATTCTAATGGCTGTAGAAGTCATTCATCCATCAGTTTTCTGTACCACTTCTCCATTGAGGGTTGTGGGGTACTGGAGCCGTAGCAGTTATGATAGCAAATGGGGAAGATGGGTAACGGGAAAATGGACAGGTTTCTTCCAATCTCTCATGCAGTTGAACTTACAGCATTTCACGTGTTGTGTGTCCTTTGTCCCTCTGCAAAAAAAAGAAAAAAGAGCATCTGGAATCTACAGTAACTGGTTGTTTTGTCAATTACATATGTACACAGTTTAACCTATGGCTTGGAAGCTAACTGAGCATCACTGATATACTGCTCCAAAGACCTCCTTTTCTTCCTGTTAGAAATATATAGAAAGAAATGGACCCATGACCCTGACAGTGGTCGAGTTTCCTCTTTGTGGAGAAAATATATAATTGTCTAAAATTATTGTGAAGCTTGACAAAGAAAACAAGATTATATATCGAGCAGGTTCTGTACCGATGCAGATATGAATTTTGTTCATCTAATCTGATTTAGCTGTTTAATATGAATATTCATAATTTTTTCTTTTTATTTCATAAAGACTACCAAGCAACACTTTACAGAGGTGCCACAGATTCAGGGTGACAGTGATATGCACGTAAAAGTTATCCCTCTAAGCGAATTGGTAATGTGCAATACCATTTTTGTTGAAAGTAGACATTAAACAAAAGTCTGAGACCATATCGTATCAAGTTTCTGTGAGCTGTAAACTTACCACTGTAATGGCAGATTTTGCATTGTGTAATGTTTAATAGAAGAACAGATATGTATTTAGAAGAAGTAGATAACAAATGTGTTTCTGTGACTTAACTACGGGAAGTTGCAGAAGGAAGTGTTTATGACCCCCACATGTGTGTCTTAGCAAATGCTTCACTGCAGGGGTTACTTAGTGTGTCTGATAGAGATGGGTGAGGGGAACTCTGCATTGTATACAGGACTGGAGTCTTTTGATGTTGTAAATCTAGATAAGGGATCTCGGAGACAGATTGTCTCACACCAGAAGTCACACCAGGAGATCTGAGACAGGAACTCTGCCCAACCTGGTCAGACATCAAGAGACTGAAGAATACCTTTTGGCTCCTCGCGGGGAGGGGCTTCTGATTGTATAAGTGAAGTGATTCTCCTGTGCTCTGTGCTCATTCTATACACGTCACACTAGGTGGCTGTGTGGGGTGAGCCCACCTGCAGGTGTTTTAGTTGAACTTTCCGAGAAACAATGTTATGTGTGTATTATTATACAATAGAGTATCATTATTAAACAGAAACTGCCACCACACCACCTTCATGCAGAAGGCGGACGGAAAGGTTAACAAGGCAGCTCACTTCATCTCACTCACACCATGTGGAATGGGAGAGTGCTGAAATGATTTTATCCTCAGTGTGAACATGAGGAGCAGTCACTCTGCAGCTACTTCTGGTGTCAAGAAGTCGCTGCAGAGTGACTGACAAAAAGAAAAACAACCTGAATGCTGGACTTGTGGAATCTCATCTGAAGTGTTTCTGCCAAATGATTGCACATTAAAGGGGCAGCCCTACTGCAATATTTGATCACCATGTAATCCCTGTTATTAACCATTTTTTCTGAAAGGCACATTTTGAATTGTAAAGAAACAATGTTGTGTTTTTCACACATGATTTATGGTCCTGTTGGCTATGAAGTCAACTATGTTTGTAACCAATAAAAATAAACGAAAGTCTGAATGGCTGATGACTGGCCAGCAACATCACCTGACTTCAACACATGCTACAGCACAGTGTCGACAGTGACGACAGTGACGACAGTGTCTGCCTTCAGCAGGAACTGTCGTCTTTCTCACTTCTGACTAAACCGCTGCAGCGAACACTCCAGAGTCCCTCAGCTGTTCTTTGCGTTTCTCATCATTCTCCTGCACACCTACAAAAGCTCCTGCGGTGAGTTCAGTCCGACTTCAGGACAGTGACTTCAAAAGTCTGAATTTGTTTGTTTTATATTAATTTGTATTTGACACCATGTGCTGATTTATGAGATGTACATGTGCAATTTATTGTTCATATTGCGTGTTGTGAATTTCAGAGATCAAATGCACACTACAATGACAATTCTTTTTCCAAATGCATACTCTTTTCACCTAATGAAAAGGAATATTAAAGAAACAGCAACACTGAAAACAACATTGTTCATTATAAATAACTATACAGCACCAAATACACAAATTTAATTTAAAATGGAGAAGCTACAAGACAGTCTTATACTGTATAAGCAAATGTGTCATGTTACAAAAATAAGTTTTCTGATATTTCATTCAGAATCTATAGATTTTCTCCAGCTGTGGATAATGTCAGTGTATGCACATTTGCTGTTGATAGATTTTAAAGGGCATCATCAAAAGAAAATCATCAACTAACTATGCATTTTAATTTTAAATTTTTTAAATGTTTTGTTTGAAAAGATGGAGTTCCGATTGGTTGCAAGGTTCATAAAGATAAATCACAGATTACCACATTTGATGGTTTATCATAAAGAGAAAACATGTCTGAATATTTATTAATGGAGTTTCAACATTAAAGTCACATTGATTCTACAAACCCACAGTTAAAAACATGATAAATACTTCTGATGATGCAAAGTCATGGGACAGGAAACAAGCCTCTGCGCTGCGTTTATGAACTTTCACTGTGAGAAATGACTTAGAATGGATCTGCACAAAAGCACATTAAATATAAACTCAGGTTTGCCAAAAAAATTTACTTTTCAAACAAAAACCCCAACACAACCTCATCATGTATGAATGGGCTTAGCGCTGTTGACTAGAATGTTGTCTTTTCAAAAATAGAGGAAGCAATCATAGCTTTTTATCTGAGTTGCATCATTCACTTTATGCCTTTTGAATAAACTTTGTCAGCGCTAATTTAACATGCTCATTGATTTTCCCTCTTCAATAAGTTTGATTGAAAGATGTGGTGTGATTGAAAGAATTTAATCTCAGAGCATTTGGCAAAGACAAGCAGAGTGGAGTGGCACAGCCCGGGAAATACTGGATGCTTTGACTGAGGTCACTAATGGGACAAGAATAAATCGAACACATAAAAATGTTAGCAGAAGGCTAGCATGTTTCAATGTCGATCTATGTCTTGTTTTTGTGGGAAATGACAACTTTATAGACAATTTGGGAAACTATAAAAACTTGGGCAACTGCTACAAGCTCCCACAAACTCACTGGAAGATGTTTTACTCTGTGGAGGTGGCTGTAGTGATGGTGGGGGTGATAGAGCAGGATGGCTATTAATTGCAGGCTTCATGGTTTAATATTCCCACATTACTACTCCCCACAAAGGATCCCCTTTCATTGTGGAGATAAAAAGTATAAAACTCAAGTCACAGTACCTGATAGTGAATAATTTCTGGGAACAACAAGAAATGAGTCACTGTGTTGCACACTAGTTGAGAGAGTCAGGACTTTTTTTTAGTTGTGCCAAGCACTTTCTGTTCTCTGTTTTGAGTGGCAAAAAATAGGAACCTAAGTTGATGGACCACACAAGAATCAGTCACTTATTTCTTAACACTTCTCTGTATTTTATTTTGTACTCTCAAGTGTTCTGTGTTGTTTTGCAGCTCAGTTGTTGTGATCAGGACCAGTTGTTTAATGCTCTTTAACATCTCTACGCTACAGGATAGACTCCAGCCATGAACGAAGACGACCAATATCAGCTCTACCTGGATCTGTTCAATGACAGTAACACGACCGACCCGAGCTATGTGGGCTCCAAAACAGTTAAGATCTGTTCGAAGGAGAGTGTCAACTACTTTGGGGCAAGATTCATCCCAGTTTTCTACTATGTCATCTTCATCCTGAGTTACCTTGGCAATGGGCTTGTCCTCTTCATCGTCTACAAGTATGAAAAACTTAACACAGTGACAAACGTCTTCCTCCTGAATTTGGTCCTTTCCAACATCCTCTTTGCCACCAGTCTCCCCTTCTGGGCGACATACCATCAGTCAGAGTGGATTTTTGGCTCGTTTCTGTGTAAGATGGTCAGCAGCGCCTACTTTATTGGCTTCTACAGCTCCATTCTCTTCCTCACACTCATGACATTTGACCGATACCTTGCTGTGGTGCATGCAGTGGCAGCTGCCAAGAGCAGGAAAAAGGCATATGCCGTTGTTGGGTCAGTAGCAGTTTGGTGTATCAGTGTTGTAGCAAGCATAAAAGAGCTGGTTCTCCAGAATGTGTGGAAGAGTCCGTTCAGTGGACTCATGTGTGAGGAGTCAGGATTTCTTGAAAGCACAATGAAGCGCTGGCGTCTGGTCAGTTATTACCAACAATTCCTCCTGTTTTTCCTTCTCCCTCTGTTCATGGTGATGTACTGCTACATCAGCATCACAGTCCGTATCCTGTCTACCCGCATGAAGGAGAAGTGCCGCGCCATCAAGCTCATATTTGTTATCATTCTCACTTTCTTCGCTTGCTGGACACCCTACAACATCGTCATTCTCTTCCAAGCTATACAGATTTCCAGCACCAGCGAGGATGATGACCTGTGTAGTGAATCTGAGAGTTTGGACTATGCCTTGTATGTCACCCGGAACATAGCATTTCTGTACTGTTGTATCAGTCCTGTGTTTTATACGTTTGTGGGAAAGAAGTTCCAGAGACACTTCAGAAGGCTAGTGGCAAAGAAGATCCCCTGTCTGAAGAGACATATCAGCCTCAGCAGCCAGAGCACCAAAACCACATCACAGCGGACACCACACTCTGCTTATGATTACTAAACACACACAAACACCAAATGAATGTCAGTGTAATGACATTTGTTTCCTGGGGACTTAGTGCTTAGGGTAACCTTGTTAGTGTAACCCTAACAACTACTGATCGAACCCTAAGCATTATCCTAATGTTAGCCAATGCCAAACATTACTCTAACCTTAAAATATGTGTTCCCCTTTAAATTGAAATATTTACCTTATGGGTACTTGTTTATTGTCCCCATAAGGAAGACAAGTCCCCATTTGATGGTCTATAAAAATGTAGGTCCTCACAACATGAGTAATACCTTGACCACACACACACACTCAGCAAGTAAAGAGAGTCATCATTGGTTTGATTCCTAGCTCCTTTAGTCCACATGACAAAGTGTCCTTGGGCAGGATACTGAACCCTAAGTTGCCCCTGATGAATGTTCCAGCAGATGGTGATAGAAAAAGTGGAACATATAGTAGCGCTGCATGAATGTGAGTGTGAATGCGTGACTGTGGCTTGTACTGTAAAGTGAGTAAATCTCACACTTAATAAGAAAGAATAAAATTGTCTTTATCATTAACTGTCTTAGATAATTTTGTCAGTGTTTAGATATTGTTTATTCTATATAATGTTACCTCTATTTGAAAGGGTTACATGATGAAGACTTGCTTTGTGTCTTTTTTTGAGTATCTTCAATTGTACAAACCATAACTACTGTAATCAACTACAAAATGCTTCTGCCTTTGATCACATTTTATGTAGATACACTATGAATTTGATTATGTCAGGTCAAAATATTTTGCCACATGTGCAGAGCTGGTAATTCATTGAGAATGAAAAGGCAAACGTATTTTCCCATATCCCAACAGTGGCTCTCAGTCCATACATGTTTCAAAACAGCTCCGAAATAGATGGTTGTACACTTTAGAAAGGCTTGAGCCAACAGTGCATAAATGATGTGGGATAGAGATAATGCTGCACATAGACATGTGAGTGAATGGGTGAATTCAACTTGTGCTGTAAATACAGTCCATTTGTCATATACCATTATTTTAACTCCTGGCACGTTGTGTTCAGCAGCACATTGAGGGACAGACAGGACTTTGTGGGACTGTATTGTTTTAGTTCTTTGAATTGCCTGCTTGATGATTTCATGCATGTGCTCCGAACGAGGTCCGGAATTCCAGTCTTTTTGATTTGGTGTATACTTGTAGAGGTTTGATGTATTGGACTTATCTTGTACCGTTGAACGCTTTGAAATAATTTGTGTGTTACCATTCCAATAAATATGACATTCACACTGTTCCCCTGTGACACCTGTTCTTTTAATGGAAACTGTTCCCTTCTATTTTCAACAGTTTTTGATTTTTCGTGACCAATGATTCAACCATTTCCCCTTTTCTGACAGAACATCTGGAGCCGTTTCCTGTCAGCTAAGTAGATTTCTCTGGTGATTCATTACAGTCATTTCTGGGAAAACAACATTAAATACGCATGTGGACAGTAATATGTTGAAACAATGTGACGAATAAAGGGGTGTTTTATATCGAAATCCCTCTCTCATTTCTTCTTGTAAAACTAAATATTTTGAGATTTATTGTTATCACAGGATTATTCGATTTATTCCATCAAATTGCATTTGGGATGCTGCTAACCCCATACCTGTAAGCTCTGCATTAGCAAACATGTACCTGTGCTTTTAAGGACTGCAGCAACAGTGTCCTTTTCTTTTTTTTGATAACTTCACCATGGCTAACATCATCCCTTCCTCTATCCCATTTTCTGCTTACCCAAGTCAGCTAACAATGTTGGATAATTTCTCCCCTTAGGCACTGAACTACAGTTTCCAGGATCTTGTATGACCATCAAGCAGTGCAACACATTTCCTTTGCATATGAGTTGATCAGGTTATTGATTGTGGCCTGTGGCATATTGGTCCACTCCTCTTAAATGACTATGCAAAGTTGCTGGATATTGGCAGGAATTGGAACCTGCTGTCGTACAGGTCAATCCAAAGCAACCCTCACATGCTAAATAGGTGACATGTCTGGTGAGTATGCAGGCCATGCAAAAACTGGGATGTTTTCAGCTTCCAGGAATTGTGTACAGATCTTTGCAACATGAGGCTGTGCATTATCATGCTGTAACATGAGGGGATGAATGGCATGACAATGGGCCTGAAGATCTCATCACAATATGTCTGTGTGCTTGAATTGCCATCAATAAAATGCTCCTGTGTTCATTGTACGTAGTTTATGCCAGCCCATCCCATAATTCCACCACCACTATGGGTGGTTGTTGACAACATTGACTTTAACTTGTGAAAAATGGGAGTGAAAATAGAAGCGTTTATATTTTTGTTGATAATATACCTTATCACAATATGACACTTAGTTCTTTAAGTTATATGGACAAATCATGGACTGCTTATTGTTCAATGCCAGCACATGACTATATGTGAAAGTAATTGTCAGCCCTTTATACTCAATTCAGTTCATTTAAGAGATATTGTAATCCAAACTCAACAACTGAAGGAAAAACTTGTTAGATGCTATGCTTTTTTATTTGTAAGTTAAAGCACAACCAACTTGATCAGCTGACCTAGGTAACGACAACTCAAAACTACTGTCCAGGGGTCACACTAGCTGCAGACCCCGACCCAAACAAAGATGGTGGACTTTTGTTCTTTAATTTATCATTACTTAAAACTTGGGAGACAGGTTTATCAATTGTGATTCTTTTTGTAATGTGTTAATATTTTTAAATGCAATAAAAGTGCTGTCAGCTGTGAAATTATTCACTGCAAAATATTTCCATGTGAACGAAAGAAGCAGCTCTTCTAATAAACTTAATCCTTCCACTACACTACAAATGTACTTTCTTCTTCAAAATTGACAGCTTCAGTCACTACTTACTTTTTAGGAAGATTTAACATAATAGATAATATAACCAGCTTTTAAAATACTTCACATTTTTAGAGCTTAAACCAGAGGTTGCCAACCTTTTAGCTCCTGATTTGTTAACAGAAAAACTGTAGTACGAACTATCTAAGTAAAAGCACTGGTTTGGTCCCTCAGACTATTTATTAATATGACATTGTTAGATACTGCTAAATATTAGATGTTAGATACATTGTTAAATACTGCAGTGTATAAGTTATATTTCACTGTTGTAGTAGTTAAAGCTGGATTTAGTTTGAACTATAGTTTTATAGACAGGGACACCAGACAAACCTGTGGGATCATCAGATAATCAATGGAAGAGGAAAGAGGAAAAATACAAAGATATGTGTGATGGAAATTCATCTTGAGATTTGAAATAATGAAATTCTCAGACTGGAGTTGCCTTTGAGTCTTTATAATAGTAAGCTCTGCAGAGGTTACACAACAAGCACGGGTGCTCAAAATGGAACTGGCCGCAAGTTCACAAAAGCCAGAACTTATACAAAGAGGCGTTTCATAAAACATAATATGAAAAAAAGACATGAAAGACATGAGATCATCATCTGTGTCTATCTGCTGTGTCCATCCGCTGTAGCAGTTGGAAGAAAACATCACCAAATAAGGGCATGCACCCTTTTTATCAAGGTCATAGCAGTGAGACACCGCCAAGTAAGGGTTCCATCCTGTCAGGTAGACGGTATCACAGCAGTGAGACACCTGGTCAGGGGGATTTCCAATACCTTAGACACTGGTCAGTTGAATTTTCCACTACATATGTTTTAATTTTTTTTCTGTATTCCTGTAACTTTGATTAGATATTAGATCATTTTGTATTACACTAATTAAAATAAAAACATTGTAGCGGTTTTAGAGTGACAAAGATCTGTATTTGTTGGAGCCGTTACCAGCTCATGAACATCTAAAGTGACCCCTGACTTCACACTACTGTTTGTAAGAGCTTGTTACATTATTAATTCTGTCTTCATCTGACAAGAAGTGAAAATATAGAGATAAAAGATCGAAAATAATTTAAAACACTCAAAGAAAGTATAGGTGACTCAAAATTACCAAAGAAAATGTATCAACTGCAGTGTTTTTATATTGTGGTCAACACAAGTCTGTTTATTATACCGGTAACAATAAATGTCATTACTGAACCTCTGCAAGAATGTAAAGGTTATGAATAAACTGATGTTTATTTAAAGGGGACATATCATGCAAATTCCACTTTGTTAGTGCTTCTACACGTTAATGTGGGTATTAACGTGTCAAATTAACGTTTTGTTATGGTTCCTCTAAGTCAGAAACGTCATGCTTGAGTGACTCGATTGAGCTTCCTGTGTACTGTGTTGTAATGCTGGCTCATTAGCATTTAAAGGAACAGGCACTCAAAACAGGTCACTCTGTGGAGGGCTGTTTTATACAGGGTAAAAAGGGTGCTGTTTTAAATGATCCTTGTGGTATTTTGACCAAAGTATATTACAGACATTTCATTAAGACCCCAAGGAACCATATCAACTTGTGGTAAAATGGGCATACAATGTCCCCTTTAAGCAAACTGTTTCAAGTTCAGTACAGTATTGGAATTTAAGGTCAGCATTCCAGACATAGAGAGTCAGGGAATTTAACCAATGTAATGGTTTAATCTGAGTTTCTGTCAGTTTCATGTTTTCTAACGTGCAGTGAAATGTTATTCTTACATATTCATTTTTTTGCATTAATCGCCAAAGCAATACAAATGTACAGAAATGCGATATAAGCAACCGATTAAACTCTGTAGACTCTGCCCTGGAGGCTAATTATGCACTATTATAATTCTGCAGTTAATGAATAAATAAGTAGCCTAAAAAACATTGCAAATATAAGGATCAATATTTCCATGGCAGATGGATTTTTCCACTATGTAGGCCTAATGTCACAGCTTTCCAAGTAGGAAATTGACCATTGAAAGTTATAATTAGCTTGTCATGTTCATAGACTATGAGGAAATAAGGGGGACCTCTGCTGGTCACTTTCAGCCATTCTGTCACTATTTGGGAAATAGGGCACAGACTATGTATTTTAACTTATTTATTAAATTAGGCTACTATAGCTGCTGGGCCAGGTATTTTGACATACATGCCATTTATCAATTTTGCAATTGTGTAGATTTATTCACACATTACTTAATTTACGTATTTATTTGTCAATATATGTAACACTACCTTTCTATTCTATTTCGTGATTCTATGACTGTCATTGTGGATCAGCACCTGTGCTGTGTGTCTGTGTCAGTGTCTCAGTCTGAAATGTGAAAATAAAAATAATGAAATTATCAAAATGATCAGCGATTCTGACCCACGGTTTGACCCAGTTACTGACCACTGCTGTAGTTTATGCCAGCACATAGAAGAAGACATTTTGAACTCGGCGCCTGCCCCAACCCCAGCTCTTTGATTGGAAAAGGGTCCAATAGTATATCAGGTGTATCATATTGCCAATAGGTGAAGAATGGAAAATAAAGCATGTGCTGTAACACAGTCAAATTTGGCCTCAAATGCAAAGTGAGTAATATTGTGATTTAAATTGTCAACTAATTTTCATTCTTTGTTTCCTTTATAGAATACATTTTTTTCTTTGTGACGTTGTGATGTAAAATGGCTGCAGCAGTCAGTTTGATAGCCAGCACTTGCTGGTATAGCAGCAGGTTCCTGGAATCTTCACACTGCCTCTTCAGCTTCAAGACATTCTCTTGTGACCCAATCTTTCCAAAGAAACACTGAATTAATAGTTTTCCCATCCTGTGTCTGTGAAAGGAGTGATTTTCTCAAGTACATGCATACAGCACTCATTTTCTATTTTTGATGTGTTGTCTGCTAGCAAATGTGGGTGAGTACAAGATTATTCTAGTGTGTGACTCGTTGATGCGACATTGGGATCAACATTTTGACAAAATATTGACAGGTGACCTTCCCAAGCAATAGACCTCAAACAGACATTTACTATGCAGCTAAAACCCAAGGTTTCGGGAAATATATGATTTTAAGATGCAAGATGTCATGACTGTACAGTTGGAACTATTACGTTGCAGTAGACCTGCCCACCTGTGTTAATGTAACAGCACAGTGCTGGGAGTGTAGTGACTCCTGAGGGAACAGGCATGGGAAATGAACACATGTACTGAAGTTCTGAAGTTCATTATATAAAACGGACTACCTGGTTGGTTAGGAACAGTGAATTCAGTAGTGCTTGCATGTGAAAAAGGACAGAATGCAACAATGACAAGTACAAGTGCGAGTTCATTGATACAAATTGGGATTGAGGCATTAAACTTGGGGGCAGTTATCTAAGCACGCTGCTGGATGATTACAAATCCATCTTGCATGTAGGTTCCCTGTTGACTGTCTTTGCTGGAGCTTGTATGAGTGGCAGCATTTTTTTTTTCATTTGGTGGAAACTAAAATTTGTTAACAAAAATGTGGTCACTTGCTCACAGTGAATGCCACGGAGGATTTCCTTCTGGATTCTCACATGAGCTCACTCGGACATTATCCGGAGAGAGTCCGGAGCGTCTCACTCGGACATTTGCATTGTCACATATCTGTGTATGAAAACAGATCTGCTGAATTGGTTGGATCTACAGTCATATTTGTATTACTATATTAGCAGTTGAGAGGGACAGTAGACATAGGATTTAAATCACAATATCCTAAAAAAAATACAGGCCTTTTTTAGCCCTGTGATCAGGCCCAGTGGAAGGGAGGGTGCACATATACATCTCTTAATTGGCACACTTGATCTTCTTCCTTGCTGCTGTGGAGCCCTACAACCAACACCGTGCTTGTTTTTCATTCCATGCCTAATGTAAGTCGATGGTAAGTCGAATCTTTTTTTGCTATTCTTTAATTGAGATTTCCATGTGTAGCCTCTGTGAAAGAGAAATCCCTGTCTGAATCCACCCGGTCATCCAGGTCTGTTCTCTCACAGAGACATCTGCTGCCCGTGGAGCGGGGGAACACTGATCTTTGTCTTCATATTGTCCTCACACCTTCGTCTGGCGCTCCCCTTCTGCCCAACCCCCCCTCAACCCCCTCCCAATTTCAGGGAGCCCTGCATTGTTGTACGTATCGGACCGTACCAACTCCAGCAGAGATCGGGGGTGTATCGATGAGTCCGGCGGTTCAGCGCAGTAGCATCCGCTGTCTGTCTGTCTGACCATGCACCTGAGGTCCGGCCCGCAGCACACCCGCGTTCTGTTCACAGGCTTCTTCTGGAGGTTGTCGGTTGAGCCCCGCTGGAGTGCCGCTGGGCAGGTTGAAAATAGAGAGGAGAGAGGAGACAACACGGGCAGGTCAGACATTGCTCGTTGCTGTAGCTGCTGATAGAGAAAGCAGCGTCTCGCCTGTGTGTGCCCAGAACAACAGACCGTCTCCGTCCGCCCCGTCGACCCCCAGCCGTTTCTCTGAAGATGTCTCATGTGACCGCGCTGTGGCTGCTGCCTGTGGTGTGTAGCATCATCAGCACCGCCAGTGCTACATCCTCAGTGTCCCGTAAGTAGGCTAATACACACACACACACACACACACACACACACGCACACACACACACACACACACACACACACACACACACACACACACACACACACACACACGCGCGCGCACACACACGAGCATCAGTAGTGTAGTAGTGTAGCAGTGTCTTGGTGTTGCTATTAAACCCAACACAGCAGGATGGAGTCAGTTTATGAGTCAGTGTGGACAGGTCGGTTTATCCAAAACATTTACATATTTTATAGAATAAAATACATAATATCTGTACAACAGTCGTAATAACGTCTCCTTCATCATTGCTCTGAGGCCTCTTACTTTGTACATGATGTTGATTACACTGCAGTTCAATTGTAGATGTATGTGTAACCCTAACCCTGAGCAGACAATCATGGCAGCGGGGCATGTGAGAAGCGGCGTGTGGAGGTCCTTTAGGTCCTACACTGTAGAGGATCAATGGTTTGTCATCTTCGTACCATGCAACTGCCTCATAACAAATCGGTGGGCTCACTTCTTAGCAGCTACTGAGGAGGCACCGCAGACAAGCAGAGCAACGTCAAGTGGTCCAGCTCGTCTGACTGACACAATTTGAACACATTTGAACTTGATATTTGGGAAAAATGGCAGCCTCAATAGATTCTGGATGAATGGATGGATATAATGTATATCATAATACATATTTCCACAAGTATTTATTGTTAATGTGCATGGGATGAATTGTAGTTGTTGCCATCAACAAATGCAAAATTTAGCAAAGCCTATGTGGGGTCTATAAGCCCATTCTGCAGCCGAAGTGTCCTTTGGGAAGATACTGAACCCCAGATGGCCCCTGATCGCTGATGTGCCATTCTCACAGAAAAAGCTCTGCTTATAGATGCACTGTATATGTTTGTGAATGGCAAAAAACTATAAAGCACTTTGAGTGGTCAGCAAGACCAAACAGACAGCGGTTCGATCCCTGTCTCCTTCACTCCATGTGCCGAAGTGTCTTACCTGCCGGCAGTGTATGGATGTTGTATTACCTATGCACTGTATGAATGACTGTGTGTCCAGACACTGAATGAATTAATAGGTGTACAGACCATTTACCATTTATTTCGTCATAACAGTGAGTATTTCATTGGGATAAATCTGGTGGCTGAAAATCAAAAACTGTGGTTTCACCTCTAACAAACGTGTATTTGAAGTAACAGCTTAAGGTTAGAAGGTTGACATCAGTTTCACTGCAGTGACACACTCTTGCTGTTTTTGCTGTAGCATAGCACAAAGAACACACACTGTCCAACCACTGCACTGTTCTTTTTTATACCTCTCTATCTAACACATGTAGAAATATAAAACACGGCTGGGTTTCAATCAGTCACAAAACAGTGCCAACATGCAGCATTTCCTGCCTCGCTGAGGGGTTTCACCACTGGTCTGTGTTCTGGTCTGATGGTCTCTGATTATTTGATGCCAGTTAGATAACTTTGGAATAGTTGGAGGGTACAGTGTCTTCCTTGGTACCTTGCTTTCTTGCTATGTTCTTGTTTTCAGGTTTGTGCTTAGAAAACTGGGAAAAACGCCACAATATTACAAAAAAGACTTTGGTGGAAACGTTGGCATATTGATTAAATTAAGCATAAAACATTTTGGTCAGAGGCAGAAAAGAAATAAATCACATTTTTTTTACTGTGAATTTGTCGGGCATGCACGCAACCTGTCGCAGTTGCTGCTTCTTGTTTTTTTTCTTTCACACGTTTTCTTATAGTTCCTTTAACATAACTTTTTTGCATTCATCTTTTGTTCTAAATTCTTACGAGTAACCTTTTTTAAGCTGTGATCCCTGGAGTTCTGGTCTGTTTCTTTCCCTTTGGAATCACTCCACTAAGTCCACTTACAGCGATCATTTTGGGTCTTTTCATACATGTTTGGACTGTGAAAAGTATATATTTTTTACAGTTAAGCCGAACCGAGCGAGCCGCCATCTCATCCAGCTCTATACATTGACTAAGTTTTACTCAGTCTGAGTTTACACACGTGACGGTCACGGTGTGAGAGAGAGAGAGAGAGAGAGAGAGAGAGAGAGAGAGAGAGAGAGAGAGAGAGAGAGAGAGAGAGAGAGAGAGAGAGCGGGATGGCTGATGAATGCATGCGCTGCTCTGAAGAAAGATTTAACTCATTAAGAAAAGTATCAATCATTTTGTGAAGAGCAGTGTTGATATTTTCTCTCTCTATTCTCCTCTTATTCTTTTCTTCCGACAGAGACTAATTACAGTCTTTTGCTATACGTAAATCGCGCATGTTGATCGTTTTATTTGTAGTAGTAGTTGCAGCATTGAAAGTAAACCAGTATGGTACATACATAGCTTCTGAATAGCTCTCGTGTGTTTATGCTCAAAACATTCCTGTGCTGTTGGTTTTTAATCCACGCTGAAGTGGACTTTGCTGCTTTTTCTGTTCTGTTCATAGTCCTCTGGTTTGAAATAAAGACCGAGTTCTCTCCATATGAGGGTTATCAGCTGTCATTAGCCATTGCCTATCGGGATATTTTACTAGAAACCGATGATAGCGTCATTTCCTCTTCAGCGCATTGCACTCCGGAACAATGCACATCAAAATCATTATGCCTAAAAACTTTGGATTAACAAGCAGCTGTTGACAACGAGCTTCTTCTTACTCCTACGAGTGGTGTATGGACACTGGCTCTGTTGCTAATATTTGTAAACATACCAGAGGTCAGGTAAATGGGAAATGGTTTTGTATTTATAAAGAGCTTTTCTAGTCTTGATGACCACTCAAAGCTCTTTACAGTACAGTTTTACATTCACCCATTCACACACACATTCATACAGTGCATCTATTAGCAGCACTTTGTTGTTCTATGAGGGGCAATTCAGGGTTCAGCATCTTGCCCAAGGACACTTCGGCATGCAGATGGGGAAGACTGGGGATCGAACTGCTGACCTTCTGTCTAGAGGACGACCACTCTACCCCTCAGCCACAGCCGCTGAGGTCAAGTATCCAATTGGAGAGCGGCCTTGGAGTGCAGTGCATTCTGGGTGTTGTAGTGTTTCTACCTTTTTCGCTGTATTTTACTGTCATGTTGCACCAATTTGGATTTTTTTTTTGGGATGTTTATTAGAAGGCCATCCTTCCAGCAGTAAAGTGCTTCTTTAACATTTATTGACAGTGACATTCATTATATTATATTATATAAGTGTACTGTGAAAGGTTTGTGAGTTCATTTCAGTAGGTCAGGACACTTCCGCAAGTGAAACAATACCAGTCAGTCTATGTCAGATTCGTGATTCATTCATAATCTGCAGAATTGTTTGCATCTGTGTTCTTATATTGATGAATGCCATGTGTTCGTAAGTTCCTAATTAGCATAGGTAAATGCCACACCAATGCCCATAAAAGGGGATGAGACTGCAGGGCCATGTGCACACAGAAATTGAAAAGGATATTTAAGAAGTCAAGAATGTCTAACGGCAATGGAATTTCTCCTTAAAACCCACTTACGCAGTTTTTACAAAGATTCTGACATTCACCAATGTTTTCTTATCTGGGATTTGTTCTTATGTAAGAACAGAATCTATGCACACAGAAGAGCACTCTTTCAGATTCTTGACAAGTGAAAGAATGCATGGAAATGTTGAACAGGAGAACACACACACAGAATATTTGGTCTATACTGCAAAAGATAACACTTTTTAAACACACGAACATGTTGAAGAGGAGAATAACTAGTCACAAAAATAGTTACCCATCTTTCGGTTTTACATACTGGTATTTACATATTAAGTGTGTCACATGTTCCATAGTTTTACAACTTTTAGTTAGAACGTCCAAGTGTAGCTGGTAAATTCTGAAAACAGTTTATTTCTGTTCTGAGACGAATGTCGCTCTGGAGATGCACCGCACACTGAGTGGGACCTGAACCCGAATAATATTCAAAACATTTAGTATGAACCTTGCATGTCCAATCCCAATGGGTCCAGTCAGGCTCAGGTCGAGCATCCACAGATGCTCAGCTGAGGGTTCACCTGCAGTGCTGTGTTTCCAATGATGCACTGATCCAGCTCAGATAACTCGATGCACCTTCCTTTTCTTTTCCCTTGCCTGATGAATTGCCCCATTGTTTCACTTTTCTTTCACTTTTGGATTATGTTCATGTGAATTAATTCTGTATGAGGTGGGGGTTGGTTATGATTTGTTCTCCTTGACGTGTGAGTTGTTAGTGAGGGATTCATCCTGTCTGTGTCATTTTTAGTCCACACAGAAGTTGTGGAAGTGGTCATAAGAAGCAGTTCATGGACTCATCAGCAGACTAAATTAGACTACTATAAGTATTTGTTTGTTCATTCTGAAGGAGCGTAAATAGGATGTGAGGATTGAGAAAGGCCTGTGAAGCCCTGACAATGTAAATATCTGACACATCATTAAGAAAAGTCTGTTTGGACTATTTAGGGTTTTTAGATTCATTATTTCAGTATGTTAATAAGTTTGAGGTGGAAAGACACAAATCAGCAGCTGATTTATGGTCACCATACAGACCACAACACACAGATAATGATTAATCTGCTACAGCACCAACTCTTTTATGTGAAATTTGTAATTAATAATTAATTAATAATAATTAAGAAAGAATAAACACTCTTATATTTTTTAAAGATATATCATTTCAATGTGGACTTCTATAATAAAGAACATTACTCACAGTAACTGAACAGAAATCTCTTACCATTTCATTGAATCAGATGTGTGTTTCTCTGTAACTTCCCGTATAGAATGGGACTTAGACATAGCCTTATTTTCATGTCCTCCTGCTTCACTAGCCTGATTTTGTACACTTCATCTCAAACAAGCCCTTCCTTTGGGCTGTTTGTTTTGTAATAGTTTACCATCAGTACCACAACTATTGAAATTATCAACAGCAGTGTCAGATTGATCAAGGGGCCATGTCATAAAAGCTTTCTGGTTTCACTATAGGCCCTCATGGCTGCACTGCATATACAAATGGCAGTAATACATCACAAATCAGAAAAGCTAATTTCTTTCTGTATGACAGCGGCAGACTGGGACCTTAATTCAGGCTGGAATTTGACTCCTTTCCAGGTTCCCCTTTTCATGCAAAGCACCAGACCTCTAATTTTGTAGGCTAACCCTATTTGTTGTTAACAAGTAAGTGGCACAGTAACTCATTGCCATCTGCCATCTTTTCAATGACATCATTATTGTCAAGTGCCATAAGGATCTCCTTGTCTATTGCCATAATTGGTCGGTAATCGGTCCGATTGCACTAAATAGATAAATACTGTAGTGACACTCATGCTTAATGCTGCGTTGATGCACTGGCACTGATGGAGTACGTGGATAGAAGGATGAGCAGGAAACTAGAGTTCAGCAACTATGAAGATTTCCTGTCCCATGATGATGACTGACTCATTAGTTGATATAGATTCTTTAGATCTGTGATCTTGGATCTTTGTGCTGAACCAAGTCCAGTATTACACCATCGCAGTACAAACAAAAGTACCCACCACTCTGGGTTCATTAGCCGACGATATGATTAACACTGTATATTTTTCACCGTTCTGCTTAAAGCCCCCTTTGGGAATATAATATTTCTGTTAGTTTTAATAGATTTCATTTGTCTCTGAATTTAATAATCCTGCAGTTTTGGGTGATTATAATATGCACAGGAGATTCTGACGATGAGAAACATTTTTTTTTGCCTCCACCTTTAAATCGGACACTGTATTAACAGCAGCAGCAACTAGGGTTGCAAAGGGGCGGAAAATGTCCGGGAAATTTCCGGAAACTTTCCGGAAACTTTCCATGGGAAGTTAAGCTCGGGAATTTTGGAAATTTTGACACTTTTTTTGCAAATGTTAGCTTATAACAGGTAACTTAAATGTAGTTGAAAACAAGACTAGGCAAGCCTAGCTCAGCTGGAACCTGGATGCAGCTAGGTGGGAACATTGTCTGCCAGAAACGTAAACCTATGACTTTCTGTTGTTTTTGAACGTCTTTGTCATTACCTAGCATATTGATTACTTGTTACACTGAAGCCATGTTCATTTTAATACCAAGTTTATTTGTATACAGTAGGCTAACTTTTTACAGCAGTGAGAGTAGGATGTATGTATGTCCACACAAAAGTACACCATCACCTCGATTACTCGCGGCTGTTGGGGTCCATCAAAAAAGCGAGAGTTGGGCTACTTATCAAAAATAAAAGTAATTACCGCAAATTAAAGGCTGAGCAATAAAAACGTCATTCAAAACTCTATTTTAAAGATGTATGGAATGCAGCACACGCTGTGTTTCTTTGAAAAGGATGTAGCTAGCTATTGTAAACCAAATTGACAGAATTAATGGATTGTTTTATTTTTCTCTCAACCCGACATGATCAAATGCGTCAAATGAAAGTCCGAAGTCCTCTTGTCCGAGAAAGCACGCTGTATCCATTATTGATTGACAACGCAAACAGGTGACTGTATTTATAGTCCACAGGAACAAAATTGTCTTGCTGGCAAGTGGCTAACGTTAGCAATAACGTTTTCACTGACCGGGTTCTATCCTGAGATCCACATAGAGACGGTAGAGTTCTACTCACAAATGGATTAAGTCAAAAATGTCATTTTTAAAATTTGTATTAGAAATGTTTGCATGCATGTCTGCTTATGACAAAACAAAATGTTTATATTTATGTCTGTATATGACAAGGTAAATACAGTTAGTATAAATTACCCCAAAGTTTCCAGTTTATTCCCATTAATTCCCGTATATTCCCGTTAATTCCCATGGAAAGTTTCCAACCAATTTTGCAACCCTAGCAGCAACACGTTACCACTCAGTCAATTTTCTTTATTAATGATATCACTGCTTTGGCCACTAAAGAATCTTTCTTTCTTCACCTCCACCTCACTAACAACCTCGATGTCGGTAACAGTAACAAGTCTGTGCTCATGGTTGGGGCCCCCAAGGCTCTGCTCCGGAAGGTTGGAGATCTCGTCCTCGACATTGAGGTTGAAGCTGCTCCATCTTCCCATCCCCCGATGTCCGCAACCTGGGTGTCATTCTTGACTCCACCCTCTCTTTCCAATCCCACATCAAATCCGTCACCAAATCTGCCTTCTTTCACCTCAAAAACATCTCAAGACTCAGGCCTTCACTCCCCGACTCCGTGGCAGAAACCCTCATCACCTCCCGCCTGGATTGCTGTAATGGAGTCCTGTCCGGTGTACCAGACAACATCCTGAACAGACTTCAATATGTACAGAACTTCGCTGCCAGGGTTCTCACCCGCAACACATCCCCCCGACCCTCATTCACCTCCACTGGCTCCCAATAAAGGCCTGCATCAAATTCAAACTCCTACTTCTCACCTATCAATCCCTCCACGCCCTAGCCCCACCATATCTAACTGACCTCCTCCACCCCTACACGCCGCTCAGAAGGCTGCGGTCCTCAAACACAGGTTTGCTTTCCATCACCAACACCAAACTGCGAACCTTTGGAGACAGAGCCTTCTGTGTCACAGCTCCCACCCTCTGGAACTCTCTTCCCGCAAAGCTACATCTCTTGACAGATTCAAAAAACTCCTCAAACACCACCTGTTCACTAAGGCCTTTTGCCTCAGTTAAAGGAATAGTTCACCCAAATATGATAATTCACTCATTATCTACTCACCCCATGCCGATAGAGAGGTGGGTGAAGTGTTTGAATCCACAAAACACTGCTGGAGTTTCAGGAGTAAACAGTGTAGCAGCCAGGTAGCAGTTGAATCCAATACAAATGAAGATATTAGGGGTTTACCTTCAGATGTAAAAAAACAACAGAAAAAAACGTAACATGCCTCCGTACTGCTCCTGTGGTGTCATCCAAGTCTCCACTAGCCCCGACATTCATATTCAACTCGAAACGAGGTCATTTACACCATGTTTTAAAGCATTGATGTCTGCTGATATCTTCCCGATGAGGTGCATTCAGGGACAGTCAGAAATGCGAATTTGCGCTGGCTTAGCCACTTCTGGTGGACTTTTACTCGTAAAAGACAGTGGAAATGACCTAATTTCGAGTCGAATATGAATGTCGGGGCTTGCAGATACTTGGATGACATCACAGACGTACGCACGTTTCCAGGTGTGCTTTATAAAGGGGAAATTGCCCTCAGGTGTGCGAGTGCATGGTTTTATAAATATGAATCTTTTTTGCGTGTGAGCAATGGTTATGGATCCTCCGTACTGTTTTATAAATGAGGCCCAGTATTTGGGGCAAGAGCTTTTCTCTTCTTAATTCTCTCCCTCTCTGCTTTACCTTTCCTTTTCTTCTGACCAGGACCTTCCATTTCACCAGCGACTTGTTATAACACTATCAGAAGCAGGTGCACAGGTGCTACAATGATTTCAGATAGCAGAGCTGTAATATCATTTGGCTGCTATATGTGCTTATACTCTTCCTGGATGTTTACTTGAGTACTGATTCTGTACAGTAAATATCTGATATCAGTCCATCTGGCCATCTGGCTGACAGCTGTCCTCTCAGCTCCTCTCGGAGCTGCTGCTGACAGGACATCTGCTTCTAAAGCGGGACTAGGGTTGCAAAATTCCGGGAATATTCAAATTTAAAAAATGACATTTTTGACTTAATCCATTTGTGAGTAGAACTCTACCGTCTCTATGTGGATCTCAGGATAGAACCCGGTCAGTGAAAACTTATCAAAACCTGCAGGAACGATGGACTTCAATATGAAAATCTGACCTCAGCATTTTCCTCTATGTGACAGTATGTTGAAGATGAGTATTGGTGGTTTCTGAATATATTTTTACTTTAGAGGAAATGGATGTAAAGTGCAAAGGGGAAGTAGTTTTACGCATAAACGTTAGTTAATGGGAAGTAGTTCACAGGTGTTAAATGTCTCCTGTGGCTCAGCGGAGGAGAAAGCGATGTTGATGATATCATCGACCATGATCAACCATGATCTTGGTTGTTTTAACCAAGATCATGCTGCAAGATCTAGAATTGCTAACGTTAGCCACTTGCCAGCAAGACAATTTTGTTCCTGTGGACTATAAATACAGTCACCTGTTTGCGTTGTCAATCAATAATGGATACAGCGTGCTTTCTCGGACAAGAGGACTTCGGACTTTCATTTGACGCATTTGATCATGTCGGGTTGAGAGAAAAATAAAACAATCCATTAATTCTGTCAATTTGGTTTACAATAGCTAGCTACATCCTTTTCAAAGAAACACAGCATGTGCTGCATTCCATACATCTTTAAAATAGAGTTTTGAATGACGTTTTTATTGCTCAGCCTTTAATTTGCGGTAATTACTTTTATTTTTGATAAGTAGCCCAACTCTCGCTTTTTTGATGGACCCCAACAGCCGCGAGTAATCGAGGTGATGGTGTACTTTTGTGTGGACATACATACATCCTACTCTCACTGCTGTAAAAAGTTAGCCTACTGTATACAAATAAACTTGGTATTAAAATGAACATGGCTTCAGTGTAACAAGTAATCAATATGCTAGGTAATGACAAAGACGTTCAAAAACAACAGAAAGTCATAGGTTTACGTTTCTGGCAGACAATGTTCCCACCTAGCTGCATCCAGGTTCCAGCTGAGCTAGGCTTGCCTAGTCTTGTTTTCAACTACATTTAAGTTCCCTGTTATAAGCTAACATTTGCAAAAAAAGTGTCAAAATTTCCCAAATTCACGAGCTTAACTTCCCATGGAAAGTGTCCGGAAATTTACCGGAAATTTACCGGAAATGTTCCGCCCCTTTGCAACCCTAAGCGGGACACATCAGAGTTAGGGTAGTTTGAACAGATGAGTGCTTTGGTAGTACTTGAGCTCTGCTGATGTCTTTCTTTTTATATGGATAGTAACATTTGTTATAAAAATCTGTACCACCAATCTCATTCTTGGTAGAATCCACAGGAAGGAAGAAAGCCAAAGTATTTAAATATTGAATAAGTGAATATTTCACCCAAAATCTATCTATTATACTATTATTGGATATTCCCATCCAGTAGATCTGAAAGGTGGCTGTAGTTTGCTTCATCATGAGATATAGAGGGCTAAGTCAGACGAAACATATTTGAATTGGATGACCAAACACAATGTGCTTAAGTTAATAACACACAAGCAATTACAATTCTTCATGTCTGTTATGAACACACCCATCAAACATTCACAGGACTGGCGGGAAAAGTAAGTGAACCCCTCTTGGATTGATAGCTGGTTGAACCTCCTAAACATCAAGCAAGCACTCCCAGGAAATGCCTATCAGACCAGCATGTTCAGGAGGAGTTTGTGACCATTCTTCCTCACAGAACTGCTTCAGTTCAGCCATATTCTCAGGATGTCTGGTGTAAACAGCTATGTTGAGGTCATTCCACAACATCTCTATTGGGTTTAGGCCTGGGCTCTGACTGGGCCGCTCCAGATTTTCTTTTTTTTTTAGCCATTCTGTTGAGGCTTTACTTCCGTGTTTTGGGTCATTGTCCTGCTGCATCACCCAACTTGTGCTGAGCTTCAGCTGGCAGACAGCCAACCTGATATTATCCTCCAGGAGGGAGGCCTTGATAAACTTGGGAATTTATTTCCCCCTCGAGGAAGGTGAGCTGTCCAGGCCCAGAGGCAGCAAAGTAGCTGCTCCAAATCATGATGCTCCCTCCACCATACTTCACTGTTGGGATGATGTTTTCATGTTGGTGAGCCCTTTTTACGCCAAACAGTGCTGTGTGTTCTTCCCAAACAATTCAACTTCAATTCTATCAGTCCACAAAATGTTTTCCAAGTAACATTGTGGAGTCAAGTCATGGTGCTCTTGGGCAAACTTCAGGCTGACAGCAATGTTTTTTTGGATAGCAACAGCTTTCTCCTTGGTGTTCTGCCATGGACACCCTGCTTGTTCAATGTTTTGTGTATTGTTGACTCATGAACAGAGATGCTAGCCTCTTCCAATGATTTCTTAAAGCCTTTAGTTGTAACTTTAGGGTCCTTCTGTACCTCATTGAGGATTCTGTGTTCTTTGGAGTCATCTTGGCTGGGTGCCCACCTCTAGGGAGACTTGCCAAAGTAGCAAATAGTCTATTTATTGACAATTTATCTAACTTTGGACTGATGGGTGGATGGAAGAAGTCTTTGAGATGACTTTGTAACCCTTTCCAGCATTATGCAAATCAACTACTCTTGATCGTATCAGCAGATACTTCTTCAGCATACTCAAAATGTTTGAGTGTTTTTTAAAAGTCAAAGTTGCTCTAACCCACACCTCCAAATTGGTTTCATTTATTAGACTCTGACTTCTGAAACCAATAAGCTTTTGCTCAAGTTAATCTATGGTTTCAAATACGTTTTCCAAGCTACGCTGTGAATGTTTGAATAATGTATTCAAAATGGACAAGAACAATGCAATTATTTGTTTAATTAGTAAAAATATATTATCAGATATCAGACCATGACCAGAACATTTTATATTAAAAAAATATACATAAATGATTGTTATTCCAAAGGGTTCACATAATGTTTCTTACCACTGTAGGTCACTTTATATCCAGATAACGTATCATCACAAAAAACACATTTCTGATATAAAATGATAATGTGGAAAAGCCCATTTCTTATCACATATTTTATTATATACTATATACAAATAACTATAACATATATAACCCTAACCCTAACCCTAAATATTAGATTTGTGTCCTCTTTTTATTTAGACTCTTTTATAAAATATTGTGTATTAACAATGAAAAGGTAAATGGAAAACAAAAAGCAATGAACAATGAAATAAACGATAGAGACTTTTTTGCATGTTCACACAATATATGTCATCAAATATCATGCAGCCCTAGCTAAAACTAATAGAAGGATGCACAGGATGGACAATAGTGTTTATATTAATATCATATAAATGAAGAACACGTATTCTCCTCAAAGGGTTGAGCTGTTGTTGGGGTGTTGAGGTTGTTTTCCAGGTTCTTTGTTGGGCAGATTATCACTTTCTTGTTTTTTTTAACTGCTTAATACATGCTTGGCTTGTTGTTTTGTAATGCATATGAGGAAGCTCATTACCATGCCCTGCACCTGTCACACACACACACACACACACACACACACACACACACACACACACACACACACACACACACACACACACACACACACACACACACACACACACACACACACACACATAGAGCGCTGATCCCTCCCCCATCCAAGACTCCATGTCAAGAACAAAGACTCAAGAACCCACACACACACACACACACACACACACACACACACACACACACACACACACACACACACACACACACACACACACACACACACACACACACACACACACAAACTGTCTGCTTTCTGGACCTGAGTCAGAACATGAGCATCAGTACTGTAGCAGTGTGTGTTAAGGTTATTTTAAAGAATATTTTTAAAGTATTCAGCCTTTTTCAGCTTGTGAAAATTAACTATGCATAATTGCTCAGCAGCAGTGACCTAATCATAGACACCAACAACATAAAAATGTTAAAATTACATTTAACATGATACAGACATTTAATTCGGACATTCTCCGCGCTTTCTCCGGGGGAGGTGCATGTGTGAACACAAATGTCCGGATTGGCTGCAGATTTTCTCTGCCTGGATCCCTGGTATAAAGTCTGAGGAAATCAGGAGAATCTGATGTGAGTGCACAGCTGCATAGTGTTACTGTAAAAGCAAACATGAATTGGAATTACAAGGAGTATTAATCCAGGCACAAAGACACTCTTCTAGTTCTTGGGCACATTATAGATGTTTTGATATTTATAGATGAAAGACAATAGTCTCTTTTAGTTTTAATTTAGTTTCAATATCATATATAATAAACACAGACAGAAGATACAATGTGATGTGTATTTAAACATCGGATACTAATAACTGATAATGTCTCTAATGAAAAATAAAGACTGATCAGAATATGTTGGCTTGCTTAATCAAACACTCGTAAGACAAACTATCAATAATCAAAGATGGGAGCAAGAGGGTGAACCAAGCTCACATTCAACAGTTGCAAACTGATCCGTTTAGTTCACCATTCACCAAAAATATGAGCATGTTCAATGAATGGGGCTCTTTTAGCTCATTCATACACAGCACTGAGCATGTTCATAAATCTCCCTATATCATTGCTAACATGGTGATGTTTACAAGGGTGCTGTAATGTTCACAATGTTGACCATCTGAGATTAATAACTTCATGCATTTGCTAACATTTGCTTATCAGCACTTCAAAACCGTTAGATTGTCTTTAGTTTATATTAATAAAACCTTCATTGCTTATGGTAAGCTAATCGCTTTGTCTGTTTTCCATCTCTCTGGTTCAGGGAAGTGTGAGGACAGTTTGGCCACTCCTCTTCCCTACAGCTCCCTCAGCAGTTCATCTGTATATGCCAGAGGATATGGAGCTGGTTATGCCAAACTCAATCGAAAACAAGGTAAGCCTTTGCAATAAGTATTGTATTGTCCCTACTATTGTGAATGTACATTCTAAAAGTTATTGGTTGATATTCAGATAAAGCACAGTCAAATGTTTTAGAACACTCCTATTTTTCCAGTTTATTATTTATTTACATTTTTGCAGTTCAAGCCCAGTGAATATATGTAGATGAGCTGAAAATGTCTAAGGTAAAGAAAAAAGTTTAGGTCACCAATAACTGACAAATCATGAAGTAAATGAAGCCATGAATTTTAATGCGAACTATTCATACAGCATGATTTACCCATTTGTTGCCCAAATAGGAATACAGTTATGCTTGGCGTGGATGGCTCCATTCTTTGTATGTCCCCTGGATCAGCCAAGCAGCATGCTAAGATAAAACAGGGAACATGTGCAGAACCCCCCAGTGGGCGGAGCAGGCAGGATACATTTGTTCAAGATCCTTTAAACCACTCTGATGCCAGAGTTAGTCAGTAACAGGTCTAAGGGATAACTTTGTCCCATCTTGGTCAGTGATCTCGATTTCAACTATTTGTACTTTTCCATCTCGATAAAGGAACAGTTTGGTGATATGATCTCATTACATTTGGCCTGACCATTGTGGACAAATATTGTTTGTGCTGCTTATACCGGGAAGATAGTTTTAATACCTTCTGGGTGCAAGAGCCCTGGAGTGTCAATAGATGACACTTCAGTCTTTATGGTTATGGGTAAGTAAAAGTGCTGAGCTGTAGAATTATAGTCCAGGATCCAGATGCTCTAGCACACTTTTGGAGTTTCAGGGGTAAACAGCGTCGCAGCCAAACCACTTCAAACATAAAAAACTAGAGAAAAACATAAACCTTTTGATGAAAAACTGCTCCTGTGGTGTAATCCAAGTGTCCGTAAACCCGACATTCAAATCCTACTCGAAACGGTGTCATTTACACCATATTTGTAGTCTCCTCCGGAGCAGGATTACAGTGGACATTTAGTCTAAAAACATGGTGTATATGTACTTGTTTCAGGCCGAATTTGAATTTTTTATTTTAGGGCTTGCAGACACTTGGATGTCACTACACGAGCAGTATGGAGGCATGTTATGTTTTTTTTCTGTTGTTTTATCATGTCTGAAACTTTGGTCCCCAGTTACTTCAATTGTATTGGATTCTGCTCTAACACTGTTTACCCCTGAGACTCCTAACTATCCCTTTAAGGAGGTTTTAGCTTACAACTAGTCTACAACAGCATACATTTCCTTGCATAGTAAAAACATTAATTATTGTTATTATTTTGTTATTTAATCATATTGAGATTGAGATCTCTTTTCCAAGAGAGGCCTGAGAACCAGAAACATTCACAATCAGCAGCAAACAACAAAACATGAGCAACAACAAAACAACACAATTAAAATAAATAAATTATACAGTCACAAGTTTCATAAAAAACATCACATCATAAACATTTAAAATCCAAGGGGAACACAAGACTGTAGTTGGAGGGAAGTTTGTAGATCATTCCATTTAAAGGGTTCATAGTAACTGAAACTGTACTGGTTTTAAATGAGAGAAGCCAAACTCAAAAAATTATAATTTCGCAAAGTTTGCAGATGTCTAATAAAGTCACTGACAAAGCACAAAGGCAAACAAACCCACAAGCTATACCGCATAGATGGACTCTTAAATCAATTACAGAAAGAGCTTGGGACTCTTAAAGAAACAGCACACACACAGCTCTGTTCCAAGCTTAAGACAGGACACCTCAGTTCCAAATGACACCCTTTTTCTGCTCTTCTTCCTTGTCATGTTCTCTCATCTTTCACCTAGGTGCTGGAGGCTGGTCACCTCTGGATACAGACCATTACCAGTGGTTACAAGTGGACCTGGGTTCTAGGAAGCAGGTGGTTGCCATAGGGACTCAGGGTCGCTACAGTAGCTCTGATTGGACCAGCAAGTATCGGCTGCTTTACAGTGACACTCAGAAAAACTGGAGGCCTTATTTACAGGATGGTAACATCTGGGTAAGGAAAAACCTTATTGATGTTGTGTAGTGTCAGGTCATCTCATCTGATCTAAACTTCACTAGAACCCTTTGAAAACCATTATTTACAATTTCTGTCAAATGAAATCAGTGCAGCAACGTCTTACTAGTGACACTGGCAGTTTCTCAGATGTCTTTAGGGGAAACATTGCCATACATGTGATTTGTAACTTTCCCAACGGTTGCCACTGCATCTGCAAAGCATGGTATACTAGTAATATTAGATAAGTATAATAGAAAACAACTCTTTGTACAAATACTCACCAGTTTATTGTTGGATCATCTTGTTTAAATCCAAGGGTGCATCTCATATGTTTCCCTCAAGGTATTGTCACATTTCTGTCCCATTGTACAAATATCCCTTTTCACTTCTACTGAACTGACCCTACTTCTACTGAACAGTGCGGTTCCACCATCGTAGCTTAGCAAACAATGTCGAATATGAAACTCCTGGAAATAAAAAAAACATGTAGTTGCTTGTCTTGGGACTGTAGAACAGACTGAAGAGCACAATTTATGTACCATTTAATGCCAGATTGAGCTGGATCAAATCAGGGATGAACTGAAACTCAGGTGCACAGAAACTCACAAATGTTTTGGTAAAGTGCACTATTTATGCTTTTATTCTAAATGATTTACAAATTCTTAATCTTTCCAAACTCAAAAAGCAAGACATTCGAAGAAAATGGTTTCATCCCAGTGGAAGCCACCTCATTCTCTTAATATTAAAACTTGGTCCCTCTCCTTCTTAGATGTTATTTATATGGAGCTCTCTCCGGCTTGGATCAATGTCGTCTACATTAAGTGCCTGATGCAATATTGCAGAGGCTTAGTGTGTTGCTCCTAACGTTCTGTCGTCTCAGATAGTTCCCTGTGTGTGTGTGTGTGTGTGTGTGTCTGTCTGTGTGTTTTTGTTTTGTTTGTTTGTTTTAAGGGGGTCTTGTGCTTAATGTCAATAGCTTTCTATAATGTATAACTAGTTTTGAGTTCCCCGTGACACGTTCTTATGTCTTGGGCCTGCTGGAAATATGCTCCCTGACTGGAAATACCAATAGAATTTTTTTCTCTCTCTAATCTGATATCTTACAGAGTCACAGCATGTTTCTGCTTTGTCTGCACATGTTGAAAGATAAATACAAATTTGATCGCAAAAGAAAAGTGGGGTGAAGTTCTATGTCTTTATACAAAAAGTTTGAGGTCATATATAAGTATATACTGTATATATAGTACATATACAGTATATATAGTATAAGCTAGACATAGCCAGAGTGCAAGGAAAATCCCAAAACTAGTAACAAATCTAAGTATCAAACTATCAGAGCAATCTAGCAAAGTACTAGGGAAATGGAATAGACTGACAAGGAAAACCAGGAACAGGTGTGGATTGTGAGGGCTGCAAGTATTTCACAGTAAGAACAAAGATAAGAAATCATTTTAAAAGGATATTACAAGTTGCCTTTGCAAGCAGCCACAAATGGAAGTCATTTTTGAAAGCGACTAAGATGGGCAATCGCATTGTCCAGTCTGATCTGTTGGATCAGGGGCTTATATCATGCCCTTTTCTGTCAACCCAAAATATTTAGTTTTCTTTACCATTTTCCTATCCATAGATACCCATATTTTTTTTTTAATCGTATCAATAATTTAATAAAGGAATTTGAACATTTTAATCCACTTTTTCAAATTTATATCATTTATCTTTTCAATAGAAAATTGAAGTATTGCATGTACCTGCCAGTATAGTGTTTGTTTTATGTGTGTTTCAGACATTTGAGGGAAATATGAACAGTGAGGGCGTGGTTCACCATGAACTGCAGCACACCATTCTGGCTCGCCACATTCGCTTCATCCCAGTGGACTGGAGCAAGGAGGGACGCATTGGCGTACGTCTGGAGCTCTATGGCTGCTCATACTGTGAGTACAAATACAATATATGTCACTCTATAATTGTGAATTCGATTTGATTTTACCAGCAAATTGTTTTTCACTGTATGTATTAAGAACTATGCAGGTGTTGCAGTAGTTATTACATTTTATTTAAACAAACTAAATGATAAATCATTTAACATTTAACTCTTCCTAGCCCTAAATATACTAATTACAACTACACTACACTTCTGTCACATGGTTGGCTGATCATTGCATAACAAGGACTTTCATAAAAGTAAACCTGTTTTAGTACACATTAACAAATGTGTTGGCCAACTAATAAAAATGTATGAAATCTGTGAGTACAAGACGGCAGTGGCTGTTAGATCCCAGTGCCATGCTATGAGTTTTGAATAACGAAGTTTTGTTATTTGTTTTTGTCTGTCAAATGTTTTATGTTTGTTAGACTGTTAGCAGCCTTTTTGTACAGTCTTTTAATATTGTCAGATCCACTACAACTTGAAAATAAGATGATGCATGCCATGTGTTATCATGACTTAAATTTAGCAATGTTGGTTTGCAGAATATAAAATGGATGACGGAATGTTAAAGGTTGACAAACAGTCCATAGGTTCTTGCACTACTTACAACTGTGACACACATGAAAACAGTGTAACATGGACATTTTGGATCCCAGCTCTGTTCCGTTGGCAGAATACAGAATTTCCTTTTTTCCCTGTCTTCCAGGGGCAGATGTGATCAGCTTTGATGGCCATGGTGTCATCTCATACCGCTTCAGGAATAAGAAAATGAAGATTGCGAAGGATGTCATCTCACTGAAGTTTCGAACCACAGCTAGAGACGGGGTCTTGCTCCATGGAGAAGGACAGCAGGGAGACTACATTTCCCTCGAGCTCCGCAGGGCTCGACTGCAGCTTAGCATCAACTTAGGTAAACTCAACGACTCCTAACGACCCTACAATTTAAATAACTACTCCCAGCAGTTAGTTAGAACTAAAGAAGCCTCTTAAATGGTGAAACATCTTCAAGAAAC
Organism: Hippoglossus stenolepis; assembly: GCF_022539355.2. Classification (NCBI taxonomy): domain Eukaryota; kingdom Metazoa; phylum Chordata; class Actinopteri; order Pleuronectiformes; family Pleuronectidae; genus Hippoglossus; species Hippoglossus stenolepis. The sequence continues at coordinate 829,849 of NC_061493.1, forward strand.
TCAACCAAGTCCAGTTGACCGGTTTTCTAGCACTTGGATATACCATGATCTGGATGACTGAGAATCTTCACAGACAACTTAGGTAGCATTGCTGTAAAATATGTGTGGTTTCAAGGACAGCAATAGCATTACGTATGTCTGGTGTTGGCCACAGACAGCCTGTTATGTTCTGTCCAACTCTTTGGATTTTACCATCTAGTGCTGTCAAACATGATAAACACAACCTGTTCATGTGTGTGTGATTTGCAGGCAGTAACCAGTACGGTTCCATCCAGGGTCACACCTCTGTGATCAGTGGGAGCTTACTGGATGATGACCACTGGCATTCGGTTGTCGTAGAGCGATATCGGAGGAATGTCAACTTCACTCTGGACCATCACACTCAGCAGTTCAGGACCAATGGCGACTTTGACCACCTTGACCTGGACTATGAGGTAAAGACTCCCTAAATATCTAAATATCTAAAAATACAGAGACAAAGATGTGTTTTCAAATTGTTGTGTCCTTGACTTTATTGCTTTTACTTATCCAAACTTAACTTATCTCCTTCTTCATGGACATACTCTTACTGTTAGGCCTGGATTTGTAATAGAAGAGTTCGGTTCAGTTGGGGTCATGTTAACCATTTTGGCACTCTCATAATAGCTAATCAATACTGCTGACAATGTGTGTGAGGAAGATGATGGAGACACTCTGTCGCTGTGTTCTTGGCTACCTTGCTACTGCTTGTCCTTACCAATTAACTCCCATCAGCCCAGACAGAAAACTCTTATGATTTTAAGGAAATAAAAGAAAAAAAATACAATTACATCTTTATGTGACATAATTTTCACGTTAGAGTCACATGAGTCCCCCTTCTCAGCAACCAGTGAACTTTTGCTTAATGTTGAATTTATATGTATGCAGGGACAATATCCCAGCAGATTTATTTATTTGTCAGGCTTCAGTCTAAATTATGTCTTCAAGGTTGGTTAAGTGTTAAAGTTTCAGTCTTTAAGCATGTCTGAAGCAGTCTCTGTGACTGGTGTCACACAGGTGTATCAGTTCAAATTCTCTGTTTTAATTTCTTTTATTATAGGATTATCTGTTTGGTTTTATATCTTTTTATGGAATTTGGAGCTATTGTTATGTTTGTCATTAATGTGACCTTCAAACATACAATGGATATTCACCATCTTGTCCTATGCTGTAAAAAACTATTACATAATTACAAATAGCCGACCAGTTGGACTTTGTATATGACTTAAGCACATAAAAACGTATCTACGAATAATATCAACATAAAAGACAGAAATGCAATGCTTTTAAGTCAGTAAAAGCATTTTTTCAGTCAACTAAAAAAAATGATTTGATTATATATGGAGAGTGTATACGGGTCACAGTTTCACAGTGAATATCACAGAAGGATCTAACCCTTGTTGTCCACGTCGCTGTGCCCTCAGATCAGCTTTGGAGGGGTGGCTGTGTCAGCAAAGCCAAGCTCAGGAGGCAGAGATAACTTTGTGGGCTGCATGGAGGGAATCACCTACAACGGAGACAACATCACAAACCTTGTTCGCAGGAAGAAGGTGGACACGTCCAGCTTCGTAAGACAACTCCCTTTGACTCAGTGTGTGTGTTTGCCTGCATGTGTGGGTGTAAGTAGAATGACACTTTTACCAACTTTGCGCACTTTTGAAATGAAATTTCTGAGGATCTCATGTTTTTTTTAAAGAGAGGGGTTTTATTGCACTAAGAATTATCTGTTCAGGGAAAGTCCTCATCTTGATGGTAACTTTTTCTTAAAGGAGAATATTTCACAACACATGTAATAGCTCTTTAACAAACAGGCTGGAACGCAAAGCCAGTGCTTGGAGATGAAATAGAATGTTCAACCTCAATCTTGTTTAAAAACATGTAAGGGTAAAAAAAAGGCAGTAAGAGAGAAACTCACTTCTCCAAAAGCAGATCAGGAGTCCAAGGAGCATGTCAAATGATTCAACACACACTCTGCCAGGAGGAGAATATGGCTGGAAAGGAAGGAAGGTCAGATAAGTTCGAACATTGGGAACCTTAGAGATACTGCTGGGCAGGTAGGAGTGGCTGGATCTGATATAACAGGACAGTTGCAAAGTGCATCGCAGAAAAAAGGGAAGACAAGACTAATGTAACGTAGATCCATGAGTTTCACGATGGCTCAAACCTGCTCCTCAGCATGTCCAGGTTTTTTAATGAAATGGTACAGTTGTGTGGATCTACAGCAGCTGTGGGTCCAGCACTGACTCAGCAACTACTGCAGTCGTCTGTATCTGCTGATCTAGACATTGTAAAACAAAACCTGTCATGACATTTTCCTTCCCTGCTCTAACATTTCTTATCATCCATATTAATGTAATCTATGTTTGGCGAGGTCAGTACTATTTTGCTGAAAGAATTTCCAGCATTCCTGTATTTTTAGAATACAACGAAAATGAAAACTTAGCAGTGCAAAATTAAGTCAATCTACGACTACAATTCCACAATTCCTCTCTCCTTCTCTCCCACTGTAGCGTAACCTGACTTTTTCCTGCACCGAGTCCAATTCCTTCCCTGTCTTCTTCAACTCTACCTCATTCCTGCGGCTGCCAGGTCAGAGTGACAGTGACACTCTGTCAGTAAGTCTGTCTTTCAGGACATGGAACCCCAATGGGCTGCTAATGTTTACGGCACTGGCTGACGGCTGGGTGGAGGTGGGGCTGACGGAGGGCAAGGTCTCCGTCTACATGAATGTGACACAGAGGAAGAACACACGCATTGACATCTCATCAGGTGAGCTCAGCTCATTGGTCATCAGATTGGAAGTTCAGGAACCTTCAGTTAGTTGAATCAGTTGTCACCTTGTTGCCTGCTTCAATTTGGCTGTTCTCCTGACTGAAGTGTGTTTTTGTTTTCAGGCTCAGGTCTGAATGATGGCCAGTGGCACAGTGTCCATCTGAATGCCCTGGAGAACTATGCAATGCTGACCGTGGATGGAGATGAAGCATCTACAGTCAGAACAGCCATCCCCATTCAAATCCAGACTGCAGGAACCTACTACTTTGGAGGTGACTAGTCATAGATTTCAATTTTGTGGTGGTGGCAGTGCAAGTTTTATTGTCAAGCAGTGAACCAAACAGTTACATAAGTTTCTTTTAGCCAAATGAGAGTTGTTTAAATTAAGTGTGTTACCCCAACACAGTGCCACTTTTCATTTCAATTCAATTTCATTTGTATTGCACCGAAATCCCAACAGACGTTATCTCAAGGCACTTTACACAGTAATGTCGAGACCATACAATATTATAGAGGAACCCAACAATTCCCACAACTAGCAGCACTGCTGACTGTGGAGAGAAAATACTCTTTTAACGGGAAGAAACCTCTAGAATCAGACTCAATGTGGGTGGCCATCATCAACCGGTTGTGGTGACCATCTGCCTCGACCGGTAGTGGGGGCGAGAAAAGCGGCAGGTGGAAAAGAGGGGGAGAGAGACCAGTCACGTGAAAATTATACAAACACAATGTATAAGCAGGATTGATGGGAGTGTAAAATAGGAAGTGTAAGAAGAACTACCACTATAGTTGGGCATCACACGGAGGTCTGTGGCTACATCCACACTAACACATTTTAGTTTTGAAAACAAATCACCTTTGCTTCGTTTGTCAGGCCTCCACACTACTCCGGAGTTAACCAGCCCCGCAGACTTTTGTAAATGCTGCTGGTCCCCTTTTAGTTTGAAAACTCTGGGGTTGCATTTTAGTCTGGATTGGACAGACACTTAGTCATTTGGAAATTACGAAGCAGGTGCCCATGTTCTATTCCTGGCTTTTCATATTCTTTAGTTTCCACTGTTTGAGAATGAGAAAAATGTAAATAAAGGATTGGTCATTTCCCCGCCTGTATTTCTGATGCATCTGTGGAGAAAGCTTTAAACAGTATTTGAACTTTTTGTGGTGTGTGGTGACTAAGATAAACAGATTTTTCATCAATTCCACTGGTTTTAACAATGACTTTTCACGTCCTCTGTTTGTGTCCAGGCTACTTCATGCACACTAACACCAGATCAGCACAGCGCTCCTTCCAGGGCTGTATGCAGATGATCCACATAGACGACCATCTAGCTGACCTCAGGGCTGTGGAGCAGGGCCACATTGGAACTTTTGAAAATGTTAGCCTGGATATGTGTGCCATCATTGACAGGTATACAACTGTAGAATTATAAACTGGTTGAAATAAAATAAGAGGAAGCACAAGGAAGTTACCAAGTGGGTAGTTCTGCTGTCCCATTAGCAAATGTGGGTTGGAAACTGGTTCCTGTTGTCAATGACAAACTTGCTGCTGGGAGAACTGGAACCTTTTTCCCAATGGGCTGCAACACAAATTGGTTCCCCTGGCTCAATATGTAAAAGGTTAAACAGCTCCACCCACACACGCACACTATTTATGTCTTTGTATCCATATTGATTAAAACAGTTGACAGTTACTGACCTGTTTTACATGAATTAAGTGTTGATTACAAAATATAAAAGTGTGGCTGAACAGATCAAAGCAAATTAGTTTTAATCCTGAAGGCTTCAAATATTTGTGGTCCAGTACAAACAGTACAGTACTACAACAGTGGCAGGCTGATGACATCATCAACCTAATGTGTGTTATTTAGTAGGATAATATTGTATAGCTTCAATTTGTGTTCTGGTTTGATCAGAAAGTCCAATACACCAATTGAAGCATCAACGTCTGAGATTATCTCAATCCTACAGATTTTTAATAACGAAAGATCAACCAAAAGAAAAAAGTTCTGTTTTTACTGTTGTACTGTCCAGTTGCTAAATTCAAATGTTATAAATATATATATATATACAAATGTATTTATTGAGTCCATATTCACAAATCAAAATTTGCCTAATAGGGCTTAACAAGTGTAACATCCTCTGCCCCTAACACTCGACAAAAAATACCATTTTTAAAAAGTTTGGATTTTAATTTCTCACTCTCTGTTACCTGTTATTACAAAAATATATAGCCATTCTTTAGAGTGTAGCTCCTTATTGATCCCGTGCAGACCTGGTATTAACATCAACCCTGAGAGATCTGATCACAAGTGGTCAGCGTTAAGCACAGGTGTGAACGTAACCAAATGTGTCCTCAATGCGTCCAGAGATCCGATCACTAAAACCAGATTTGGAGGTGGCCCATGTGGCAACATTATTTATGCTGTGTGAACGCAAATGTATCCTGGGCCTCATATTAAGGACCGCCTACTCAGCTCACATTCTCTAACCTGCTCCAGTTTCACAATGAATCAAACCTATTTTTATGCTTCTCAGTGACAATACGTTGATATTTTGTGACCACTGCCACAATATCAACACAAACAAACCACCTAAACTAAAATAATTGATGCTTTTTTCAAATGGGCAAAATCTTTTGTCATTTGTCTCTGCATCTCAGCATACAGAGTGAGAAAGTGAGTTTCGGTCACAAGTGGTCACAGGAGGTGCATTTTAATGCCAGGATGTGAACATCTGTACTTAAAGCTGTCCACTTAAAGCTGTGTTTCTCAAACTGTGATAAACCTCATTCAATCTGTATTTTAATTGTGTAAATAACATTTAGAATATAAAATTATATAGTTATAATTCGTGTGTAGGTGTTTTTATTTGACGTATTCTTCTAGAAATCCTTATCGTTAATTTAAACGTTGTTTAGCACATGATTCTTATAACGTGTTGCACAAACAGTATGTGATGGTCTCTAGAGGGGACCTGGTGGTGGATTCTCAGTCAAAAGTTGGAATGATTTTTTACACCCACTCCTTCCCCTATTTATCTGTGTCATAAAAGGTGTGTTCCCAACCACTGTGAGCACGGCGGTCGCTGTTCTCAGACGTGGGACACATTCAGCTGCAATTGTAGTGGCACTGGATACACTGGAGCTACCTGCCATACCTGTAGGTGCTCTCTCTCATACACACACAAACACACACACACTGTATATTGTATGCACACCATCTAAAGTTGTGTGTTGTGTCTCCTCCGTAGCGATGTATCAGCAGTCCTGCGAGGAGTATAGGCACCTGGGGAAGAGCTCAGGGAGCTACTGGATCGACCCAGACGGCAGTGGCTCTCTTGCCCCCTTCAGAGTCAGCTGTGACATGACAGGTGAGATGTTCAAGTATCGCCAACTCTGGATACGACAGTAAAAGGGTCTATTTCCTGGAGTATCTCTTGTTTCTGCTTGTGACACAAACATGAGTTCATCTTTCAGCACTTATCTTCAACAGCTGCACATCAGCAAACATACTGCATAGTGCAAGTTGATCTTTCCTGAAGAAGGTGTGGAGGCATTGATGGCATGTTTTTTTGTTTTTTAGAGGAAAAGGTCTGGACCACAGTAAAGAACAACCTGTCTCCTCAGACTTCAGTCAACAATCCAGACCAGGAAGGGAAAGCAGTGCTGCAGATCACTTACAATGTGACCGATGAACAGGTACACAATGACCACACACTTACTTTGACCTACTTCAACTACTGCATATGTGCCTGTGGTGGTACAGCTATTAATAATCATAATAATCTATAGATTGCTTTTTAAAATCCTCTCAAAATATAGATATTGAGGATATTAAAAAACTATTTAAAAATCGACAATGCAACCTGGGGGAATAAAGAGCCCTATAAATAAAAGGCAACACAGGTTCTTTCTCAAAGGGGTTAGCAGAGTTAAAGAACATCACTAAAAGTATCGTTTGTGAGGTAACTTATTAACAATCTATGAAAACATGATGATTGGCACTAAATTATCTGTCAAAATTAATTACTGAGTGCCCCAGTCCACTATCGTGTCCAGCCGGTGAGACCTTGGCTCAAGGAAATTGTCAGCTGTGTTGTCCACGGCGCCCAATCTCTTCTCCACACAGGCCACTCCTGGGTCATCGCCCACTCCCCCGATGTACCAAACTGTCTGGGGAGACAAATGTCAACCGCCAGTATCCCGTGGATATACCAACCCAGTTCCCCCCCCCTGCCTGGCCCTGCAGCCAGCCCTATGGTGTCCACTGCATTAGGGAATGAAAATTACTTGCGGATTTCTTCGGCGGTAATGACCACGGCCAAGACTGGAGTATTCACAGAAAACGAACATGGGCTGCTGTGTTCAAGCAGTTTGTGGCAACTTGTCCTCTGGTCTGTGGGTTCTGCCATGGTTCTTACATGGCTGCATGCCCGCCGTTGGTCCCCTCTCAGTCTCTCTCTGGTTCCCTGCTGCATCTACATGCTCGCCATCGGTCCCTCTCAGTCTCGCTCTGGTTCCCTGGTCAGGGTCGTTCAGGGGCAGTAGGATAAAACACAATTTCATGCAATAAAAAAATCAATAAAGCAAAACAGTTGAACCAGAATAAAAATAGCTTAAAAGACACCAATATTATAAAACATATCATTTTAAAATGGAGCAACTTAAAAATATGTTAAGACGACTATAACACTGAAACCTGATACTTCGCTATGTTGTGGTTGAGCAGTTGCAGTTTGTAAGACAGATGTTTACCATAGAGGGTTACCTCAGCATTAAGCACACAGGAGACAGAGCATTGATTCCAGCTATTTTATGGCTGCTCGCAGTATACAACACAAAAAGTCCACGCCACTGTTACTTATAGTAATAGGATACAACCACACAAGAGAACATGTAAATACAAGTCTGTCATCCATCCATTCACTTATTCATCCATTTTCTACCGCTCATCTGGTGTCGGGTCGAGGTGGCAGCAATGCTTTCCAGCTCCTGCGTGAGGGCCTGAGACACCTGGCCAGATGAGAAATATATTTTCTCCAGTGGATTCTGGGTCTACCGTGGGGTCTTCTCCCAGTTGAATGACTGGAAACTTCCAATAGAACACACCCAAGATGCATCCTGCTTAGATGCCCTTTTGAAATGGCCTCTTCTCCGAGCTTCTCCGAGCTTCTCCGGACTCTGTCTGTAAGGATAAGCTCATCCAACATAAAGGAGGAAACCCATTTCGGCTGACTCTCATTCCAGCTGCTTTACATAATCACAGATATTATCGTAATCGAGGGCCATATCGTGTATCGTATTGCATTGTTACCCTGCGATTGCCACCCCTACTTAACACTTCACACTGCTGGGGGAGACGGACTGATGACGCCAACAGAATCTCTTTGTCTGCAAAAAGCAGTGAGTCGAATCTCCCATCCTTGAAGATCACACATAGCATTTAAGACAATGGAAACCCATGTTTGACTCCCTCCCAGGAATATCAACACAACTCTCACTGTGGTTGCTGAGTTAATGGTTCATCTTAGCTACCATACTCCCACTGTGCCCACCAAGACCCCCCCACTGACACAGTTGTAAGCCTGAAAGCAGATTGGATGAGCAAACTCCCATGACCCCTATAGTAGTTAAAACATGTTTAGTATGACTGGGTATCGTCTGAATTACGATGAAAATGTACAGTGTTTCCTGATAATGTTTCTTAATGAAAGCATATATATATATATATATCGTAAATTTAATTGGGCTAGGTATTGTATAATTAATGTTGTTGAAACAAGAAATGTTTCCTCCACAGCGCAATTTCATATTTATTTAAAGAACACACATAAATATTCTTTGTCTGCTGTTGTGTGTGTGTGTGTCCAGGTGTTGTCAGTCACTGGCAATGCAAAGTACTGTGAACAGTATGTAGCGTACGCCTGCCGAATGTCCCGTCTGCTCAACACTCCAGGTAAAATGATTTATCAACAGCAGAGAAGTCACAGCTTCATCTGTTTTTCTGTGTATCAGTGTACTATTAATACTACAGGATAACAGGTTAAAAGCCTTTCATAGGAGCAGGATATTTTCAAATTAAACGTGTAGTTTGAAAAATCAGTACAGTAAAAGCAAAAGTAAAGGGACACTGTGTTACTTGTTTGACCCACAGATGGCACCCCGTTTACCTGGTGGGTAGGAAGAGCCAATGAGAGGCATTCCTACTGGGGCGGTTCTGGACCAGGGATACAGAAGTGTTCCTGTGGTATCGAACACAATTGTACTGACCCCAAATACTATTGCAACTGTGACGCCGACGTGCGCTCCTGGTAAGTGGACCAGTGCTCTGCAGCTCAGCTGAGTTAGTGAAGGTCACAGAGTTTGTATGCTACTTTACCTTCATTAAAGTAGCTGTACAGTTGCTAAGAGCCAGCAGCAATCATCTTATTAGTGCGTTATTATGGATTCTGTCCCCCTTTTTATCTATGTTGATTGTTTTTTAGTTCACTATATTTCATAGTGTACAAGGGGTTATTTGGAAGTAAAAGCTAAGGCAAATATCAAAATTATGTCTGTCCATTAAACCTGAATTACATGTTTTGCACTGCTTGGACTCGTTATTACCTATTTTATATACATATTGTCCCACACACTGGAAATGTAAAAATGGATGTACCTTTGCACTGTGAATATATGCAGGAGGGAGGATGCAGGCCTGTTGGTGTATAAAGACCATTTGCCAGTCAGTCAGGTTGTGGTTGGTGATAGGAGCAGAGCTGGATCTGAGGCCAAACTGACAATCGGGCCACTCAAATGCCATGGGGACCGTAAGTGTCACACACACACACACACACACACACACACACACACACACACACACACACACACACACACACACACTATAGTAGTAATCTATAGTTATTTGGACACCTATTGGCTGATTGATACAGTCTGTAGCCGTGTGAGGCCCAGCTACAATGTCCTTACAAAGACAAAATTGGTCCTCATAGCTATAGAAGGAAATGTACACACAGAGACCATGAGCTATTTTCTTTGATCAGTATTTGAGCAATATTGTGTCCTGCTGTTTTTTTGTGAAGGAAACTACTGGAATGCTGCATCCTTCGGCAGCCCTGCCTCCTTTCTTCATTTCCCGTCCTTCAGAGGGGAAACCAGCACTGACATCTCCTTCTACTTTAAGACTTCCTCCACTCATGGAGTCTTTCTAGAGAACCTCGGAACCACCGACTTCTTGCACATTGAACTAAAAGGTGTGTCTGAGTGCACACTGCACACGATTTTAGAAGCTTTTTTAAGTAAAAAACTCAATCAGATCAATATGTGCTCTCTGCAGTCATTGCAGTAGTGTGATTTGATGCACATCAGTGAAAAGTACATATTTTTCCTAGAGATGAAAAAGATATCATCACTTCACTGTGATTAAAACTATAACCAAGTTAGCTCCCTCAGAATAGTGTTTTATCTGGTCAGGATTTTTCATATACAGTTTAAGGGCTAGGTTGTTGAAGGGATTGACGCTAACCGAGGAAAGGAGAGATGTAAGTAAAAGAAAAAGAAATGTGTTTCTTTCAATTTTAGTTTTTAGCAACAGTATAAATTATAATAACAAGATGATTAATGAGATATGACAGGGAAGTACTAAAAAACAAGACAACACAGTAAAGCTTAAATATTGCTATTGTCTGCTTTTCACTCTGGTGTTGTCAGGGGCCTCGGTGGTCTTCTTCTCTTTTGACGTGGGCAGTGAGCGGGTGGAGCTCAGTGTGCGCTCACCGGTTCCTCTCAACGATGACCAATGGCATCGTGTTGAGGCTGAGAAGAACATCAAGGAGGCGGCACTGCAACTCAATGGACAGTACAGAGAGATCAGACCTACCCCCTCAAAGGGACACAAAAAGCTGGAGTTCTACAGCGAACTATATGTTGGTAAGAGACACACAAAAACACACATAAACAGGGCGGAGGGACAGAGCAGACAGAGCTGGACCAGCATCAGCGGGGGTCATCAGCAGTGCTGGATAATGGAGTGCTCAGACCATCAAGTTGGAAAACGCTTCATCCATTGTATTTTGTGTTTTATAAGTCATATAGACAACATATATAATTTAGTAGATATGTAAAGCACTGCACTCTATAAAGCTCCCTTAGCTGTCGTTGTTCTTACTGTGCAACTAAACCTGTAAGTCCATATGACATCTAGAGTATACCCCATGAGTCCACCATTCCATTCAGCTTATGTAGAACTCTGCAGTTCTAAATAATGACATTGCAATTAAAGCTATATCTGCATTGCATGGCAGATGACAGCAGAATTAAAAGTAAACAGTGTTGGCAGAAGTGCATCAACTGTCACAGGAACAAATGTCCAAGTTCACCTGCATGAACATGATTTAAACAAGGGTTGAGTCTTTGAATAGCTATACTTCATCGCTCTAACTGAACTAATATGTTTTATATCTTATTTCGCAGGTGCCTCAAGTGGTCAGAGGGGTTTCTTGGGCTGCATGCGGGCTCTTAAGATAAATGGTGTGACTATTGACCTGGAAGGGAGAGCAAAAGCGACTCCAGGGGTGAGTCCAGGCTGCCAGGGCCACTGCAACAGCTATGGGATGCGCTGCAGGAACGGAGGGAAGTGTTTGGAGCAGTACAACAGTTACTCCTGTGACTGCTCACTCACTGCTTACGATGGACCCTTCTGCACAGAAGGTACAGCCTCAAACACTGAATCAGATAACATTGGATCAGATTAGATGACTTCATTGATTAGATTCGATGCAACATTTGTACAGTGTTTGAATTAACCTTGCTGCTTCTGCTGGTGTGTGTGTGTGTGTGTGTGTGTGTGTGTGTGTGTGTGTGTGTGTGTGTGTCTGTGCCTGCATGCATCCATGCGTGCACTTTAGATGTTGGTGGCTACTTTGAAACAGGGGCCTCGGTGCGTTATGACTTCTTGCCGGAGGCGGGACATTTTGCATTGAGAGAAGGGAAGAGCCTATCTGGTGTTAGTGTCCCTAGTGAGGCCAACCTGACACAGGAGGAGCTGGTGTTCAGCTTCAGTACCTCCAGCACTCCCAGCATCCTGGTCTACATCAGTTCCAGGACTCAAGACTACCTGGCTGTGGTGCTAAGGCACAATGGTGGGTTTATCAACATACTTTTAATTTCTTCATCAAAGATTATAAAAAGATATATATATTGAACTGCTGTTACACTCACCCTATTAAAACATTATTTCCAGGCACTCTCCAGATCCGCTACAGTCTTGGGGGGCTAACAGAACCTCACACCATTGACGTTGACCATCGTAACATGGCCAATGGACAGCCACACTCTGTCAACATAACCAGGAACTTAAGAGAAATACGACTCCAGGTTAGTACTTTCTGCCACTGTATCATGTATGGTGCAGATTTGTGCAAAACAGTGTATTGGTTGATTTATGAATATCAGCCTCATGTTTGTATGTACATATATGGATCAAGGTGTGTAAGCTACCAGTGTTAGCTTAGCCACTGAAACCTCTAAATCTCACTGATCAGCATCATGTGCAACAGTTCTTCATGTTTAGATGAAGGTTTCAGTATTTCTCATGTCAGTCTCTAAAACGCTAATAAGTGTATTTCCCAGGATGTTAGTAAATTATGTGATGAGTGGTTCTTGGTGTCACTGGTCCATTCCTCTTTCCATATTCTCCAGCTGGACCACTACCCAGTGTACACATACACTCTGCCTGAGGCCTCGGACACCCAGTTCAACTTGATAAAGAGTATCTTTCTCGGAAAGGTCTTTGGTAAGTGTGTAAATGATTCGAAGAATCACCTCAGGGGTCACGTGGGAATGACAGTGATGACATGTTTTTTATTTGTATGGTTTTGTTTAAACTACAATTTAACAGGCGACTGTGACTCAGGGGGTAGAGTGGGTCATCCTCTAACTAGAGGGTCAATCCCAGTTAAGCCCATTCTGCATGCCATTCTCATAGGAAAAAGTACTGTCCATAGTTGCACTGCATGAATGGGTGAATGGCCAAAAACTGAACTGTAAAGCGCTTTGAGTGTCATCAAGTCTAGAAAAGCACTGTGTAAATACAGACTATTTATCAATTATATAATTTTTTACTGATCATTGTTAAATCCATTTTTATTCCTGGAAATCATCTTGCCATCACCCTATTTTGGAAACCAATATCATAAAGAATAAAGTCTGATGTGTCAGCATGTGCACACACAGTAAGGACAGACAGTACAAGGTCCAACCCAGAAGTGTCCTTCACAGTGATTCTGAGTGAATCCCATGTTAATCATGATTCTGTAATTAGTGTGCTTTGGGCACCTTCTCCTGTTATAGAAATGAATATGTTCCCTCCTATAGACCAGCTTTATTTCATTGTAAATTGTTTTGCATGCAATAACACTAAATACATTATTCTAATAATGCAAACAATGTGTAATAGTTTTATGTATTGTAAGTATTGACAACATTCTCCATCTGCTCCTGAAAACTTTCTGAGACTTCACTCATTGTGTGATCTGCTGTCTTTCTTGTAGAAACTGGACAGATTGACCACATCCTAATCGAGCGCTACAACACGCCAGGCTTGGTGGGCTGTCTGTCAAGAGTTCAGTTTAACAGTGTGGCCCCTCTGAAAGCTGCACTACGCTTGGGCCTGGCAGCACCTGTCACCACCCATGGGATTTTGGTCCCATCCAATTGTGGAGCCTCACCCTTGACCATCTCCCCCATGGCCTCAGCTAGTGACCCCTGGCACATAGAAGCAGGTTGAGACACAAACAGATTTTCAAGCAAAATTCCAAATTTAAAGTCCAATAGAAAAGATAGTTTGTACATAATAATTGTTTGTCCACAGCTGGAGTTGTTTTCCCTTTCAATGAGGACAAAGCCAGTGGTGATGGAGTGGATCGCAACTTTGTCATAATTGGAGGTAAATCTTACACAATTTTGTCTCCAGCAGAAAATGATGACTAGTGCCCCCTATTATCGTAAAGTAATTTAGCATTTCGGTGCATTCACAAAGTTTTCAGACTTTTCACTTTTTACATTCACCTCATTATGGGAAAAGGGAAAACAGATATTTTGCTAAGTTAATATACTGTGGCTGAGGGGTAGAGTGGTCGTCCTCCAACCAGAAGGTCTGTAGTTCAATCCCAGTCTTAACCCATCTGCGTGCCAATATGTCCTTGGGCAAGATGCTGAACCCTGAATTGCCCCTCATAGAGCAATAAAGTGCTGCTAATAGATGCACTGTATGAATGTGTGTGTGAATGGGTGAATGGCAAACTGTACTGTAAAGAGCTTTGAGTGGAAAAAGACTGGAAAAGCGCTTTATAAATACAAACCTTTTACCATTTATTTTAAAGAATAAACCGAACATTTACATTGTAAGTACTAAAAGACACTTTGCTATGTTACTTGAACTTTAGCTCAGGTCCATCCTATTTCTCTTCATCATCTGTGAGAGGTTTTTACACTTTGGTTTGAGTTCATTTGTCCGTTCATTTGTTAATCATGTCCTATTCTATTGATTGGACATTATTTGGAAAGACACATACCATCTATACTGTCTATATAAGGTCTCACAGCTGACAAAGCCATGAGGTTGAAGGAGCTGCAAATATGCTGGATTGAAGATTCCTAAGAGCCACAGTGGCCTCCATAATTCTTAAAGGAAGAAGTCTGGAACAAAACGGACTCAAATAGAGGCGGTTCTTGATAACAGGTGACCAAGAACCAGATGGTTCCTCTGGCTGGTCTATTCAAGCTGTTTTTTCTTTTAGTTTTTTAAAATATTATGCACATCGATTTGGGGGATATCAGATAGGGTTGAGATTATTGGACTTTGTAAGGTCCTTTACTACATTTCCTCTGGAACATATTCTGTGATCTGTGATTGGACACAACTCATAATGCTTATCAATTGCAAAGAGCCCTAATAGACAAAAGAAAAATACAGTTGTGCCTAATCAAAACAGATCTAGAAATGGCTTGTGTTATGAAAATGTTAAACGGGCAATCACTTAGGTCAGTTTACTTATGATGATGAGAAGAACTACTCAGCTAGTGACAAGTTGTAGTCCTGTATAAACTCTTTTAAGATGCATTAAGGGGGTGGTGTTTTTTTAGCATTGACCCTCAGTGTATTTGGGACTAAAAGTCAGGATATGCACCAGTCACCTCTCAATCCATTTGTCTCTTGAGAGCACAGATTTAAGAAAATCAGATTGTAAGATTTAACTTACAGATCTGTCATTATAAATTGCTTGATTTCTTTGTTTCCAGGCATCATCTCCATGGTGATCTTCATTGTCCTTTGCATCATGGTGTTTATGATCCGTCATCTGTTCCGCCATAAAGGCTCCTACCACACTAATGAGGCCAAGGGAGCAGAGTCAGCAGACTGTGCCGATGCTGCGATCATCGTCAATGACCCGGCCTTTACTGAAACCATCGATGAGAGCAAGAAGGAGTGGTTCATCTGAACCCCTCCCAACAACATGGACACATGACATTAGGATGTATGTAGTTTTCTAAGCATAGGCAGTTGTAGTGAGGTGACCCCCGGTGGAACCTTGAGGATGTGCCGAATGGTTTATTCAAAACTTTATGGACAATGGCATTACAAAATGGGTATGAAAGCACAGGGGAACGCACTGCCTGGCAGAGCCAATGTTGAAATGTGGAACGGTTTATTTAAACTTTATTTACAATGGACAGGATGACAGCCTTCATGGTTCAGAGAACAGTGCCATTAAGTTACAGGCCATGGATAAGTGAATGTGTTAGCCTTCCTTTTATTTTTTTATCAATTATAATTTAATTTCAATTGAACTTTTGTTATTTATTAATATTTGAGTAATATATTTTTTCATTTATTTATTTCTATAGATTGATATCTGTAGGCCTTTGTGCAGTGTGCTAAAATATCAGATTAGAAGATGATGGCATTAATGGTAATAATAAAACTTATTCATCTATTAATGCCAATAATCACTCATATCTGTAGCAATGCTTATTAATTGTAGGGGGAGTTTACATTATGTCTAATCATTTGCATTACTTTATATTAATTCCAGTTGAGTTTAATTTGAGCCTTAAGACTGAAACAGTGTGTGTGTGTGTGTGTTTGTGTGCGCGCGCGTGTGTGTGCTAGTGCATGAGTGCACACTGACTGGCCTTCTTGCCTGTAGAGGAGATGTAGCCATGACAAATGACTACATCATTTAGACTAAGACCTGAGGGAAAATTGGAAACACCACGCTTCTATTTATTTTTGCATCTACATAAATGACAGTGTCTCTTAATGACTTTTTATCATTGATTGTTGAAACTTACTGATGCATCTTTTATTTGACTGTTTTTGGTGCCAAATGAGTTGCGGCTTTTGAACAAGGAATGATGTCCTGTCAGTCCACAAGAGGTCAACTTGCTGTTTTGGTTAGGTTAGACAAGATGTTAATATTATTATCATAACTATGTTCGTACATCGAGACTGGTGGGGAATAAGTTTAGCTTAATGCTAACTGCTAGCCTAACTCCACCTCGCGAGCCTAACTCCATCACAAGTAATCATTTCCAACAACTTAAAATTTCCTTATTGTCTGTTGTTTGTTGGCAAACTCCATCCAAGAACCAGCTTTGCTAACAGTAGAGATAAAACAGGGCTCCAACCTGACAACCCTACTGTGAGGACAAGACTGTTTTGTTTTGGTTGGTCAAAAGATATCTCCAAACATGATGTCTCCTTTCTATTTCTACACAAGATATTGTGTTAAACACGGCTGTGAGTTGTTGAACAGGCACATTATCAGAGCCACTTGCACCAGCCCCGAGACAAGTCCAACAGAGACCCAACCCCTTGGGTCAATTGAGGAAAAAAGAGTCATGTGCAAGTCTGTACTCTCAGACCAATCTTGGGCACACAGCTTGGGCATAGACTTGTGAGCACACATTTGCAAGCTGAGCACAGATTCACACGTGGCTCTTTTCTTTCTCAACAGACTTAAGTGAACTCTGGTTTTGAGATAAAATGGGGTCAAATGACAAAAAAGCTAAATTGATATAAATTCACTCAATTAAGTCTTATATATGTATTATGTATCACTATGGGATATTATCAATACCTACCATTGTAAATGACAGCTTAAAAGAGTAGATGTGATACTAAAGAATATGTGAGAATTTTTACAAGCCATTGATGAGCAGTAGAGCAGTGTAGAGTCGGCACAGAACAACTCTGCCATGCCGGTCGGGTAAAAAGCTCCTCAATTTCAAATATTGACGACACACAGTGGAGACATTTAATAGGTTTGAACCTTGTCTTGTTTCACTTGTGATGGAGTTAGGCCAGCAGCTTCACCATGCTCCCAGTCTCTGTGCTATTCTGGAGTAAACACATCCTGAACATTTTGGTACTGGATGAGAGTTGATGAAATTTGCCTGTCCACCTCAAACAACTGACTAGGGAAGTGTTCAGTGTTCATTATGTTGATTTGTCCTAAGTTTTCTTTGTTCTCTCTGAGCTGCAGGTGTACTGACTTTGGGGCTAGATAGTATGGCATGTGACTGAGACCAGCTCCGTTGTGATAGAGAGCAGCTACAAGAAGACTTGGCTGACTCAGTTCAGGATACTTCTTTTAAAAACTTGAGCTATGTATCTGATTTTGAAGTAGTAAGATGAGGTTTCTTAAAAAGAATGTTTGTTACACACATATAAAACTACGGCTTACATCCTGACATTTGATTGTATTGCATCTGTATACTATTGACTGCACTGCTGTGTAATGGCATGTTGTTTGACACTGAATGACTCACATTTCTGATTTGATATGCTACTCTAGAATCACATAGCTTTTTCTTCATGTTATATGTATAAAACCTTGCCTAACTGTTCTTCTTTTTATAGCTGATTTCTCATTCTTTGTGCTTTTCTCATTGTCTTGAAATTTCGCCTTGAAAGACCAGTAAAACATACAGTACAAATCTTACACTGGCTGCTATGCAATTTTTGACCTCGCACAACTGGATCCAGTTGATTGACATTTAGGAGAGATGTCAGAGTGGGAGTTGGGGGTTGTCGGTCTGTGAAGAGAGGTTATCAAAGATAAAAAAGACAAATATAATTATAATCTTAATTGTCTTATATGTCCATATTTCAAGCTTGGGACCGTTAATTAACCAATAAAGATGAGTTGTTTTGATTTAGCATTTGTTATTCATCACAATTTGGATGCCACTTAAGGTCCCCAGACACAGAGTCATTGTTCTTGGCCCCATATGTTTTGTCCTTTAGTCTTGGCTGCATTTCTTTAGCTCATATGCCATTTTGTGCTATCACATTAAAATTGCATGCAAAAGCTTACGTAATAGCCAATTATTGGCTGCTTAAGCAGGGGCCTGCACTATGAAGCAGGATTTCTAATCGAGGTAACTTCACGTTTAACTCTGGGTTTTTAGTGTTTGAAAGCTAGCTCATTTCTGACAGAGGTAAATCAACAAAGTCACTTCCGCTGCTATTCTAATCTGCTCTGGAGGAGGTTAAGCGATCCTACTACTTACCAATCCAAAACCAGTGTCGTCATTCTACAGGATCCTATTTGTCCAGTGTAGAAAGAATGAAGGGAGAGTTTGTCATAAAAAATAAATTGATCATAAGAACTTTTAAAGCTTCATTCTAATTAAAGAAATATTCTTTGTTTCCAGCAGAATTCCAGACAGTGTTTCTGATTTGACTCATTCTATCACTGCAGCTCAGAACAACTAGGTACCACTTTCCTTTTTCCTTTCTGCCATTTTTTATATCCTACCATTGTCAAGGTCAGGTGCATATGTTATGCTATTGATACAGTAGTGTTGAGGAGCAACAGGTTTTCTCCTGCAGAAAGAGGAAAAGAGGAAAGAGAATGTGCTTTTCCATCACATGGAGGAACTTCTAAGCCTACATGCTGCAATGCAAGACTTCAAATCCAAACTGCTCTACAATGCTTCTATGTTCATTTTAGGTTCAGCTCCTTTACAGTTATGTTCTGCAAAATTACAGACATTTACCATCAAATCTGGAGTATTTTGGACAAGACTCTGCAGCTTGTCCAAAAGTCTGCAGCACTGACAAGAAAAGAGATCACCTCTTCCTGGCTTCCTGTTAGATTGAGAATTTTTAATTCTCCTCACCTACAAAGCACTTAATGATATGGCACCATAATACCTAATAGAGCTCATAGTAGCATATCACCCCACTAAAGCAATGCGCCTCCAGACGTCAGGCATACTTATCCTTTAAGTCTCCAAAAGTAGAAAGACCCTTCAGCTATCAAGATCCTCTCTTGTGGAATCATCTACCATTTTCGGTTTGGGACTCAGACACCCTCTAGTTCAAGAGAAGACTTAAAACCTTACTATACTATACTTGCTACTATAGGTCTAGATTTTCCAGGGACACATGACACAAGTAAATTCGCTTTCCTCCTCTCCTTCTTCATCACATAAATGTCTCATCAATACATGTTATTGACTTGATATCTTCCCGGGAGTCCTTGCTTTTTATTGTTGCAGATCCAGAAACGCAGCTACGGCCACATCGTCGATAATGGAGGCAGCTCATTGTAGATTATGATTACGTAAAGTATAGATTGCTTGGGTATACAATATGCCTATACTCGCAAATTTTACCATTTCAGTCAGACAACGTTCAAATGTTTATTGCAACAGTAGAACAGGTTAGTGTTTGGTGTCTAGGCTCCGACTTAGTCACTCCCCCCGATACGAGATGATGGGAGTGATGAGCAAATACTGTCTAGAATTATTGCGAGTTTATGTTAGACACTGTCCTTGCGCACAAATCAGTGGCGGCTCCGGACAAATTTCGGTCAAGCCAGCCGACACTCCCATCTCTGTGGTCAAATCAGCCGACACTGAAATTCTACTGCACCCATATATTGACATTTATGGTAAACACATTCAAATGCCCCACAACAGGAATCGAGCAACAGAGTACGTTAGTAGTAAGTTAGCGGAACATACGTGTGACTACGTTCGGTTTTCAAAATAAAGTGTTGACATAGAGCATATACACAATGCATAATTGAAAATAATATTGATTGGAATATATTCACAAGAAGTATACAACATCTTACCTGTGTAATTTTTATGAAGAGCATTTTTACTGTATCAATTAAGAGATTTTACAAAATAAAAGTCCAACATTTGTTAGCTTCAAGTAGCTAATTTCTGGATATTTGAGATGCTATAAACATAATTTTCTCAATAATTCCAGAGAGTGACTGATATATTTGTGTTCAGGATTTCTCTGACTATGCACATACTGAAAATCAAACATTTTTACTCTATAAATTAAGAGATATTACAAAGTACAAGTCCTACAATTGTACCTTCAAATTGCTTATTTCTGGATATTTGAAGTGCTATAAAAATACTTCTCTCAATAATTCCAGAGAGTGACTGATACGCTTGTGTTCAGGAACTCTCCGACTATATATCAGAAAATCAAATATTTTAACTGTATAAATTAGGAGATCTTTCAAAGTAAAAGTTCAACATTGGTACGATCAAATCGCTACGTTTCTTGATATTTGATGTGCTCAATGATTCCAGTCAATGAGTGATATATTTGTGGTCAGAATATCTCTGACTTCATATATTCTGAAAATCAAACATTTTTACTGCATCAATAAAGATATTTTACAAAGTAAAAGTCTTACATTAGAAATAGCTCAATTACGAAATCTTTGAGGTGCTGTAAAGGCACATAATAAAATATAATCACACACATCATTTCTGTGACAATGAATGATGCATAAACGTTCAGAAAAAAATAAAAGATTAAAAAAAGTAGTTTTTTTACCTTAACCATGAGATAAAAATTTTAACTAGCATGTCCGCCGTTTTGTTAGTCGTCATATATTCAAAAGAACTGCCCGTAAACCCACACAGGTACTATAACCCAAAAGATCTGGTAGTAAAATTGATTAATATGGCATTATTCCATCCCGGATATTACAGATTTAAATCCAAATCAGGTGAATGAAGCCATTTTTATGTTATATAACGTACTGTAAATGTTGAACTCCAGAATAGCACCCAAGACAATAAAACGCAAGGGATAATGGACAAAAGCCAGTGGGATCTGAAAAAGATCTGTTTTCAACGGAGACGGCTTACCAGACTGGACGATTTTGTACATACATACAAGATCACCCTGAATGCCCTTCTAAGGGAATACACTGACTCTATGAAGAGGAAGAAGAAGGTAAAAAGTTGAAGCTCTTATATATATCGTATACATGAAACTCCTTGGATTGTTGACTTTTTTCCCAAAAAACAAGTCAAGTGAAATGTACTTCAGCAGTGCAGGTGCTAAACTATTGGCATTGATTCACTCTGTTTGATTAACTTTAGACACATTGGGTGGATTTGGAGCGGTGAAAGCAAAGAAGCAGAAGAGTCGAGGAGTTTATGTGTCACCCTTCAGCAATCCTTTTGTTTTCAAATGGCAAAAGAAAAAGGTAAACATTTATTATGCTAACCATTATCATTCCATGTGTTAATAGCTTAAAAATGTAATAGATCAAATGTTTTGGTCATACAGAATATGTTTGTTTTTCTCAGAGCACGCAGAAAAAAAAAGAAAGGGGTGTCAACACGCTATCAAGATCATACTCCATCACAGGTAATAAATTGTGGCATAGTTACACAAAGACAGGAAGCTAATCAAAAGCATTAATTTACAACAGCTGTAAATCAAAAGCTTATTGTTGCCTTTTGTGCGTTAAACACTTCCGTGACTTAGTGAATTGCCATGACATGCAATTACCAATAGATATTTCACCATGTTGGTGGTATGAAAGTATATAATTAAAAGCTTACATTAATATTGCAATTTTTATATCTAGAACCCAACAGACAAGGTCACTTCTCAAGCCCAATCCATATCTGACATGACAGGCCATCATGAGGAGGATACACAGGGAAGCTTCACTCAAAGTACAGTGGATGCTCCATCACAGGTGAACTTACTGTTCAAGTGTTATCAATACATTCAATGCAATAAATGTATCTGTAATGTAACTTTTACATTTCATTCAGTGCACATATTTATACATGGTGTGTTTCTCTAAATGACAGAAAAATATATAATTACAGAAAATGTCATCATAAAATAAGCAATACTGTAAAATAAAGGAGGGAAGACTCAAAGGTAGAAAAGGAACCAAAAGTACAGTTAGAGATATATAACGCAAAAAGGTGAATTGAAGATTAATACAAGATGAATCAAAAGGAAATGGAAAGAAGGAAGGAAAGCTAAGAAGTGCTTAATAAAAGTAAAAAAATATTGAAAGAAGGCAATGATTGGTAAAAGAAATAGCAAGGACACAAAGAGTGAAATAGGAACAAAGGCAGATATTAAGGTAGGAAGTAGTGATAAAATGATAATTACAGAAATTGGAAAATAATATTGCCATTGTTTAACTTATCATCTGTGAAGTCTTTATTTATCTACTCCCCAAAATAACAGATATTGTTTTTATGACTCTCAGCTCAAGGAATTGTAAAAAGGAGTGACACGGAAGTGGTTGTGTCTGTGACAGCTTCATAATTCACCCTAGTGAGCTAAGAACACTTAGACCTCACCAGTGGCTTGCAGGCGAGGTACGTATGTAGTACTAACAATAGAATACAACAAATGACCATAAAAACATAACGAAAAGACCAAAATAAATCTCTCCACTATACATTAATCCAATACCCATGTCATGCTGCCTTCATGGGCCACCACATGAAGACCACATTGGTTGTTGAATCCTTGAAATTATGGACTATTAGGTGGGTGTTTAAATACATCCACAGTTACATTAAAAAAAAATTATATAGTAATGTACTAATGTTTGAATTTGTGATTCTGAATTTCAAGCATGTGATTGCAAAGTATTGTATAGTATTGACCTTGGACCCCCCCCCCAAATCTAATCAGTTCATCATTAAGATCAACAGCAAGGTTTTGTAATGGTTCTTACCCACAGACAATATGCTGTTTTTACTAGAGCTACTGTCTTTAAGACACTGTCAGGGAATATAGCTATGTCAATGACAATGTCAATTTTATTTATATAGCACATTTAAAACAACTTGGTTGACCAAAGTGATTTACAGGTGTAATGGTACAACAAAAGGACAGTAAAACGTAATACATCATATAAGCTATAACATACTGATAGAATTTCAATGAGAATAATTAATTTCCTTTTTTTCTTTTTAAACAATCAAACCACTTGTGGTTACTGTACATGGTGTGAGGTTGTTTGCTGTTGAAGTGGTAACAAAGTTTTGAATCCTGAAGCTCACATAATTTGATTTGATCAATTTAATCCAGATTGAGCATTACTGCAATTTGAGGCTATACAGTAGTTTTAAGGTCTTGTCATGTGATCCAGTGTTACCTCTTTATTATTTGTTTTAACCTGAACTACAACCAGTGCAATGACATGTTGCATTATTAACAATGAAGATGAGAACAAACAAATTATGAAAATGTTTTTATTGATTCTAACATACAATAAAAAAGATAAAATTGAAATTGAATAAAACTGGAACTGTCAATCAAAAGATTCAGTTTGCTCTTTACAAAAATCTGTATAAAAAACTTCAACAACACAAGTCAAACTGATGAATAGATCCCTGGAGTGAATCAAAGGTGACAGGCCCGAGTAGAAAGAGAGATCTAGAGTAGGAACAGATTTTTGTTTGTTGGAGGAAATGCTTCCAGGGTCACTGGCTGTCTGATGTGATCAAACTACCAAAGTAAGCAGTCACGGTCTTCAGCTTGTTGTTGAGATAGTTCTGCTCTACCTCCATCTTTCCTCCTGGACCAGCCAGAGAGGCTATCTGTGGAGACAGGGACACAGAGGTCATGCGTTACCACACAGGTGAGCACACATTGTGTTGTGGTTGCAGATCTGTTCAATCTGGTACAGGGAACAAGCAGCTGAGGGTTAGAACATGATTGTCTTTGCTTGTATTAGAGAATTTAAAAAGAAAATGTTTAGAACCTGACTGTCAATTCATCTTTTTAAATCTGATGGTTACGACACAGGACTGCTTGATACACAATATGTCTACTCAGATACTCTACGATTACTGACAATAATCCATCAATTCACTTACCTTTCATTATGCTACAAACTGTTTCTTCTAATCAATGCTGTAAATACTCTTATTTTTCTGATCGTCTCCATTACACGTGGCATCTATTGCACTTCTGTCCGTCCTGGGAGAGGGATCCCTCTCTCTGAGGTGTCTATGTTCTTTTTACCCTGTTAAAAGTTGCCTTACTCTTGTTGAGGGTTAAAGCCCTATGAGACAAACTGTAATTTGTGAATATGGGCAATACAAATAAAATTTGATTGATTGATTAACTTAAATGATCCTGCATCATTTCTCTGATATTTATAACACATGCCCACATTTAGCACAGCCTTTCTAAATCGAAATGCTACAGACCCAACCTCCCACATTTTG
Source organism: Hippoglossus stenolepis (assembly GCF_022539355.2). Lineage (NCBI taxonomy): Eukaryota > Metazoa > Chordata > Actinopteri > Pleuronectiformes > Pleuronectidae > Hippoglossus > Hippoglossus stenolepis. The sequence goes on from NC_061493.1 coordinate 854,186, forward strand.
TGCAACTCTATCTGTGTGGTACATTTTGAAAGGCCTGTAAGTAACTCATGAGTTTTGTTTTCCCCTCCAGTCTATCACCAGTACGACCCATGCTTTGGTATCAAACCAAATAGGCTCATCCAGCGCTCACTTCAGATTAATCACCATATTTGGTGAAAATTTTACATTATTAAATTGATTAAATATCAGATAACTACTGATGTACTAAATTTGGTAAAATAATTTCCTACAATGTGAGAAAACAGATGCTTCCTGAATTACCTTCTGCTTTAACTGGACCTCAGTACACCTGTTGGCAGGTCTAGTTCAGACTTTTTATTTACCCTAAATCATTCAAAACACGATTTATAATGCACTCTGTGACCTTCTCTAGCAAGCAGGTATATGTGACAGAGGAAACAAAGCCTGTATTCTTTTAGCATAATAGAAGTACATACCTGATCCATATCAGCATTTCGAGGCAGGAAGTACACTATGTTGTCTGATATCAGTTTGGCCAGGCGGAAAATCTCAAATGTGACGACAGTTAAGGATGAAAATCAAATTTGTGCATAAACACAGAGGTTCACTCTCAGTAATATTGTCTGCTCTTCACACTTTGATATTTCGTGTGTATAATGGAATTTTGTCTAGATGAATTTACAAAGAGGAAAGTTGAAGGGGTCCCGACAAACATTAGATTAATCCTCTGAAGACTCATATTTACATCATATTTCAACCAATTGAAATGACTGCGACAATTGACTGACATGTGATTGATGATCACCTTAACTTCACAGATAATACTGACAGCCTTTAGAGCCAGTTAACACAGCGGAAATTATTTATGAACACGGTCATACACTATGGACACAGTCTGCTGTGAATAGTGGAGTAAATTGGTAGAATTATAGACAAGACGTGACCAAGTAAGGATTGTGAATCTATGGCCCAGTCCCATTTCACCCCTTGGCCCTTAGCCCTTCCCCTTCGTTGTGCATGTCTACATGTAGAGGTAGGCTGTCCCAATACCTGTTGGGATGGAGGGGTAGGGCTAAGGCTTTATAGCCCTCCAAACTGAGATTATTCCGACCCTCACTTCAAACCAAGGGGTACCCAGAATGCCTTGTGAAACACCGGCAAACTGGGAGAGAGACCCACATATGTAGTATTTTCTCCATTAATAAGGATTTAAAAATTATGAAAACTATCTTACTTTAATATCATTTCAATGTATTATGGTCACTTTTACCTTTTTTTTTGCATGATAATCCCATATTTTTTATATAATTTCATGTCGCACCCTGTTTCGCGACGACTACTGGTGATGTAACAGCTTCTTGAAGGGCTGTCCCAATTCGCAGGGGTTTTCAACCACTACCCCTTGTGACTCCGTTTCAAGGGGCAGGATAACCCTCGAAAACAAGGGGTAGGGGTAAGGAGAAGGGGTGAAATGGGATTGAGCCTATATCTTTGACTCAAGAGCTGCAGGATCCAGATCTGACATTTTTATAATTAACAACAACAATAATAATAATAATAAGTGTTAATAATAATCATCATAATAATAAATATATATTTTATTATAATTATTATTATAATCATGGGTTATGGTATAGATGAAGTAAATAAAATATAATTTGCTGATAGTATATAATATCTAATATCTAATATCTAATATATATAATTATATTATCTAATATAACATTCTGTGATTATAACATCCCTGGTGTAATTCAAAGGATATCCATCAGGCTGCATCATGGTCCTGATGTCAAACACCTCAGCAGTTAGGTAGTTTGGTCCTCCCCACGGTGGTGACAGGAAGACCACATCGCCGCGTAGATGGGATGCCAGCTGGAGGAAGTCCCCTTGCAGGAAGTCAATTTGGTTGTCCACGCCGTAAACTGTAGCATTGTGGCGCGCCAAGCTTAAGCGCACTGGGTCAATATCTATAGCCAGGACTGAAAGAAAGAGAGCAGTGATTACTCAGTCTATCATATTGTTGTGGTATCTGTACAGGACTGTAATATCTCTTCTGTTAGGACTTACTGAACAGCCAGGGTTGAAACAGAAACAGCATTCTTTATAAATGCCCCATTTTGGAGAAATTATGTGAACATTAAGGTCAAATACCTTGGTTGTTCAGATAAAACACAACTCTTTCTCCAGATAAACAGAGTTGTTTGAATGATGACTGGCTTTAAACTAACATTGATCATCCATCAGTCATCCAACCATCCCACTTGTCCTTTAAGGGTTGCAGAAGAGCACCCTGCACAAGAACCTTCTTGGCGACAGTGCTAACCACTCCACACTATGCCGTCCTTCTGAGATAATTAGGATGAAGATTAAAGTTAATTAACGCAGGCAGCATTGTATCTATCACAGAAACAGAAGTCAGGGCACGCTCCAGTGGCTCATCTGGGGGCAGCCTGGGTGTAAATTACCGAGTTTTGAGTATAACTAGATTGTCAGGGCTTATGGACACTGGGATGACACCACACGAGCAGTATGAAGGCATTTTTGTTTCTATTGTTTGGTTTGGTTTGAAAAATTGGGTCTGTTACTTAAATTGGATTGGATTTGACTGCAACACTGTTTACTCCTGAAACTCCAAAAGTGTTTTGTGGACTCAAACGGTAATGAGTGAATTTAAATTTTTCGGTGAACTATCCCTTTAACACACATTTTTATAAGAAAGCTATTATCATCTGTATCTGTATAATCATTATTATCATTATTCTGATAGTTTATGGGTTTCATATTGTTTGCTTTAAGGTACTTTGTTACTTGTATTGAAAAGTGCTATACAAATAAAGTTATTCTTATTATTATAACAAAGAGAAAGCTGATATTGGAGGTGGAGGTGTGTGTGGGTTTACCTCTCTTTCCAGTGAGGGCAAATTGAATGGCGTTTCCTCCCACACCACAAAAGGCATCTATAATCAGCTGAGAGTCACAGAAGCTCTGCTCTACCCTGAGGGCGATGTGCTCAGCGATCCTCTCTGGTGTCACAGAGAACCAGCCCTCTGCAACACACAACAACGTTAATACGTTAGTATGTTAGTGTGTGTGTGTGTGTGTGTTCACTTGAACAAATATGTTTCAAATATATTTCTGCTGAGTAAACAGTGTGTGTAGGTTTACCAAAACATATTAAGTGTAAATGTCATGTTTCCAAATAATGGTGATGGCCATGAAATGAATTCTGTTAGTCTAAAGATGCACACAGACTGACCTCGGTCCAGTCTGATCCCTTCATCAAAGCGAGAGAAGAGTCTGTAGCGTTGAGCCCAGTATTTAGCCAGCTCCGGTTCAGCTACCATGTCTGCTGGGACCTGCTGCTTCTTCCTACGCTTCCGCTTCTTCTTCTTCTGTTTCTTTTTACTCAACTCTACACACACATGCACATGAGTTATCATTAGACTGCACCAGTCTTCACATTTTCTACAAACTTTTACTGTATGTGTGTCACCACAATCATCTGATACACACTCTTACCCCTGTTATCTTCAGACACCTTAGACAGGAGAAAGTCTGGGACTTTTGGATATACTAACTGTCTACCAGGCTCATCCTCCTCCTCACTATCCACGGTGTCCTTCCTCCTGTCTGCATCTGAACTGGACAGAGAACAAGAACTCTCCTCTTCCAGCACCTCCTTATTTTCTTCCTCAGTACTTTTCATCTCCTTCATCATCCTCTTCTCCTCCTCTTCTCCCAGAGATGGATGATTGTCCTCAGGTTCTTGTGAACTTCCTTCTCCCATCTCACTCTGCTCACATGGTCTCTTCTGTGTCTCTCTCTGGTGTTTAAGGAAGTTTTGGACCTGTCAAGTAAATTAATATAATTACTCTTCCATGCAACATTCACGATGATACATCTATAGTCCATTCTCCTACTTTACTTTTCTGTCATGGCTGATCCATAACAGTTGTTCAATCTATTCCCACCTGCCAGCAGCTTATCATCAGATGCAAATTCCAATGCTTAAATGTGGCAACGCATCAACACATATGTAGATATCTTGTTCTTGTTTCAAAGAGTGTCTGCCTTCTCTCTCTTATGCTCTGCCTAACGGATGCATAATTTGTCTTTGTGTGTGTGTGTGTGTGTGTGTGTGTGTGTGTGTGTGTGTGTGTGTGTGTGTGTGTGTGTGTGTGTATTAACAAACTCTGACCTGCACATCACTACAGCCTATTGTAGCATTTGTATTTTAACAACACACGAGATGTTTCATCATAGTAGTTCCACAAAGCTTAGCCTCCTCTAGCCTTTTATTTGCACCATATACACATATTACTGTCAATATTCAATGTCTATCAAAACATCTCACACGCTAAGATCACACATGAGCAATACAGTCATTTCATTAGCTATAATTTGAACATGTTTGAAATAGAGAGTTCACACTTGAGATGTCTTTGAGATCATCAGAAAAGAAAATGTTCACTTACACCGCAGATAAACTCCAGAATGAGGCTGAAAACAGGCACAGAGACCTTAGTAGATCTGATTCTGAATCAACTGGATGAGTCTGACCACACTTTATTCATTACACTCTTGAAAACAGAAGAATTTGGGGATTAATTAAATGGCAGCTCATATGGATCTGCAAAGATTACCATCCATCAATCCATTTTAAGTAGTTTAATCAGGACGTACTTCTGTCCCCAGTCTTACCTTGGAGAGGGCGGAGCAGCTTGGTGGCCGTGTGGTGTCTCTTCCTGTTTCTGAGAACTTGGTGTGTTTTTTGACCCTGCGAACCTCTTTCTTAGTCCACCTCCGAGGCTTCTGACTAGCACCGCCTTTAAAGCTTAACACACTGTCGAACCTGGGCAGGCACAAATACAATCACTCACAGAGACATCTACTGTGCAAAAACCGCCACAAAAACACTCTGAATATTTTAAATGATCTGTATGTATAAAGCGCTTTTCTAGTCTTGACAACAACTCAAAGCAATTTAGAGTACAGTTTATTGCCATTCACCCATTCATTCATGCAACACGTTTCTCTATGAATGCAGAATGAGGAAGAATAGGATGGAACAGCCAACCTTCTGGTTAGAGGACGACCGCTCTAACCACTGATCCCTAATGTAAGCCACAGCCGCTTGTTTGACTGATTAATGACAAATTGATGCCCTTGTGTTTTTTGAGCAAAATATAAACCTCATTTTAATTACTAAGTCTTATTTTTAATAACCAAGCTACCACTAGGGCTACATCAATACAACTAATGCTGTCCAGTCAGCCTCAAGCTGGAGAAAACATCCTCTTTCTGGTTCTTATGTTCAGTTTGAGGTGATTTGGAGAGACGTTAATTGCATTGGTCAGCTGGGTGGATGTAGTGTGTGCTGCTGTTGGACAAACAGAATGGTTGAACAGATCAGACTTACTGGGGGTCCGAATGGTTTTTGAGTCCCAGTTTACACCAAGCTTCCTTGGGTGTCAGGTCAGGGTTCTCCTCAACATCCAGCTCATGACTGTAGGGAAATGCAAAATACTGTTTTAAAACTGATTTTTAACATTTATTTTCACACATACATCTAATTATTGTTTAGTAGCTGAAGCCCATGGGAAACACGACATTCTATATTTTCTCAAATAACTTAACAAGCTCACAGAATCCTTTCTCAGTTGGTGGTGAGATGATAATTCACAGAGAACTTCAAACTTAACTTCTGTGTCAGAAAAGGTTGAAGCTAAGGATCTGGTGAAAATGTAGAAATCAAACCAGAAACATGAAGGTGCTACAAATACTCCAGTTCAATATTTGACGTCCCTTTAAAGCTATGTATGTCACACTGTTAATTTTAATGAAATTCAGCAAAGTGATATTATAACTAAGTCAAGGAAACATGTTTGCCATCACTCGATAACTATGGCATCTGGAAATTTCAAGCAGCTTTATTGGACATAGATGGATAAGCACCATAACTGGCTAAAATTGATTCTTACAAAGCAATTTTAAATATTATGAGACACCGTTTTTCGGTTATTGTTGTTATTGATATCTATTGTGTGAGCCTTGCTCTATCTCACTGCATGAGCTGTGAGAAAATGAAAGAGGGGGTGGTCTATCAAGACAGCTCAGATATTCATTGCCTTATAACAGGCAGTTTTTCATAATAAAATGATGTCTATAACAAAACAACTGCAACAAATAACAATAAGGACAAGCTTAGCTTTGCAGAGAACCAACAGAGTTTTCAATTACTGTTCACTGCAAAACATTTTCCGAAAGCTGTATCTGACTGGTGAAAGGGATGCTTGATGACTGCATGTTTTTAAAGCTGGCTCATAATAATTTATTGATGTTCCATACAAATACAATAAACATTTTGAAAAAACACCTGCGTTTGACTTTGGCATGTCCTTCTCCAGGGGGTTTGTCATCATCGTCGTCATCTTCTCTATTTGGCATCTTATTCCTTGAGCCATGAGCCTGTTGGTCAGGGCTGCCAACAACTTGCTTGGAATCTGAGCCAAAACATAGAAGATATTTACCAGCAAACTCACAATGTACAACAATGTGCAAATGTAATAATACAACAGAAGTATGCTATGTCAAATAGATCAAACTAGAATAGTTATATAATGTTGTGGAATCAAGGTTCAACAAAGATGCAATTTTGCATATGAATTTGCTAAACTGGTGTTAATAAGATGACAGGGATCCAGAGTGCAACCATTTTGGTCGCGTGTGCGAACTGGCAGTTAAGTCCTGGTCCTTCATCCTGAGGAAGGGAGGAACGGTCAGCCAGCACAGCTTCTCATTGGAAGCTGTTCAGATTCTATACTTGGCGAAGAATCCAAATAAGAGCCGTCACAAAACCATTGATAAAACCCTGAGGTCCACTGCAGCAATCCAAGCAACCATTGAGCAACTACAGACCCTGCTGAGCAGGATAAATGTCAAGCTGAGGTCTACTTGCTGAGAGCTATATGCTTTTTGCGCGAACGGGCAGAATGAAAGCAATATCTACAGAGTAAATGCTGAATCTGATGAGATGCCTCATCACCTGACTAAAGAGCGGACAAATACCTGCACACACCATCAGATTTTTCCTGAGTGTGGCTGAGGACTGTAACTTGCCATGATAAATAAACCCAACTCAAAGAGCAATTCAGATGGTGGATGTGATGTGCAATGAATTTTTTAGGAAGATTGCCACTACTAAGAGATACACACACACGCGCTATTACCTGTCTGTTTGGCTGTGTTCTGCTGAGAGGATGCAGCAGGTCTTTTACGTTGATTCCCACCATCAGAAGGATCGTCAGAGCCACAGAGCTGATCCTCTGACTGCTCTCTGATATCAGCCACATCCATACAGTCTCTGTGTATCTCTGAGTCAGTCACTGAGCTCCCATTTGTCTCTAATGTGCACTTCTGTCCAAGCAGGTCTTTCAAAACCTCAACATCATCATGAAGGGCTTTCACTTCTTCTCTACGTTGGCTCTCATCTCCAGTCTGTCTATCCTTCCACTCCGCTGAGTGTATCTCTAAACCTGTGTCCATCACCCCTGCCGTTGCTTCTCCACCAGTGTTCCCATTACAGATGGATTGGTCAGGGGTCCAGCCCTGCCCCGCCCAGTAGGAATACTGCTCCCAGTAGGAGGTGTAGGTGTCTGCAGCATGTTCGTCCCACACATCTTTTGTTTCTGGGTTGTCCCAAGGAGCAGTCACTGTTCCTTGATCGTCTGTAGAGAGCAGCTCACTCTCTGGATGTTTCTCTAGCCAGCTGCTCCACAGCAGAGCTTCACCCTGTTGAGCTTCAAGAGGTACAGAGGAGGTGGAGAAAATGAAGAAGCAGTATTGAATATAGGCCACATAATGACAACTGAGCTAACTCTGTCTGCTGATTAAGACTGAGAGATGCTCTCCATGTGATATATATTGAAGCATCACCACGTCTTCGTGTTTTACGTGCTCCGGTGAGGGACACATTTCATTAGGTTCAGTGAACGGCTACACAATATTTGACTTTGTAGTAATCTTCATGTTATCCTGCTTACCCCAGTAGGTTTCCCAGCCAGCATTTTGGATCCCTCCTGCTCCTTCCTCCAGTGAATCGCACCCTTGCCTCTCCTCAACTGGGCCATTAAAAAAAGCAAAGGACAACCTCTAAAGTCAGTTTTAAGATGGGATTTCAATGATGCTTCTATTTTGTCTCTGGCAGTAACTTTGTTAATCCGTGCTGTATCTTTGCACAGTTAACAGGTGCAAAAAAACCCTGTGCAATGCTATCACTGCACAATTTCATGACCTACTTTGGAGGAATCAGATTAAGCCACTTGCTCTAACATTCTTTCACATTTGGATAATACTCCTGACCTATACATATATGTAAATAGTAATAATAAATGAATTGGATTACCTTTGTTGTCAACCTGTAGCTCTACTTCCTCTTCAGCTTGTTCTACCCGGTATGTGGCAGGCTTCCTGTCAGACCTCCTCCCCTGTCACATGACCACAAACAGGTTCATTCAGCAGCAGCAACAGCCCAAAACATTTGAGTTCAATTCATTCTTTCAGGAATTTCAGTGACACGGAGCTAACCGGACTGTCGAGCAGTGGCTCTGACTTACTGCTCTCCTCTGGTCAGAGGAGCTGCTGAAGGCCAGAGGCAGACCCATGCTGGCCATTAGCTGCTCCTCTTCATCCAGCACCTCCTCCTCTTCCTCCTCTTCTTCTTCTTCTTCTTCCTGGTCATCATCATCTGCCTCTGTGAGCATATCAGACACAATCATCTTTTCTACTTCATGTGATCTCACCCTCCTTGTTCGGATTCTTAATTTTCACTCAGAGTCAGAACTTCAACAACACCAACACTATGCAATGATTTTGAAGTCACGCAACAATGAGAGCTGGTGAGATGCAGTCACACACCTTGCGCTGCAGTCTCCGCTGGTTCAAAGCTCAGCAGTCTGTTATCAGAGCGGTAAAGGTCTCGGTCCCTGCACAGATGGAGACAAACAGACAGTCAGACAGGGCTGGAGACAGACAACAGTTCGCGTACCCACGCCACAGCCCTGCTCATTATCAAACGCTCATGTCAGTGAGTGATAGTAGACATAAGAGAGGCTCACTGTACGAAGGCTCTGGAACAGAGACAGTGGATCGCCTCCTCCTCCTCCTCCTCAGGCCGGTGTCTCCTGCGGAAGAAGAGATCTGCCACCACGGTCACCAGACTGCTCCTCTCCAGCATCATGACCACCAGTTCACTCACTCTACCCCCGCGTGAGCCGGAAGTAGCATGGCGGCACTTGAACGACATCAACCGTGACTTCCGCCCACCTCCTTTCACAATAAGGTGTCTCTGTTGGTTCTAAAACCCAGTCATACTGCGGTACCGTCTTAAAATGAGATGTGGTCAGTTTTGTGTGCAACTATGCTGCATTGCATTTGCATGTAGATATTGACCTGTACAGTATATTGCTGCTAGAGGGGGGGTGTTCATAAAGGAGATAAATAATGTTAAGATGCGAGGTAGGGATGCACCAATACCACTTTCACAAGTACAAATATGAGTACTTCAATGTTGGTAGTTGAAGATACTGAGTACCGATATGAATGCCATTACGTTACTTTCCGCAGGTGTTCCTCACTTTCTGATAGTAACAAATTGTTGTTGCTTATATTTTAACATTCAACTTTGTTTTCCTGAACAGACATGCCACTGCAAAACATTTCATTAAGATGTGACTCCACATTTTGACTGTAAAAAAAAAAATTGTAACTGATATTTTAACATTCAACTGTGTTTTTATTAAACATGGCACTGCCACCCATTTAAAAAATGTAACCTCTAACACATCATGTCAACATATCATATCATCTCTAACTTCTGTCTGTGAGGACTAACCCTAGTGAGAGGCAGGTTTTGTTTAATGTAAATATCCTTATCTGCACTATCAGCTGAGAGCCTGTTTCTGTTAAATCATACTGTTCTGAGAACGATGTACCACACAATGTACAGGTCTTCGTAAAATGCTGCCACACAAATACTGAAAAAACAAACAACAAACCACGACCGAAAGAACGTTTTCATGTTCTGCTGTGTTTTGTGGATATTGTATGAATGTTGTGTGAATGTCTCCGGTAAGTGGAACCTTTATCCACATAGCGTTGCCGCGGACACCAAAACACCCTAACACTTGAGCGTGTCACATTCATAGTGTTCCGGTGTTGTGTTGTTTTAGCTCGGTGATTGAATGATCCTGTGAGTGTTGTCTTCCTGGTCCGTTCATTGAACCGCAGTTATCTCACTCGGTTTCCGCGGAGCCTCGTTCTCTGGAGGTATCGCCCTCGGTTTCCTCGTCAATCCAGACTCTGGAGCTACTTCCTATGAAATCACAAGCAGCAGATCTGTCATTTGACTGAGCGGAAACACACCGGGTTGGATGGCGTGACCCGTGAGTGCCACTGGAATTCAACTTTTCCTACTTGCTACAAGCTGTTCTATAAAACGTTGCTATTGACAAAAGTGCATCACAATAACACCTATAAATACTGAGTGGCGTTTTCCTGTCCCTGTCCACGGCAGCAGGTGCTCTCTCCTGAGGCTGACAACAGTGCAGGATGTCAGACAGTGGGAACCAGTCCTGTCTGATGGGAGCAGAGGACACCGTCTCCTTCCTGGTATGAACTCTGTTCCCCTTCTACTGACAGTTACCGCCTGACAGGAGGTGCTTGGAACTATAGTGTATTTGATCACAGCAGAGTTTGTGGCTGCAGCCTTGTTATGAGGCTACTGGAGTGTGTGTCTGTTATTGAAGGTTGTTGGTATACACACGATAAGGGGTTTGAGCAAGACACTGAACCCTGAGCTGCTTTTTACGTGTCAAACTGGAAACAATCCTCTGTCAAATGAATATAATGTTTTTTTAGCTTTTGAAAAGGAGAAATACACCAAGCTTATTGATTAATATAAAACAAAGAGTGGTTCAAAGAGTATACTTTGCAGGAGGCATCAGCTGGGAGGTATCAGTTAAACTGTAGTCAAGTCTACAATATATCTTGTATTTATAATGGAGACAATATGTTAATTAAGTATTAGATTAATTAGTTCACTTGATTTCATCACTGACTACCACTTTTATGCCCATATTAGGTTCGGTATGGTTCATGATTGGCAGTCTTTGCTTAGACGATAGAATGCATATTGCATCTCTGTCCTTCCAGTCAGCTATGTGATTCCATGGATGAGTTATAAATGGTGAAATGCTCTTTATTTATAAAGCCCTTGAAGACCACTAAGGTCCACTTTTGCCATTCAACAATTCACACACATTCATACAGTGCAACACTTTCTCTATTGTATATCACTCACACACTGCCGGCACAGCCGTCAGGGCCAGTTTGGGGTTCAGTGTCTTACCGTAGGACACTACAGAATTGAGAAGCCTCGAATCCAACTACCAACCTTCTGATTAGTGGACAAACCACCCAACCTGAAGTGCTGCAGCTGCCCAGGGAATCCTCTAGCACAGATTCATATATTAACACTGGACCATTGGATAGTTCACTCTGAAATGCACCCCGAGTTTTTGTGTGAACACTTGGTGTTCAGCACCCGGTAACAATTATCTGTAAACCGTTCCTCATGTCTTAATATCTGTTGCGACAGCACCTCTGTGTGTGTGTGTGTGTGTGTGTGTGTGTGTGTGTGTGTGTGTGTGTGTGTGTGTGTGTGTGTGTGTGTGTGTGTGTGTGTGTGTGTGTGTGTGTGTGTGTGTGTGTGTGTGTGTGTGTGTGTGTGTCTTTATGAAGGTGTGTTGGCTCACACTACCACTACCCACACCCTTTTTTAAAGTGACCCTAGAAATAATATTACATTTGGGCAATGCACCAAAAATATAGTTTTTAGATGTTGATGTTTTTTAGATATTCACCTCTTGTTCACTTTTTCTGTCAATCCACTATAGAAATCAGTTTGTACTGCTCAAGCCATATGTCAACAGGACTGCAGCTGCATTTACAGTTCAGAACGAAGCATGTCAAACATAGCTGTGCACAACAATCCAGCCAGTAGGTGTGGAGATGTTTTTCATGTGGTGTTGTCTTGGTTCACAGGTGTGTGTGTTCCATGCGCTGGAGGAATGGGCGGGTCTTGGTCAGGTGGAGGACTACCTGAGCGTTTTGGAGTACCTGCTGTGGGTCTTCACCCCGCTGGCTATCGTCTTCATTCTGCCCTTCCTCATCGTCATTCTCCTCTACCTGTCTATACTCTTCCTTCAAGTCTATAAGGTACGCAGACACTCTTCTGGCACTGCACCAACAGTGAACCACACTTCATGTCATTTTGTGAAGTTTACAACCACTCAAAATGCCATCTAGTAATTTTAGGTACAAATAATAATTTTAAGTAAAAACCTGCCTGCTTGAGTTGACTGGCAGTTCCACATGTTGATCCTGTGGTACTCTGATGAAGTCAAACCTGTAACATTTCTGCAACATGGCACCAGACTAGAATAGAATGCTGATAGAATGCAACAGCGTGGTGTTCACAGACATTAAAACTGCATCAGCTGATCGTGGATGATTGTGGTCGATTGTGATCAAGGTGGAAGCTGATTGTGGATAGTGATCGTGGATCATGATGGTGGATGTTATCTTACTTTTCTTCATGCCTATTAGACAGTTGGTGGCTAGGCAGCAGAATTCTTTATTCCCTCTGACAGTTAAAATTGTTGAGCATGTTTATGATGATTGGTCAAACTATGAGAATGAGGCTTCAGCATCAAGGGTAAAACCATGTCTATCTATCCATCACTTTATCTATAGACATAATATAATCACTCATCAGTCAAAACATAAAATGGGACAGGATGCTTTACCGTAACACATGATGCCATTAGCAGTCATTATCTGTGATACCTTCAAGTTAAGATTAAAGAGTTCTCTTCTCTTAAAGGTTGGCAATTAATTCATCATTAGAAATAAAGGTCTAATGTTCATCTATTTGGATATGTATTTTCAAGAAATCTATCAGGAGGAAAATAAGTGCGATACAAGTGAGAGTTTCAGACCCAAACGGCTGTGGCTCATGAGATAGAGAGGGTTGTCCACTGATTCCTCCAGTCTGAATGAATCCCAAATTATATACACAGTAATGTGCATATCTTTACTGTATATACAAATTCATAAACTGCTGGCTGTGTATGAATGATGAGTAATATAAAAAGCGCTGCTCAATGAAGCGCTGTATGTGTGTGAATGACTCAATGCATGAATTGCTTAAGTGATCAAAAAGTCTAGAAACGTGCTGTAAAGATACAGTCCATTTACAGTTGTCCTTTTCCTGTCCAGTGTCCACATTGATTTAAAATTTGTGCCCATCTGAGCACCCATGGCTTTAATGGTCTTCAAATTAGATGTGGTCAGTTTTGTGTGCAACTATGCTGCATTGCATTTGCATGTAGATATTGACCTGTACAGTATCTTGCTGCTATAGGGCGCTGTTGATAAAGGAGATAAATAATGTTAAGATGCGAGGTAGCGATGCACCAATACCACTTTTTTTCAGACCAAGTACAAATATGAGTACTTAAATTTTGGTAGTTGAAGATACTGAGTACTGATATTTTTTCCTGAACAAACATGGCACTGCCACACATTTCATGAAGATGTGATTCCACATTATGACTGTAAAAAACTATTGTAACTGTTATTGTTAAATATTGAGTCCACAAAACACTTCTGGAGTCTCAGGGGTTAACTTTGTTGCAGCTGAAACCAATACATTTGCAGTGACAGGCGAACTATACTTCAGACGTACTAAAACAACAGAAAAAACATAACCTGCTTCCATACTGCTCATGTGGTGTCATCCAAGTGTCCGCAAGCCCCGACATTCATTTTCGACTCTGTTTTTTCTGTTGATTTTGTTTACGTTTGAAGAATTGGTCCCCATTTACCTCAATTGTATTGTATTTGGCTGCAATGCTGTTTACCCACTAAAACACTTCACCAACCCCTCCATCGACGTTCACACATGCAGCCCCTGAGGAGAAACTCCAGATGATCTCCAGACTTCAGTGCATGTCTGAAAGCAGCTTTAGTAATACTAAGACTAAGCCTCACCCTTTTTCTGTGTTTAACCTGAATGGCAGACATCAGAACTGTTGTTTTGTGGTAAGAAGTTGTTGAGCTGTTGGAACCGCTTTTTCAGTTATCTCAGTAAAAAAATCTGGGATTTGATTTGTTAACTGATATGTTAACTGATGTTTCTAAGGACGGCAGTTTTCAGAGCCTGTGAGAACGCACCTGAGAGAAGGGACATATCGAATATTTAAAGAATATCTGAGGCAATGAATTTGGAAACATTTTGAAGAAGCCTGTTAGTAGAAAATCAAGGCATCAGGAAGAGAACTTCCGATGTATAATGTCCTCCAAGTTTTTAGGATCAAATTTGAGTGGAAACAGGAGCAACACATCCTTCACCTAACTGCTAGTTTTATTTTATTTTTTTAATTCAGTGAACAAGGGCACAAAGGCATTACACACCCTAGTGGTTCAAAGTTAAGATGCATCTGAGCCAGGAGGGTTAGTTAGCCTGTCAACGGTAGCAAACAAGGGACATGCACTATTATTGTTATTGGTGATGTTGTTAGAGAGGAAAGCCTACCTTGCATTTTTAAGTTCCATATTATAAATGTGAAGTCTCTCTTTATAGATGTCATAATGTTCCTGGATTTGTTTTTTGCCCTCTAACTTCAGCTTTTCAGCAATCTTGTTTTTTCTATTCTGACCAGCAAGGCATCTCTCCATGGAGATCTTTTCTCACCAGAGAGCGCTTTCTATGATGTATCATTTTGTTATGACCTATTTTTGTAATTTGAGAGAAAATGGAAGTAGGGCAGGAGGTAAGTTGGGTCCCAGCAGTGATCAGCCTGTTCATGTGAGGGGGAGGTAGCATCCTCTCTCTTTGCTCTGATGTTTGACAGGCTAACTAACCCTCCTGTTTCTCACGATTAAAGCTCACTTCTGGTAGGGGGTGAGGTGGCTATCCTTCAGGGTATCTACTGTATTGTATCTTGTCATTGCAGAGGGAACAGATGTGGGACACAGGAAGAAAATATTTTCTTCCCTGCCTTATTGATTATTAAGATCTTTTGCCTTGAAAAGCTGTCTGTAAGTCCCAGAAAAATTTGAACTTGTCAATCAGGTGCACTGAATGGACAGAACATGCAGTTTCAAGCTATGTGTTCAGTGCCTACATTCTCCTGAGTCTCTCAGCTCCTCTTCTCACTAGTGGTAGAAGGCCACTGACAAATACCTCAGTATTCAGACAGCTCGCTGTGTTCAACAGATAAATCAAGTCTCATTTCAGAACAAGTATTGCTTTTTTACACTGGGATGTGCAGCAACAATATGCCTGATTTGTTCTGTCATGTCAAAGACCATATCTTTGGGAAAACATAGTATTTTTGGTATTATTAGTGCACGTGTTTCTCATATTTTTCACAGCAAAGTCGCCCACCATCAGCCCGTCCTGTCACAAATCTCAGGGTGATGGGTTCTCCCTGTGTCTCGCCCCCCCATCTTCCAGGGGAAATAATTTACTCTTAGGCTTTGCACCCAGTTCCAGGGGGTCTGCCAATTTTAGATTTCTTATCTGGTACATCTTGTTAGTGCTAGTGAGCTGTGTGTTAGCATGCCCCGGCGCACTGGTTAAGTAGTGGCATTTCCACACTTCCACATTCAATTCTAACTGGTGAATTTTGGTTTCCAGCACTGACATTTTCTGTAGAAGTTTGAGGGAGTCGCCTGAAGAGAAAGACGTGTCTTGCTGCTAATTAGCTTTGGCTAAGTACAACATATCCAGTCACTGCAGTGCAAGCTTGTTCTTGTGCCAGACTCACGCAATACGGAACTACAGGTGTGTACTGGGAAAGAGAAGAGGAGAATAATGATGGAGGTCCCCTATTACAACGTCTTCATGTTGGTGGTCATTACGAAGCACTAAAATAACATTCAGGTGCATTGTTTCTATTTTGAGGCAGTGGAAAGTGGTTGTGCTTTTGACCACCAGTAATCTGGTCTCAAGTCACTGATACAGTATTTATTTTTTATCTTACGGTCACATTATAAAGAGAGTAAAATGTGCATAAATAGGCAGGTGTCCAACACAAACTCCGCTTGTTACATACACAGATGATGTGCTTGTTCATGAAGTGAAGCCATTTTCTCTTAATGTTCTCTCATACCACCTGGTGAATTCACAATTTTAATATAATTCCATCTGACTATTAAAGGGAATGGGACGTGACACCCTGGTTTGTTTATTGCATGTCACTTACCATTATTAATCAAGAAACTAAGTTCAACTCTTTTGAACCTTGTTTCCAGTGAAGCAATCTATTTCTCGAGATGAGATGAGATTGAGATTGACATGAGATTTAGACCATGAGTTTAGATCATTAGAATTGAAACCAGGGTCCTGGAAATGTGTTGCTGATTCAACCAGAACCTAACCTGTCCTGATGTTTTCTTCCAACAGAGGAAGAATCAACTGAGGGAAGCTTACTCCAACAACCTGTGGGATGGAGCCAGGAAGACTCTGGCTACTCTGTGGGACGGACATGGAGCCATATGGCATGGTAATACACCAAGGGCTTTATTCATCACATCCTCCTTTTCAAATGCTGTCCATACAAACAGCATGAATAAAAGAAAAAGGAAAAAGATAGATTCTGTTCTCTCTGCCAGTGCTGATAGTGGCCATAGAGTACATGTGCATTTGAAGCATGCCATGCATCTTGTCAAATGAATGTGTTGATCAGTGTGGTCTTATATAGTGTCTTACAGGCACTAACCTTTTGAAAATCAATTTGTAATGTGTATTTACTGGTGGATAATTCCTCCTCTGTCCCCAGTTTATTCATCAGTTAGTGTGGTAAATTGACAAGACTAGAAATAAAATCAAACTGTCCTCGAAGCGGGTAGGGTGTGTTTTCTCATGGTTCATTCCTTAGCAACTGACTTACGACCTCCCAGTTCATATCATGAGCCGTTTTCAGACATGAACTCCAGAAAATGTCTGGAAAATTGGTTGTGGACATTTTCTGGAGATTGTCTTTTATATATGTTAAACACAGTAGGAGATTGTCTGTGTCAGCTGCATTTACAACAAGGAAAATCTAAATTTCAGCACAGCACTTAGACTGTATAAGATTACATATATATATCAACAGAAAGATATGTACGTGTGTGTGTATATAGATAAGGAATAACTTTTGTTTGTTGTTGCTTAGTATACACAACATTATAAAAGGTAACTGTTAATGTTGAGGCTGGTGTATCCAACTGAGAAACGAGAAACATACACGGCAGCCTGAAAGTAAAGGCTACAAGGAAGAATTGTCTGTATTTCCTTGTACTGAAGGGGCCTTTCTTTGTTTCGAGTCTTACAGACTAACTAAATTCAAACAAAACAGAAATAATAGTTTTCGGTCTCGATCAGCTAGCAGGCAAACTCCTACCATTTCTTGGTCCCCTGGCAACCAATATTAAGACATTCAATCCCAACTGAATCTCAAACACATGATAATGAGATCACTAAAACCTGCTACTTCCACCTATGAAATATATACACAATTAAATCAGTTTTATCTCTCACTGACCTAGAAAAGCTCATACTTGCCTTTGTCTTTTCCTGTCTGGACTATTCCAAGCACTTTATACATGCCTTAGTCAAACCTCAGTAGCTCGTTTGCAGCTTGTTCAAAATGCTGCTGCTCATGGTTGCAAGCTACTGTGGTTAAATAGATTAAGTTAGGATGCTGAAACGATCACCAAAACCTAACAGGAACTTTTAAGATTTATAGCAATTTATGTTGAAAATCGCTGGAGAGCTGGCCACCAACACATTTCTCACCTTGTACTACTTCTTCTTTGGGTCTCGCTTCGTGCTGAAACATACATTTTCTGAACCTCAATTTACTGATGTCAGAGTAGACACCAATCAGAGGCTGCAGGTATCGATTTTCATTTTTATGACGTTATCACGTACACATCTCACAGAAACAATTTTACAGTATTTTTAAAATACTAAAATATATTGATTCAAAATTTGAATCCATTTTCATCAAACCTATCAAATACTCATTAATAAAATACTATTTTGGTCTTAAAATACATATTTTAAATACATGTATCATAAATGTTATGGACGTTTTCTAGAAGCTGGTGAAAGGAGAACTCAGGCAGCAGCTGATGTCTAATGCAGAAGATTTGAATGTAGACTTGATGCATCAAGGAGACCAGAAGGTGGAACAATATACAAACGCTAACAGAGTAACAGCAATTGTCACCCCCAAGTCTGAAGATGTCTCCCACAGAATCCCAGTATATCTCCCTCTACTCATTCTAACAGCACATCCATGAATGGCTAGAACTGCTGTCACTCTCTATGTTACATGTAGGTGTTTGCATTCTACTGGATAGTTAAGCCTAAGGTAAGCATTCCTAAATCACATTGTGTCCTCACGTCTTGCCACTGGTGAAATACGCGAAAGAGTTGAAGTTGGTGTCTCTCTGTCTGTCTCATCTGAGTTAGATATGAACGTCCCTCAACGTAGACACTACAATGTACTGTTGGTTGGCCCTTTATCTATAACCTGACCTTGGGTACTGCTTATTCTCATGTACAGATATATTATACAATATACATTATATACATAATATATAGTGGCATATACAGTAATGTGTGTGGATGGTCAAAAATTCCTAAACAGTCCCCCCTTTTTGATCATGAGATCAACACAAACCCTACTATCACAATAATACCTGTGGAACCTTTGTTCAACAGAGGAATGATGAAAGCTCTACGATACAGTGGATAAAACAGAGTGTAAATTCAACATGAAGGTCCCCCTCTAAAAGGGGGCTTTTGCAGGCAAACATATCGCGGCCAATTTGAGTAAAGGCTGTGCGGCAACCAATTAGTCCTTCTGCTTTTTTTCAAGATGTTATTCAGAGAATCATGATAACATAACAATCATAACAAGTACAAATGGGACATATTTCTTCAGTGTAATAGAACAATTCTTGAGTCACAACAATCCGATTAGATAAACCTACAACACCAGGATTTCTTCTTTCTTCGTCTTCTTAGGAGCAAACTAGTGGGCTTTTAAACCGCCAGGGCTGCTCTTCGTTATAAATCCTTTTTTCTTCTCAGCTCCAGAATGATCATCATTGATAAGTATTCATTATACTGTATATTAAGGACCAGTGATACATAAAGAGAAGCACTATGTTTATTGAAACACAATATAAATCAACATACAACAACATTTCAACAAACATAAGTTATTTCAATCCCAAAATTACATTCAAACCCTTATTATTCAGTTAGGGTTAACCCTTCACTTCAGTTCTATTTGTATAGCGCCACATTTTGGGGACCCTTTTTTCTATCTGTGGTGTCCAAGGTGGGAAGCCTTTGACCTTGGCCATGCTCTCGCACTTGCCCAAACACGACAGAAAGCTGCACTGCGTCTCAAGGAGCGGTGACAGTGTCTCTGAAAATTCCGTCATAATTCGATTTAACAACTTCAATCAAAAACATAAACACATTAACCATCATCATAATTAACCCAGTGTAGAGTCTTTAGCCCATGTGCATTACGCACATAGAGGGTCAGCACCTTGGAGAGGTTACTAGAACCTACAATGCATGGCGATATGGATTACATCCTAGCAGGATTATCATTCCAACTTTCACTAATTGTCAACAACCAATTTTTTCTTTCATGATACAAAAATGATATGAAAATATGATCCTGATAGACTTTAAACAGAAAAAAGAATTTTGAAACATTGATCACTGTACTTGATCAATGTTCTTGCTTTTTTCTTTCTTTTTAAGTATACTAAGTATTTGTTTATTATTAATCAATTCAGATTCACAAGGTCTCAATTCAATTTGATTCAATATCTATTCAGTTAAGGGTATATATCATTGTACAGCACCAATTTTGCTTGGATATTTGTATCTGTGCAAGGAAACCTCTAACTTGGTGCATTATGAAAATATTATGGTAGGCCTGTCTCGATAGCAAATTTAGTAGGAGGATATATTGTATACAGTAACCACTGCGATACATTACATGTCTTAACTCTCAACCTTTTTAAAACACTGATATAATAATATTATAGCATAATCATGCAAGTTCACCTTTTAAAAGAACAATGATCTTAATTGTTAACGTTCAATCTGACTTTTGAATTTGAATTAGACATATTAAAATATCCTTGATAAATAAAACATTTATAAAATAAACCACTCACAACTAAACCAAAAGATAAAATGGACTCTCTAGCTCGTTTAACAAAAATTACTCTTTGATACATATTAAACATTTGGCACAGGATATATGTTGACAGCTCAGTAAACATTGATGGTATGTATTAGGTTAGTGTTTCAGCTATACCTCTATCGTGGGTTTGTTTTTGTATTTATGAATTTGCTTGCAGGCTGGATCAAACCGTTTTGCTGGACGTTCCCCACCCCAGACTAAAAATGTCTCTGTCTGATTATAGAAATCAGACTTGTAACAGAAATCATGGAAAGCATTAGAGATTGAAACAAAAATAATTGGCCCCACCCACATGGGTGAAGTTCTGCTATCTCCATTGTCTTCTCAGAAAGATTCATTTAACCTTTACCTTTACCTATGAAACGTCCAATCAGTGTCGGGCTCCGGGTCGGGTATCTCATCAGCCACACTTCTATACTTGGAGGTCTGTGATCAGCCTTATTAAAAGAATGGGATTAAACATTGGAGAATGCATCAAACTCAGCATTTTCACCCAGTAAATACTGCCCATCCCTGCATACTGTGACCTGTGTACCAGGCTATGAGATCCATGGGCTGGAGAAAATCCCTGACAAAGGACCAGCACTGATCGTGTACTATCATGGAGCGATTCCTATCGACTACTACTACTTCCTGGCCAATGTTATCCTCCAGAAAGGACGGACCTGTCACTCTGTAGCTGACCACCTCCTCTTCAAAATCCCAGGTACTCGCACTGTTTCTCCCACAAACGCATATTGATACACTCTGCTCACTTCATGATATCACAAATCTTTATGTAGGTAATATTTTCCAAATTTGTTTTATACCTGCTTAATCTTATTTTTCATCTTTGTCTGATCCCGTCCCCTTCCCGTTCCTCCAGGTTTCAAATTACTGTTGGAAGTGTTCAGTGTGATCCATGGCCCTCAGGAAGAGTGTGTGCGAGCTCTGAAGAATGGGCACCTGTTGGGTATTTCCCCAGGAGGAGTGCGGGAAGCTCTGCTCAGTGATGAGACTTACCCTCTTCTCTGGGGCAAACGCAAAGGCTTTGCCCAAGTCGCCATCGACTCTCAAGTGGTGCGTTGTTGTCCCTGAAAACGACTGACCTCCGATTGTTCTTCCTTTAATCCTATAGTAAACACCACAGGTGTCATAATGCACTGTCCCTGTGCAGCATCTTTCTCACATAGTATTCTGTACTCTAAAGAGGAGAAAATCTTCCTCTCTAATCTTCTATTTCTTCTGCTCTTTGTTTTTCAGCCAGTAATTCCAATGTTTACTCAGAACCTGCGAGAGGGCTTCAGGTCTTTGGGAACTCTCAGTAAGTGTAGAGGGAAGTTAAATCGCAAAAATTAGATCACCAAGATAATGAACTTCACACTGATCCCTCTCTCTCTCTCTCTCTCTCTCTCTCTCTCTCTCTCTCTCTCTCTCTCTCTCTCTCTCTCTCTCTCTCTCTCATATAATTATGCAGTTTGCAATTTTGTCCTTAAGCTGTTACGTAACATGGATTTTAAGTATTACTAGCCACAGGGCAGTGAATGAGTCAAAATAAAAGTGTGTTTAGCTCTGTGGCACAGAGGAATAAGATCTATCAGGCATCGATACAATAGCAAACATTCACTGTTGGTTTGAATATGTGGACATGAATCAGAAGGTATAGCCTGTTCATTTATGGACGTCTGCAGTCTTATTTCCTCTCTTTATGGGATGCCAAGTATGACCGCCCGTCTCTGTCTCTGTCCAGGATTATTCCGCTGGATGTATGAGAGGTTCCGTCTACCTGTAGCACCTGTTTATGGTGGATTTCCTGTGAAATTCCGGACCTACCTTGGGGATCCCATCCAGTATGATCCAAACATAAATGCTGCAGAGCTTGCGGAGAAAGTAAGAGTTGAGAACTAAATTTCTCTTTATCTCCTCTCTTGTGTTTGTTGTTCCTCCAGGTGGTGACAGCCAGTGGACGTGGTCAAAGATCAAGGTCACTGTGACCTTAGAAAGCAAATATTGTTCTTTGTAAACGCAACACCTTGAGTAAATCCATTCACATTTAGCGTAAACATTAACTTCCTATGTGAATGAATCAAGTTTATGTTTTTCTTGAACGTGATATCTTATATCCCAGATGAGACCACCATTGTTATGCCCTGGGATTGAGTCCCCAGAAAGTACACATTGTGCCATTTCATTTTATGTTGGCTGTACCAGACCTGCGACTGATTGTGTAATCAATCCATGTCACTCCCCTCTAACCTATTACAGGCTTCACTCCAGTGGTGTCAAACAAGAGCAGGGCTGTCTAATGGACATCAGCTGTGTAACCAAGTCAGATAGGCCTATAACAGGGGGACAACACTAAGAAAGGTCAAGAACCATGTGACCTTGCAAAATACATTTTGGCCTAGTGAACACAATATCCCATGAACACCTTGAGGAAATCTTCAAATTTGGAAGGAACATTCACATCAACTCTAGGACGACCGTAGCATCTGGCAGTGCCAACCCTACAAACCCACAAAGCAATCACAGTCTAGACCTTTCTCATTTGAGGTTCCTCGATGGTGGAATGAGCTGCCAAATGTTATCAGAGCACGATACCTTTCTACCTTTAAAAAACCTCTTGAAGATTCAGCTTCACTGAAAGCACCCTAACATGTCTAACTAGCACTTACTGTGCAATTCAATATTTCATCTCCTACACTTTGTCTTACAAATTTGTATGCTCCCATTAATATTGAAGCTTTAGCGTGGTCCACAAGTTGTAAGTCGCTTTGGATAAAAGCATCTGACAAAATTAGTAAATGTAAATGCAAATTGTTGCTGCATTCATGCTGTTATAAAGAGCTGCTGTAAGAATAAACAATTGCAGGCACAAACTGAACATGTCCAGCTGGATGTTTGCGGTGTTTTTTCCACAAAACATTGCAGCCTCATATCTAATGTTGCTAACCAGTTGTTTTGCTCTGCAGGTGCAGCAGGCTGTCCAGTCTCTGATAGACCAGCACCAGCAGATCCCAGGGAATGTTCTGAGAGCCTTGATAGAGAGATTCTACACCAAACACAAAGATCATTAACATCAGCAGAGACAACAGAGACAAACTGTCAAGTCTCAGATTTCTTCAGTGTGCAGATTTTTGGAGTATTTTCACGACTTCCTTCAGTTCCCTTAAACATGTTTAATTAGACATGTGTTAGTATGTCTGTCTAACATGGTTATGTTATACCATTTAATTGGTGAAGCTTATATTGCACACGCTATTAAAGGTCCAGTGTGTCAGATTTAGGTGAAAGTGATCAATTGGTAGAATATTAAATATAAAATAATCCTACTGATGTTTTTACTCGTGTGTTTTAATCTAAATTGTACGAATTGTTGTTTTCTTTACCCTAGAATGGGACCTGTATATTTACTTCAGGAGCGGGTCCTCTCTACGGAGGCTGCCATGATTTTTAAAGTAGCCCAGACTGACAAACTAAACCTTTTGAATTTTTATGACAACTGAAGGCTACCACAGGTTCTCTTCCATGTTTTGAAGGGGAGGGTGAGGTGAGGGGTATTCAGCTGCAACATGCAACTTCACCAATTTGCAACTCAATTCTACACACTGAACCTTTAAAGCTACTTTACTCTGCCTACTCTTTCTGCTTCCACTACAAGCCACTTTTCCACCCCAGCACCCCCTTTTCATTCTGAATCCTACCTAATCAAAGTCATGTGTTGTCATTGATGCCTTCTCTGTTCTGTTCTGGGATCTTTAAGCTTCTGCTCTCCTTGTCTCACTTTCCACAAAGGCTCTCGGAAGGGTAAGGAGGTGTGCTCTCCCTACCTTATGCTTTCCACACATGCACGTGGAAGGACAGGGATGTCTCAATGATGTTTTTTCTGTATTGTCCAGGTAAAGCTTAACTCCAGAAGTAAAATAGCTTTGTCCAATAAGGGCCATTTCAATGTTTATAACAGCCTTCATGAGTAAGCTAGCAAAGTGTTTGATGTCAGATGGTAGTGATGATGATGATGAACATGATGCTACTTAGAGCTGCTTTTAAGCTAAAACAGTCTGTTGTTTGATCGCAGACTAGCGAGAAACACTGGAACTTTCTTTCAGTATCCTTCAGTGTTTTTCAACTATCTTGTGCCATATCAGTAATCTGCACTGCAACAGTTCTTTGAGAAAAACTGACCTGTTGGGAAAAAAATACTTTGTCTAGTTAAAGCAGCACCGCTAACAAGGCTCCTTCATAAATTCTCCCTCTGAATGAGATTTCAGCTTTTCAGTTGTCACCTGCCCACCACATGTCACTTTTCTTGACAGCCTCCATTGTCATCGATGAAATGTAACAGCTATGAGTTTCCTTCACCCTGATCATGACCTGCCAGATGGCACATTCCTAAAGGACGCATTAGTACATTTAAAGTTACTTTCTTTTATTGCAAAAAATTTTTGTGTGTCTTCAAATTATCTTGTGGGCTGTATAGGGCCTGGAGCAACAAGGTTCTCCATCCCTGGTCTACAGTCTATAAGGACTCTGAGTTCCTTTGTTGTCGGTATTAGAAAATCACATGATGCTTACTTCCATTTATATTTAGCATTAATATTTAGAGTTTGTATTGTCCCTGTTGCCAGTGGTTTGAAACAAGAGCAACCCGTTTGTTCTGAGAAAATTAGTTTATCAGCACAAAGCGCATGTGCTATACTGCGAGATTACCCCTCATAAAACCATAAGTGTCCCTTCACAAAATTTAAGTATCTTCTGTCTGTAATATTTATCATATCAGTACAAATATGGCAGTTTTTGTTTAATTCCCAGACCCTCGGAGCTTCATAAGAAATGCTGTAAACTAAACATTTGACATGTGCATTGTCATATTGTTGAAATATATTTGCATGCATGAGCACATACTAAGTTTCAGTGATTTTGCACATATTGTCTTCAAAGTGTTGTTGCCAACTGACATTTTTTAAAGAAGCCTTTTTGTCTGTTTGTGAGAGATGATTAACTGGATGCTTTGAACTTGCCCTTTTCCATATTTATGTTGTTCATCTAATTTGTGTTTTTAAATTATGTCAATATAATATTTAAATGTTGCACTTTTAAATATTGAGATTCAGATGAACCTGTTAATAAATCTATTTTATTATTTTTTGTTTTATGTCAACTCCTTTCTGCTGGTAATTCTCTTGTTATATTCTTTTATCTTAATTTCTGTTTTTGTTGATAGTGCATCAGATCAAGCTGTTAGATGGCTTAAAACTGAAAATAGTTGGGGGTGACACAAAGGTGGGTACTGTATGTGCATCTCCCACCCAATTTGCCAGTTGTGAAATTTCCATCACATCCCATTCATCTGTCCAGTGACACCTGATGTCACATTGTCAAACTGTTTGATTTAATTTCTTCTTTCACGTCAGTCCTGTCTGCCCCTGCCGACAAAGATCTGATCAGGTTTTTGTCTATGTAGAGGCTATATACACTGCTCAAAAATATTAAGGGAACACATAATCGTCGCAGTATAACACCAAGTCAGTTAAACTTCAGTTATATCAATCTGTCCATTCAGGAAGCCAAAGTGATTGTGAATCTATTTCACCTGCTTTGGTGCAAATGAAAGTGTCAACAGGTGAAATGGAGAGGCAAAAGCAAGACAACCCCAAAGAAGGAAATGGATTTACATGTGGTGGCTACAGACAGCTGCTCTCTCCTCATCCTTCCTGACTGATGCTTCACTGGTTTTGTGTTCTGCTAGTGTCCTTGTCACTGCTGATAGCATAAGGTGGTACCTGCAGCCCAATCAGGTTGCACAGGTAGTCCAGCTCCTCCATGATGGCACATTTACCATATGTACAGTCAGAAGAAGGTTTGCTGTATCTCCCAGCACAGTCTCAAGAGCATGGAGGAGATCCCAGGAGGCCGGCTGTAACATCGAAGGTCATGCCCTTTTATAAACAGTCTATGGTCAACACCTTAAAAGAGATGGAGACGCCGTGGTGAACATTATGCTGCCTGTATCATCATCCAGCATGACGAAGGCATTAATGCCATTGACTGGCCCTCACGTTCCCCTGACCTAAATCCAATTGAGCACCTATAGGACGTTACGTATCGTGCAGCCGACGCCGCCAAGTCCTGCCACAGACTGTGCAGGAGCTCACTGATGCCCTGATCCAGGTCTGGCAGGAGATCCCCCAGGACACCATCTGCTGAATCATCAGGAGAATGCACAGACGTTTTCGGGTAATTTTTTTGAGCAGTGTATTTAATTTAACTCATTTCAATGAATGTCATAAAATTAACAATAGATTTTTCTATAGAACAAAGACTGAAACAGACTGACATCCATTGCAGACTTTTCAATATCTCAGCTACTTTATTCATGCAAGGCCACCAAACCTTCGATTTTGTTTGGTACAATTTGTTTTTCAAAACTTTATTCAATTACATAGAAACCTGAACTGGAGAATATGCTGTCATTTGCCGTATTTATGAACACCCTCATTGCTGTGAACGCCCTGTTGTTGTGATTAACATCACTCAAGTTGATGAGTCCCATGGCCACCACTGCTACAGAGTGCTGGTGGTCTGTCTATTCAAATTCTAATAATATTAAACGTATTGTGTGTCCAACTTGTACCAAATTTAAATGGAGACATCATATTACTCTTGTCTACTGTCATATGACTCCTGTCTTAGCCTCTTCTGATTTGGCTCCTTGTAAAATTTGGAATAGAAAATCCTGTTCTTCACACACAAAGCCCTAAATAATAAAGATGCATCATTTATTAAAGAGCTCATACATGGTATTATCCCAGTAGATCACTTTGCTCCCCAAATACAGGCTCTCTTGTTGTTCCTACACACTGTGAGAGTAGGAGGGGAGGTACAGCCTTTGGCTCCTCTCCTGTGGAACCAGCTCCCACTTCGGGTTCAGAAGGGAGACACCATCTCTACATTGAAGTTTAGACATAAAATGTTCCTTTTTGATAAAGCTTGCATGTGTGTAAGTTTGGGGGCTTGCTTGAGTTCAGGAGGAATAAGCCAGACCCAGAGAGGAAGAAGGTGAGGAAGTCTAAACCCAGATGATCTCTTGCTTCCAGGTTAACTGGTTACAGTGACATGTGATCTGCAATAAGCGCCAGGGGTCCTGAGAGAATCACTGATCCATCCTGCCCTGTTGAGCTGGTGTCCTTCCTGGATCTTTGCTGTGGCAGTCATCCCATTTTGAGTAAACATTTAATTGTGAACTGAATGCACATCTGCCGCTCTTCTTGATCCCCTAAAATTAGATTGTGTCCACACTCAGATCTTTAGGGGCAGATTTAGAGACATTCTGTCTGTCGAGACACAATGTTGGATTACATAAAGAACAAATGAACAAACTGGAGGCCAGAAAAATGACCACAGTGTACTTTATTAAATGAATTTTGGTAGCTTGTGTTGCATTAGATTCAAATAAAAATTTACAAAAATCCCATATATACAAAAATGTTATTTTGATCATGTTTATCACTCTTGATTTATTTTTACATTAAAATGTACTTTTTCTCCATTGAACTCATCACACAATGCAACTTACTGAAAAGACCATTATTGGTCTTGAACATTTGTATCTTTTTTAATACACCACGTACACCACATTTATGATTTTTTTATTGTCATAGTTACAGCCATTGTGGTGGCATCAAACTTCTAAAGACACCCTTCACAGTCAGAACTCAAAAAGAGAGGAATGTTCTTTTTTTAACATGTACACTTTGCATAAATTTATTTACAGATGAGCTTTTACGTTGATCAGTTCACTATCTGTGGTGCTCCATGTTCAACCAACTCTCTAAACAGACATCTGTACAGAATGATTATACAAGTGTGACTGGAATCTTGCTATTATTCACCTGCTGGATACTGTGCTTGTACTAAGGCTGAATGATCTCATCGGAACTATGGCTGCTGGACACATCTCCACCATCCACAGGAAATACAATCCTTCTCTCTTGTTAGACAGCAGTGAGCAGAGCACTGATCCATTAGAGCTGGTGAAAACAGATAGAGTCTTAGGGCTGACATAGAAAAAGTACATGACTGCTGCGTGACACATACAACCATTCCAAAAATGATCCATATGATGGTTTTCTGATCTTCCTAAACTCGGGCCATTAACAATATTTGGCTGAGGTAGGGTAAACACTGTGATTGGAGGGGATATAAGTCAATTTCAATTTTCAGTAGGAGCCCTCACCCCCACCCCGTATGAGCTGCCCCACTGACCAGAAGAGGTGCAGCATTTAGTAAATGATCCCTCACTGGCTTCCCAGTTTCACCCAGTTATTTTGGATGTGGCACTATGACTTTGGATCATGATGCCAATTCAAATCTTGATTAAGACCATGTGTATGGCTGTTACAATATTAAAATATATTATCCTATGCCTAATGTTTGTAGAATATATCTGGTGTTGGGCTAAAATGTAACTTCCTACATTAACTCAATTTCAGTACAATGATCCAAAACATTTAGTTGAGGTGTGAATTTGTGGATAACCTTTACTGCGACTGCAGGACGAAGAAATATAAGTTGGTTAAAAACTTAAAGTAAGGGGGGAAATGTAGTTGTTTTCCTACTGTGAGTGGTAAACAGAGGGAACAGCAGGATGGGAGATGTTCTGAGAGAGGTTTATGCTGGTAGGAGGGACAATGACTGAGTCCTAGTACAAGCACAGAAACAGCTGTTGACACGTTATGCTATTGAATAGTTAAAGAAGAAACACACACACACACACACTCTCTCTCTCTCTCTTTCTCTCTCTCTCTCACTCTCTTCCTCTCTGATAACCAAGCTGTGCTTTCAGTACAGCCTAAACTGTTTTTGTGGCTGAAAAAATGATAAAAATAGAAATATACTCTCTTTAAGGCAAACAAAACATAGAAAGCAGCTTACAAGAGTTATGACCAGAGTGAGGAAAGGAGTCAGAACAGTACCTTATTTTTAGCAAATTAGTGCCTGGTATAAAGAAGCTGAAGACAGACCAAACTCCTCTTTCCGTTGTGGTTCTTTTCAATAAGTCATAAGTTTATGGAACAAATATTTAATCCAATGGCCAGATGCATTAAAAATATGCATGGTAGTGTAGTGCTGCCATGGTTGGGTAGGATGTATAATGAATTAATATTTAAAAAAATATAAAAATGACTGCCATAATGAAAATAAATGGATGATTTAAGCCTAATTAATGGGATGGAAATGACCCTTGTCATGATCATCTGCACATTATTAAAACAGTGTATTATTCAATTACAAATAAAAATTGGAGTTGCATGTTGAATCTAGTGAAACTGAAAATAAGCTGTCCATTTCTCAATAAATTTCAGTTATCTTTATGTGTCAATGCTGTGTTCTGGGGTATGGTCGATATAATTTAATGGAATTTTCAATTTAATTCTGGGGATTTAGTCTTATTGAGTTTCTTGGGTCAAAAGCGTCTTCTGTGTTACAGGAGAAAATATATTGCTGATGAAAGGGAGGAGGGTTCTGTCCATTAAAACAAACTGAGGTAGCTTTATGTTCAGTATATATCAGTTCACATCATATATATATATATATATATATATATATATATATATATATATATATATATATATATATATATATGTTCACAATATGGTGATGAGTTAACAAAGGCTACAATGGATTTGGGAGACACTGTAAATAAAAGGCATTGCTGTCCCATTTAAATAATATAAGGCTGCATCTACACAGATCAGGTTATAGAGAAGAGGTCTGTTTTTTAATATTCCCACCTTCCCATAGACCATGATGATTTTGTCCAGTTCCTCCTGCATTTTAGTCCATCTGATAAAAACATTGATCAAGTGAAACCCTGTGATTGGTAAAAATACTGCTAATACGTTAACTAAATGGAAAAGAGAACCTCTGCTGTTATTCCATGGCATAACTTTAATAGACCCTGGTATTATTCTTGGGTTCTAGGCCTCCTGTTATTTCAAGGATATTCAGAAAATCACGTCAAACGTAATTGTAAATTAAATGAATTCAAAATGAGCATTAGAGATATTTATGTGTGGAGAAAGTAAGGGGAAATAAGGCAGAAGGTAAGTAGTAGGGTTGAACATGAGCTCCTGCAGTACTGTTCAAAATGCAGTCTCAAGCAATGTGCACTATCCTCTAATTCTAACAGTATTGTGCCATCCTGAAACCTGTGCTTTTCCTTCTACAGCAAAACAAAGCCAACAAAAACCCATGTACCCACAATGCAGGCTGACCACTAACAGATCATTCAGATGTGGAAATTTGAAGTTGCCTTCAAGTAAACCAAAAAGTTCAACTTAAGTAAAAGGCAAGAATAGTGCTGTGGTTAGTTCAGCCATCAACCACAAAGTCCTTAAAGCAGTAAAGCACATGTACACTTATACAAACAACCACTTAAACATTTGGGTGGTGGCAACAAGTCAAATAAATAAGCCTAAACATTATTTCCTCAAGTTTTGTGACTCATGATTCCATATCCAAACTGTTTCAACTGAAAGAATAAGACACTCGAACTCATGATAAAATAAACTAATGAGAAGTTGAGCAGCTTAATGAACCATATGATGTGCTGTCTACACATCATTTAATAGCTTTGTGACCATTTTCTGATGCATGTTGTACTCGAGTTTTGGATGTATTTCACTAACAGACTCCATTGGTTTCCAATCATTTTGAGACAGTATGAAACAGGAAGCAATGCAGTTTAGGAGAAGATGAATATGAAAGGTCTGCTCTGCATTAACAATAATTATGCTATTTTCACAATAATGAATTTCGATTTTTCTTCTTTTGAGTTGCAGTTGCAAAAGTACATTCAAATATTTTTAATACAAAGCAGCAAGGTTGGCAAAATGATTGGATGTAAAGTAATTGTGACATAGATGGGTTTAAGTGACGTGCGCACACAGGCAGGAGGTAGAATGACCCAAAATTAGTGAGAGCTTTTTAGCTTATTCAATTAGCTGTTAGCTCGGAGTGCAGAGTAAGCTTTTAACTGAAACGATCTGGTCACAGCTCTGGTTTTTATGAAGTCTTTGGATAGTTCTTCACTGAAACTGCAGGAATAAACAGAAGGTTTAAGGTCCAACAGCTCCACTGTGACTGTGTCTTTGAGGCTGAGTAATGAATATTCTGTGTTTGACATGTGTTTACAGTTTCATTTCTCTGACAAAAAACAGATCCAACTCTGAAAGGGCAGTTTATCATTGAATCATCAAGAGTTTAAAAAACATTCGAAGCAAAATCTACGTCGATGACAATAATGGATAATAACCTTCTGACCTGCTACCAGAGCAGTTTTACCCCTCAGACGCTTACACAGTAATAATAGTAAACTTAACATCTCATGAATACTAAATCAGCTGAAACATACAAATGTACTGGTGTGGTCTTTAAAAGTATGTCTGGCAGAAAACAACAGATCTGCTCTTCAGCACAAAAATCTCCAAATCCTTTAAGATACTCCATTTTCCTTATGCCACCACCAACGTAACATATTTATTATAAAAACTACATTTCTATCTGATGGAAGAACCACAACTTAAACCTGGAATCTGCTAGTATTTTTCAGGGCACTGGATCACTAGAGCACATCCTACCTAGTCTCTCTGTGGTCTGTGTGTTACATAAGGTATATTTTAAATTGCCTGTTTTTTGGAACCAAAATCTTTAGATGATGAATATATTTCAATCTTGAATCAGTAATAGAATTTCAACCACATAGACAGAAATATAAGACCATGAGGTAAGATGAGAGCAGTAAGCCTGGGGCTGTTTGGTGAAGCAGGATGAGAAGGTTTACAGTCTTGTGCCATGATTATCCCACTGACTTGTTTTGTGCTTTTCTCTCCTCTTGCCATCCTTAGAAAAAAAGAGCATTGCACTTGTGACATAACAAAACACAAAAGACATACCTGGAACTTTAATTTGTGCAGACATTTCAAATTCTAAAACACACTGTTACCATCTGAATTGCATTGCCTTGATGGTATAGTCATGGATTGCCTCTGGCTTCCCAGCATTCCCTGAAATCGAGCAGTTAGATGTGAAAGTAGGGAATGGGGTGTAGTGTATATGGTGCAGTTCTCCATTTACTCTGATTCAGATAACCTAGGATGTTCGAGGGGTTTGGTTTTCATACATGCACAGCGTGCACCAGGTCAATATGACTAGTAGTATCAGTGGGCCCTGGGGTTGGACATTATGGACAGTAAAGTATGGACATCCTCCTTAAAGGAGGATTTTGGCAACTCCCTGATCCTTGCTTGAATGCCACCAGTCATTCAGAAATGTTCCAATATTTTCTGAACCATGAAAATGTATCTTTGAAAACTAATGGTAAGGGCCCAGTCTTTAGTCCCACACAATCACCAAGGAAATACTTACATTTTCAGCACCACCACTGGTTCAATGGGCTGTAAACAAATGTCAGTATGTAGGCCTTTAGCGTTGTGTCATCATCAAGTGTCACATGTCACACATCAGTACTTCCATACCATGGGTGTTCTGATGGAGCCCAGACAGGTCGGTCACTAAGGTGTTCATTAACTTTGTGAACATTATGGGAAGAATGTTGAAAACACAAACAAACTGAGAGTGACAGCTGATTGGGACAAGTTGATTAATATTCCTATTGTGATCCCACTCATTAAGAGTATTTTATAAATACTTGCCCTCATCTCTCTTTCCACTATTGGTATCCAAATTTAGTGTATTAATCTCATGGCTCCTATAATGAATTAGCTGGAAAGGCTCTTTGTGAGAAAAAGAAGAAAAGTGACAAAAAACCTAACTAAGATGTCAGAAAGAGGTGTGCTGTTCATTTACATATCTTCTGGCCACCAGTTACAGCACTGACTATGAAACTGTCTAGAGTTCTTCCCTCACCCTTCCAGGACCATAACATATCGTATGACGGTCCTGAGTTAAGCTTTCATGGCACCACGTTACTAGCATTTGTCACTCTAGCCAGTGGACACTACTAGCACCTTGCTGTATGACGTTCTGTGGCTTGGTGTGTATGTTCAAATCTGAATCAACTGAGGAAAAAACAGGAGCCACTTCCCCAGAAGGTGACGTGTTAATCAAAGGAACACAAACAACCCTCACAGACCACATGTCAGGGTGTACCTTCACTGATCAACCACGGGTCCCCCTGATCTGCTGCTCTTTCAACACCACACACGCATTCAAATACAGAATCACATTGGCTTCAGTACCATTTACACCATCTCTATAAATGTTGCATGTTGTATCACTGCTGTACATCCTGGTGGTTGATTTAGTTTGGCTGAGATGGCTGCTTGTGTGTGTTCTCTTTTCTCCTCCATCGTTGACTCATTTCCAGTTCATCATCATTGCTCCCTGGCACTTTGCTCATTTCTTCTGCGGTACATCTGCATTCTCCACAGACAAGTAAAAATCAGTTTCATTGTACAGCCAGGGTTATGTGGCTCCACTTATACAGTAGCTGAGTTGAGCTGCCAGGAAGATTTTTTTCTTGGCATTGTGTGAGAAAACCCACGAGCCTGTGTCTGTCCAACTTTCACATATTCTTTCTCACTCCCTGTCCTTCTGACCGACCAGTTCTGGTGGATTTTATCCAGACAGACCACAATGACTGAGTATAAGTGCTACTTTGACCACTGTCTTCAAGCTGTTCACTTTCCATCTGACCTGCTTCCAGTGTAGATCAAACCTATCCAAGAGGAATGAAATATCAAGGCCAGAGGGACACATTTTGGAATACCCAGCCAGCTCTAAGATGTTCCACATCCTCAGAAGCTGGAGGACATTTCCAAGGAATCTTTTTGGCACTAAGACAGGAGTAGTAAGCAGAACTGTGTAGATACTGATGGAAATACCTACGCAGATGCAGCCGCTATTGGGAGCACACAATCACAACTTCCAAACAGAAGGACACCTACACGTTAAGACAGATATGACAGTTTTCTACTGATGATGAATGAGGGACTGTTTCCTTTCCTCATTGCATTAGACACATTGATGTGTAATTCAGATGCCATTAACAGGAATATGTGATGACTTCAAGCCCATGTGGATGGCCATGAACACATGTTTATTTTATCCCTAACTTTTCCAAACTTAACTAAACAGTGCATTTGCGTCTTGTAGGTTTTTCACAAAGTGAAATACTCCAGGGTGGGTGCTGATGCCGAAGAATGGGGAAATCGGTGATGAAAAGTGACATTGTTGGTAGTAACAAATTTTTATTGCCACAGTTTCTGCTGCTGTAAATGTGATATATGATGCTGCACCCCTGTATGGGTTCTCAGAGCAGGATTCAGCTATAAAGTGGTCTCGTATTCCAACCTCTCCTGCACCAGAGCATCATCTTTGTACTGCAGCCGTGGAGGAGTCAGGGAGCAGTCTATGGCCAGGATTGCCTTTCGTATACTGCGGTCAAGGACATGACGCTCCCAGGCTGGGTAATGGTTTCTACAAAGGTCGATCTTAATGACGGTCTCGTCAAGGCGTGGAGCACGTGATGATGGAGTGGATGGCACTGTGGGTCGGACCTGAAACACTGGCATGCAGCCATCCCGCTCAGAATACTTCCCCATGTCACGCTCCAAAGTTGTGGCGACACCTCTGTTGGAGCGCAATGAGTTGGTGGCACCTTCTGATGGTAGTGTGGAGAATTGAGCAGTGGGGTCCAGGTCAAGGCCCTGGCCACTTGGCGAACGTCCAAAACGTGGCCCATTGGGATGGAAAAAGGCATAGTACATGAGCATAAAAACCACTCCAGTGAGGAAACTGCTGAAGATGACGCATAATGCTGGCACTGCAAAGGCGTCAGTGGTGTGAGGAGACCGGTACAGATACCACAGTGCACTGAGAGCAGCATTCTCCACCAAGATCACCAGGTAATAGATGAAAAGTCGACACCT
This sequence comes from Hippoglossus stenolepis, assembly GCF_022539355.2. Lineage (NCBI taxonomy): Eukaryota > Metazoa > Chordata > Actinopteri > Pleuronectiformes > Pleuronectidae > Hippoglossus > Hippoglossus stenolepis. The sequence goes on from NC_061493.1 coordinate 889,437, forward strand.
GCACAAAGACAAGATAAAAATAAATTCAATCAAACTGTTGTACAGGTAAGTGTGTGGTTGGAGAAACATTTGTTTTATTTTGACATTTGGCCGTTAAGATGGCCATGAGTCAGACACCTCAAAACCTGCCAGCCAAATTCCTATTAGTAGGGGATGATTGTTCATGTCCTTGGTGATCTCCTGATTTGTCTATTGGTGTCTGTATCAAAATATATAAAATATACCATCCAAGAGTCAAAATATGTACCCTTTCCATTTTGGACGGTCCATGAGCTTTCCCTCAGTGCTAACACAACGGGAAAGTGAAAAAGTATGGTGATGACCCCAGAGGTTTGACCAATGGGTACATTGACAACACATTTATTAAAAAATGTCTGCTCCCACAGGAACCCATCCACAACCTGTTATTCACTCGCTCTGAAGTCAAGAGGTCCATCAGCAGGTCTGTTTTTGTGTTGTGGGCTATGATGAACATTTCTTCTTCTGGTGGTGGCTGCATATAAGGGTTTAAAGCTCATCCACCAATAGATAAAATGATGGTGTAACATAAAAAGTGTCAGTCAAAGTATTGATCCAGTCCAGTATCATTGGGAATTGCATCCCATACTTTGCAATCTCAAAGTCTTACCCTAATTCAAAGCTATAATTTGTAACCCTTTTTTAGCACATTTTCACAACCCCAAATAAATTATACGATTGCACCATGTTTTCTTAACAACAATAGTATTCAACAGCTTGTCCCACTGTCTCCAAACAGCAACAAATCAGTTGATGGATCTTTAAAGGGCCTCGTTCTTTACTGCATCCTGTTTGTTGCAATACCCCAGTAACAGTGTATTGCATTGATATTAACTTTTAAAAGTGTGATAGACGTGATGATGTTTTAAACTGCTGTGAAAGCATATCTGAGGAACTGATTTATCGAATTGAGGAAGTTCAACTATTTCACTGTAGCATCTTTTAAATGTCCACAAGTCTTAATGGTAAAAAAAAACATTGAATATTTAAAAGAAAATGCTTACATTTAAAGAGATATAGATATAGATATAGATATGCACTGTAGATTCTTCTAATGCATGATCTTTTTAGTTGAGAAGTGGTTTTTCAGAGGTAATGGGATGAGATTAGAGCTTCGCTCTTTTAAGAGTTTTGATTTTCTATTTGAAGGACTGTTTCCAAATTAAATACAGTGAGATTAATAGTTTCAGTTTTGCAGGCTTTTAGAAAAGGAGACAGTGACAGTATTAATACAAAGAGAGGACAGTGTGGGGGGACAATAGGGAGATTCTGGGGTGTGTATGGCATGTAAACAGTCAGTCATGTGGAAAGGACTGCACAGCTCAAATGTGAGCCTGCACACCGACTGGAGCAAGGCTGAAGGCTGAGGAGTCTGCTGGAGCTACCAGAACCACCGCACACTGTGGGAATGAGGCCAGAGATAAAACAGTGGATGGATGGGGGGCTGCATCTATCGAGGTCTCTGCGCCATTAAATGGGCAGCTGAGACCTTCAGAGTGATGCTTCATCAAGGCCTCTTTATATAGCCTGTGGCGAGAAGTGGAGACCACTGCAACTGGGAGCGTTCCATAAGTGGAGGATACTCCTGCACATCTAGCGGAAGGTCCAGAGGTGGCAGAAGGGGAGACGGGTGCCTTGCTTGCAGGCTACAGTCCGGTTGACATATGGTAAAACTCACTGGAGCCTCTTCTTTACCTCCACCAATGGCTGACCTGGCATTCCTTGCAAAATTGCAAGGAGTTGAACTGACCAGTGCTTTGGGCTTGGCTCAAGGCAAGATCCACATACTGTAGATCCACACTCAGCCATCACACTAGAAGATAGTCTGTAAAAATGCTAAATGCTCAAGGTTTTATATTTTCAGTAAAAACAAATACATAAAAGGGAAAAAGTAGCTTTGCGAAAAGTATAAGACCGTAAACTTGTAGCAAAACAGTTGAATAAGCTGCATTCAGCTGAATAGATGAATTGAAATTGCGTAATATATTAAAGGGATAGTGCACCCAGAAATGAAAATTTGGGAGTTTCAGGGGTAAACAGTGTAGCAGCCGAATCCAATACAATTGAAGACATTAGTGACTTATCTTCAAACGACTGTCCGCCAGCCCAAATTCGACTCGAAACGAGGTCATATCCACTGTGTTTTAAGGCTAAAAGTCCACCAGAAGTGGCTAAGGTAGCAGACTTAGCATTTCCGACGGTCCCTGAATGCACCTTGTTGGAAGATATCAGTGGACATGTTGAACATGTTGTAAATGACCTTGTTTCGAGTCGAATATGAATGTCAGTGCTTGCGGACACTTGGATGACACCACACAAGCATTATGGAGGCATGTTGTGTTTTTTCTGTTGTTTTATTATGTCTGAATAAGAAGTTTACCCCTGAGACTCCAGAAGTGTTTTGTGGACTCAAACACTTCACCCACTCCTCCATCGGCATAGTGGTGAGTAGATAATGAGTGAATTTTCATTTTTGGATGAACTATTCCTTTAAGATCCAGAAGTAAGACAAGTTAAAAGCAAATAGGATCCAAAGATTTTTAAGCAATAGGATTTTGTCTTAAAAACTGTATACAAATTTAAATTTATGACAGTTCTTTTGGCAAAGGTTACATAGTATCAACATAAGAGTAATTCAATTTTACTAATTTTATTAATACCTGTGTACATACTGTTTTTATTGTGTCTAATTTAAACCGTAGCTCCTTATAGATCTTATGTGTCAAAGTGCCATACTTGAATTTCATCTTAGCAGCTGTCCTTGATAAATAACAGAGTAGTAAAGACCGTTAATGAAATTAAAGAATATAGTTTTGAAAATGAAGGCACTAAAGCAGATTTTTCTTCAGGACTAAATCACATTGAATGCTTACCTTGTCCTTCCCTCCTTAACGTTAAACCAAGAGAAGATGTAGATTATGCCCACCACCATGTCAAACACAATCTCCTCCCACTTGCTGATGCAGAAGTCCGTCTCACAGTGGACAATCCAGAAGGTCATGATGCACCAGTGCAGGACAATAAAGATGCCAAAGTAGAGTTGAAACACAGATGCAAACAGGGCAAAGGTGATGACCCTGGCTGCAATGGTGAAAAAGTGCCAGCAGAACTGGATGATGACAGCCAGGTAGCTGATTGGCTTCTTGTCATCGCGAGAATCTCGCAGAGCCTTCTGGTAGGAGGCAAGGGCCCAAGCCAGTGAGACAAGGGAGGCTGCTGCTGTCATACCTGCAATAGACAGACACACAGACACACAACTTAGAGACAATGCAGAGACACTATGGGCCTGATCTACTGAAGGTTTGTGCGTGTAAAAACTTGTGCAGACATGATTTCACCAGCTAAAAAACATGCAAGCTGATCTACTAACGGTGCGCACTGAGGATTGCGTGCAGAATAACATGCGCTGTTCATTTAGTACGTTTGCCTTAATGAATATGTATTAACGGGCGTTTCTACCAGAGAGCGCAAAATATTGGGAGGAGTAGATGCAAATACTTTAAAAAGCCTGAAAATAATTGCCGTGATTGTGACTATGTATATATTTAATACATTTGGAAGGTAGATGCTAATCGGCACAGCGTTACACACAGATGGCTGCAGTTATTGTGGTGAGGAGGAGATGGCATGAAGACGGAGAGAACAGTTTTTTCAGAAAGTAAACTGCACCTGCTGCTCAGTATTGTTCAGAGGCATCTTTTCCACCGACCCCCACCTGGTTTTTTTGCCGAGGTTTAATTATGAGCTATTTTTTCTTTTGTTCTTCTTCTTACGTCCTGCCATCTTCTCTTATTTTAATCGGCTGTTCTTTTTGTTTTACCCACAGCATTTACTTTCTCGCAGAAACTCTCCCATGTCGCGTTTCTCTGAGTTATATTAATATTTCTTTGCTGTCGCTCAACAACATTTGTTTGCCTCTTCCACTAACACCTCCATTTCAGTGGCATTAGATTTCGCTTTGCACTTGCAGTCACTCTGCTCTCCGTAATGCTCCATGGCAGAAACCAGTAATGCACGCAAAACGCCCACCAACCAAACGTGCAATCTGTTATAATGCACACGCAATTCAGCACTTTATTTGGGATCTTAGTAGATCAGGCCCTAGGTACTTATATGCAGGACTCAGTCAGATGAGAAGATGAACATCTCTGTGTGTGTATTACACAGACTGGTAAAGAATGTGATAAACCTAGCTTATCACAAACACTGGAGCCAGAGGCAATATGTTGGGCAAGAACATTGTTGAACAGTTGGGAAACGGGATGTGAATTTAGCTTCTCTAAATAGGGAGCCTTTCACCTCAGTGAGCCGTCGAATCGTAGATTAAAAGTCTTTAACAGGCCCCAAACTCACTACAGCAGAACAGGGCCCCGATATTTTCATCTAAGCCTGATTTTTTTCTTAAATGTAGAGAGATGTTGACCCATTTCAGAGGACTATTTCAGTGTCTCTTATCAGAGTTGGAGAAGTGTGACGTGTTCTTAACATGCTTGCATACATCACCACTGAAAGCTGAACATTCAATTTGATCTCGAAAGCTGGAAAATACCTCTGATCACAGACATTTGCAGTTGGGGTCAGATGTTTCAATTCAACTCAAAGTAGGAATCACTGTTTTTATTAATTTAGAATGTGCCATTTATATTTACATAGAGATTTTACATGATCAAGTTTCCATAGTAGCTCAGAATGGACAAATCAAACACTCTAAAGATGACCTTTCATGATTTTATGTTACTTCTTCTACATGCTTGAAATGGAAGTTTGAGTAGAGTGTGAGGGGGATTTAGTTGGTTGCAACCTAACTTTACCACGAGATTCCACTTAATCCTACACATTGTTCCTGTGTAGTTTCACTGATTTGGTGATATTTTTGCAACCTACACAGAAATCTGCAAATAGTTACAGTTAGGGTTTGGAGTAATTACTTTGGCATGTTCAATTATACCTGTTCTCTCTCTCACTGTTGTTATTTTAATGAATCGCTGCATCCTCCTCCTCCCCAAACACATCAAATCTCCATATCATCAGCTCATTCAGATCCTCAGCATCTCTTCATCCCATCATAACCACCTAGTAACTGGGATGTTTCCTATATTATGCACAGCCTCAGCTCCCTTCAATCATGATGAAATCACAAGTGGTTTAAGTGCCAAATAGACTCATTTATATCACATCACGTTCTGCTCTTGTTGTACACAGCAATAAAGTTTGGTTCACTTTTTCAAGTGAAGTCTCTCCTGGAGGTCATGGACCAATATAAAAAGTCAAAATACACATCAAATAAATGTTTCAAAAAGATGCTTTCATCCTTTTAGGTTTTTTATATCATACTGATAAATATTCAAGTGTCCAATTTTCCGATACCTTTGAGTGGTATAAAGGGTTTTAGTTGTGTAATGCTTTAAAAAAGGGACGAAATGTCATGATTGACAGCTGAGAATGCATGTATTGGCATGACCTTGAGTTCACGGCTCCACTCACAATCACTAATGCACAGACTAAAAGTGCAAGATGGTGGTACCCATATCGAGGATATTTTGGTGTGTGTGTGTGTGTTATGAATTACCTTGCACAGCCTGGAGCTTGTGTGTCTGTATGATAATGCACAGCTGCAGCACCAATTGTGGAGCACTCTCCAGGAAGGTGGCCAGTAGGTGCAGCATGCTCACATCTGCAAACTCGTAGACCATCCTCCAATAGTAACGCCAGCGCTCTGTCTCCGCACTCTGACGACTTCGAACGCCCAGGTAGATGGTGTGAAGATACCTGAAATGGTGACAAAGTACCATGCTTCAACCAGAACTGAAAAAGCATTGCCTTTCACACACACACACACACACACACACACACACACACACACACACACACACACACACACACACACACACACACACACACACACACACACACACACACACACACACACACACACACACACACACACACACACTTGTACTTCTATCTTAGTGAGGACACTTATAGGCATTATGCATTTGGCAGCTTCTCATGCTAACCCTTAACCTAAATCTAACCTAAACCTAATTCTGACCCTAACCCTAAAACCAAGTCTTAACCCTCAAACAAAGCTTTGAAAAAGTGAGGACCGGCCAAAATGTCCTCACTTTCCAAAAATGTCCTCACTTTGTAGGGTCTATGCTCAAAATGGTCCATGCTGGGTACAAGAAACATACTGAACATCAACATACTGCAGCAGCTAGCAGCCTACAGACCACACTCCACACCTAAAAGAGAGGACCAGTACATTATTTTACTAACATACTCTCGCACCTCTTAAAGACTTACACCATTGCTTCCATAGCTCACTGTTGATAAAACATATACTATGCGATTTCCTGCCACTAAATGGTATATAGCACTTTTCTAGTCTATATAACCACATAAAGTGCTTTACAGTACAGCTTTTGCCATTCACCCTTACTCACACACAGTCATACCGAGCATCTATGTGCAGCACTTTCTCTATGAGAAGGGGCAATTCTGGGGTTCAGTATCTGGCCCAAGGACACTTTGGCATGCAGAATGGGGCAGACTGGGATCAAACTTCCAGCCTTCTGGTTAGAGGAGGACCTCTCTACTGCCTCAGCCAGAGTTTTGGGAAGGAGTGTGGGATCATGTTGTAGTTGCCATCATTCAGCCTGTCCTGGTTAGGATTTTGTCAGTGTTCAAGAGCTAAATCATTATCAAAGGTCTCCTCCTCTCCAAAAAAACAGACCTGCTAATTATAAAAACACAGAGGACAGTCCCAAAAATACAACTTCATAGTCGAAGTCAGTGTTTGGTGGGCACAGGCTGTCTCTGAGAGGCTGTGAGCTAAGATGGCGCCAACATTTGCTAAGTTTGGTTTCTGATAACGCAAGATTCAGATGTCCGACAACTAAAATCTTTCAACTGGTTGGTTAAAAACCACCAAAATAGTTGACTATAAAAATGTGTCTTAAAAGTGGATAAAAACTCAATTTGACTACTCTGATAGACAAACACCATACATGACACTTGCACAAGGGGGGATATGATGCCTTTGACAGGTGATTATATAAAACACACCATTACCTTGATTATAATTGCAGGTTTGTCCTGGTTTGAAAATTGTTCAAACCAGTTGTTCCCAACCCTCCCAAGTTTAAAAAAAATCATTTAACACCAAGTGAGATCAGTAGTGTGTCCCCTAAGGATGTCCCAGTGTACTGACATATCCTCAAGTACACGCTGAAACTAACATTCACCACCACGTTAACCACCACATCTAAAGACACGGAGAACATTTTCAAACTGAGTTCACACAAAATCAGGATATTCATCAAACTTGGTCAATGCATACACATCTCTCAAATCCTGACATGCAGATGTAGAATAGCTCAAAATCGTTTCATGCTTACAAAACTTCAAAAGTAGGACATGTACCTATCAAGGGCAAGACAATATTATCTTTTTTTGCAGAGACACAAAAGTAGAATCTCTGCTATAAGTTCTATACAACAGTTTAAACATTCAGTTTCCTCAGAAAAGGCTGGATTGCAACATGGACATTGCCTGAGCAGCACACACACCCAGCTCCTGGCAATCAAGCTCCAACTGCACCTTTACAGACCTCAGGCAAGAGCTCATTTAATTAAGCGAATTCATTTTTACTTTTCTGTGGCCTACATTTTATTTGCACGTCTCATATGTCTCCCACATTCATTTCCATTCTCTTTCCTCTCCATCTGTGAAAGATCACCAACACATGGTAGTCATTTAGCAGCATTCTAATGGACCATGAAATGAAGTTCATTTTGAAAATTAAATCTGGGCTAAAGGCATTAAAGCTGGAGCCTTTTCGTGGACATATTGACCTGACATATCTCCTGTGTGTGTGTTGTGTGTGTGTGTGTGTGTGTGTGTGTGTGTGTGTGTGTGTGTGTGTGTGTGTGTGTGTGTGTGTGTGGGCGAAGGTCTTTCTAAGTCTACCATCTAAGACTTGTTCACGCTGACACCCACAGAAAAGTAAAGTCAGGTCTTTCAGTGCCAAAATTCAGTCTTATGTCTCAGATTTGGCCAATTGTAATGTTGGTGATAATGACAGAACATGTCACCCATTGCAGCGGTGTGGCTAATACATATACGTATATATATAAACTTATATGTGTGTACATGAATGAGCTAAGTGAAAACAACATAATTTCTAACTAGCGTTATGAATCAGTGAAATGTAAATAAAATCTGTATATTAAAATGTTGACATATTAGCTGTATCAATATCTGTGTGTAGTCAACAACTGACTGTGAAATCAAAGAAAGTATAATGCACTCATTTTTAAACAATATGTACTGAGGGATTATAAATAAGTACTCCTATAAAAAACAAATGCTTTTTTCAAATGCCAAGTAAAATACATAACAGAAAGCTTTTTTTAATATGCATCTTTTAAAAAGAGCTTAGAATTAAAAAAAGGTTTCCATTTTTTATGTTACCTGTTTTTGACCTAACATTCTAAACCTTTTTTCAACACATCTTAACAACTTACCCGCTTTAACAGCTGTGTTCTTTTCCTTTCTTTTCCTCTTATATCCCAACCCCAATTTTCTTGTTGGGTGAGAGAAGTAAACATTTCCCTGCCCGGATTTTAAATCTCGGCTTAAATGGTGAGTGTTGTTTCACACACCTTTCATCTCTACCTGCCTAGTTTGCCTAGTTCATACAACATGATTTTAAGCCAGATTTTCCAGTTGCTGACAAGTTTTGGAAGTCGCAGACAAAAGCCCCAGATCGGAGGCAAATCAGCATTCAATTAGTAGTAGTTACTCTATGTGAACTATTCAAAGACTCGACTAGAGGGGGTCTTTCACGTGTCAAGACTTCAAGTGGATTTCTAGCTGGCTAGTCTGCAATAAGTACAACCAATCAGAATGCAGACTGGGATGAGAGTGATGAAATGTAGTGGTGAGGTGCCTCCTAATTTGTTTACACTGCACATGTTTGTACTTGGTAAATAGACAAGCAATAACCATGCTTGTGAGGGACATGATAACACATATTCAGTGTAGCTTACATGACGGTATTGGGCTCAGGTTGGGTTTGGACAGAAAAAACTGAATCTCTCTCTCTCTCTCTCTCTCTCTCTCTCTCTCTCGTCTCTCTCTCTCTCTCTCTCCCTCTCTCTCTCTCTCTCTCTCTCTCTCTCTCTCTCCTCCCCCCCTCCTCCCTCCCACACACACGAGGAAATGACTGGAGAAGGTTAAAGGACAGCACATACAGGAGTATTTCTCTCCAAATATGACCACCTGGTATCACAAAACCTTTGTTGAAAGGATGCCATTAGAATGCCTTTACTGAACAACCTATAAAGATCAGGGTTTTAAAGAAAACCACATTTGAGCACAAAAGTCCATAGGGGCCATTTCCCTTTTTGTCCTTTGCAGGGAGGCATCCTTTGAACAAGCACGATTGTTTTACATATGGTACAGTGTCAAGTAAAAACCAGATTGGCTCTCAGCATTACAATATTTTGGTTAAACATTTATCCTTAAGTGCTTTAATGAGGACTTTTGTTACTGTTAGTATTGAATGCAGATTGACCCTTAGGACACCTTAGTAAATGTACTTGGACAGAGCTGAGTCTTGGACAACTCCAGGACTTGACAGTTGTACAGCCCTGTGTCCCCTGTGAAGCCACACATCAGTCATCCTTTCAGACCAGTCAGTTCAGGCTCCACTCTGGTCTTCGCCTTTTCCACATTATTCCCTGTAATGATTTCATCACCTTGCACAGGACCTCAGCTGATAAATACTCCACAATGTTGACCGAGCCTCTGACTGTGTCTGTCTGCTGAGGAGGTTGTGCACGACACCAGTGACGGTGAGAGACAATCTAATGGGCTCTTTCTTATATAAGACCATTATACTTTTATGTAAGTGTCTTCTTATCAGGTGGAAAGTGGGACTTTACCTATACCATGGATTGAATTGTACCTTATTCATATGTTGCTTTAGGAAAATGCACCAAATAAGTTAAATGTAAAAAAAAATGAAATGTAAAGTTATTCACAGAGAACGGCTGCCTATCGGGGGTTAGTAAGAGCACTCAGACATATAGGGACGGCTGTTGATCAGGTGGCCCACCAATCAGAAGGTAGTAGTCCGATCCCTGTCTCTAAAAATGGAACCCTGTATTGGCCCTGATGGCTGGTTGATGTGTGACAAATATAAGTGCTCCATCAAAGTGCTGTATGAATGTGTGTGTGTGTGTGAATGGACGAATGTGACTCGTGATGGCACTATATGAATACAATATATTTCCATTTAAATTAGAAAAAGGAAGATGTTCAAGGTGGAAAAAAACCCCAATGAGGCTAACTAAAAAACAATTATATTTCTGATATTTTACAAAACACATCAACTGATTGTTGCTCCAATCAACCTAGAAACATTAATTTACACTGCTGCCTTATATTAAAGCTAGAAGCATGGTGCATATGTGAATGGTTCTGCTATTTGAACCAACAAAATAATTTATTGTTTGCTTGTTTATTTCGTGGGGAAGCTGTGGCTCAGGGGGTAGAGCGGTCGTCCTCTAACCAGTCTGGCGGTTCGACTATTCCGCAAGCCCAAGTGTCCTTGGGCAAGATACTGAAGCCCAAATTTCCCCTGCTCATAGAAAGAAGTGCACTGTATGAATTTGTTAGTAAATGTGTGAATGGCAAACTGTACTGTAAATCACTTTGAGTGGTCATCAAGACTAGAAAAGCTCTATATAAATACAGACCATTATTATTTTATTCTTTATTACAAGACATGATTCATTTTACATAAAAAGAATATTTAATATTACTGATTAACAGAATCCAGTTGTGTATGGAGCAGACAGGGGGGCTGACTGCTCAACCTTCACATCTCTGTGAGGAGAAGCTGCATGTCCAATAACAGCACATTCAAATGCTGCACATCAACTAATGAAAAGTATGATGAGCAAGTAAAGATAATTCAATAATGTAACATTAATGTGCTGATTGTCACATATTTTAATTATGTGGTTCGACTGATCAATAGCCCAGTGCTGTTTATCTTTAAGCTAAAATCAACCGCTACAATACTGAGAGGTCGATTTTTGGGATGTTTTATCAATAAATCACTAAGACTTTTGATAAATGGTCATTTGTAAAGTTAAAATAGAAACATTATCTGTTCTGCCGGTATTTCATGTTTTTTCTCCAATATGAGGTTCCAACCTTGAACCCTCTTACTGCATCACATTTAATATATTACATAAGAAAGTCAAATGTGCTGGTTATCCAATATGAATTAGGACTTGAACCATCAATAAAGATGGAGAAAGACAGTAGTAGGAATTACGTGTAGAAGAAAGAATAAATTATATTATTAATAAGTATATTATTAATTTCCGTACTGAAGTCATGAAGATAAATAAATACAAATTTAAAGATACAATATCAATCTCTTTAATAACTTCAAGTATAACTGAGTTGATGTGATTTTCAAATTCAATATCCAAAACCTAATAAATACAACAAAATCAGTATGCAACTGTGCTGCAGTAAGAGCCAGTTGTGATCATTGTGTTGTTAAAACACAACTTTCAGTGACACTGCTCTCCATTTGAACTTTTAGGTATTATAATATTATATTCACTGTATAGACCACCTTCATCTCTCAGACATTCATTTTTCAAATTGTAAAAAAGAAATGTGTTTGTTTCTAGGTAGGATCAATAAATCTAGAGAAACTATCTGCTTTGCTATAAGAAAATATCTTGGGCAGATCACCTTCAAAGCCATTTATTAGATCCATATTTTTGTTTTCTTAATTATGATTTCAAACTATTTGTATTTTTAGGAATTGCATGATATTTAATACTTCACTTTTCAATATCACAAAGGGTTAAAATCTTTTTTCTTTAATTAATTTTATAAATCTGTAAAGTTTTAAGCCTGATTCCAGAATGATGCTATCATATTAACTGTTTGTTTCTTTGACAGAAAGACCTTTCATCTTTGTCTCCACTACAAGATATTTTCACTCAAATTAAAGAAATTTGACAAGAGAAAAATGTCCGACGTGGCAATGATCCCAAACAGTGAGAAAAGCAAACGAGAGGTTTTAAATAAGTATATGACCTGTGTGTCCCTGACTTCCTGCCAACAGAAAAGCTTTGGAGTATTGTAAAGCAGGAGGTAGATCAACAAACCCCTTCACCAAAGAGCAGCTGAGAAGAAGCAGATTTATCCAGGATCCATAATAAATATGGATAATAAATATGGAGGTTGACTTTATATACAAATAAAATAATGGAATCTCACTAATGACGCGTGCACTACGTTATATTCTTGTTGCTACTTTTATATGAACCTTTCATTATAGTATAACTAGTCAAACATATCTGTTTTCAAATGGATTAGCCTATTTCCTCTTTGGTTAAAAATAACATTTTAGTAATGATGAGCAGAGGTGAACACAAAGGTTATGTGTTTTGTACTATAACTGGTAATCACACAATTTTCAAGCAAATATGCAAATATTGTCTCATTCAAATGCCCGACCAGGGGGGAGAATACTCTGGACCACTGCTACAGTACCATCAGCAGGGCTTATCATGCAGTTTCCCGCGCTGCTCTGCGTCTATCCGACCACGCTCTTATTCATCTGATCCCGGCCTACAGACAGAAACTCAAACTTTCTAAACCTGCTGTGCTGAGATCTAAGAACTGGAGCAGCAGAGAAGCTGTGGAGGAGCTGCGTGACTGCCTGGACAACACAGACTGGGACATTTTTAGAACTTCTTCCAACAGCCTGGACGAATTTACAGATGCTGTGACGTCATACATCAGCTTCTGTGAGGACAGATGTATTCCAACACGCACCAGGGTGAGTTACAACAACGACAAGCCCTGGTTCACAGCAAAACTCAAACAGCTTCGCTTGGAGAAAGAGGTGGCCTTCAAGACTGGGGACAAGGATAGGTTCAGACTGGCTAAATACTCGTTTGGCAAGGAGATTAAGGAGGCCAAACGACAGTATTCAAAGAAGCTGGAACAACAATTTGCAGCCAACGACTCCTCGTCAGTCTGGAAAGGCCTTCGGGTGATCACCGGCTGCAAAACCAAATCCCCCCACTCTGTGGAAGACCTTCAACTTGCAAACGACCTGAATGAGTTCTACTGCAGATTCGACAGACAATGGACCAGTTCTAACCCTACCCCACATTCCGAACCCCCACAGCTATCACACCTCTTCTTCCCAGCCTGGACAAAGACACTACCCCCACAAAATGGTCCCAGACTGCCCCCTCCCCATCACACCTCTCTCCATTCAGGAGAGAGATGTCAACAAACTACTGAAGAGACTGAACCCCGCAAGGCAGCTGGACCAGTCGCTGTCTCCCCCTCACACTCAGGTACTGTGCAGACCAGCTGTCTCCAGTGTTCACGGACATCTTCAACACCTCACTGGCTGAATGCGTGGTACCTGCCTGCCTCAAAACATCCACTCATCTCCCGTTCCCAAAAGGCAGAGGATCACAGACCTTAATGACTACAGACCAGTCGCCCTGACCTCTGTAGTAATGAAGACCTTGGCGCCTCGTGCTGACCCACCTCAAGGCCATAACCAACCACCTCCTCGACCCACTGCAGTTTGCCTACAGAGCCAACAGGTCTGTAGACGACACAGTCAACATGGGACTCCACTTCATCCTCCAGCACCTTGACTCCCCGGCACCTACGCCAGGATCCTGTTTGTGGACTTCAGCTCCGCATTCAACACTATCGCCCCAGCTCTTCTCCGAGACAAGTTGACACAGCTGAGCGTGCCTGAGCCCACCTGCAGGTGGATCACTGACTTCCTGACAGACAGGAAGCAGCGCGTGAGGCTGGGCAAGCTTGTCTCTGAGCCCGGACCATCAGCACTGGAGCCCCACAAGGTTGTGTGCTCTCCCTCTACTCTTCTCCCTCTACACCAACAACTGCATCTCCAGCCACCCTCTGTCAAACTCCTGAAGTTTGCAGACGACACAACCCTAATTGGATTAATCTCCAATGGGGACGAGGCCGCCTACAGAGAGGAAGTTGACAGCCTGGCTTCCTGGTGCAGCCAGAACTTCCTGGAGCTGAACGCTGAAAACTGTAGAGATGTAGCAGACTTCAGGAGGAGCCAGCCCAAACCGCCCCCCTCACCATGTGCGACTCCCCAGTTAAAACAGTGGAGTCTTTCAGATTCCTGGGGACTATAATTGCACAGGACCTGAGGTGGGCTGAGAACATCACCACCATCATCAAGAAGGCCCAGCAGAGGATGTTCTTCCTGCGGCAACTGAAGAAATTCAACATGCCGCAGAAAGTGATGGTCGAGTTCTACACGGCCATCATTGAGTCCATCCTCACCTCATCAATCACCGTCTGGTTCGCTGCCTCCACTGCCAAGGACAAGGGCAGACTGCAGCGGATCATTCGGTCAGCTGAGAAGGTCATCGGCTGCGACCTGCCGGCTCTCCTACACCTGTTCCACTCCAGTAAGAGAGCAGGCAAGATCATTGCTGATCCTTCCCATCCCGGCCACCACCTATTCCAGAGACTCCCATCTGGAAAAATGTTCCGGGCCATCAAGACCAAAACCTCGCGCCACCTGAACAGTTTTTTCCCCATGGCAGTGGGGCTCACAAACAAGCCCCCTGCATCACACTGACTCTGCCCCCCGCACATAATTTATAACTTATATATTATTGGCACTATCCCGGAACCAATCACTGCACCTTAGCACCGCACGTGCCCATAACATAACTTATTGTTCTTTCTGTATATATTGTTGTTTTATGTCCGATTGTTGTTTTTATGTCCAAATGCACCAACCACACCAAGGCAATTTCCTGTATGTGTAAATATACTTGGCAATAAAAATAATTCTGATTCTGATTCTGATTCTGTCTTCCCATTTTCTAAATGTAAGAATTTGCTGTTTTTCTCTGATAGAATTTTTTTTTTTTGCATTAAACATTTCTATATATTTCATGTTCAACCACAAAAAAATCAACAAAAGTGCTGTTCAGAGATGCACTTAATGAACATGTGTTTGAATGGCAAAAACTGTGCTGTAAAGGCCTCAGGTGATGAAACATGAATTAGAAATAAAAAATAACACATGGTCAATAGATAATTCAGTCTCTTCTCTCAAACTCTACAATGACAGTTTTTATAAAGTCATCTAAATTGAATAAGTCAGCAAAGATATTTTACCACAAAGTATTTAACTCAAACCATCAAAATTGGCTTAGACTCATTGAAGTCCCACACCAACCACAGCCCCTCTTCCACATGAGCACCATGAGATCCTTGCAGGAGCAACTGGTCATCACTGAACATAGAGAGACCTGTCCCTTCAATTCTGATTCCACAAGGTTCTGCGACCCAGTCCAGTTATTTGTAATTACCTCATCAATTCATCTGATGGTTATTCTTTTTCAATGAAACATTGAATAGTCCAAATCCCACACATATTCATCTAACAATGATATCAAAGACAGGAAAGCAGCAAATCCTCACACTGTAGGAGCTACCACTAGTTTGAAATGACCTAAATGATTAGTCAATTATCAAAAAATATTGGTGAATAATTTTCTACACTATTCAGTTATTTTTATGAAACAATAATGTAGGTTTGTACCATCAACAATCTTGCCCCTAAGGAACAATTTGGGATGAATGTCACAAACAATACATTGCGATCTATTTAAAAATGAACAGTAATCTACTCTTACAAAAATGAACCTCATGTGTTCTGGTCTCACATTTCTGCCCCATGTTAGGGTCTTCTCATCATGCATCATCTCAGATCGACAAATGAGGTTAAACTTGTGAACCCTGAAATAAGCACAAACTAGCATGAATTAGCTGAAAGCCAGCTATTACACACTACACTGACTTGAGGTCCTAGTATAGGACTGCAGTATATGCAGTATGTGCAGTCCAGTCCAGGACAGGTCAGGCAGAGAGTGATATTTTGTCCAGGGATAAAGCTCAACTGAGGATCCTTAGATTATTTGCTCTGGGTTCGGGGCGGCAGGGAGTTTAGCAGTCACTGTTGTGGAGCTGTGTCCTGCAGAATGATAATTAGTGACCACTGGCTCCTTAATATAGTATTGTATCAGTCATGATATATATGATATAATATACATATAGTGCATATATTCATACAAATATTCAGTACACACTGATCAGACTTATCACTATACAGTGTCTTTTTTCACTGGCAATACAGATTACATCCTTAATGTTAAAATGAAATCCACATTTTCTATTTAAATCATTATCTTAGTTGTTGATTTTTTCTGATCTTCTAAGTTCGATTGTCCAACAGCTTATAGACCAATGTAGAATTCATTAAAGTAGCTGGGTAAATCTGCTGATGAAGATCATGTGATATGATCAAAAGGTCCAGCTTAGCAACTAAAGGACCTAGCAATGAGATTGTTTTCTCAAAAGTTAATAGTTTCTAATATGAGTCACCATCAACCTTGCTCAAATGCTTTTCATTGGAACACCTCTGCACCAACATTTCGGCGACTCAGAACAATGTGGGGAGAAATAATCACGAAACCAGGAGGCTCGTAGGATTGGCGTCCCTTTTCTTCTCCACTACTTTTAAAAAGGAAGCTTTATTGCAGCTGTCATTACTGGATAGTCTGAAGAGTACAATCTTATATAGAAAACATATGAGCATCTTGTGAAATATGATGCACTTTCATAGATTAAATCACCCATCCCTAGATTAAATTAGCTTCACCTCTCACAGCTACAGCAGAAAATGCTGCCTACATATTAAAGATAGATTTAACAATGCAGTAATATCTTATGCAGTCATCAGTCATGTTTACTTTTGTGCTTTTAACACATTCATCCTATTTTGTTATGTTTACTAAAGTAAAGAAACAGAGGATATCTTCGACCACTGCTGAGTGTGTGCAACTCAGGATAGGTCAACAATAGTATGACTGCAGGCTTCAACTTTGACTCTTGGCAAGTGGTTGTTAAACTGCCCTCATGTGCTTCTTATCTCAGTTACTGCTGATTCCAATCCATGACTTCATCCAGGTGAGGTGAACAGTGATACTTCACAACAGATTTTGGTTGTGTTCTTTCACACCAGAATAGAAGTGACTCGAAAGCCCCTCACAGGAGCATATGCATGGGCCCTGTGCGTTAATGGGGAACACGCTAAAGATGGCAGCTGGGAGCCATGCTGTAGGACTTGGCATCATTCAGAGGCCATGCTGGTACCAACAGCTGTCAGAGCAGTCCTCTGCACATCCATTCATTTACCTATTACACTTACACACCCGCACACACACAAACACACACCAAGACACACACGCACACACACACACCATCATCGTTACCCCTATCGAGGCCTCCATCCTACCTCCATATCTGGCCCAGCTGGAGGATGTGGATGAGAGACTGGCCGAACCAGACGCAGAAGGAGTAGTATGCCGACCGTTTCCTGCTCCTGCTCCTGCTGCCCACCGCCGTGCTCGCGGTGCTGTTGGTCGTGGTGTTCTTGCTGACGGTCGACGCCTGTCTCTGCGGCGTGGCCGGGTGGTGTGGAGCAGTTATGTCGCCGTGTGAGGCCGAGCCACTCAGCAGCTTGTTCCCGTCCATGAGGGAGCAATCGCCGGCGGATTCTGCCCCGTCCTCGGTGCTGAAATCGTGGACAAACCATCTGAAGCTGAAGAGCTGCACCGAGAAAGAGCCCAGCACAACGAAGAAGAGCGTCAGGCCGAACCACCAGTACTCGCGGCGGAGGTAGTAGTCGACCGACAGCCACACGTCAGTGCCCACATCGGCCAGATACACAGCCACTGCGGCTACGATCCACAAGCAATCCCACACCGTGTATTTCTGCTGTTCCTTGCCCAGGCGAGGGAACGTCGAGTTGGTGCCTCCGCCACCGCAGCACCGCGACTCCCCGTTGGCGAATTCCCCGTCCCCGGTGCCCGCAGAGTCGGGCTGGCCTCCCGGGTGGAGTCCCTGCACCGAGCCGGAGTGCTCCGAATTCTGCAGGGGGGTGAAGGCCACGTCACTCTTCTTCATCTTCAGGACCCCGTCCGATTTAGCCGCCATTATTGGAAGCTTATACTATTACTGTATTATTTTGACTCTGTTCCTTCCCTCTTGTACCCGCTGCCCCTGCCTCTCTCCGTCGACACCCTTCTGCGCGCCTCTCCTCCTCCTCTCTGGGCAGGACTAGCTCCTCTACACTGCCGACTGCTCATAATACAACATACAGACAAAAAGGAAGACCATATCATATCACGTCTTCATTGGACTTCTTCGGCTGATGATCCACTCACATGCAGCTAACGCTTTGTTTCCTCCGGTCAATCTAATAAGCTTCTGCTTCTGCGGTCTGTCGCCACTTGCCCTCGAAGAGTCCTGATGCTGAGGCTGATGCTGGGATTCGAGGTGGAAACAGGAGCGAAGGAAAAGGTGGAAGGCTGCAGCCATCTGCCTCTTCTATGGCACAGACTGAAAACTATGACATCATCCTCCCATCTCTATCTGCCTGCCTCTCTCCCTCTCTCTGCCTGTTTGCATTGTGTTAGACACCTCCTCTAACAATCTTCTAACGAAGAAAAAATTCTGCTCTCGTGTGCATGTTAATATCCAGCTTCCCATTTGAATCAAATAGATGACATGAAGTGAAGCAGCGTTAAGTCCTAAGGCGCCACACTTTTCAGCACCATGGACAGATCCTGTTGTTACCACTTCGTTCATTCCTCACAGTTATCCAGTGTTGAAACACTATGAGCAACGGCCACATTATCTCATACATATTTGACCACATAGTTGGAAGAACACATTTTCTAAATTAACATTGTATATTGCATTAAAAAAGAAAAACAACGCACCAAGACCTAAAGTACACAAAAGTTTGTGTACATAGCTGATCTGGAACAGGACAATAACAAACAGAGGATTGACTCGTCCTTAATGCTCAGCTTTTAGTCCGTTGTCTAGAAATACAGTGAATCTGACGATAGAGAATTTTTTTAGTACGTCAGAGTTACTGATGAAAAATAATTCAACATTTGACACAAAAAAGTCTCACTCTAATGCAAAAGACAAGCACATATAGTTGGTTTCATAAAAAAAAAAAAAACAGGTCAGTTTTGTTCTATTCACTGTCAACCTTATCTTCTTGTTGCTCTGTAAAGAACTTCTTTTGACCAGCAAATGCTGTGATTAGGGGATTAATTCTAAAAGAAAAGGGAAAAAAACCCACCAGAAGGTCAGCAGTTCAAACCTGAGTCTTCCCCATCTGCATGCCGAAGTGTCCTTGGACAAGATGCTGAACTGCCCCTCATAAAGCAAAAAAGTGCTGCTAATAGATGCTCTGTATGAATGTGTGTGTGAATGGCAAAACTGTACTGTAAAGAGCTTTGAGTGGTCATCAAGACTAGAAAAGGGCTATATAAATACAGACCATTTAGAAAAATAATCAGAAACTCACACATCACAGGGTTCAAGTGCAAGGACATCAGTTACATGAGAAATGAAGGCTCTGCACACTGAGGTCAAATGGTTTAAAGTATTTAAAGCTTCTAATAGGAACTTTTAATGGTGTTGGCGCCTCTGTGGACAAAAGCGGTAGTGTTTCCACTGTCACCTGTAAAAACCTTGGTCCAGACAGCATGTGCCTTTTTTTTTTAATTAGTGAAAGAAAGACACACATGTACTAAGTTCCGGGGACACACTAAGAAAACTGACACCGCAACTCTTTTTGGATTGCTTTTACTGTAATGATAAACCATGAAACAGGGACTGCATCACTTTATATCCTCTTGTCAGACCACTGTCTCTCTCAGCTCCAGATGCAAACTGAGAGAGAGCGATCTGGGCGCAAGTACCAGGGAGGGGGGGGGGTTCAAAGATCAAAAATATTCATATACAAATAAAGATACATAAAATATCAACCGATTTGTCAGTAAAGTCAATCTTCAAACAATATTAGAACTTATTTAAAATAACCATTGAGTATGAAAGAAGGGAACACATAATCATCACAGTATAACACCAAGTCAGTTAAACTTCAGTTACATCAATCTGTCCATTCAGGAAGCCCAAGTGATTGTGAATCTATTTCACCTGCTCTGGTGCAAATGAAAGTGTCATGTGGTGGCTACAGACAGCTGCTCTCTCCTCATCCTTCCTGACTGATGCTTCACTGGTTTTGTGTTCTGCTAGTGTCCTTGTCACTGCTGATAGCATAAGGTGGTACCTGCAGCCCAATCAGGTTGCACAGGTAGTCCAGCTTCTCCAGGATGACACATCTTGTGGTCGCAAGAAGGTTTGCTGTATCTCCCAGCACAGTCTCAAGAGCATGGAGGAGATACCAGGATGCCGGCAGTTGCATGAGTGGTACTGAACAGGGCCGTAGACAGGCATCAACCCAGCAGCAGGACCAGTATCTGCTCCTTTGTGGTAGGAGGAACAGGAGGAGCACTGCCAGAGCCTGACAAAATGACCTCCAGCAGTTTACTGGTGTGCATGTTTGTGACCAAACTGTCAGAAACAGACTCCATGAGGGTGGCACGAGGCCTGACGTCCTCTAGTGAGACCTGTGCTTGGCCGATCAGATGGAGCCCTGCTGCACTAGATGATAATGTAAAGACATTCAGATCATTGACGGGGTTTTCCGCAGTTCAGTAAAGTTAGAAAGATATTCACAGATTCGGACTTCCCGGATCAATAAGTCATAAGCGAAACGTTGTTAAAGCACAAACGCTGCATAATTCCCACCGTAGTAAGGTGGACAACGGGCTACAGGCCAGTTATCATCAATATGAGTCGTCCTCCGTGATGGACACAGAACATTGGTGTCTATGTACAGCCTGCTGTGAAACGAGTGCGCAGGGACCGTCTACAAAGTGCAACACCGAAAAGAGATATTACACAAATATTCAATAACTTCACTGCAATACTGTATATTCTCACCAAAATCATGTCACAGGTACAGGGTATGCTGCTGGCTATGCTATAGTACTTAGTTTGGAAAAATGGGGATTTGTATAATTTTTGGAAATATTTATTATGGAAAATATTCAATAACTTCACTGTAATACTGTATATTCTCACCAAAACCATGTCACAGGTCCAGGGAGTCCTGCTGGCTATGCTTCAGTACTTAGTTTGGGAAAATGGTGTTTCGTATAATTTTGGGAAATATTTATTATGGAACATATTCAATAACTTCACTGTAATACAGTATATTCTCACCAAAATCACGTCACAAGTCCAGGGAGTCCTGCTGGATATGCTACAGTACTTAGTTTGGAAAAATGTGGTTTTGTATAATTTTAACCATTAAAACGAAAGAAAATTTCCAAACTAAGTACTGTAGCATAGCCAGCAGGACTCCTTGGACCTGTGACGTGATTTTGGTGAGAATATACAGTATTCTGCATGGTATCCCCACATATCTTAACAATCTGCTAGAAAAAGACATAAAAATCCAACACTATATTATAGTAAATATATGGGAAACATATTGCAAGCAGTGGGTAATTAGTTCCATTTTATACTCACCGACCTAAGACTTTTGTGCGATGTTCAGGCATGCTAACAAAAGCTTGCCGTGACATTCCCAGAGCCGCAATCTTGAGATCCTCATATATAGTGAACCAATCCACTGCATACAAGCTTTTAAAATTGACTGTTGCTGGCCAGTACCCACTTTCAACTAGATCAGCAATGTCCACTGAAAAAGTCTTTGAGTGTATCGCCCTGAAATTCAAAGACAAAAAGCAATTATTTCAATGCACAAGCAATCTTAAATGACATTACTGCATACATTTTTTTTTCCAAAAAACATTTAGATTCCTTCCAATCAAATTTACTTGCAACAATCACAGCAGGGAAGCATGATTGGTCAAAAAAACAACCATTCTAGGAAGCAAGGGAAAAATAATTTGATGTACTAAATTCCAGTAACGTCAACGTTAGTCAGCGGAGGTATTCTTTCAGTGTGATATTAACTTATATTTCACCCAGCATACTTTGGGGATTTAATAAAAATGTCTATTTAGTATATTATATAAAATGGTGTTTGTGGTATGTAACTTAAAAGTACCTCTTTAATGGTAGGAGAATTTCTCTCCCTCATCTTCCTCGATGTATGTGGATGGTGGCAGTGGCCTAAACCCGGCTTCTGTTTCTCTCCAGGTCTCCTTCTTCTTGGGAGAGGCTGCTCTTCCTGTTCCTCATCAAGCCAAACAAACTGTTCGGTCCCAGTTTTTGACGTTGCTGAAACTCCTGTAGCTTCACTTGGATCCTCCCTGATTAAAAAACAGAACATACCAATTGTTACTTAAAATGTATCGCAATGCCCTAACATCTTGTTTTGAAAACATTACTGTCAGATTGCATACTATAAATTAAACCAAATTGATCTGATATTGTGGAGTAATGGTAGACAAATACATCCCTTGTTAATCTAAAGCATTCATAAATCAAAGTTCAATCATAAACCATCCTTAATTTGAAAGACGAAATCAAACTATCACACTCCAAAAATAGGGAAGCTCTCAAAACTTAGAATGAATGTATAGTGAAGGCCCCACAATGGGCCTTACACCCTGCACCCTACACTGTATCGTGTAGAACTATTTTATGGGCTGATTCGTGGTTTCTGTTAGTTCCCTTATACCATTACATTATCTGTTTATGTTTATATTTATATTGTAACGTCCCTCAATGATGAGCTAAGCGTCTGGAACTGGTCTCACCAACCATGTATTCACATCCCAGGTAACACAGGCTACAATGGGCCGTAGCCTGAGTACAAACAATAGAATATTAGCAAATGAATAGCATCCATTGTCTGTATCGACAGACTCCACATTCGCTGTCTCAGCACTCGGACTGTAAACCCAGATCGTTACAATATTTAAAAACAAAACAAAATAAACTACTTACCTGACAGAAGGATTATAACATCGTCGTCTTCCAAGCGCTCCATGTTTATGACGTAGCTTTGTGTTAAATGGAACGGAAAGTAAAAAAAAACTTTATTTACGACAGTCACACGACAGGTCCGCTCACGCATGTGCACTCGGGCCCGCCTCGGTATGAATGTAGTTGCGGGGACTTCTTAGATCCTTCGAATTAGAGGTGTAATCTATCATCATATATTAATATCAAATAACGTGAATAACGTTCACGCTCACTGAACGACACAACGCACGGACGATGATTCAAACAGCACGCTACGACGTGGTTTACGGCATGGCAGCGTTCACAGCAACCACCATAGCAACGATAAAAACGTTACATTTCTACCATTTTCTGGCGAGATCTGAAAAAATATTCGTGATAACTATTAAAATATAGATCATAAGCATGAACTGGCTAAAGATTGTGGAAGCAAAGAGCATATTTCTCGCTAGAAATGGTGTCATTTTAATGCCCAAACTATATTATAAAATGTCTGAAAATACAAGGAATGTCCGCCATGTTTTTGTTTTCGCAGACGGGAACTTGAGAGTCACGTGACGTGGGCACAGGACAATGCAAAACAATTGGCAGACAAAAACGTAGTATTCTCACAATTTGTGAGAATACTACGTTTTTCCAAGTGGACCAACGTAGCTATTACACGTTTTCTGATGAGACTGGGTTGAAAATGTTGACGAGTCATTTTTCATGATGTTTAAATGCAGCCTCATAAACTCTGGAGTGAATCAAACAAACACTAAGTTACTTCATGTACTGATCAGGTCCTATTAGTTACTGAAGGTTAAGAGAGAGAGCAGGTCAGAGTGGAGGAGGACACAGAAACTCCAGCTCAGTACAAACCAACTGCAGCTTCTGCTCTGATCACTGAGCAGCTGTGACCAGAGAAACTTTCTAAACTTTCTAACTTAACAGCTGTGGACTTCAAATAAGAGTTAGGATTTAAAGTGACACAGATTCTAATGTCACCTTTTTTTTTATTTACAGTTGCTCCTGTTGCTTCAAAATCATGACCTAATGTAAGATATTAAAAATGAATATCAATCAATCAATCAAGTTTTATGTGTAATCCGAAATCCTCTGCCCTTAACCCTCAACAAGATAAAGAAAAAACTACAGAAACAAACCCTTTGAACAGGGTAAAAAGAAGGTAGAAACCTCAGAGAGAGCCACATGTGAGGGATCCCTCTCCCAGGACGGACAGAAGTGCAATAGATGCCACGTGTAACTGAACACATCAACAAAATTACAATATTCACAACACTGGTTCGAATAAACAGTTTTTAGCATATTGGAAAGGTGTGTCAATATTAAATTATTTATACGTAAGAAAATATCTGATGAAGGGAGTAGCAATGACAATTCAAATGGAGGAGTTCTTGTTAGTAATGGTAGAATATGTGAGTAGGCATATTGTATATCAAGCAGTCTTGTTGTAATCATTGTCCATCACAATCTCTAAAAAGGGATGTTGATGTCCATGATTTTTGGTCTGAGATCAAAATCCACCATCCACAATGTGGCCGCAGCTGCAGTCCTGGATCTGCAAACGATTAAGCACAAGGACTCCAGGGAAGAAGTCAAGTCATTGATATGTGTTGATGAGACAATAATGTGATAAAGAGGGAGAAGAGGAAAGAGAAGCTGGATGTGTCATGTGTCCGACAATCTAGGCCTATAGCAGCATAACTAACTATAAGCCTAATCATAAAGGAAGGTTTTAAGCCTCCTCTTAAACGTACAGAGGGTGTCTGCCTCCCGTAGGACATGGTTGATTTATTTAAATTGTTACGTACTGTGTGGACTACATTAACTTGCTCATATATAAATTGTTGGAAGACACAAATTTGACCTGTGCTGCAGTCTCTGTCACGCCGCAGTAAGAACAATACACCAGGCAGAAATTTGTAATTGTGTCATTTTTATAGCCATCATTGCAAACACGTTTGTTTTGTCGTTTGGGAATACATGAGGTCATTCATGTGCACTCAGCCAATCCCGGTGAGTCAGGGACTGAGAGAACAGCTTTCTGCCCATTGAACACACAGAGATCAGACTGAAACAGACCCTCCATCATACTACTGATAAGACTTCAAAGAAGCTGACCCCCAAGTGGCAAAGTAACTGTGGCTGGGACTAGTAAGTAATGTGATTACTGAATTTCAAAATCGAATCCCTGTTTTACTGTTAAATGCACAATACCATTTTGTAAGATCTTTATACAGCATTTCACTGAATATGTCAAAGAATTATGGGAAAATATATGGTCTATATTATAATCCTCCTCTACTGTAAATCCATATACAATGGTAAATATTCCCAGACAGAGGAGAGCACTGCTTTTGCCCTACAGTGATAAATGATGCAAAATAAAATGAAGATCTGTGTACTTTCAGGTGGAGGAGATCTAGCTACTTACTCACCGACGTGAGCTTCATGATAATCAACTCAAATTTGGTAACAGCACTAAGGAAATATGATTCCTGTATTTTTTATGGGAGCGCAATTGACTAATAAATGCCAAGTTGAAATTGAAGACATTTATTCACTTTTTGTCTTCACTCTTTTAAATGGTAAAATGGTAAATGGTCTGTATTCATATAGAGCTTTTTTCTAGTCTTGATTACCACTCTTTACAGTACAGTTTTGCCATTCACATTGTGGAGGAATCTTTGACCATCCTCACACATTACATCTGTACACCAATAGGAAAATAGTGCCTGTCTAATTCCACACATACTCCCTTCTCTCCCAGCAATACCTAGGTCAGGTTATAGATAAAGGGCCAAACCAACAGTACATTGTGGCTGAGGGGTAGAGAGGTCGTCCTCCAACCTGAAGGTCGGCAGTTCTTCAGTTCGATCCCCAGTCTCCCCCATCTGCATGCCGAAGTGTCCTTGGGCAAGATGCTGAATCATAGAACAAGAAAGTGCTGCTAATAGATGCACTGTATGAATGTGTGTGTGAATGGGTGAATGTAAAACTGTACTGTAAAGAGCTTTGAGTGGTCATCAAGACTAGAAAGGCGTTATATAAATACAAAACCAAAACCATTACATTGTAGTGTCTATGTTGAAGGACACATATTCACACACACATTCATACAGTGCATCTATGGCCAACACATCACTTGCGTCAGGGGAAATTCGGGGTTCAGTATCTTGCTCAAGGACACTTCAGCATGGGGAATTGGTATTGGTACCTCCAAGATGATATATCAGTGGTTTAAAGTCAAAGAAACTGCTACAATGTGTATTTCCATGTGCTCTCTTCTGCCTCTCTCTGGAGCTGGAGACAGAACAGGATGCTTTCGCCTGCTTCTTGAGCCCGTCCTCTGATTGGCTGACTGCACTTTGACTGTGTTTAATGATCCAAGCGGCAACGTCCCGGGCTGAGCGATGAGGCCAATACGGAAGTGCAAAAAGCTGCAGTTCACTGGGTGGCCACTTGAAGCTGGCTGGCAGTCAATTCCCATTGACTCCCATGTTAAAAAGCCCGACTTTAGAGCAGAATTAAACCTGTTTACAGCCTGGTTCAAAAAACGGTTTTAGTCTCAATCACTAAGTCCTTCCTTCATGACAACTCTGATGATTTTGTATTTGGACAAAACTTTGTATTTAAACACAAACACAAACTCAGTTTTTCTTACATGCTTTTATTTTTAAAGTGAAGTTCCTGTATAGACGCGGACTTGCTGTTATGAATCTGTAACTTCACAAAGGACAAGTTGTATGTTTTAGCGACCCTCCGAAGAGGCACAAGCTCTTACGGTGTTGTTTAGGAAGTTTCAAATAAACCTGAAAACATCAGTTGAAAGTGTCGACCATCTTTCGGGGATATGCTACAGATAGATAAAGGATAGTTTTCATTTTGGTCCATAATTCAAATATTTGGTTTGTTAGTCTTTTGTGGTTCACTGTTATTTATACAGAAGGAGAGTCTGACAGTTTTAAGTGACGCTATACGTCATGGCGCTAATACAAGAAACGTTGCCAAACAAAAGACTGTCTAAGAGTGCAACAGTTACATGTAGCCCGCTGAACAAGGGCTCTGTGCGAAACGTCCATGCAAAATGTAACTTCATCAAAATACTAGATTACAATTATCTCAGAAAACAGAGCCTTTTTTATTAGTTTTTTTTTTTCCAAGTGAATGCAATACGCTTCCGTAGGTCACAGCCTCTCCCTCATCTTTCCACTTTCTCCTGACTCCGCTCCTGCTCTCTACACTTTCTCTCCGCTGCTCGCTCTCTCTCTCGCTCACTTCACCACTCACTCCCTCACCGTCCCTCCCCACCCTGAGGGTGCCAATTTAAACACGTTCAACACAATTTAATTAGATAATAGTTTACTCTGCCAGGGACCAATAGAAAAGGCACAAGGACAAGGTGTAAACAAGTTGAAAGTGTTCACAATGGGGGGTCAAATAAGTCGTCTTCTGAGTAGTGATTTGGTTTTTCGACCAGCACCTGAAGGCAGCACCAAAACCCAAACTGTGAGATCCCTCCGCCTCGCTGCAGAGCTAAAACACTCAGACCTGTGTCCGAGCACTGATTCAGACATCAGGACATTCTGACGGGGCAAATGAAATCAACCTGATTGGCAGATTCAAATGGCTCCGAATAAAGTTGACCCACTTCTGGTCCTGCACGTTGAAGCACCTCATGACCGTGTGTGTGAATGATGTATGATTCAATACGCTTTAAATGTGTTGCCTTGTATTAATATTACAATTATAAATGTCTGTTATCAATATTATGATGTCATCATGTTTGTAATTGTGATAATAATAACTTTGCGACTGGTGTTTGATTGAGTCTCTTTACTCAGCTTCATGATTTATTACAAACTTGTGTGCAGGTGTCCGGTTTTCCCCCCAACGTTTGATTGGCCGGTCCCATTTGGGAAATGGTCGACGCCCAAGCGTCGTCATCGCTCTCTGATTGGCTGCTGTGCTCGTGTGTCTGGAGCTTAGACTGTATATACAAATATCTGGAGTAAGCAAGTGCCACTATCTCCCTCCTTCAGGAGAAGTAGTGAACTACAAGAGAAAGAGAGATATGAGTAACTCAGGTGTAATGTGCATGTGGTTTACTCCGGATAGTTGCGTCTCTGAAATAATGTGTGTACAGTACGGTTGGAAAATGTACAGTGTGCTGCTCAAAAAAACAGCTTTATGTAAAATCCCTGTGATTTGTGATGACTGCAGTGAGTGAGTGGTGTATTAGTTTTAATGTCAGATTCTATCTGATGGTTATGGTTATGCTGGAGTATGTTGGAGAACCATGGAGGAGACACGAGTCCAAGGTCAGAGGTCAAAGCAGAGCGATTTTATTTTCTTTCATTTCTTGGCAATTTTCTTTGCTCTTCTCTGTGCGCGTGTGGTTCGAGCTCTGCATAGAGAGAACAGAGAATTAATATAACATCAGAAAATCTCAACAGAGATAGTGTGCATGAGTAGGTACAGGACGCACACTGCATGGCTGAGGTGAAAAAGACAGAACAAAGGGAGGGAGGCAGTATAGAATGCCTCTGATTAGACTGAAGTGATTCCACCTGGGTGGGGGGGGGTGGACGTCCTTCCCAGGCAGGAGCTCCTCATCTGTTTCACCCCTTCTCAGGTGAAGTCTTGTGATCCCTGGATGTTTTACATCAACAAATAGGCATCACATGCTGCCTGGGGTGTTTGGATGGGGCTTTATTTTATGTTAATTAATCTTTTAAAGATCACTTAAGTTACATTGTTTACATTTTCAGCTTCTTAACTTTTTTCTCCGAGCTGTTGTGCCAATGACTTAAAAAAAAAAGGTAAAAAACTCAGACAATAAATCTTCTTGAATCTTGTGCAATAAACCCACAGCAAAGATTACAACATACACACACGCTCAATCTGTATAATATTTATCTCCCATTCCAAATAAATATTTAATTTCCGAGGATAAACTCACTTACAGGGGAGAACAAAAGTATAAATCTATGTTTGATTATCCCGCCGCACACACCCACTAGTACATCTAAATCGTACCATGTTTCCAGGTGCGCCAAGTGCATCCTGTCCTCCGTGCGCACTGGACATTAAACTGCGCTTTGTACGGTGCACTGTGGCGCGCGAGGATATAGGGCCCTAGGTTAAATTATAAACTAGGGCCCCTCCCCCACCCTGAGGGGGGGAGTTGAAGTCGTTAAACGTTTGTCAACCACGGGACCTGAGGCTGCTCTTTCATTGGCTGTGGCAGAGTTCCCAAGGGACACGGACACGCCTTCTCAGGTACATGCGCCTCCACCGTGTCACTTCCACTGTGAGCTGACCGGCAGACACTTGATGACTTCAAGTGGAACTGCGGCACATCAGGGAGAGGGGGAGGGGGGGGAGACCCTCAAACTTCATTCTGCAAACGGCATGAAAGTTGCCACAGTCACTTAGACACAATGAGGCTTCATTTTTGCAGCAGCTTTAATTTATCTGAAGCTCGATGCAGACAACAAAACAAATGTCTCCATTCAACCAAGCTGTGGTATAATAATAATAATAATAATAATAATAATAATAATAATAATAATAATAATAATATAATAATAATCAACATCATCATCAGCATCATATTATGATGATGATTATTATATTAATTATTATAATAATAATTATTGTTGTTGTTATTGATATTATTATTATTGTTATTATTTGTATATGCATTATTATAATAATCATTATTTGTATTATTATTATTACTATTAGTATTATTATTTTAATTAGAGAGGTGACTATGACTATAGGAACAGAGCCTAATGCAGAGTTTACAAATAGTTCAAACATGAAATATGAAAATGTGTGAAATTGTTCATTGTAAGAATTGTGAGTAGTGTAGTTCTAGTGCTGCTCACACCTCTGATAGACTTACTTCTCTAGTTAAATCTCAACATATTTATCACGTGCAAATTATTGTGAATAATATCGTGGGCACTTGTATGTGTTGTGTTAATGTTTAAGAATTTACATTTAACGTCGATGAACTGCGTATGACATCTTTAAGTGTAGCACTATCTAAGCAGGTACGTTAACTTTGTACTGAGTGAGCGTTGGCAAACTGTCAAATGCTAAATAATGTAGCTAGCTTTAATAAGAAGAATAATACTAATAAAAATACTAATAGGCTTCCACTGTCACATATGATTAGTGTACAAATGCTTAATGAACACGGGGAACAGTGTCTTTTCTACTTATAATGTCCACTGATTTCCCAAATTGAATGGACTCCGATTAACAAGGTTTCGATTCGATATCGAATTTGATTTGATTCAATATGGATTCAGTTGGTGATATGTCAGTCTACATTACGAATTGAGCTTGGATATGAAAGAAACGCTCAGAGAACTGAAGCTGTAAACTGTGCAAGAAACCCGCACTTGGTGCTTTATTAATAATATTAAGTTCGTCACAATGTGTTGTCCCAGAAATGATTGTGATAAATGATTTTATTGTCATTCTGAAACCATTCATACCACTGATATAATGATAATATCACAGCATGATAATAATAACGCTTACAAAGAGCAATGAGCTTTTAATTCTTAAGAATATAAAGTCTGATAGTTGAATTAGAATTTTAAAAGATTAGGGTCAAATAGACTCGTCGTCCTTTGAGTAGTGTTTGGGGTTTTTTCGACAGCACCTGAAGGCAGCACCAAAAAGTAACTTAATGTGTGAGATCACAGAGATAAAATAAAAATTAAGAAGAAATCAACTTGATTCAAATGGCTCAGAATGAAGTTGACCCACTTCTAGATCCGGGCCCGTTCAGAAGTAAACATTCACTCAGCTTGTTGTTCACCGGACAGATGTGACAAAAGACAGATGTTAGGATTTACTGGACATGAGCGGTTCGCCTCCGCCTGCCGTGCTGCCAGTGTGTGACTGATGTGTGATAGAGAAAGTCCTGCACCTATACAAGCACCTCATGACTGTGTGTGTGTATATATATAATAGAATAATATAATTTCAAATGTGTTGCCTTGTATTTGTAATTAATGTTACAATTATAAATGTCTGTTATCAATATTATGATGACATCATGTTTGTAATTGTGATAATAATAACTTTACGACTGGTGTTTGATTGAGTCTCTTCAGAATCAGAATCAGAATTATTTTATTGGTCAAGTATATTTTCACATACAGGAAATTGACTTGGTGTGGTTGGTGCATAGAACATAAATCAACAATATATACAAGTAGACAAAGTCTTAACTGAAAAATTGGCAAAAGAGCAAATATTAACAAATGGCAAAAAATAAGAGACCAATGTTTTATGAAATAGAAACATTTTACTCAGCTTCATGATTTATTATAAACTTACTATTGTTTGAATCATAATTATATTCTTCACTGTTTGTAATCTCGATGAGCAGCGTGTTCCTCTTGTATTTATTTATCCTAGAAACGGAGCTTGCAGCAGCTGTGTCTCTTCTGCCACTGCCACTGCGCCACCCAGCGGCTGCTTCGGGCCAGTTCCGGTGGCTGTGATGCTGTCGGTCTCTCCTGTGTGACAAGGGCGCCACCTGCTGGCGTATTTTTTCATAAATTCAGGACAATTTGGGACAATTTGGGACAAAATTTAAGACAAAATGAGGAACGCTTCACGAATTTGCGTGTCATCCTTGCGCAGGGGCCATGCTAATCTTCTCTGTATCGTTCCAATTTTAGTATATGTGAAACCGAAGTTTCACAAACACACCATAGGCACGAATGTCTTATAAAGAGGGTGTAAACGAAAGTATCACTGAGTCATGGTGCTGTTTATTCTGGGATTTCCTTGTGGAGCTCAGACAGCAGCAGACACACTTCTGGAGCCTCTCTCTCTCTCTCTCAGAGCTGCCCTAACCCGAACCCGAACCCTAACCCGAACCCTATCAACCGTTTGTATCTATGAACCTCCGCGTTATTCTCAAGCTCACGGGGCCGATGGGAGAAATATGCAAATGAGCTCATCGTCACGGCAGCTTGATTGGTTGGCTGCAGGCGAGAGACCAGAAGACCCTCCCATAAATGGCTGTCTCACTTTGCCTCTGAGCAAACATAGGATGATGTTATTTAGAACATCTTTTTTTGATCAAACTCAAAGATAACCTTTATCTCAGCCCATCTGCAGAAGCAGTGTTGAGCCAGTTCACACTTCAAAGAACGAGTTCCAAGTTCAGTTCATGCAGATGAAGATGAACTAGTTCACGTTCATAGTTCATTTTTATTGGGCTGATTTAGGTGACAAACGTACGGTCATGTGTTTGGTAGACTGGCACGGGATGTGCGAGGCCCCGGCGCCCGGGGCGGGCGGGGCCAGGCGGCCGCAGAGTACTTTTCGGGGACGCACTGTGGAGCCCTTTTGGTCATTGTCGCTCTCGGTCTATTTTTCCCGAATATCACGTTTGGAGAATGGAACGCAGCGTCCAAAGGGGCGTCGCGCGTCACGCGGCGCAAGTCACCGCGTCACGCAGGTCAGGCTCCTACGCAAATGAGCCACGCGGCCCGACCGCCGGATGTCAACACGGAGAGCGGCCTCAACACGCCTCCGCACAGCTCCACTAAGTCTACTTACAGTGTTCATTATCACCTAACTATACAAAACAACGTTTCGCGTATGACTATTGATTCGGAAGTCCGAATCTGTGAATATCTTTCCACTTTATGAACTGTTTTCCGCCCATGAATCATTGTCGTAGAAGAGAATAGAAGAAAACAGAAAGCAGAGAATTTAAACATAGATGTATGAAAAGACTGTAAGTAGACTTAGTGAGTGTGCATGGCCCCTCTGCCTGCACCCGACTTTCCGAAGACACGACAGCTCCACAGCCTTCTCCTGGCTGTGGGCTGTCCGTGTCATGCGTCAGTATAGACTGTTTATGTTTATTTATCGCAAATCATATCGTCATCGCGATATTAAACAACGTTATAGCATATGCATGTTTTCCTAATATCGTGCCAAAGGCTAAGGCGTATAGACCAGCGCTCCAGAGTCTGTTCGTAGCCAACCCCTGGTCTCGTACAAGATGGATGCGATCAGAATGATTGATTGCTATAAATCCTGCAAACAGCTGTGTGTGGTTTGATATTGATATTGTCTCAGGTCGGAAGGTCCCTTTCCCCACAATAATAGGAGAGGGGAAGTATGGATTTCTCGTACCTGTATAAATGGACCACTGCTCAAAAAATTTAAGGGAACACTTAAATCACATATCAGATCTTGAAGAACGAATTATTCAAGTTGAAAATGTTTACTGATGTACATTGTATAATTTGTTGAGAACAAATGACGTTAATGGTAATGGAAACCAGAATGAAACATGCATATGCTATAACGTTGTTTAATATCGCGATGACGATATGATTTGCGATAAATAAACATAAACAGTCCCGTACTACTGACGCATAGACCACGGACAGCTCCACAGCCAGGAGAAGGCTGTGGAGCTGTCCGTGGTCTATGCGTCCGGAGCGACACCAAGTCGGGTGCAGGCAGAGGGAGCCATGCACAGCTCCACTAAGTCTACTTACAGTCTTTTCATACATCTATGTTTTCAAATTCTCTGTTTTCTCTGTTTTCTCTTCTTATTCTCTTCTTACGACAATGATTCATGGGCGGAAAACAGTTCAGTAAAGTTGGAAAGATATTCACAGATTCGGACTTCCCGAATCAATAAGTCATACGCGAAACGTTGTTTTGTATAGTTAGGGTGATAATGAACACTGTAAGTAGACTTAGTGGAGCTGTGCGTGGAGGGCGTGTTAGGGAGAGGCCGCTCTCCCGTGTTGACATCCGGCGGTCGGGCCGCGTGGCTCATTTGCGTAGGAGCCCTCTGACCTGCGTGACGCGGTGACTCTGCGCCGCGTGACGCGGTGAGCCGGCGACGCCCCCCCCCTTTGGACGCTGCGTTCCATTCTCCAAACGTGATATTCGGGAAAAATAGACCGAGAGCGACAATGACCAAAAGGGCTCCACAGTGCGTCCCCGAAAAGTACTCTGCGGCCGCCTGGCCGCTCGGCCCGCCCCCCGGGCGCCGGGGCCTCCACCTCGCACATCCCGTGCCAGTCTACCAAACACATGACCGTACGTTTGTCACCTAAATCAGCCCAATAAAAAATGAACTATGAACGTGAACTAGTTCATCTTCATCTGCATGAACTGAACTTGGAACTCGTTCTTTTGAAGTGTGAACTGGCTCAACACTGCTTCTGCAGATGGGCTGAGATAAAGGTTATCTTTGAGTTTGATCAAAAAAAGATGTTCTAAATAACATCATCCTATGTTTGCTCAGAGGCAAAGTGGGAGGGTCTTCTGGTCTCTCGCCTGCAGCCAACCAAGCTGCCGTGACGATGAGCTCATTTGCATATTTCTCCCATCGGCCCCGTGAGCTTGAGAATAACGCGGAGGTTTAGATACAAACGGTTGATAGGGTTCGGGTTAGGGTTCGGGTTCGGGTTAGGGCAGCTCTGAGAGAGAGAGAGAGAGGCTCCAGAAGTGTGTCTGCTCTGTCTGAGCTCCACAAGGAAATCCCAGAATAAACAGCACCA
Organism: Hippoglossus stenolepis; assembly: GCF_022539355.2. Lineage (NCBI taxonomy): Eukaryota > Metazoa > Chordata > Actinopteri > Pleuronectiformes > Pleuronectidae > Hippoglossus > Hippoglossus stenolepis. Next base: position 924,035 of record NC_061493.1, read on the forward strand.
TGACTCAGTGATACTTTCGTTTACACCCTCTTTATAACACATTCGTGCCTATGGTGTGTTTGTGAAACTTCGGTTTCACATATACTAAAATTGGAACGATACAGAGAAGATTAGCATGGCCCCTGCGCAAGGATGACACGCAAATTCGTGAAGCGTTCCTCATTTTGTCTTAAATTTTGTCCCAAATTGTCCCAAATTGTCCTGAATTTATGAAAAAATACGCCAGCAGGTGGCGCCCTTGTCACACAGGAGAGACCGACAGCATCACAGCCACCGGAACTGGCCCGAAGCAGCCGCTGGGTGGCGCAGTGGCAGTGGCAGAAGAGACACAGCTGCTGCAAGCTCCGTTTCTAGGATAAATAAATACAAGAGGAACACGCTGCTCATCGAGATTACAAACAGTGAAGAATATAATTATGATTCAAACAATAGTAAGTTTATAATAAATCATGAAGCTGAGTAAAATGTTTCTATTTCATAAAACATTGGTCTCTTATTTTTTGCCATTTGTTAATATTTGCTCTTTTGCCAATTTTTCAGTTAAGACTTTGTCTACTTGTATATATTGTTGATTTATGTTCTATGCACCAACCACACCAAGTCAATTTCCTGTATGTGAAAATATACTTGACCAATAAAATAATTCTGATTCTGATTCTGAAGAGACTCAATCAAACACCAGTCGTAAAGTTATTATTATCACAATTACAAACATGATGTCATCATAATATTGATAACAGACATTTATAATTGTAACATTAATTACAAATACAAGGCAACACATTTGAAATTATATTATTCTATTATATATATACACACACACAGTCATGAGGTGCTTGTATAGGTGCAGGACTTTCTCTATCACACATCAGTCACACACTGGCAGCACGGCAGGCGGAGGCGAACCGCTCATGTCCAGTAAATCCTAACATCTGTCTTTTGTCACATCTGTCCGGTGAACAACAAGCTGAGTGAATGTTTACTTCTGAACGGGCCCGGATCTAGAAGTGGGTCAACTTCATTCTGAGCCATTTGAATCAAGTTGATTTCTTCTTAATTTTTATTTTATCTCTGTGATCTCACACATTAAGTTACTTTTTGGTGCTGCCTTCAGGTGCTGTCGAAAAAACCCCAAACACTACTCAAAGGACGACGAGTCTATTTGACCCTAATCTTTTAAAATTCTAATTCAACTATCAGACTTTATATTCTTAAGAATTAAAAGCTCATTGCTCTTTGTAAGCGTTATTATTATCATGCTGTGATATTATCATTATATCAGTGGTATGAATGGTTTCAGAATGACAATAAAATCATTTATCACAATCATTTCTGGGACAACACATTGTGACGAACTTAATATTATTAATAAAGCACCAAGTGCGAGGTTTCCTTGCACAGTTTACAGCTTCAGTTCTCTGAGCGTTTCTTTCATATCCAAGCTCAATTCGTAATGTAGACTGACATATCACCAACTGAATCCATATTGAATCAAATCAAATTCGATATCGAATCGAAACCTTGTTAATCGGAGTCCATTCAATTTGGGAAATCAGTGGACATTATAAGTAGAAAAGACACTGTTCCCCGTGTTCATTAAGCATTTGTACACTAATCATATGTGACAGTGGAAGCCTATTAGTATTTTTATTAGTATTATTCTTCTTATTAAAGCTAGCTACATTATTTAGCATTTGACAGTTTGCCAACGCTCACTCAGTACAAAGTTAACGTACCTGCTTAGATAGTGCTACACTTAAAGATGTCATACGCAGTTCATCGACGTTAAATGTAAATTCTTAAACATTAACACAACACATACAAGTGCCCACGATATTATTCACAATAATTTGCACGTGATAAATATGTTGAGATTTAACTAGAGAAGTAAGTCTATCAGAGGTGTGAGCAGCACTAGAACTACACTACTCACAATTCTTACAATGAACAATTTCACACATTTTCATATTTCATGTTTGAACTATTTGTAAACTCTGCATTAGGCTCTGTTCCTATAGTCATAGTCACCTCTCTAATTAAAATAATAATACTAATAGTAATAATAATAATACAAATAATGATTATTATAATAATGCATATACAAATAATAACAATAATAATAATATCAATAACAATAATAATATTATTATAATAATAATTAATATAATAATCATCATCATAATATGATGCTGGTGATGTTGATTATTATTATTATTATTATTATTATTATTATTATTATTATTATTATTATTATTATTATTATTATACCACAGCTTGGTTGAATGGAGACATTTGTTTTGTTGTCTGCATCGAGCTTCAGATAAATTAAAGCTGCTGCAAAAATGAAGCCTCATTGTGTCTAAGTGACTGTGGCAACTTTCATGCCGTTTGCAGAAAGAAGTTTGAGGGTCTCCCCCCCCTCCCCCTCTCCCTGATGTGCCGCAGTTCCACTTGAAGTCATCAAGTGTCTGCCGGTCAGCTCACAGTGGAAGTGACACGGTGGAGGCGCATGTACCTGAGAAGGCGTGTCCGTGTCCCTTGGGAACTCTGCCACAGCCAATGAAAGAGCAGCCTCAGGTCCCGTGGTTGACAAACGTTTAACGACTTCAACTCCCCCCCTCAGGGTGGGGGAGGGGCCCTAGTTTATAATTTAACCTAGGGCCCTATATCCTCGCGCGCCACAGTGCACCGTACAAAGCGCAGTTTAATGTCCAGTGCGCACGGAGGACAGGATGCACTTGGCGCACCTGGAAACATGGTACGATTTAGATGTACTAGTGGGTGTGTGCGGCGGGATAATCAAACATAGATTTATACTTTTGTTCTCCCCTGTAAGTGAGTTTATCCTCGGAAATTAAATATTTATTTGGAATGGGAGATAAATATTATACAGATTGAGTGTGTGTATGTTGTAATCTTTGCTGTGGGTTTATTGCACAAGATTCAAGAAGATTTATTGTCTGAGTTTTTACCTTTTTTTTAAGTCATTGGCACAACAGCTCGGAGAAAAAAGTTAAGAAGCTGAAAATGTAAACAATGTAACTTAAGTGATCTTTAAAAGATTAATTAACATAAAATAAAGCCCCATCCAAACACCCCAGGCAGCATGTGATGCCTATTTGTTGATGTAAAACATCCAGGGATCACAAGACTTCACCTGAGAAGGGTGAAACAGATGAGGAGCTCCTGCCTGGGAAGGACGCTTTTTGAGCAGCACACTGTACATTTTCCAACCGTACTGTACACACATTATTTCAGAGACGCAACTATCCGGAGTAAACCACATGCACATTACACCTGAGTTACTCATATCTCTCTTTCTCTTGTAGTTCACTACTTCTCCTGAAGGAGGGAGATAGTGGCACTTGCTTACTCCAGATATTTGTATATACAGTCTAAGCTCCAGACACACGAGCACAGCAGCCAATCAGAGAGCGATGACGACGCTTGGGCGTCGACCATTTCCCAAATGGGACCGGCCAATCAAACGTTGGGGGGAAAACCGGACACCTGCACACAAGTTTGTAATAAATCATGAAGCTGAGTAAAGAGACTCAATCAAACACCAGTCGCAAAGTTATTATTATCACAATTACAAACATGATGACATCATAATATTGATAACAGACATTTATAATTGTAATATTAATACAAGGCAACACATTTAAAGCGTATTGAATCATACATCATTCACACACACGGTCATGAGGTGCTTCAACGTGCAGGACCAGAAGTGGGTCAACTTTATTCGGAGCCATTTGAATCTGCCAATCAGGTTGATTTCATTTGCCCCGTCAGAATGTCCTGATGTCTGAATCAGTGCTCGGACACAGGTCTGAGTGTTTTAGCTCTGCAGCGAGGCGGAGGGATCTCACAGTTTGGGTTTTGGTGCTGCCTTCAGGTGCTGGTCGAAAAACCAAATCACTACTCAGAAGACGACTTATTTGACCCCCCATTGTGAACACTTTCAACTTGTTTACACCTTGTCCTTGTGCCTTTTCTAATGGTCCCTGGCAGAGTAAACTATTATCTAATTAAATTGTGTTGAACGTGTTGAAATTGGCACCCTCAGGGTGGGGGAGGGGACGGTGAGGGAGTGAGTGGTGAAGTGAGCGAGAGAGAGAGAGAGCGAGCAGCGGAGAGAAAGTGTAGAGAGCAGGAGCGGAGTCAGGAGAAAGTGGAAAGATGAGGGAGAGGCTGTGACCTACGGAAGCGTATTGCATTCACTTGAAGAAAAAAAAGCTCTGTTTTTCTGAGATAATTGTAATCTAGTATTTTGATGAAGTTACATTTTGCATGGACGTTTCGCACAGAGCCCTTGTTCAGCGGGCTACATGTAACTGTTGCACTCTTAGACAGTCTTTTGTTTGGCAACGTTTCTTGTATTAGCGCCATGACGTATAGCGTCACTTAAAACTGTCAGACTCTCCTTCTGTATAAATAACAGTGAACCACAAAAGACTAACAAACGAAATATTTGAATTATGGACAAAAATGAAAACTATCATTTATCTATCTGTAGCATATCCCCCGAAAGATGGTCGAGACTTTCAACTGATGTTTTCAGGTTTATTTGAAACTTCCCTAAACAACACCGTAAGAGCTTGTGCCTCTTCGGAGGGTCGCTAAAACATACAACTTGTCCTTTGTGAAGTTACAGATTCATAACAGCAAGTCCGCGTCTATACAGGAACTTCACTTTAAAAATAAAAGCATGTAAGAAAAACTGAGTTTGTGTTTGTGTTTAAATACAAAGTTTTGTCCAAATACAAAATCATCAGAGTTGTCATGAAGGAAGGACTTAGTGATTGAGACTAAAACCGTTTTTTGAACCAGGCTGTAAACAGGTTTAATTCTGCTCTAAAGTCGGGCTTTTTAACATGGGAGTCAATGGGAATTGACTGCCAGCCAGCTTCAAGTGGCCACCCAGTGAACTGCAGCTTTTTGCACTTCCGTATTGGCCTCATCGCTCAGCCCGGGACGTTGCCGCTTGGATCATTAAACACAGTCAAAGTGCAGTCAGCCAATCAGAGGACGGGCTCAAGAAGCAGGCGAAAGCATCCTGTTCTGTCTCCAGCTCCAGAGAGAGGCAGAAGAGAGCACATGGAAATACACATTGTAGCAGTTTCTTTGACTTTAAACCACTGATATATCATCTTGGAGGTACCAATACCAATTCCCCATGCTGAAGTGTCCTTGAGCAAGATACTGAACCCCGAATTTCCCCTGACGCAAGTGATGTGTTGGCCATAGATGCACTGTATGAATGTGTGTGTGAATATGTGTCCTTCAACATAGACACTACAATGTAATGGTTTTGGTTTTGTATTTATATAACGCCTTTCTAGTCTTGATGACCACTCAAAGCTCTTTACAGTACAGTTTTACATTCACCCATTCACACACACATTCACACACCGCATCTATTAGCAGCACTTTCTTGTTCTATGAGGGGCAATTCAGGGTTCAGCATCTTGCCCAAGGACACTTCGGCATGCAGATGGGGGAGACTGGGGATCGAACTGAAGAACTGCCGACCTTCAGGTTGGAGGACGACCTCTCTACCCCTCAGCCACAGCCGCCCACAATGTACTGTTGGTTGGCCCTTTATCTATAACCTGACCTAGGTATTGCTGGGAGAGAAGGGAGTATGTGTGGAATTAGACAGGCACTATTTTCCTATTGGTGTACAGATGTAATGTGTGAGGATGGTCAAAGATTCCTCCACAATGTGAATGGCAAAACTGTACTGTAAAGAGTGGTAATCAAGACTAGAAAAAAGCTCTATATGAATACAGACCATTTACCATTTTACCATTTAAAAGAGTGAAGACAAAAAGTGAATAAATGTCTTCAATTTCAACTTGGCATTTATTAGTCAATTGCGCTCCCATAAAAAATACAGGAATCATATTTCCTTAGTGCTGTTACCAAATTTGAGTTGATTATCATGAAGCTCACGTCGGTGAGTAAGTAGCTAGATCTTCCTCCACCTGAAAGTACACAGATCTTCATTTTATTTTGCATCATTTATCACTGTAGGGCAAAAAGCAGTGCTCTCCTCTGTCTGGGAATATTTACCATTGTATATGGATTTACAGTAGAGGAGGATTATAATATAGACCATATATTTTCCCATAATTCTTTGACATATTCAGTGAAATGCTGTATAAAGATCTTACAAAATGGTATTGTACATTTAACAGTAAAACAGGGATTCGATTTTGAAATTCAGTAATCACATTACTTACTAGTCCCAGCCACAGTTACTTTGCCACTTGGGGGTCAGCTTCTTTGAAGTCTTATCAGTAGTATGATGGAGGGTCTGTTTCAGTCTGATCTCTGTGTGTTCAATGGGCAGAAAGCTGTTCTCTCAGTCCCTGACTCACCGGGATTGGCTGAGTGCACATGAATGACCTCATGTATTCACAAACGACAAAACAAATGTGTTTGCAATGATGGCTATAAAAATGACACAATTACAAATTTCTGCCTGGTGTATTGTTCTGACTGCAGCGTGACAGAGACTGCAGCACAGGTCAAATTTGTGTCTTCCAACAATTTATATATGAGCAAGTTAATGTAGTCCACACAGTACGTAACAATTTAAATAAATCAACCATGTCCTACGGGAGGCAGACACCCTCTGTACGTTTAAGAGGAGGCTTAAAACCTTCCTTTATGATTAGGCTTATAGTTAGTTATGCTGCTATAGGCCTAGATTGTCGGACACATGACACATCCAGCTTCTCTTTCCTCTTCTCCCTCTTTATCACATTATTGTCTCATCAACACATATCAATGACTTGACTTCTTCCCTGGAGTCCTTGTGCTTAATCGTTTGCAGATCCAGGACTGCAGCTGCGGCCACATTGTGGATGGTGGATTTTGATCTCAGACCAAAAATCATGGACATCAACATCCCTTTTTAGAGATTGTGATGGACAATGATTACAACAAGACTGCTTGATATACAATATGCCTACTCACATATTCTACCATTACTAACAAGAACTCCTCCATTTGAATTGTCATTGCTACTCCCTTCATCAGATATTTTCTTACGTATAAATAATTTAAACGTTGACACACCTTTCCAATATGCTAAAAACTGTTTATTCGAACCAGTGTTGTGAATATTGTAATTTTGTTGATGTGTTCAGTTACACGTGGCATCTATTGCACTTCTGTCCGTCCTGGGAGAGGGATCCCTCACATGTGGCTCTCTCTGAGGTTTCTACCTTCTTTTTACCCTGTTCAAAGGGTTTGTTTCTGTAGTTTTTTCTTTATCTTGTTGAGGGTTAAGGGCAGAGGATTTCGGATTACACATAAAACTTGATTGATTGATTGATATTCATTTTTAATATCTTACATTAGGTCATGATTTTGAAGCAACAGGAGCAACTGTAAATAAAAAAAAAGGTGACATTAGAATCTGTGTCACTTTAAATCCTAACTCTTATTTGAAGTCCACAGCTGTTAAGTTAGAAAGTTTAGAAAGTTTCTCTGGTCACAGCTGCTCAGTGATCAGAGCAGAAGCTGTGCAGGTTTGTACTGAGCTGGAGTTTCTGTGTCCTCCTCCACTCTGACCTGCTCTCTCTTAACCTTCAGTAACTAATAGGACCTGATCAGCACATGAAGTAACTTAGTGTTTGTTTGATTCGCTCCAGAGTTTATGATGCTGCATTTAAACATCATGAAAAATGACTCGTCATCATTTTGTGCTCAGTACAACAGGAGACGTGACGCTCACAGTCAGGACTCAGTGTTAAAGTGAGCGGAGCGACACGCAGACATGATCCGACACCATCGATTCAGAACCAAACACATGACCGTACGTTTGTCATCATTCATTCATTTTTTAACCGTAAACTTAGTTCAAAATTCTAATAAATGAACTATAAACGTGAACTAGTTCATTTTAAGTGTGAACTGGCACAACACTGCATACCTGTGTGAGCAGCTTTTCTCTGTGATGAAGATAAACAAAAACCCACACAGGAGTTATCTCACTGATGCACACCTTCACTCCATCTGTAGGGTTTCCACAGCACAGAGCCTAACCCCAAACATTAATGAACTGGCAGCCAAGAGAAGATGCCAAACATCTGGCTCTGGCACATGTACTGTACATAAAAGAAGAATGTAGCCTACCTCATGTTTTCTTTTTTCACTTTATCCAATTTCCGGTCTATCCTGTTCAATAAATGTTGACATAGTCCAGTTTTTAATCTTGGCTCTCTCTGTGATTGAGTTTGACACCACTGCCATAGGGGAACCTCTTTAGGTTCTGCAAAGAACCTTTTACTTATTGGTTCTTCAAAGAACCATATTTCAACCTAATTAGGTTCTTTAAAGAACAATAATTTAAGGTTTCACAAAGAACTGTTTGTTTACATATTCACAAATCACAGTCAGAGTAAGGAAAAACTACAAAAAAAACAACAACCTTTTAACAGGGTAAAAAGAACTTAGAAACCTCAGAGAGAGCCACATGTGAGGGATCCCTCTCCCAGGACGGACAGAAGTGCAATAGATGTCACGTGTAAAGGAGAACATCAGAAAGATAAAGGTATTTGCAGCATTGATTACAATAAACAGGTTGTAGCATAATGGATTACTGTCAGTATGTGAGTAGACATATTGTATAACAAGCAGGATCTGCCATGATTATCACGATCAGCCAGAACGATACAGGATCCGCCATTACGATCACGATCTCTGATACGCGATCCACAGATCCTAATCCACGATGTGGCCACAGCTGCGGCCCTGGATCTGTGGACGATAAGGCAAAGGGACTCCGGGGAAGAAGTCAAGTCAGTAACATGTATTGATGGGATATTCATTTCTTTGATGTGATAAGGAGGGAGAAGAGGAAGGAGAATCTGGGAAGAGAAGCTCCGTGTGTCATGTGTCCCCCGACATTCTAGACCTATAGCAGCATAACTAAGAGCGGGTCCAAGACAAACCTGTACCAGCTCTAACTATAAGCTTTATCAAAAAGGAAGGTTTTAAGCCTACTCTTAAACGTACAGATGGTGTCTGCCTCCCGAACTGAAAGTGGGAGATGATTCCACAGGAGAGGAGCTTGATAGCTGAAAGCTCTGGCTCCTACTCTACTTTTAGAGACTTTAGGGACGACAAGTAAGCCTGAATTCTGGGAGCGCAGTGCTCTAGTGGGGTGATATGGTACTACCAGCTCTTTGAGGTATAATGGTGCCATATTATTAAGGGCCTTGAAGGTGAGGAGGAGAATTTTTAATTCTATTCTAGATTTAACCAGAAGCCAGTGTAGTGAAGCTAATACTGGAGAAATGTGGTCTCTTTTCCTGGTTCTTGTCAGGACACGTGCTGCAGCATTTTGGACAAGCTGCAGAGTCTTTAATGACTTACTGCTGGAGCCTGATAATAAGGAATTACAATAATCCAGTCTGGATGTAACAAAGGAGGGACTAGTTATTCTGCATCTTTTTGAGAAAGGACATGTCTGATTTTTTAGATGTTACGTAAGTGAAAGAAGGCAGTCCTAGAAATTTGTTTTAAGTGAAAAATATGATTTAAACCAGTTTAGGGTGGTTCCTTTAATGCTAATTAACTGTTCTAGTCTCTGTAATAAAATTTGATGATCAATAGTGTTGAATGCTGCACTGAGATCTAACAGAACGAGGACAGACACAAATCCCTGATCTGAAGCTATTAGAAGGTCATTAGTGACTTTTGCCAAGGCTGTCTCCGTGCTGTGATTGGCTCTAAACCCCGACTGAAAGTCTTCATATACATTACTTTCCTGGAGAAACTCACTGATTGGCTACAATTTTCTCGAGGATTTTAAACAGGAAGGGGAGATTAGATATCGGTCTGTAGTTGGTTAAAATCTTCGGGTCCAGGGTGGATTTTTTGAGAAGGGGTTTGATTACAGCTAGTTTAAAGGACTGTGGTACATATCCTGATGATAATGATATATTGATTGTATTCACTAAAGTACTATTAATTAGGGGTAGAATTTCTTCAACTACTTGTAGGAATGGGATCTAAGATACAAGTTGTGGGTTTAGAAGATGAGATTATTTTGGTCAGCTGATCAAGGGTGATCACAGAGAAGCTGTCTAAATAATTGGTAGGATTCTCAGCTGTTTCTGAGATTTCTGTTCTTGATAAGGTATTAGTGCCAACTGAGGGCAGGAGATGGTTGGTTTTATTTCTAATAGTTAGAATTTTATCATTAAAGAAGGTCATAAAGATATTGCTCTTCAGGGATTGAGGAATACTGAGTTCGGTGGAGGTGTGACTCTCTGTCAGCCTGGCTGCAGTGCTGAAGAGAAACCTGGGGTTGTTTTTATTTTCTTCTATTAGTGTGGAGTAGTAGGCAGCTCTTGCTTTGTGGAGGGCCTTCTTATATGCTTTAACACTATTTTTCCAGGATAGGTGATTTTCAACACGATTGTTGGAGCGCCACTTCCTTTCTAGTTTCTTGACGCTTGTTTTAATTCGTGTCTTGGAATTATACCAGGAAGCTAATTTACTATGTTTTACATGTTTCTTTTTTAGAGGCGCTATTAGTGAAGACATCAGGACATTCTGACGGGGCAAAGGAAATCAACCTGATTGGCAGATTCAAATGGCTCTGAATAAAGTTGACCCACTTCTGGTCCTGCACGTTGAAGCACCTCATGACCGTGTGTGTGAATGTTAATCGTAATGACTTTACAGAGCTATCGACAAGATGGTCAATCTCAGTGGAGCTCGGGTTTTTAAAGAATTCGTTGGTTATATCGATGGATAATCCGGGTTTAAATGTAATTGGAATTATTTCCTTAAATGAAGCTACAGCAGGTAGACATCTAGAAAATGAGTTTTTTTACAAGTGGCATGTATTCTGATAATGAGAAATCGAAGGTTATTAAATAATGGTCTGATAGAATCGGATAATGTGGAAGTACTAGTAGCTGTTAAATTTTGACACCGTATGATAGTACAAAGTCAAGTGTGTGGTTACAACAATGAGTAGGTTGGTGTACACACTGACTGAAACCAATTGAGTCTAATACTGAAATGAATGCAACACTAAGGCTATCATTATTATTGTCAACATGAATATGTTTTTAGGACTAGGTTTGATAAAAATTCAGAATAAGCGCAAATATGATTGGCTGTTTGTATTTCTTGGATTGGCGTGGAAGACTAAGAACAAGACTTTCCAATGAGTTGTAGCTTAGTTTAGGTTTAGGATTAATTGATAGACTGGAGTTAAAAATAGCAGCAACTCCACCTCCTCAGCCAAAGTCTCGGGGAACGTGTGTATTTATATGTCTGGGGGGAGTAGATTCATTTAGACTGACATATTCATCGGGATGCAGCCAGGTCTCAGTGAGGGACAATAAATCTATTTTTGTGATCTGAGACTAGTTCATTTACTAAAATAGCCTTTGATGATAGTGATCTTATGTTTAAAAGTCCACATTTAAAAGTCTTTGCTTGTTGTGTTGTTGCAGAGGTTGTGTTCATTTTTATTAGTTTTTTCTGTAGAATTCTCCCTCTGTTAATGTTTGATTTAATAATTTAATGGGACGGTGGACAGACACAGTCTCTATGGGGTTGTGGTTGTGTGACTGAACCAGAGGGAGTGCAGAGAAGTGTGTAGCACTGCAGCTCTGCTTCCTGGTCCCAACTCTGGGTTGTCATTTTATAGAGTAATATTCCTAGATAAGAGAGCTGCTCCATCCCAAGTGGGATGAGCGCCGTCTCTCCTAATAAGATCAGGTTTCCTCCAAAGAGTTTGCCAATTGTCTACAAAGCCCACACCGTTTACAGGACACCAGCTCGACAGCCAGCGGTTAAAAGACAACATGCACCTAAACATGTAATACATATGTAAAATCAACATATGGCCTGGCCTGTCAAGGTAAACATGTTGGGTTGAACATCTTAGTAACTATCCAGGACCTCAAGAAATACTAGCTCAAAAACCTTGAATACTGTTTTGAGATCTAATAAAGTACACAGACTCCTGACAAGACACAGAAGTGTTTTCAGAATAACTCAAATGCTTTAGAGTAATATGCAAAATTTTGTTAGACTTAGTTGAGGCTGGGGGGAAGACAGGTTGCTATAAAGAAAGTTTTAAACTGAGTGAAACCTAAAACTTCTCAAAGGGTGCAACATAAATTAAACAAAACTGAGTAACCTGAGCTTACATCACAGGTGGAGAGGCAGACTATACTGGGGAGTGGCCAGGGCTGCTAATGCTTACTCACTTCAGCACAGAAAGCCAGATCCAGGTAGCATTGCCACCTGGTCCAACATTTTTCTTCATGATGCAGTCTCGATTTGAACATCCTTTTTCGCCCCAAAGCAGACTCACCCCATGCAAATTAACAAGAATAGCTGCATTTTAACATGGAGAATATAGAGCTACTAGTTACAGTTACAAGGCACCACTGTTCAAAGCACAACACATTTAATAAAAACCTGCTCAACAGAGAATCTAACTCTAACTAGAAAAAAATGATTCATGAATATGGGCTATATAATATTTGACTGATTGATTGATAATGTGCATCCTCAATCCGCTAAAGTGAGAAATTCTGATTGCAAATGCAACTGTGTTTGTTACCAGTAAATTCCTTTAACACAGGAGATAATCTTTTAGACATCAAGCTGCAGCGAACAAACACATTGCAATGCAATACACTGAAACAGACAAGTCAAACACATGGCACTGAAAGAAGTAAACCATTGACATTTATTTTGACATAGTACAGAACACAGTTATAACAGCATATTCAAAGGAATACACATCAACAAGTTACAAACCTGTTAAACATGAGTTCACATTCATCAAGTGTCATACTGCTGCATATTATCACAAGCACAGGATCTAATGCTATGCAAGACAAAATCCTATCTATAAACGACTGTAAAACTTTAATACAGGGCCCGTACACACCTGGTATTAACATCTGTCCTGAGAGATTCGATAACAAATGGCTCACTTCCCCAAGTCATTTGTGTTAGTTAAGACCAAAATGTTGTTTTGAGCCAGTCTGAGACTACAGATGTGTGTGTGTGTGTGTGTGTGTGTGTGTGTGTGTGTGTGTGTGTGTGTGTGTGTCAGCAAGCGCAAGAAAGAAAGAGAGGTAGTCAGGAGAGTCTGAATGAATCTTGTGCAGCTGTGAAGAAAGATTTTACCAATTTAATGAAGATTAAAAGAAATCATTATGTGGGTGGCTGTGAATAAGGGGGTAGAGTGGTGGTCCTCTAAACAGAAGGTTGGTGGTTTGATCCCAGTCTTCCTCATCCTCATGCCGACGTGTCCTGGGCAAGATACTAAACCCCAAATCCATAGTTGCCCATAGATGCACTCTATGAATGTATGTGTGAATGGGTGAATGGCAATAACCTGTACTGTAAAGTGCTTTGAGTGGTCATCAAGACTAGGACAGCGTTATATACATACAGACCACTTACGATTATGTGGTGATTAGTGTTGATATTGTGGCAGTGGCACAAACAAATCAACGAGAAGAGAAAAAATATGATCTATTCAAGGTGCAGCGGCTCAGAGGACAGCAGCCGTGTAGAAGGTCCTTCTTATGTGGCCAAGGATGGATTTGCTTTCACACTGATAAAAGAATGCGGACACGTGGCCCAGACCACCCCCGGGCGTGATCGGGTCGCTATCTTATCTGAATGCGTTAACACCTGTACTTAGAGATGTCCACTTGAGATCGGATCATAAAAAACACATGTTAATACCAGGTGTGTACCAACTGATACAATACTCACATATCAAGTATAAATATGCACTATTATTTTATTTTATTTTACACACAATAATTAAAACATAAAATGTACAGCAAAAACACAGATTTAATGCGTGAGATCAAGCTATCTTTGGTTTTATCTCAGGTTTTCTGTATCAAGAAGCTGGCTCACTTTTAACTGGGGATAGATCACCATGGTAACCTGTGCTGCACTGCTAACATCATGTTCAGTTCCGAGGATCAGATCAACACCTGCTGACTATTGAGCCAATCACATCAGCATCCTACAAGCTCCTGACAGAAACAACAGCAGAGTTAACAATAAAGTGGCATGTAACAAAAGCATGAGACATTTGCTTTCCATAACAATGACATAACAGATCAAGGGGATGCTTTTAATGGAGCCAGCTGTGAACTCAAATAAATAAAAACAACAATAGAATGATTTTGGTCGAAAATTTAACAATTATTAAAACATACCACTGTTTTAAATGTTGGAATCTTAGTTTTAATTTCATTAAATAAATAAAAAAACTAAAACACAAATTGTGGCATGTATAAAGGTTTGGGGAACCTTTCTACTTTCATTACACTCAGACGTCCTGGACTTGTTTTCCATTAAGGTATTTATGAGGAGCTGTGAGGTAAAATAATGGTCCATGAACTTTGAGTAGTACCATATAATGAGATCACAGGGTGAAGAGAGTAAAGTATTTAAGGTGGCTGGGGCATCTTAACAGGACATTAAAATATATCAAAGTGCTACACTGTGTAAGACAAGTTCTGGAAGACCAAAAATACTAGTTGCAGGTATGCTGGACAGAAAGACTAACCCAACATGCCTGCAGAGGAGCTGCAGGGGGATCAGCTAACAGGAGTGGCACCATTCATGGTTGACACAAGAGTCGTCAGAGGGAAGTCTCACCTGTGACATCATCACTAATGTAAACCTCTGAAGTCTGCAAAGTAACAGTTATAAATAAACTTCGTGGAATAACAATATGAGTGCTATGCATTGCGCCTAGTAGTGCTCGCACCGCTAGGCACCCATAATAAATCCTATCTCAGGAAACACTGAGATGATGACTGTAGATAAAAAAAAAGGTATATCCACCTCATTAAGGATTACTTTCTTTACTTTCTTCACTTGAAGTGTACTGCACTTGGTTTCAATAGCAGTTTCATAATATGCTGCAAACAAGCAAAGAAGGTTTCCAGGGGTAACATTTGATCTCATATTAAATAATCTGTACTTATGTGTTGATGTTGATGTGACTGGCTTGTGCGTCTTTAATGTGAATGCGCTCTCGGCTGGTTCAGTAAAGTGGAGCTGTCTGAGCCAGTTGCTAACCAACTTTATGAAACAATTAACATCAGTGTTGTTAAGACTCAGCGGAGGCAGGTGACTCACATAGATCAAGACTAAATTCATAGAGACCCCTGATTGTGGGAAGTTGTTGTTTCGATGAATTTATCTCCTGGGCTTTCACTTGAGAGGATTAAGCCTCTAAGGTACCTTAACAGTATTTAAACCATATTGTTATGTTTTCTTTCACAAACGCTAATTAAAATGGCACAGAAAACAACACTGTCCAGAGGAAAGGACATTTGTGTGTCTAGAGATGCCCCTATCCTGTATTTACACCATTACAGGAAAAAGAAAACAGTTGTCATTATGTATCTTGTAGCTGAATTTTAAGTGAAAAAGTCGACATAACCCCAGGAAATGAGAAACCATGTTGTTGCATTCATTTTTTGCGTGGCACCTTGTCGCCAAGCGGTACTTCATCCATCAATTTCTGCAAAGAGCACAAAGGAAGGTTAGTGGCACATATCAAAATTAAACATTATAAATCAGATAAAATGGAGCATATTTATTTCATACAGTGTGATACATTGAATATAAAAAGAAATCAACATCTGGTTTGACCAATTTATGTAGTAATAATAACAAACAAGCTATTTACATCAGTTCCTCATTCACTTTCAAGGCTCTCTTTGTACTCTGTAATTAATCAATTAATTTATCAAAATAGAATAGTTATATGTTGGTGTTGGAAAAACCCCTGGAAGTTACTTATTATGGTTTGACCATTGATTAGACCGCTTACCAAAAAGAAGCTTGCTCAACACACACACACACTGACACAGACACACACCTCGAGCAGTCTGCTGTAGAAGGTGAAGCCGTCCTCCCCATCCTTGCGGGTGTCGTCTACCTTGTACCGCCTGCAGGCCAGTAGCAGCTCATTGGAGCTGTAAAGGGGGGCGGGGTCGATAGAGTGGCTGTTGATCAGGCTGACCAGATACTCCCGGTAATGCTTCCTGGATATCAGAATAGCACCATTTTAGCATGTTTACATATTAGAACATGACAGCTTGCTGCTAGTACTGATGGTAAACAATTCTAACAGATAACAGATGACCGAACAGATAACAGATGAATGAGATGTTTTCATTCGAAAAGGGTGGGGGACCAGGAGCTCGTTGATTTTGGAGCCTCTGTGGACAAAAGCGGTAGTGTTTCCACTGTCTTCTGTTGTACAAACCTCGGCCGAGCCAGCAAATGCATTTATTTTGGAAGGAGTGAAACAAAGTGGTTTGCAGGATCCATAGTGATGAGGTAATCTTTTTTTGTTGCTGTATAACTGTCCTCGGGTTGGGAAACCCGAGGACAGTTATACAATTATATATGATGTTATATATGATGTTTGGGCATGACCAGTTTGAGATGATGCATGATTGAAGTCCCCTGGTACGATGATCAAGCCATCTGGGTGAGCCATCAGCTGTTTGTTGATGATGATATGCAGCTTTCAAGGTGCTATCTGAGCCTTAGCTTGTGGGGGAATGTTTACCGCCATAATTGTTATTATTATGAATTCCCTTGGAAGACAGAATGGACTGCACCTCACTACGAGGAGCTCTAGGTCTGGGCAGCAGTGTTTGTAAACAATGATCGTGACTGTGTACCAGCTGTTGTTCACATAAAGACAAACACCTCCTCCTCGGTTCTTCCTGGAGTCCCTCGTTCGGTCAGCTCTGTAAACAGAGCAGCAGGCTACTTCAATTGCTGCGTACAGGATGTTGTTGTTCAGCCAGGTCTCTATGTTGATAGTCACACAATAAGGCGTAATTCTCATTCTGATCTTATCCATCTTGTTTGGTGAGAGACCTGGAGTTGGCGGTGGAACAGGCTCCGGAGCACTGGTCTGTATGGGTAAGCCTTTAGCCTAGCGCATAGCCCAACTCGCTTCACCTGCTTCTGTGGGTCAGATCGTTATTTCTTCCTTCATTACTTCATAATGTTGTTTGCACAGAACATGGCACGGCATTCATGGGTTATCAGGGTAAAAAGCAGTGGACTGCAGTAGCTGCAGCCCAGAGATATGGTGTTGGAGATGTTTCCAACAATCAGTGAGAGTCCAGTAGCCACTTACTAAGACCCAGCTGACCCAATGAGTGTTCTTCTCCTCTAGATGTGCCAGGCTCAGGTGGAGTTCAGAGAATATGGCGTCCTCAGTTTGGCTCCACAATATAAATATTATAAAATATTTATTGAGTTCACATAGTAAGTCTGCGTCGTCCTCACATGGTAGTGAAGCAGTCATATAGTTTGTGATGGTTTGAATTGCCTGCCACATGGGACTGAAATGAGCTCGCTTTGATAACCTGATGGCTCGGTTTAGGTGGATCTTGCTGATCTCAGTGCCACCTTGTCACTGGATTTGAATGTTGCATTTCATGCTCACCGATTTGCACGTGCATCAGTGGTCATTCAGTGTTTCTGGGTGGCCTGCATTATGACTCATACATCCTCTATTCACAATTGCTTGTATGCTTTTTACTATTTTAATATCCTTCGAGGGCCATATTAAATTATTATTTACACATATATCATATCAGGGCTCCAGACAAATGTTTTTACCATAGTTGCACCCATAATGTTTCACTGCACCTTTTAACACCGCGATAACACACCTATTAAACCTTTTCTTGACAGTTCCCATATACTTTGCTAATTTCTGAACTAAGGCTGGTTATCGCCATTGATTTCCGAAATCAAATTGTTTCTGATTCACAAGGTCAGGATTGTTTCAATATCGATTCAGTTAAGGATATTTCATTGTAGAATACCAATTTTGCTTGGATATGTGCCAATGTCAGTGTCAACTTTATTTATATAGCACAGTTAAAACAGATTGGTTGACCGAAGTACTTTACAAAGTAAAAGGTAAAACAAGAAAACAGCAATACGTAATATATGAAAATACTGTTAAAAATGTTTATTAAATAAAATCTGCCGGGATTAAAAACTTTCTCACTTCGAAAAGGAGGCCAAAGAGAATGTGTTTTTAACAATGATTTGAAGCATGCGATAGAGGGGGCAGATCTAATATGGAGTGGTAAGCTGTTCCACAAGTTTGGGGCGGCTACTGCAAAGGCTCGATCTCCTCGGTTATGAGCCTAGTTTTAGGCAATCCAGCAGCAGCTGAGTGGCTGACCTCAGCTCTCTAACTGGAGTGTGAACATGAAGGAGGGGCCAGTCCATTAAGAGATTTACTTAACGATAACATTTTAAAATCGATCCTGAAACGAACAGGAAGCCAGTGGAGGCAATATGTAATGTGGACCCTGTTTTTATTTCCTGTCAGGAGGCAAGCATATTGAACATTTTAAGGTAGGTCTACTAAAATAACACATTTTGTTGGATGATATGTCCTAAAAAATATTGTGATAAATGATTATTATTATTACTCTCATATTGCTGACTATACTTCTTCCCTGGAGTCTGTGTGCTTTATCGTTTGCAGATCCAGGAACGCTGCGGCCACATCTTGGACCATGATGGTGGATCGCGAATCACAGAGCGTGATGGCGGATCCTGTATTGTGTTGGCATCAGATACTGGTGGTGGACCACGATCGAGGTGGCAGCTGATGATGGATCCTAATGGCGGCAGTGGACAATGACTGTGGACTATAGTGGCATCCGATCTTGATGGTGGATCATGATCATGGTGGCTGCTGACCATGGACTATGATTGCAGCAGGACTGCTCGATATATAGTATTTCTCCTCAGACACTTGACCATTACTGACATTAATCCACCAATTCATTGACCTTCAGTTATGCTTCAAAATGTTTCTTATCAATGCTGCTAAAACCTTTATCTTGGTGATGTTCTCCTTTACACTTGACATCTATTGCACTTCTGTCCGTCCTGGGAGAGGGATCCCTCACATGTGGCTCTCTCTGAGGTTTCTACCTTCTTTTTACCCTGTTAAAAGGGTTTTTTAGTAGTTTTTCCTTACTCTTGTTGAGGGTTAAGGGCAGAGGATGTCACACCTTGTTAAAGCCCTATGAGACAAATTGTGATTTGTGAATATGGGCTATACAAATAAAATTTGATTGATTGATTGATTGACTATTCTTTTCAACAAGACTGCTTGATAAACAATACTCACATACTCTACCATTACTGACAATAACTCCTCAATTAATTTACTTTCCATTATGTTATAAACAGTTTCTTCAAACCAATGTTGTACATACTGTTTTTTTGCTGATGTTATTAGTTACACGTGGCATCTATTGCACTTCTCTCCGTCCTGGGAGAGGGATCCCTCACATGTGGCTCTCTCTGAGGTTTCTTTATGTGTTTATTTCCCCTGTTAACAGGTTTTTTTGCAGTTTTTTCCTTACTCTTGTTGAGGGTTAAGGGCAGAGGATGTAGCACCTTGTTAAGCCCTATGAGACAAATTGTGAATATGGCCTATACAAATAAAATTTGATCGATTGATCATTTTCTAACCATTGTGTATATGTATATTTATACTGATAATGTAATAGCATAATCATGCAAGTACACCGTGTTAAAGAGCAACTAACTTAATTCTTAAGAATATCCAGTCTGACATTTGAATTACAATGAAAAGATATTAAAATCCTAAATACATAAAACATTAATAAAATGGACTATGGATCTGTTAACAAAAATTGCTCTTGAATAAATATTAAACATTTGGCTCAGGATATATGTTACCAGCTCAGTAAACAGGATGGGCTGTTTATGATTTGCATGAACTTTTAGGTTTGTATTGTTTCGTGCATTGTGTATTGTATGTGCGTGTGTACATGTCTCAGGAACTCTCGAGCGAATCAAACAAACAGTAAACTTCAGTACTGTTTAGGTACTAATAAATTGTGATTAGTGTTGGTGTTCATTGTTAAAGTGTAAGGTGAGTGCAGAGTGAGTGGGGGTGGGGCCAGTCCGGGGCCTATGTGAGTGAGTGTAAACTCCACCTCGCTCCATGATTCAGGGGAGGTGAAAAACAGAGCAGCTAAATGTTTGGAGCAAGTGTTTTTGTTTTTGTCAAATTCAAAAACGTTTGGTCGCATGTGTTTTTTTTTCTATTTATGAATTGCCTCGCAGGCTGGATCAAACAATCTTGATGGCTGCATAAGACCTGGAGGTCGGAGGTTCCTAAGTGTCGGCGCTGGGGGGGATATACATGGCTGCAATGGTTATAATAGTAATGCCTGTCCCTATTCCTCTCTCTTGGCCCTACCCCTATGTATGAAGTGCCCTTCGCTGGGAGGGTCCCCCTCCAAACAGAGCCACAAAGGAGAGGGCTAGTAACGACTCTGCCTCTGTCTGGAAAGGGCTTAGGCAGATTGCAAGCCTAGAGCCCCCCACTCCACTAACAACCCACGCCTGGCCAACGACTTGAATGAGTTTTACTGTCGCTTTGAAAGACAATGGGACAGTCCTGACACCATCCCCCGTGACACCACCCTCCAGCCCATCAACTGCACTTCCCCCACCATAGCAAAGGCCTGCGCCTTTCCACAACTGCCCACCTCAGAGCCCCCTCCCTCCTCCCCTTCCACAGTGACGACTCTCTCCATCCTGGAGAGGGACGTCAACAGACTCTTCAGGAGACAGAACCCCCGCAAAGCAGCCGGGCCAGACTCTGTCTCTCCATCAATCCTGAAACACTGTGCTGATCAGCTGTCTCCGGTGTTCACAGCCATTTTTAACACCTCACTGGAGACATGCCACGTTCCAGCCTGCTTCAAGACCTCCACCATCATCCCTGTCCCCAAAAAAACAAAGATCACTGGACTCAATGATTACAGACCCGTCGCCCTGACCTCTGTGGTGATGAAGGCATTTATACTGTTGAGTTATAAAAACCATGGTCCATAAATTACCTTGTATAGGGTGAATTTGGGTAATCTGGGATGTTCAGTCCCCGTAAAAACTCAAACGATTTTTAGTCTGTCCAGTCCGGGCTACTGTAAAAAACATGGCGGCCCCCGTAGAGAGGACCCGCTCCCCATGTAAATACAAAGTATTTAAATATAAATGGCCCAATCTAGGGTGAAGAAAACAACTATTTATGCAATTTAGATGAAGCACACTCGTCAAAACATCATTAGAATTATTTTATATTCAATTTCTGACTATAGATCCCTTCAAAGATTTCCTGAAGTAGAAAAAAGATAAACTAAAAAGATGTAGCATATGGTCTGCAGTTGTCAGACAGGAATTAATGGTAAAAACAGTCTGTCCCTGTCTGTTTAAACTGACCTGGTCTGGTTAGTTAACTAGCACATAATCAGTTTGCTCTCTAAAGAACAGAGATGATCCAAAAAGCACAGAAGAAGTCCTGTGGTCTGCAGCCACTGTGAAGACAACAATGGGTTGATTGATGACAATGGTCTCTCACCTGCAAGTACTGTTTGTTCCCTGAGCTGCCCCAATAGAATGGTAAATTACTGAATGAATAATTTGTTCGTGTTGTTTGCTGTTAAATTTTAATTGATTAAAAAAAGGAGTGATGCGCCTTTAATAGAATGTTTAAATGAATATTATAGTTTCTGTATTTAGGGTTCTTTATGAAAAAAAACATGACTTTTATATGTTAATATGAGTTAATGTCATGTCTATTAATAATATACATTTTCTTATTCGGCTTTATGTGCTTTTTCCTCATTCTTATAATTTGGTAATATTGAGCTTGGCATGTATAAAGCAAGGTGATTTAGTTTTTTTTTAAGCATAAAGCAAGTGTCCCAGATATTCCAATTCAGACAGAATTTTCTTTTTTGGCACAAAGAACACTAAAAGCTGTGTCATGTCTCTTCTGAGTACGATATCTCCATTCTTTCTTCTGGTGTGATTCGAAAACATCTTAAGTATTACAGAAAGGTATAATATGTTGATCTAATGTGTAAAACAGGTAAGTCGTAGGAGTCAAAATAAAAAAAATTACCCGAACTCAACCTATATGAGCCCAGTTTATTAGCATATATAAAATATAGGTCTGTAAACATGGTGACCTTATTTCAGCTGAAACTTAAAATATGGCCAATCAACAACAGTTTGTACGTGCTGATCTGGACTACAGTCACTTTAGGATTTGGGTGGTATCAATAAATAATTTCATTTATACTCAACCCATAGTCAGGAAGCAGCTCTGCAACTTCTAATGAATAATAACATCTGCATGATGTGTTTTCAGTTAAACTAAAGTAAAAACCAACTGTCACTTATTTTCTTTGTTATTTACCATATATTAAGGATTCTCTTGAGGGGTTCTTAAGATCACAAGTTCTTGAATCTTGAATCTTAAGATCACAAGTTTACTTGGCAAAAAAATGGTTTTGCAAGGCCTCCAGGATGTTCACCATTGACCTTAAAAGGCCCCATATTTTACACCTTTCTGGGATTTAATTTGAGGTACTGGTACCCCTAAGATGATATATCAGTGGTTTAAAGTCGAAGAAACTGCTGCAATGTGTATTTCCATGTGCTCTCTTCTGCCTCTCTCTGGAGCTGCAGACAGAACAGGCTGTTTCCGCCTGCCTCTTGAGCCCCTCCTCTGATTGGCTGACTGCACTTTGAGTGACATGCGACCAGGCCTATCACCGGTCTCATTCTGGCGTATTAACGATCTGTCGCTGTAAACACAGCTGAAAGTCCCGTTGTTATGTTTGCAGCTATAGAAGACCAGCTACATATTTACAGTCGGTTACAACAGGATGTTTCTGAACGGTAAGTTACACCGTCCTCATGTTTGTTCAAGTTTTAGCAGGACAGTCAGCCAATGTAGGAGTAACATCCCGAGTTACAGTACGGAGTTGAAACTCCGTTGTATGTGGAGCATGCGGTGAGCAGTGTGGAACAGCTGTATCCTGGAGGAGTTGCTGTAGGTTGAGAGTCTGTGGTCAAATGAGTCGAGCACAGCGACACGTCAGAAGAAATAAAGGGTAACCGCTGGTCTCGAACAGTAACGTTCTTAGGAGGTGCGCGGACACATTCTCTTCCTTGCATCCCTCCACGCTGCAGTGTTTCTTCAGTGTTGTTTGTTGTGGTTAGCCTGTGGTAGCTAACAAGCTGCTAGCTCAGCAACAAGTCGCTTCACGTTCGGTAAGGAGGGGTGGTGCCGGTGGAGGTGACGGGGAGCGGGGGTGGTGGGTTCGGAGGCTGGACTGGTACCGGCTGGGTGGGGCTGAGAGACGAGTGCGATCCCGAAGGACTCATACGGAGGAGGAAGTACGAAACGAGACGTTTCGATAACATATTTCTTAGAATGGACTGAGTGAAAAAGTCCGCGGAGTGACTGTTTTCATACTGTGAGGGTCCCTACTGACCCCTTCAAGTCGTTACGGACAGTAAAAGCCCAGAAAATGTATTTTACACAATATGGGCCCTTTACACCACCAAACTCTTATCAGTTCATATTTCAGTCTAAATTAACTTTTTACCATATTTAGGAAAACATCTCAAGGTGTTCTGAGATATTATGTCCCCAAGACAAAAAAAACATAGTTGTATACATATATATGTGTATGTGTGGAACTAAAAATGTGTGACGAAAGGAAGCATGACCAACAAAAAGGTAACATATAGGTAACACAAAGTTGAATAACAAGTGCACCTTGGATATCCTACTGACTCAGGGGTTTGAAGCACATACACACTGTAGCTCATGTAATGCCTTGGTTAAGGATATAAATAATTAAGCTGTCATACTCGCAGAGTCCAGCATGTCCATGCTGGGTCTGAGCTCCACAAGCTGAATCTGTCTGCTGCCCCCCCTCATCCTTCTGCTCTATCACTCCACATAGACCTGAAAACAAATAGCGAAGGTGGACAAAGACAGACAAAGAGCAGAAGGGGTAAAAGGTATCACATCAATTTGATTTATAATTACATTTGAATGGTGAGAAGCAGTGTATCCTATCTTTTTTAGGTTGTTAATGTTTAAACAAACAAACTAGCTCCAAGCTCTCTACCTGAGGCTAAGCTGTTGCTCTCATCAATTTGGTTGCGAAAGAGTTGCCTCTTTGTAGTAAGCCTGCAATATCTATAGTAGATTTTGTAGGGTTTGCTGTAGCATTTGTAACGTTTCTTAGCTGCCGAAGTGATACCGTTTGCCTCAAATGGACATGCTGTACAGATGCAGCAGGCTGGAGTCCTTTTAGTGAGTGTTTGCAAGGTACACTGCTCTCAAGTGCATACAATGCAAGTGTATGCATTTGAGGTAGTATCACACAGATCACAGGGGAGACATGAAATCAGAGATACTCAGCCTCTAAAGACTTGCACTGCAGAGGCTGAGACCGATTATGATCATCAGAAATACAAATGAAAATTAATTTGTTTAAAGAAACAACCCCCAAATAGATATCAGCAACATCAGTAATTTTATTTCAATTCGTCTTTGTTCTGTTAAGATCATTTATGTTTGCGTTAATTGTCCTCTACCAGCTCCATCTTTCTGTCGATCTTTCTCTCGCTGTCTTTACTGTAACAGTATGTTTTTAGATTTGATCTGTTTTTTTAAAAATGTATCATTACACTAAATATTACAGTAGGTCTAGTATGATTTTATGAATCACTTCTAAATCAGGCCCTCAGTGTTATATATATTTTTTCAGGGATTGCAATTCTAATAGAAAAAAAACAAAAGCTTCATAAGCTTCTTGTGTACATTAAAAACTTAATAGTAAATGTACTCAGCAGCAAGTTTATTAGATCCACCTGGTGAAAACAAATTCAATTTGTCCTATAAAGAATCCTAACTTTTGTTCAAACAGTTTTGGAGACATGATGATTCAAATGATTGACAAATAATTCATGAGTTGAAATTACTGTGGTGGACGTAGTATTAGAATCACCTGTCTGTAGACCACAATATAGTTAAAAAGCAGCACAAATTGTAACATTTGAAGAATTATCATGAAGTCAAATCAACACATCAAAATTGAAAAGTACCTTCCTGAAGAAGAGTCATCACATTAGATAAACTGTTAGTGTATTTTTTTCCTAAACACAAGACCATTACACAGTCTCCAGTGTGCATGAGAAGAACATGTTTTTGGCTTATGTCACTCAAACATTTATCATACTTCTATTTAGAAGAAAGTTGAACACAAAGTTGTCACAAGTTTAGAATTGGAAATGTATGTGAGTCATTTCCCACCTGTCTGTGTTCCAGGAGGGGGTTCAGTGTTGAACACCACTTCATTCTTCTGTGTGTCACAAAGAAAAGACAACTGGTTACCCACTTTCACAAAAAGGGGAAAAGGTGGGGACACCTCTTATACTTTAGGATTGGATGGAAACCAAGCAGATTTAGACTGAAATCCAGATTGCGCAGTGATACCATACAGAAGTAAACTACCACTGATCCTGAATAGGCATGGGGGTATAGTGGGATGCTACTGGTCACTATCTTTATAAGTAAGCATCCATGTGTGATCAGCTACGTATTTTGGGCCCCCTGGTTCTGGAAGAAAAAGTCATCTTCCTTTTTCTGATTGATACTTTGTGAAAGGTTTTGTTGTTGTGGCTTGGGAAATGTGTTCTGTAAAATATTGTTGTAATTTGTCCAAAGTTGGCTGCCATAGTTTTCCTAGTTGAAGTCATTGACTATAATGAATCACAATGTACAATCCATTAAGTTAAATATACCTGAAAGAGGTGTGTGTGTGTGTGTGTGTGTGTGGGGGTGGGGGTACCTGGAGTAACGCCTGCAGTCTGGAAGGTTCCCAGTCTCTCAGGTAGAAGAGGCAGTCCCTGGGATGATGGGCGTGTAGTCCTGAGACACTGCATTCGTCCACTGCACAGGTCTAATGTGAAGTCAGGAGAACAGAAGACACCTGACAAAAGTTAATCAATACTACAGAAACCTTAAGGTGCATCCACCCCAGATGTGTTTGAAGCATTTTATTTCAACGTTACATTTATACATCATTATACATATAATGATGCCTCCAACATATTTAATTTCATATCATACATAATTCCACTATATAACAACCATTGGTGTTATTTCTTCACTCATTTCTTTTTTGAATATGTTTTTAAATGCAACTTTTATGTATTGTCTTGTTACTTTTGCAATTTGTCATGATGCCTTTTATATTTTATGAAAGCTCTTTGAATTGCCTTAGTTGTTGGGTTGTTGTTGAAATGTGCTATATAAAAAAAAATACCTTACCTTGTGCTTTTATTGAGCCATAACTATTCCATAAGCTGCTCTGTAAATAAAAAAACAACTAAAATCTCAAATCCCATTCCACTCGATATTTCATCAGCGACTGGCAATCATGAACAATTGTGGAGCCACTGCAGCTGTTAGAGTATGAGGATGATGCCAGGATGTGGCAGGAGACATCATACGGGAACGTCTGGCAGCATGAATACACGCGGCTAAAGTATCCTCAATTGTAGAAGTCAAAGGAACTCGTACACTGAACTAAACAGCACAAGTGTTCTGTTTAGTTTACTTCAGAACCTTTGTCCAGTTGTGTAGTTTCAGGGTTTTTCTTTCACTCACATTTTTTTCCAAATGATAAAAACTAATGAAAGGTGGATACTGAAGACAGGGTACATGAAGTGTGGTCTTGACGTGGTATAAAGATTGTTAGGGACTTATTGATTATTTTATGGATTGCATATTTCAAGAACACAAATAATTAGTGACAATGCGCTTCATGCAGTGGCTTTATTGAAAGTAAAATTGTATGGCCATCTGTTCTCATAGTTAAAGAAGAAACCTGAATTCAGAATATGTCATGCACATTGAGAACTTGTTCAGCATGAGTGATGATGTTTTTTTAATGGATTGCATTGTATTTAGTCAGTTATTTAATATGTTTGATACTACATTGTCTTTAATAAAAAGATTTAAGGCCATTTCTTGTCTGAACCATTTTTATCCTTGCAGTTTTAAAGGTTATCATTGTAAAATGTAAACCGTTTTTAGTCATTTGCTCCTTTCAATGTTATATAGGAATAAAGTAGGAAAGGTAAAAAAAAACTGTACAATCGGAACAAAACGTATTAGAGTAAAACATTTAAATACACAGTATTACGTAGTACGTACGTCTTCAGGTGGACTGATTTATAAAGTGAAAATTGCCTTCAGGTGTGTGTTTATATTATATTGACCATGAAATCATGGTCAATATAATTTGGCTTTTTTGACAAGAATTTGCACAAAAAAACTCTTTTTACAAAATGTCAATTAATTAAAAATATATACGGTAAAGTAAATGATTGCATAAATATTCACCCCCTTCAGGTCAGTATTTGGTAGATGCACTTTTGGCTGCAATCACAGCACTGAGTCTGTGTGGATATGTCTCAATCAGGCTGGCACATCTGGACACTGCAATTTGTCTCCATTCTTCCTTGCAAAACAGCTCAAGCTCTGTCAGGTTGCTCGGGGATCGGGCGTGAACAGCTCTTTTCAAGTCCAGCCACAAATTCTCGATTGGATTGAGATCTGGGCTTTGACTTGGCCACTCCAGAACATTCACCTTGTTGTCTTTGAACCATTTCTGTGTACCTTTTGCTGTATGCTTGGGGTCGTTGTCTTGCTGGAAAATAAATCTTCTCCCAAGTCGTAGTTCTCTTGCAGACTGAGTCAGATTATCCTCCAGGATTTGGCGATATTTTTCTGCATTCATGTTCCCCTCTACCTTTACAAGCCTTCCAGGGCCTGCTGCTGAGAAGCATCCCCAGAGCATGATGCTGCCACCACCATGCTTCACGGTGGAGATGGTGTGTTTGTGGTGATGTGCAGTGTTTGGTGTTCGCCAAACATAGAGTCTAGTCTGATGGCCAACAAGCTCAATTGTTGTCTCATCAGACCAAAGAACCTTCTTCCAATTGACCTTGGAGTCTCCACATGCCTTTGGGTGAATTCCAGGCGAGATTTCATATGAGCTTTTTTCAACAGTGGCTTTCTCTTTGCCACTCTCCCATACAGCTTCGACTGGTGAAGAACCCAGGCAACAGTTGTTGTATGTACAGTCTCTCCCATCTGAGCCACTGAAGCTTTGAACTCCTTCAGAGTGGTCGTAGGTATCTTGGTGGCCTCCCTCACCAGTCTTCTTCTTGCCCGGTCACTCAGTTTGTGAGGACGGCCAGCTCTAGGCAGATTTAAACAAGTGCCATACTCCTTCCATTTCTTAATGATGGATTTAACTGAACTCTGTGGGATGTCCAGTGAGTTGGAAATCTTTTTGTAGCCATCTCCTGACTTATACTTTTCAATGATCTTTTCTCTGAGTTGCTTGGAGTGTTCTTTTGTCTTCATGTTGCAATTGTAGCAGGAATCCTGATGAACCAGAGACTGGACCTCCCAGACACACGTGTTCTTATACTCCAGTCACTTGACACACATCAACTGCACTCAGGTGATCTCCATTTCACTAACTGTGACACTAGCTGGACCTCTGTTGAATTAGGTCAGTCACTTTAAAGGGGGTGAATATTTATGCAAACACTTATTTTACACTATATATTTTAAATTAATTGACATTAGTTTGTTCTGTTTTCACTTTGACATGAAAGAAGCTTTTTTTGCAAATTCTTGTCAAAAAAGCCAAATTATATTGACCATGATTTCATGTATAAAAGCAACAAAAGGGTGAAACATCCAAGGGGGGTGAATACTTTTTATAGGCATTGTATGTAAAGTGGCAGCAGCAACACTGGAATTTATCTTCAGGATTAACCCCTTAAACTATCCATTATATTTAGGGTAATTTGAATAATAACTTAAGAACAAGCAAACTGTACAAAGATTTCATTTGCAATAAGAAAACATTAGTGGCAAATAACACATCATGTTTAATGAAGCAGTCACAGGAAGAAATTAAAATATAATCTAATTTAACAAAAACACAATATTGCTAAAACATTTATTCTGAGTAGTAATAAAGATTGATAAGGCGACCAGCATTTTATCTAATAAAATACAATATTGCCTGGATTACTACTATGACAACAATGATGAGAATTATAGAAAGAGTGGGACTTACAGTGTGGAAAGGGTTGTTGCAGCCACTGCAGAACTGGTAGCGACACTGAGAGCAGCAGAAATGCATACAGCCTCCTTTAGACAGTGCATACTGAAAGCGGCAGTTTGGACAGGCTGGAGCGTGGAGGGCAAAAAGGGTGTGAATGGAGAGACAGCACAGTTGTGGCATCATAAGAGACCTCACATAATATTCAGTTTAAAATGAATAAGGGATAGAGGTTAGGGGTGGGGTCTTGCACTCATCCAAAACACTTCAAGTCATAACATACTGTTATCCTAATCACTTTGCTCCCTGGAATACAGGCTCCCTTGTGGTTCCTAAAGTCTCAGCTAACAGGATCATTTAAAAAAATTATTATTATTGTTTTTAACTGGTGCTGCTATCATCAATAATATATTACATCTATAATATCAGTCTTATTATTTTCACTAAAACCAGTATGATAGAGCTTAAATAAGATAGTTACACAATTGTCTCTCTACAGACTTACAGACCCACACAGACACAAGTAGACAGGCAGGCAGAGACAGACAGGAGCTTGTGAAAACAGCAGGTGTTTGTGAAGAGCAGTAGTTTCGGTGAAGAGGGGAACTGGGATAAGGTTTGTGAGAGGGGAGGGCAGCTCAGGAGACAGTGGGTGGAAAACAAGTGAGCACAACAGATGTGCAGACAGGGAATACTGGGGCATCTGATGGGCTTTACATCTCGCACACCATCTCCAAAACCAATTTCACCTCATTTCTTCACTGAACATAGCTTATATTTTCCTTTTGTGTGCTTTTTTTGTTATTTTGTAATGTTTAGTGTTCGTAAGTGGTAAATTGTTTTTATTTTGTTTGTCTGTTACTGTATATCAGTAAAACATGTTTATGAACTTCTTTGTGCCTTCTTGTGCCAACATCTTATTCACTTAACCTGAAACATTATTAGCATAAAGATAAGATTATTACAGACTTCCATATAATTCAAATTATAAGTAAAATGATCAACAAGCATTATTCCAATTGACCTCCATTATTTAGCTAACAATTACTATTCCTTTTGTTTTATTATTTATATTATTATTATTATTATTAATAATAATAATAGTATTATTAATTAATTATTGTGTTAAAGTGTATTATTACATGTTATGTGAATGATTTCATTGGACAAATCATTTCTTATGTG
The DNA here is from genome assembly GCF_022539355.2 of Hippoglossus stenolepis. Classification (NCBI taxonomy): domain Eukaryota; kingdom Metazoa; phylum Chordata; class Actinopteri; order Pleuronectiformes; family Pleuronectidae; genus Hippoglossus; species Hippoglossus stenolepis. The sequence continues at coordinate 954,322 of NC_061493.1, forward strand.
AAGTATGTAATAACTTCAAAGTTTTTTTAATTTGAAAATAGCAGTTTAGTGGAGTATGGTGTGATGAAGCACAATGGTCGTGGTGGTGTGCTGTTCCAGGAGTTTACCAGCCTCTGTTTGATTAAGTTAAGCTGGATGAAACCCCAGTGGAAACCACCCAGTGGGTTATTGTTTTGTTTATGTCTCGTTTTACAATCATACATCTAAATGAGCATATCACCTGCGCAAGTACAGGCTCACTTTCCCCTCAACTACTGCTGCAAGAAGTGTGTGTGTGTGTGTGTGTGTGTGTGTGTGTGTGTGTGTGTGTGTGTGTGTGTGTGTGTGTGTGTGTGTGTGTGTGTGTGTGTGTGTGTGTGTGTGTGTGTGTGTGTGTGTGTGTGTGTGTGTGTGTGTGTGTGGTGTGGGGGCACTCACTGATGCCGTTGTCTCTGAGGTATCCGGCCAGGCCCTGCTTCTGATACTCTGGATCATTTTCTCTCTTCCAGGACTGGTACTGTTCACAAGACAGACCTGCATGCTGAGACTCCCACTGCAGAGAAGATACATTTTCTCAGCTACCAGAAAATATTGGTAACACTGGTAAACACCTGTCAGTGCTTTAAAAAGGTTAAAGGGGAGCTAAAAAATTTTTTTCATTGTGTTTAACATTATAGATACAGCAATAAACTATTTGGTACTAGTTCAGGTCAGTACATTTCATGACAGTTGTCACTCATATTGAAATGCTGAAAGGTGTGTGTGTGTGTGTGTGTGTGTGTCTATTTATAGTGTAATGTAGAGCACTGTCCATGATGGCAAGACTTTCATTTGAAATGTCCACAGGTAAATGTTAAAAAGATAAAAGGCAACTTTATACCCTGACTGTGGCCATTTGTTATTAAAATAACTAGTTATGGTTGACGGACACAGGTTTGTGTCCAACATGAGGGAAGGTTCAAAGCCCTGAAACAGATGAGTCAACACAGAGACATGTGGTGTATTAAGTCTTAAGTCCATTTGAAGATTATTTGTCACTCAACACAGAATCCTGACAAGATACAGAATCTGCTCCGCATGGGGAACAGGTGGGCCTTTTCAGCAGTGAAGTACGTGTATGATTTAGCTGGGCAAGTATTTATACAAAAACAGTTAGTCACTTCATGCTCTAAAATGGAAAATGGTGAGTGGTATGTATTAATGTGTTTTTTATCTTTACAGTACAAGTTGCATTTACACATTCAAGCCACCAGTTGAATCAACACCTATTCGAAATAGATTGACTCAAAGCTGAATATCAGAACCTTCATGAGGGGTTGGGTGGGGGTTTGGGAGGGTTTATTTTAGGATTACACTTGTTCTACCTATAGGGGGACTTAATATACTGCGAGTTGACTGAAATTCTCTTCAGAAGTAACGATCTGGAAGAACACCACACTGAACACATACATTGTTTAATTTGAGCTTTACCTCTGACTGAAGCTTTTCTGGATAATTTCCACAATTTTCTAACTTTGTACACCCCACTGAGCAGTGCAGATGGTATAGTGCTGGAATCTGGATCACTGCCTGTGTCCAATGCCTTCTGTTGATCTTATGTAACACATGCCATTTCACATTGTGCCCTATCATTATTTCTGTTAATACAATGAATGCAATTACGGCTCTGTGATTCTGAGGGTATTTATGGGACACACCTGATGAACTGTGTCAGGTCTTTCAGACTCCTAATGTGCTCAATGAATCGGTGGAGAAGAGAATCTTAATGAGAGGGCAGAAACTATAGAAAGACAACACACAGTGACACTGAACACTTACAGGTTTTTTACACTGAGCACAGAAACTGTTGCGACACTGAAAACAGGTAACCTTCAGCTGGTCTCCATCATAGATAAACCCATACGAACACTGTGGGGCAGAGGAGAGGAGAGATAAGTATTATCATCTTAAAAGAATACAGTGGCTTTGACTGCCATCAAATAAAACGTAGACTTATGACTTCGGACAATGTTACATTTGAACTCCTTGAAAATGGAGTTAGACATTTAGACAAACGTGCAGTATCACTGAATCTACTTACTGTCTAGATACTAGATACTGCTTTAATTGTACTAGTGCAACAACAAGCATAAAGAGGTGGGACTTGAGCACAGAGAATGTGTGGGTGTCTCCACCTGCTACTTTGGTTCATGTAGGTTGGTGAAGATGAATATTGAACAGAGGGTTTGGTATTTATTGCATGTGCTGTATTATAACAATGACTTGAGGAATGTCTCAGGAAATCATGTTGTTTTCTGGGTTATGCAGAGAGGCAGACACACACCTGCCTCTATACATATCAGACAGGTCAGCAGCAACTTTGTTGCAGTTTATTTATGAAATGCATAATGGTACCTACACTGCTGTATCTTATTTTACCTTATTGATTTGACAGTTAGATAGAGCAAAATTGAGACTAAATAGACATTGTGTCCGCATCGTATATATCAACTTATAACAAAGCAACATAGTTTGTGTGTGTGTGTGTGTGTACTTGTACAGATATCTTTGTGAGGACCACATGGAGCCTACAACCTGCAGAGTGAGGACATTTTGGCCTTTTCTCACTTTCTGACCCCCTTTCAATGGGCTGTTTGAGGGTTTAGACTGGTTTTAGGGTTAGGATTAGGTGATGGTTAGGGTTTGGCATTTAGTTTTGATGGTTAAGGTTAGGGTAAGGGCCTAGGGAATGCATTATGTCAATGAGTGTCCTCACTAATATAGATGTACAAACATGTGTGGGGTTAGTTGTGTGTGTGTGTGTTTGAACTGAAGGAGCCCAGTGTAAAATCAGACGCTGCAGATTCATCAGGGATTTAATGATCTAAGGGAAAATATCTTTATACAATATAAAGCTGCTGTGTACAACTGATACTGAAAGAAATATTGATATTGACATGCATTCATAGATCAACACAGACTGATTTACTGACATTACTACTTTAACCACATATTAATGTTTATCTTAATGGCATTAAAACATCTACTAGTTGGAGGGTGTTAAATTGGAATACACAAGTGTAACAGGAAGAGGAGGGATGTCTGAGTTATTTATTCTCAGCCAAAAGTATGAGACCCAGAATAGTACTACTTGCTTGCATATTCCGCTGCCAAGAAAAAAGAACCCGTAATCTTACCGAAGTCTCCGTGCTTGATAGTGCGTGTAAAACTTGAGTAACCCATCCTTTACTTACATGACAGCACCAGAGGAACTTGGGGTCCTTGATTAGAGCCTGCTCTGTCAGCTTCTTATGGAACAGTTCATAGACTTCTGGCTCCAGGCACTCTCGTAGCTGAAACATGTAAAACAATGATACAACCTGGATGTCAGAATATCAGCATTTTAAACTTCGAGGAAACATGACAGGAAAAAAGGAAATGACTTTGGAAAGTACCCTGCATTTAAAAAACCTATGGTACCCTATTTACCTGTATCAGTGCTTTAAGAATGACAAATAATACTTGTGATGACTGGTATCAGTATACAGTGAAAAGATTAGAGCTCAGTAAAAACAATTTAATATTTTGCAGTTTTTCCCAAGTAGTTGTGAAAGAAACACAATTTGAAATAAAGTATTCTTTAACTTAAAAAAAATTACCTTAGAAAAGTATGTGTCCTTATGCAGTACTTAAAGCTCCAATCAATCTGCAGTTTGTATATATTACAGGTGTTTTTATTTGTGGAAGGTGTTTTACATTTAGATATGACACTTTTACACATGGATTGGTAATTTGTTCACAAAAATAACACTTAGACAAATCTGTACCCGTATATGTATATATTGCATTATTTTGCGTACAAAGGTGACAGTAAGGCCAATCCCACGGATACCTCAAAAGCCATCTATAAAAGATGTTTCAAACGTGCACAGACCAACAGAGCCTAACATGTTAAAACAGGCAAAGCATCTCACTGACAGTGAGGTTAATGAATGTGATAAACATCAAGTGATAGTTTAGATCATGGATCATGTCTTTTTTGTTGTGTACCGTGTGCAGAGAAAATAGGCGAGACCTTTAATCTCTAGAAGATTCTTTGCTAAATTGCACACGAGATTAAAATCAGTTTGGCCTGTTATCTTTTTCCTTATTATGTTTTGTTCCTTAATATGCATGGGCTAGCTGTCAATGAGTCGCACCCGGCACCCAGTCACAAAAGGGCATGCAGCCAGGGCATGGCTGCATGTAGAGAGTAGAATCTTGAAATGCAAACTAAGACCATGTACCTGCTGCTGCACATACAGAAGTGTGATAGGCACCCTGCCACAATGCCCAAGAGGTGTAGCAGCACAGGTTGAGTGTGCTCAAACCCCAGATGGGGTGGGAACACCTGAGAGCACAGATACTGGAGCTGAATTGTGTCCACAATCCAGTGGGGAATTCTAGGCTATGATAGAATTTATCCAGTTTACTGGAGGTTAAGCAAATAGGTGCCCCCTCATCCCTCAGGGAGAACAAGATTCAATAATGTTTTGACTCTTGAAGCAAACAAACGACTTGTGTGGAAGGAGTTTTACATTTAGATACCCACACAACCCAGAATCTACTTGACTGCCAGAGGATGGAGTCTCCACTCTCCTGTGTTTGGAACTGAAACCCCAAAGGGGAGCACAATGCTCTGGCACCAACACCAGTTCTGGGGAAGGGAAAAGAGCTAAATCAAAGGTCAAGCTACCTAAAGAAGAAAAGGGAAAGCTCAGATGAGTCCAGGGGCCTCATTTATAACCATTGCATACGCAGAAAAAAACAGGGCCTGAAAGATGCATATGCCACTTCGAACGAACATTGGGATCTATAAAAACAAACTTGACGGGAGAATGTGCGCACTTGTACACTAGGGCTGAGTATTGCCTACAACCTCACGATACGATACGTATCACTAAACACGTTGCTTTTGAATAATGACCATGTCCTACACAGAATTTACTACAACAGCTGTTCTTTATTATTCCATATAACAACAAAGGCAAAGCCTTAAGGATCGCCCTACTCAAAACACTTAAAATTCTGGCCAACAAAGATCTTAAAAGTAAAATAAAATTATTATCTTTCTAATCCCAGAGTTATTGATAAATGCAATTAAATATTCCTTAACTTTTAAACTTAAAATAGCCATAATATTCTGGTTTCACTTGACTTAAGTGCACTTCTATTTGCTGTAAGAATGTCCACAGGACATATCAGTTCTTTTATAAAGACAAAATTATAATTTTTAAAAAGGCGATGCACAGAAAGGATCTGTCTCTCACGTATCTCTTCCCAAGATCCCCGGAGTGTTTTAATGTCCCTCGTAAGTGCAGAGTCTGTTGCTTGGACATGAGCGCCGTTGCACCGCTGGGCATGCAGCGGTGCTGTAACAGGCAGCTTAGGGGTCTTTTCTTCTGTCATTACGAGTGTTGCAACTTTTAGCGGCTTCAGGGCTTTAGCCACATCTTCAGCACAGGCCAGGTCCGCTTCAGTTAAGGTCCACAACTCCTTGGCATTCTTCCGCACCTCAGTGGAGAGTAATGCTGCTGCTCTAAGAAGCGCTCCAACATTTCACAGGCGCTGTTCCATCTCGTAGCTGCATCTGTCATGAGCTCGTGCTCGGGGAGATTAAGTAGCTTCTGCTTTTCATTCAGGGCATGGCTTGCAATTGTGCTTTTCCTAAAAAAAGCCACGATGCTGCGAGTTCTTCCCAGTTTACAGGAAACAGTGGGTGTCTTGAGTGCACGTTGAGCGGCCAAATTCAGACTGTGCGCAAAGCATTTCACGTGCCCTAACTTCACCAGTTTTTCACTTTTCCCTTCCATGTTTGTTTTGAATTGAGACGTGTGCTGTTTTGGGCTATGCTGCCACCTATTGGCTTTATTGTGCACTGCACCATAGGTGATGTTTCGTTTTCAAGACTGCCGTCACAGCATCTGATGCCGTATTGATACAGTAGCATCTGCATCGATACATGCATCAGCAAGGAGGACGTCACGATATATTGCCATATCGATTTTTTGAGCACAGTCCTATTGTACGCTTACTTTGACACACGTACGAACATTTTAGAGATGCAGACGCGAGGTGGTGAACGGAAGCCAGATTATTGATCCACTTCATCATTAACGTTAAAGCCAACAGAGTTAGTTGTGCTCGTGCGAAATGACTGTTCCATAAGAACCTTCAATTGAAAAAGATATAAAACAACTTACGTTCAGATGCCATTAAACAGCAGAGTTGCAGATCTGAGTCATTAATAGTTTTTAATATCTTAAGCTAAAGTACGTGATTAGTTTTCATTTTGTGTGTGTGTGTGTGTGTGTGTGTGTGTGTGTGTGTGTGTGTGTGTGTGTGTGTGTGTGTGTGTGTGTGTGTGTGTGTGTGTGTGTGTGTGTGTGTGTGTGTGTGTGTGTGTGTGTTGAGTGAGAGAAATCGCTGCAGTGAAGGTGACTGTGCCATCAGGCGCGCATGAGCTCACTGGAGATCACTTACAAAAAACAAAGAAGTACCGAGTAAGTCGCTTTTATGCAAAGCGACTTACAATTAGTGCATTCAACCATGAGGGTACAAACCCAGAACAAGTCATCAGTTCGAAGCGATTTTTTTTTTTGTCTCCACCTTTGAATTAGATTTTTTTTTCAGGCACTGTGCTTTCTATCATTCTCACTCACTGTATTAACAGCAGCAGCAGTGTACTTTCTTTATTAATGACATCACTGCTGTGGCCACCAAACAATTTGTCTTTCTTCACAAACACCTCGATGTCGGTGTCAAAAAGTTGTGCTTGTAGAGGGCGGACTGTGAGGCAGAATGTAATTCATTTTGAAAAACCTTGAATTACAAGAAACAAAGGAAAGATGAGATAATGACCAGCAGACTTCAGATGTCTCAACTGATTATATATATGAAGAACAGACTGGCCAGGGTAGCTTCAGAGAGGCTCGAGTTTAAAACTTGAGACTGACTGACTTCAGGGAAGGGAAGGGACAACTGCCAAACAGCTAGACATGAAGGCCCTTACATGAATAAACAACCTGCACCTCAAAACAGTAAGAAAGTCAACACATTCATTGATACAGGATGCAACCATTTACATGCAACAAAAAAAAGAGACAGAACAGAATAATTGGTAGTGGCCCTGTTCACTTGCTGGGAAGAGATTTGAGGCGCAAGTTGTTGTTTTTTCAACATCCTTTAGAGGGCGTTGGTGTAAAAGTTTTTCAATCTGATGTGATACATGCACTGCAGTATGATTATGAAATCCTGTTGTTATCTGATGAGTGGGAGCATGCACCTATAACTGCAAGCTCAGTGAATAGGGAACTGCTAAAAATAGCAAACTGTTGCACTCAGAGCACACACAGACAACAAAACCTGGGAATGGAAAGATCTGGGAACAAAGGTACAAAACTATAACCTTATTGATAATGGTAGACCTATCATGTGTAAAAGGTGTGTTCAAAAGAGAGTACTGCTCAATGGTTCCTGTAAAATGTGTATCAAAATGAAAATGCTTGTTTTCTGCTTATACGCCTAAATAAAATATTGAAACATAAAAGGAGGGTCAGAGGTCAACAAATACTGGTTTACAAAAGGATTCTCAGCATTTGAAATTAGTATTTTCATAAATAAAAGTTTCACAAATTTGACAGTGGTGATGCTTTACTCAACATGGATGTTACCTCCCTTAGTCCTTCCTAGCTCTATGTTTCTTCCTACCTGGATGTCAAGGGTGGAGAAATAGCTGTTCAGGTGTTCAGGATCATTGATGTTTGGCTCCCAGCACACTGGACACACCATGTCCCTGATGTGTTTGTCCCTTACAGCGATAGTGAAGTGCTGCTGGAAACAACCACAGCACACCGAACACTGGCATGATGTTAGAGACTGCATCTGAAAGGGAAGAGGGGGAAATTAGTGAAGATGTGCTTCTGTTTTGCAAAACTTGTAGAAACATTTACTGTATCAGTACCTTGCTGTGGGGAAAGACAGAAAGGCAGATGGGACACTCTTTGGCCAGCACTCTCCTGATAAACTCCCTGTCATGGGACTCTCGTACAGCCTGCACGACATCCTCCAGTGAGTAAGAAGCAGTATGCTCCAGAAGAAGTGACAGTGCCAGCTCACAGCGACCCCAGCTCGGAAGATCATACACAGCAAGTAGCCTACGACATATCCGCTGGAAGAGATGAAGGAATTATATAAAAGATAGACCTCACATATCCTACCAGCTATACCAGTCAAACTTTGGAGAGGAGACCTTTGACCTTAAACTAAACATGAATCATCAAAATGATCAATTATAATAAAAAACACATATTAATTCCACACAGAACAGAGGTTGAGGTTGGGAGGAATCTTTAACAACAAGGGCAGAAGCATGCTGACAGCAGAGAGTGAAAGGAGTGGCTACACTTCCTTCACTCCAAATGAGGGGAAGTAATTCCTTAAAGGTATTCCTTAGATATACAATCCAAGAAAGGGATGGATTTGAGGTCACAGTAAACTTGACCTTTGAATTTTGCCACCCATTTTCAGAACAGTTCACTCAAAACAATGTTTGTGTCAGATGTAATGAAACCCACTCTTGGTGTAACAATGTGAGAACCAAGAGATGCAAACGCAGAGAACACCAAGGAAGCCAAGTGACGAAGTAAAACTCAAGGTCTTTAATAAAACAAGCAAAGGTCAGGCAAACAGGCCGATAATACAAGCAGACAAACCCAAAAGGGGAGAAGGCAAACAATCCAAAAACCAGAAAACAGGCAAAAGTCACGCAGAAGCAACACTATAAAAAAGAGAGTTTAGCACTTGGAGGAACCATGAGATGATCTGGCAGGGAAGTGGTGTGTGAGCAGGTTCATATAAACTGGGAGACTGATTGATGTTGAGGTGCAAGTGTGATGGGTGCAGTGGTGGGGAAACAATGGGAGGAAGTGACGCTGGAGTCCATGGGCAGAATGAGTAAACAACTAAATGAAACAGGAAGTTACAAACTAAAATCCATGATAGTTAAGGAGCAGATGTTACCCTAAGTGTTTCTGACAAATTGAATTCACACTATGAACTTGGTGCCTCCTGCTAGATAGTAGGAAGGTGGTGAGGCTGAGGGTGGGGTCCTTCACCATGCCGTCTAAATGAATATGGCTGAAGGCTGGACTCTCACCTGTTTGTCAGGATGATGGATGTCTACTGGAGGTTCGGCTTTCTCACTCCAGATACGGTTGTGGAAGGGCTCCAGCAGGGGTCTCTGCAGCAGGGCCAGAGCTCCTCGTACCTCACCACCACTCTGTTTCAAAACCTCATGGCAGCGAGCCTCTTCTCTGAAGCCCAGTGCACACAGCTCCTTTATCTGAGGGAGTAGGGTAAAGAAAAGTGACGATACCATGTCTCGACAGAAAGAAGACTGACAGAATCGTCAATTGTTACCTTGGCAAGTCTGTCTCTCAGAGCTTGTCTGGCTGCTCTCTCTGAGTCTCCGCCTGCTGTCAGCCAGGCTTGCTTAGCCTCTGCTCTGGACAGCTGGATCCCACTTTCTGTCTCTGCAGGGTTCTCCTCTCTCCCAGCATCCGCAACAGGAGCTTCACTTGACCTGCTCTGTGTTAGAGGACAGTTAATCGTTATCAGAAATCCCAGCTGACAGTCACAGTCTGAGGAGCATAAAGGTGTGAGAGAAACATCCTTCTGCAGAGCCGGACAGCCCCCACCGTTTCGGATGTACACATGCACGAGTCATGGAACCACCTTTTAGATCTACGCCTGCGCCACCAGTTTGACATACGCATATGTGGAAAACAAGGAGAACCGAACTCTATTAAGGCTAACAACATTATTAAATTACATATATATAAATACTGTAAATTTTCCTTGTCTTCTATAAAAAAACGTTTGTGGATATTGACTTTTTAAATCTATTTAAACATTTATGAAGTTAAACCAGCCGTAGCCCCCACTCAGACTGCTAAGAACCTGGGTGTGACACTCGACAGCCAACTCTCCCTTACTGCCAACATTACTGCAACAACCTGTTCCTGTAGATTCATGCTGCACAACATCAGGAGAGTACGTCCCCTTCTCACTCAGAAGGCGGTCCAGCCTCTGGTCCAGGCTCTGGTCATCTCACACCTAGACTACTGCAACTCCCTCCTGGCTGGTCTACCTGCTAGTGCCATCCGACCTCTGCAGCTCATCCAGAATGCAGCAGCTCGACTGGTCTTTAACCTAAGTTCACTCACACTACTCCGCTCCTCCGCTCTCCTTCACTGGTTACCAGTGGCTGCCCACATCCAGTTCAAGACACTACTTGAGTACTGTGCTGGGAATGGATCGGGCCCAGTCTACATCCAGGACATGGTTAAATCTTACACCCCAGCCCATCCACTCCAGTCTGCATCTGCCAATCGGCTTGTTGCTCCCTCACTGCGAGCTAACCACTCACCAAAATCCTGACTCTTTGCTGTCCTGGCTCCTAAATGGTGGAACGAGCTCCCTATTGACATCAGGACATCAGAAAGTCACACATCTTCCGCCGCAAACTAAAAACACACTCTTCCGAATACACCTTGGATAAGAAGATGATGTCTAATAACCAATAAAAAAAAAATATATATATATATATATTAAGTTTAGTTGCACTTATATGGAACTTACATGTAGCACTTGTAGTTTGGCTTTTTGAAGCAAATTGTACTTACTTGATATCTTGCTGTTCTGGGTTTGAATGCACTTATTGTAAGTCGCTTTGGATAAAAGCATCAGCGAAATGAAATGTAATGTAATGTAATTAATCTGAAACAGCTGTATGCCTATACACATGCACATACATATACACACATATATATATATTATATATCCATATCCATATAAATATATATATATTTTTTAATTTATACTGATTTTGCGTGCTTTTTAAAGGAAACAAACTTAAAGAGCTTTTCATTGACTTTGATTTGGGCACAAAGATGGATTAAACAAAGATGGAAATCTGAGTGGAGATACAGAGTGCTGCTTAAAGCTGTTCACTATTATGCCACCAGTGTATTTTTTGGTCTATCATAGATGCTGCAATTAAGTTTCAGGATAGATGATCTTAATATGAATACTAGATGTTCAGTTTCCTTCTATTAGTTGGTCTGGAACTCCTTCATGTGTAGGTCTAAAACAGGGACTCTGACTTGCACATGCATAGGTCTAACACGGTGGCTTGCGCATGTGTAGGTCTAAAATGGTGGGGGGCATTGGCTCTCCTGCTCTGCAGATCGATATTGCTGAGAGAAGCATACTGACTGTGTGCTGTGTTGCAGTCTTGTCAGACTTAGGGGATGCCGCTACCAACATCCTGATCTGGTCCAACAGCGGAGGAAGCTCTGACTTTAACCACTTGTAGGGCAAGATGCTGCTGTCTCCTGCCACCCTCATGCTTGTGTATACCTCTTCTGGACTCATTCCTTTCTTCTCCCCATCCTGATGCACACAAAAGGGACAGATACAAATAAAACACCAACTGAAGTTTATATCACAGGAAAGTAAAGAGGTGATGGAGGTGACTTGCTCTTATCAGTTGAATCAGCTTAAGCCCCTCCTCTTTCATCAGCCTCTGTCTCCAGCAGTCCAGGTCTTCAGGGGCAGGCTCTTTGGGTTTGATTGGCAGGGCAGGGACCCGTCTGACAGGAGAGGGAGGGCGGAGCTTCACAGGCAGGGGTGCAGGCTCTGGACGAGCCAGGTCACACATGTCACACACTGTAGCAGGAGTATAGTTCAGATATGTACAGAACTGACACACCCACTGGAGAGAGAGAGAGGGAGAGAGAGAGGGAGGGAGAGCGAGGGAGAGAGGGAGTTAGAAAGAAAGTGTCATCTCTTCTGTGGGGATTATGTCAGGCTGTGGAAGTTGTACAGCAGTACAGATATCTTGGGACTGTAATTGATGGCAAGCTGACCTTTGAGCATCACGTGGACGCTGTGTGTAGGAAAGGTCATCAGCGCATATTTTTTTACGAAATCACTTTTATGAAAATGTTTTGTTGTTTTATTGAATCTGTTCTTTCCTTTTCTTTTATTAGTTGGTACTGGTTACTGACCTTGAAAAATAAGAACCAACTACAAGGCATTGTCAGAGTGTGCAGCAAAACAGCAGGCACCAACTTTAACGACCTCCCGAACAATCCCAATGTCAGGGGCCTCATTTATAACCGTTGCGTCGGCACAAAACTTGGTCTGAAAGATGCGTACGCCACTTCTCATGCAAACGTTGGGATCTATAAAAACAAACTTGACAGGAGAATGTGCGCAATTGTACGCTAACTCTGACCCCATGTGTACAAACATTTTGGAGATGGAGAGGTGGTGAACTGAAGCCAGATTATTCATCCACTTCATCATTAACATTAAAACCAACAGCGTTATTTGTGCACGTGACTGTGCGATCAGGCGCAGATTGAAGATTGAAAAAAAATAATATATATATATTCCAAATAATATCCCAGAGTGGAGGTTAGGATCCACTGATGTGTGAAGTAATCGGTCCGATCGCACAAATATATAAATACTGTGATGACACTCGTGCTTAATGTTGTGTGATGGATACACTGGCACAGGAGTACACAAATTGAAAGGATTAGGAGGAAACGAGTGTCCAGTGATCACAAAGATTTTTTGTCTTATGATGATAACTGACGAATCAGGGCATAGTGCTATCTTAAAAAAGCCCACGATTAAAGACCCACCAGCTCACGTTTCAAACAGATTCTCTCAACGACACACCCGTTGAGAAGCAAACTCTGGTCATGGGCGACTCGGTCCTGAGAAACGTGAGGTTAGCGACACCAGCGACCATAGTCAATTGCATGCCAGGGTCCAGAGCAGGCGACATCGAATCCAAACTAAAGCTGCTGGCTAAAACTAAACATATATACAGTAAGATCGTAATTCACGTCGGCAGCAACGACTCCCGGCTTCGTATGTCGGAGGTCACTAAAGTTAATGTTGAGTCAGTGTGTGTTTTTGCAAAAACGATGTCGGACACTGTAGTTTTCTCTGGACCTCTTCCTAACATGACAGGTGATGACCTGTTTAGCCGCATGTTGTCTTTTAACCGCTGGCTGTCGAGCTGGTGTCCTGTAAACGGTGTGGGCTTTGTAGATAATTGGCAAACTTTTTGGAGGAAACCTGGTCTTGTTAGGAGAGACGTCGTTCATCCCACTTGGGATGGAGCAGCTCTCTTATCTAGGAATATTACCCAGTCTATTCAATGACAACCCAGAGTTGGGACCAGGACACAGAGCTGCAGTGCTACACACTTCTCTGCGCTCCCTCTGGTTTCTCCAGGAAAGTAATGTATATGAAGACTTTCAGTCGGGGTTTAGAGCTAAGTCACTAATGACCTTCTAATAGCTTCAGATCAGGGATTTGTGTCTGTCCTTGTTCTGTTAGATCTTAGTGCAGCATTCAACACTATTGATCATCACGTTTTATTACAGAGACTAGTTAATTAGCATTAAAGGAACCGCCCTAAACTGGTTTAAATCATATTTTTCACATTGATTCCAATTTGTGCAAATTAATGAGTCATCTGAGTGCACCAAAGTTAACCACGGTGTTCCACAGGGCTCTGTGCTTGGCCCAATTTTATTCTCATTATATATACTTCCACTAGGAAACATTATCAGGACACACTCGGTAAATTTCCACAGCTATGCAGATGACACCCAGTTATACTAACTTGAACAGTGTAATCAATTAACTAAACTCCAAGCATGTCTCAAGGACATAAAAACCTGGATGACCTGCAATTTTCTCTTATTACATTCAGATAAAACAGAGATTCTAATACTCTGCCCTAAACACCTTAGAGATACATAATCTAATGATATAGCTGCGCTAGACGACATTGCCCTTGCTTCCAATGAAACAGTCAGGAACTTGGGAGTCCATTGGTAAGCAGGAGAATTTAATATGCATGTGGTGCTTTGCATTGACCATTTATGGTTGAATGCGGGCATGTAGAGGGCGGAATATGAGGCAGATCCGTGACGCACATTTCCAGGTGGACTGTGATTTATAAAATCAACACTGCCTTCAGGTATGAGGGCGCACAGTTTTATAAATCTGAATCTTTTTGGCGTACGTCATTTTTGGCTTTTGTGCGCACGTACACTTTTAGTATGAATCCTACGCACTTCCTACGTTTTATAAATGAAGCCCCTGGTCCTTGAAGAAGGCCAAGTCGATTCTGGCTGATCCCAGATATATTTTACCGAGCTGCAGGACAAGGAACTAATTTGTCCCTGCTATCACTAGCCTTTTAAATACCCTCACATAAGTGTATTAAGTATATTTTGTGTTTCTGTTAAAACAAATACAAATACACCTTAAAACTAGGGGATTGAAATGTTAAAGAAAGTGGAAAAAAAAATCCTGGATTCGGAGTTGATTAAGGGGGCGGTCCTTAATTGAATCTGAAAGTTAATGGATTGTTCCTTAGCCCATACCCCAACCTTCCATCAAGTTTTTGTTTGTGTAATCCTGACAAACAAATAGCAATCAAAGACAAATAGCAATGAAAACATGACCTCCTTAGAAACAATGATATATATATAAATATATATACAGAATATATTAAATGAACTTTGAATGTATCAAATGGATGTGCCCAATTATTCTGATCTGCCCCAAAATTTCAAGGTTCTTTCTTGGGCCATTCCCCTCCAAAAATGTTATGGAAATCGGATCAGTAGTTTATGCATAATCCTGCTAACTAACAAACTGATGAAAACATCACCTCCTTGGTGGAAGTAAATAGGTACACACTACAGCTGCTTTCAGACATGCACTGGACTCCGCAGAGTCTTATTTTCTCCAGAGGAGGTGCATGTGTGAACGAAAATGTCCGATTGAGATGCTCAACAGTTCCTAGGGACTTTGTCCGCCTGAACTTCTATAGTATACAACCGTAGAAATCTAGGAGAATTAGATGTGTGAATACAGCGGGGGGGGGGGTTGATGACGCTTCTAACGCGCGGCAGACGCAAAAATGAAAAAACTAGAAGTCAACAAATATAAAAGCTATATAAGAGCTGGCGACGGTGTCGAAAGTGCTGTAAATATAATCACTTATATAGTTCACTTCTTGTCTCTGTCTGCTGCACCCCCTGCTCCACCTCTCGCCTGAATAATGCAGAGGATTCTCCCAATTTTGCCCCGAGATCATGTCTGAAAACGCCTTAAGTGATACCAACCTCACCCTCAATGTTTACATAATTCTCTATAAAATCTACAAAAATGTTGAAAAATGCCCTATCCCACAGTATTAAAGAAAGATTATTATTATTAAACAAATAATTATTGGATCCACGTTAAACAGATCTCCACCATTTAATTTACACTTAAAGTACATAAAATAAAAGAAAACATGTTTAAGAGGGTGAAATACACTGCTGGAGAGGGACTTTAGGTTGGAAATAAGAGTGATTTAGGAGAATTGCTGCATTCACCAATTTTCGTGTTTAGTTTTCCTACAAGTATTTTTTTCGTCCACTTAAAGTGCTTTACATTACAAGTTTCATTCTTTCACTTATCTATCTATCACATAGGGGGAAAAAGCTTTGTTTTCTTAAAACAATCACAAGACCAGGATGCAGCAACGGTGTCAAGGGGGACTTGTTTTGGTGGAACATTAGACAAGGAGAGATTACCACTGTCATAGAAATGTGCAATTCTCAGCAAAGCAAACATCACAAACACAATAAAATATATATGCTGGCTGTTAGAGTGCAAAACCTTGATATTTTCAGTGTGTAGATTTTCACCTTGGAGATCATTAAAAGTTATAACAGACTGTAAGAGGGGGGGAGGAGAATCTGTGAAGGTCAAGTGAGTCAGACCAGGAGCAGAAGAAAAAGTTTATAAGCTATTATAAATCCTCTTGAAGTGAACATGAATGTGTGAATAGTTGTTGAGACATTTCAGCATTATCTGGTCTGATCAAACAGGTGTAGACAGTGGGCATAACGCCGGGTTCACACAGGACGCGGAAGCGCAGCGCCATTCTCAAGCGCGCAGCCGCCTGGCTGTTCACACGGGACGCGCATTTCTCCGCGCTGGTCAGCCCGCGATTCTGCTTTCTCCGCTTGTTGTTGTACCCGTTGAATGTCGGGGTTCGGGGGTAAATGATGGTCTTCATAGCCCCCACCCCTCTATACACTAACATTCCTGGAACCGAGGCTATGAACAAGCTTGATAAGCATCACACACACACACACACACACACACACACACACACACACACACACACACACACACACACACACACACACACACACACACACCTAACTGACCTGGCTGTCGGGGTCACCAGGCATGCCCAGCACTGGTGCTGGCGGTCTTGGAGGGTTGATAGGTGGGTGTGATGGGGTCATTGGAGGTCGTGTGGCCAAACGAGGTCTTTCACACACCTCACACAGAATACTGCTGGCAGAATTCACCATTGTACAGCTCTTACACTGCCAGTCTGAGAAGGATACATTGCATAGAAAACAAACACACACACACACACACACACACACACACACATTGTTAATGGAACTCAACAAAGATGGACTGAGAGTTGGGCCTGAGCCAAAATGGGTACAAATGCCTAATTTCACATACATCCTACTGGTTGGGCCTAAAAAAAAAATATATATATATATATATATATAATCACGCAATGCATAATTAAATATTATACCTTCCTCCAGTGTCACAGCTGAATTAGAGAGTGAAGGGTAGATGCCACAGATTAATATGTTCATTATTAGTATGTCAGGGATTAGAAAACTCGAACAAAGTAGAATGAAAGGGGTGGGATTACTGCAGCAACACACAACACTGACCGGTGATTGTGGTAGACTGAGATTCCTCCGCTTTAGAGCTGATGGATTCCAAACGAGGGCGCTCACAGTCCAAACACAGCACATCCTGGATGGAGTTGACTTTAGTGCAGTTAAGGCAACACCATGTGGAAGAACTGACACAGGGGAACAGAGAGTGACTATTAGGATTTGTTTACCATGTAAAAAAACAGTACTGGTGTTTCACTAGCATGCCAGGACAACTGATACAGACCTGTGATTGCTTCTGTTTTTGAATGATGATGATGATGATGACGATGATGTGACAGCTGTTCGACGGTGGTGGGCTCTCTCAGTGTAGGAGTGGTATAGTCTGTCACATTCTGAGCAGAGACCCTGGAGGCAGGTGAGGCAGTGGGCAGAGATTCTGAATATTCCACAGATAGTGCAGTTCTCTGAAACAGAGTTAACAATACACTCTACCAAATTGCCACATCATTACTTATCATTATTTACGAGAAGTCCCAGCATGATAAAAGTTTCTCTCCTTACCTGGGTGTTTGTTTGAGGAGGTGGAAAAGACTTGAATGGACCTGAGACTTTGGTGGTTGGAAGACAGGGAGAGGCCACGGCTGCTCTCCTTGAGGGAGTGGTGGTGGACGGGGAAAGCTAGAGACTTGGTCTGACTATCAGAGTGGCATGATGTGGCAGAGGAGTGGTAGACTACAGCATCAGTATTAAGGCCCACATCCTAAGAGAAGATAGGAGAGGTCATCATAAATTTCAAAATAAAAGAAAGTTCATTCAGTGCTATGTTATACTACCGCAAAACATTTGGTGGCAGATAGGTGGTAGAACACTAACCAGCAGTTTGGTGGTTTCAAACCTGGCTCCTCTTGTACGCATGCCAGTGTCTTTGGGTAAGATGCTGAACCTTTAATTGACTGCCAGTGTGTGAATGATGTGTGGTAGAAAAGTGCTGCATATAACAGCACTGTATGAAAGAGTGTGTGAATAGGTGAATATGACTTGTACTGAAAAGCACTTTGAGTGGTCATTAAGACTACAATAATGCAACATAAATCCTGAATAGCAGGATAATAAGGGGAATATAATTATTCCGGACTGATCCCGGATTTAATAAACATTTAAAAAACAAAGGTTTATTGATAGCAGTTAATTGAGGTTAGATTTTTTTTTATAGCTAACAAAAAGGGCCATTGAGTGGTAAGTCATTTTCCTCATAGAGGACTTTATTTTTATTAAACTAGGTCATCACAGTCATGACATAGTCAGAATTGCTGATTATTTTCTATACACATTCATTAAAAACCATAATGAAAGAAATGCCCACTAAAACAATGGTATTTAAAAAAAAATCTATTTTGCTTTCTCCAATAAGAAACAAAAAGTCAAAGAGTATACGTCAAACATTGTCCTGGTTCATATGTCCACTGTGACAGCAGGAAGTCAGCCAGTTCAGAACCCAGGAAATCTGAAAACCTTTGGTATAAATGGTATGTTATAAATGGAACGAGATGACGGTATGCTGCTGGCATGATGGACTCTACCTTGTGTCTCAGTGTAGGAATGATTCTCTCGTAGAACTCAGGGTGGGGGTGAGCCTCCTGGGATGAAACCAAATCAGGTTATCATCTGTGCTTTTATTCATACTGTAAATGCATACATATGAACCAGACCAGAACCACAGAAGAAAACACACCATACTGACGACAAACACTATTAAAATGTTATCCTGCAGTGATTACAACAATGTTCACTGTTTCACAATCACACGAACTTCACTATTACTGACTGAGGGATTGGGTTTGCACCTGTCTGATAATGTCAAGGCTTCAAACAACCTTATGCCTCAGACAAACACACACACACAAACAAACCTTGATAAGCATTTCTAGTTCTGTCCTCAGACTCATCACTTCAAGTGTTACTGCAGCAACTCGGCCCACATCAGGATCAGTGACATCATCAGGGAAGCTGAGTCCATCTGCCTGCTGATTGGAGTAACCATAGAGACAGAGCACTGCTCGTCCTCCCTGGGAGTCGAAAGAACAAATGTATAATGTCAACAAAAGCTGTTTTTATTAACTTTTCCAAATAGTTGAGTATGAAATGAGACTCTTGTTAGTATCTGGAAACTAATAATATGATGTTACTAAAATGTGGGAGCCACGGAGGCCTTAAAACTTGGAGGAAGACTCAGAGCAGTCTCCTTGTTTCACAGAAGAGTGCCCATTGCACAAAACTGGTCCATGTGTAATAAAAAAAATATGTACAAAGCAAAAGAAACAAAACAATAATCAACTCAATTTAACTTATCACAACTCAACTCAGAATTAAGCTATTTAAATGAACATTACATGCACATAGCACAAATGTTCTTTCCACTTGAAAGCAACTGTTAAAACCTCTTTTATTTCAATGTGACCTTCTCAGGCTCTTAACAGGCTCTGTGTGAGCACAGGAAAGCATTCCTTAGGATCAAGAAGAGTAAGAGGGACAAGCCTGAGAAACCATTGTGGGACATTATCGCTCAGTTCACCCATTCCGGGAACCCTTCATCCCCACACCAGTCAGGTATTCAGGAGTGTTAGGGTAATGCAGACAGTTCCTTCATCAATGTTCACTTGTGTTTGACCAGCAGCATTTAAACTTACTCCACTGATAGATCTAAGATTGCTTTTATTATGAGTCCCTTGTCTGAGAAAGCTTGGCTTGGGCTGTGGTCATGACTAGCAGTAATTTACCCATTTGCCATTCTTTTCAGTCATTTACAGCCGAGATGCTCAAAGTTTTTGACCACCCACTACAAGGTAAGGAAGCCAGTAACCGGCTACTTTCCTTACGTCAAGGCTCAGATTCCGTGTCAACATATTCAATTGATTTTCGCATTCTCACAGCTGAGAGCGGGTGGGACGAGAGAGAGTTACAAGGGTTTTTTCTTCGGGGGTTAAGTAAAGATTTAAAGGATGAGCTAGCTGCTAGAGATGAAACCTCCTCCTTAGATTAGTTAATTTCCTTGGCCGTTCGTTTAGATAACCGCCTCCGTAAGAGGCGCAGGGAAAGAGCAAGTGGGCAGAGTCTCCCTCCTCCCTTCTCTCAGCCCCAAGTACCCTTGCCACCCTGGAGCATCGGCTCCTCCTCTTCCACCTCCAGGGCCATCCTCCTCCAGGGTCTCTCAGCACAGAGAAACCCATGCAGCTGGGGAGGATTAGGCTCACCCCTGCAGAACGTCAACACTGTTTCCTCCAGAGGCTCTGCATCTACTGTTCTAGCCCACTGTCCTGTTCTGCCAAAAGAGCAGGCTCATCAGCCACAGGTGGGGCGCTGGTAAGCCATTCTTCTGTCATTTCATCCCCTCAAAATCATAATCAACTTAAAGGTACTGTGTCCTGGTCGTAACTTTCCTTTCCTCTTCAAGTTTAGTAGACTGCGGTGCAGATGACAATTTGATTGACTCTGACTTTATTTTGCAGTTTTACCTACCCTCTGAGCCCCTTCCTGAACCCAAGGATGTGTTTGCCCTTGACGGGAGGCTTCTTGCCTGTGTCACTCAACGTCCTGTCCCAGTGTCACTACTACTTTCTGGTAACCATCACAAGACTATTTAACTTTTCATTATCCCATCACCTACTTCACCGCTAGTGCTAGGTCTCCCTTGGCTTAAGCTCCACAACCCACACATAGACTGGTCTACCTCTTCCATTACCAATTGGAGCCTGTTCTGTCATTCTGTGAGTCTGCTACACAACAATGAGTTCGGCCATGGTCCAGTTTTTAATGATTTTATCAGTTGGTGTGATGATTCCTTTTTAGAGCTAAACATTTCCAAAACAAAGGACATGATTATTGATTTTAGAAAGCATGCCCCCACCCATGATTCAACAATAATCAAAGGCCAGCCTGTGTTGACTACAGGGGCTTGAATGACATCACTGTTAAGAATAAATATCCCTTTCCACTCATTGACTCTGCCTTTGGCCCCCTCCACCAAGCCACCATATTTTCTAAGTTGGACCATCGCAACGCCTACCACCTGGTGAGAATAAAGAATACTGCATTTAACAATCCCTGGGGGCATTTTGACTACCTGGTCATGCCTTTTGGTTTAACCAATGCACCAGCTGTTTTTCAGGCACTCATTAATGATGTCCTGTGTGACATGCTTAACAGATTTGTATTTGTTTACCTGGATGACATTTTAATATTTTCCCGCACACTCCAAGAATGTCCAGCATGTAAAATTGGTATTACAGCGACTGTTAACAGAACAGAATCTATGTTAAAGCTGAGAAGTGTGAATTTCATGTTTCCTCTGTCAGTTTTCTGGGTCTTGTAGTGGCTAAAGGGCAAAACCGACCTTGCCAAGGTTCAGGCAGTGGCTGAATGGCCCACTCCTACAACAAGAAAGCAACTTCAAGGTTTATGTGTGACTATAGTCGAGTTGCTACACTGCTAACCAATATGAAATCTGTTAAAGTTCATTTTGTGTGGTCACCTGCAGCCGAGGCTGCTTTTATGAAGTTGAAAAGCTTGTTTTCTTCTGCCCCGTGTTGACTCACCCTGATCCTACAGCTCAGTTTGTAGTGGAGGTTGATGCTTCGGACTCTAGTGTTGGGGTGGTCCTCTTCCAACAATCCACCTCCGACCAGAAGAAGCATCCCTGCGCATTATTTTCTTGCCGGCTCACCCCAGTGGAGAGCAATTATGATGTGGGGACCCGAGAGCTGCTGGTGGTGGTATTAGCCCTCCAAGAATAGAGGCACTGGCTGAAGGGCTCCACTCACCCATTTGTGGTAAGGACTGACCACAAAAACCTGTCTTACCTCCGTTCCGCTCGCAGGCTCAACTCACGCCAGGCTCGGTGGGCTCTGTTCCTGGGTCGGTTCAACTTCACACTCACCTACCGGCCAGGCTTCAGGAACATCAAGCCTGATGCCCTTTCACGTCAGTTTGCCCCTCCGGTTGAGGATTTGTCAGAGGAAACTATCCTGCCATCTTCCTATGTGATTGGAGCAGCCAGGTGGGAGATTGAAAGAGTGGTCCAGGAGGCCCAAAATGATCATCCAGCCTCTCAAGGTTGTCCACCGGACCGGCTGTTGGCGCCTCTGTCTGCCAGATCCCCAGTTCTCCAGTGGGGACACGCTTCCTAGGTTGCATGCGATCCAAGTTTCAATCGAACTCTGGCTCTTCTACAGCAACGCTTCTGGTGGCACTCTATGTCTGCTGACAATAAGCAGTACATTTCTCCCCGTTCTGTCTTCACCCACAGAAAGGCGTCTCACTGTGCACCTGCTGGCCTTCTTTGTCCCCTTCCCATTCCTCACCTGCCTTGGTCTCACATCACGGTGGATTTTTTTACTGGCCTGCCTCCTTCAGAAGGTGTTGACAATAGTTAACCATTTTTCTAAGGCTGTACACTGCATTCCCCTGCCTAAACTACCTTCCGCCCTCGAGACTGCTACTCTGCTCATCCAGCATGTTTTCAGACTTCATTGCATCCCTCATATTGGATATTGTTTCAGACAGGGGTCCGCAGTTCTCCTCCCAGGTGTGGAAAGCCTTTTGCAAAGCTTTGGGGGCCTGGGCCAGCCTGTCATCAGGTTACCAACCCCAAGCCAACAGCCAGACAGAAGAGGCTAATCCAGACCTGGGAGCAGCCCTTCGTTGTGTTACCTCTCGTCACCCAGCTTCCTGGTCCACCCACCTCCCCTGGGTGGAATATGCCCACAACTCCTTGGTTTGCTCCGCCACAGGTATTTCCCCGTTCATGTCCTCTAATGGTTTTCAACCCCCACTCTTCCCAGCCCAGGAAGCAGACATGGCAGTCCCCTCTGTACAGGGACATCTCAGGCATGCCCGCCGAGTCTGGCATGAAGCCCGGTCAGGTCTCACCCGCACCGCTGCTCGGAACCAGAGATTGGCAGACCGCCACCGCACACCAGCCCCAGATTACCAGCCCGACCAAAGGGTCTGGCTATCCTCCCGTGACCTCCCACAAACTGAATACTGGAAACTGACACCCAGGTACATTGGCCCATATGAGATTGAACGCATTATTAATCCCTGTGTGGTTAAACTGAAGCTGCCCTCCTCTTTGAATGTCCACCCTGCTTTTCATGTTTCACTCCTCAAGCCAGTCTCCACCAGCCCTTTAAGCCCTCCGGCCGAATCCCCTCCATCCCCCCGCTCAATGACAATGACCCTGCATTCACAGTCAGGCGGTTGTCGAATGTATGGAGGCAGTGCCGGGGCTTCCAGTACTTGCTGGATTGGGAGGGGTATGATCTGGAGGAGCGTTCATGGTTTTCTCGGTCCCTCATCTTGGACCCTGATCTCCTCATAGACTTCTACGCTGATTACCCAGACAAGCCTGGTAGTCCGCCAGGAGGCGTCCTTTGAGGGGGGGTACTGTGATGATTCTGTGTATGTTTTGGGTTTTGTTGTATGTATTCTGTGTTGTCTCTCCCCCTCCCCTTTCTGTTCTTCTCCTGCAGGTCATGTGTGTGGTAGGGGGTGTGGCTGGCTTATCTTTCTCTGCAGCAGACAAGGCACACCTTCTCTCACTCAACACATCAACCTCCCCATAAAAGCCTGGTCTTGACTCCACTGCTCTGCCAGATAATTCCATCTAGTTCGGTAGTTGCTCTGCATGTTTGTTACTTGTGAATTCTTTGGGGTTGATTTCCTTTTTTTTTGTGGAACCTCACTACTTTACTCAGGTTATCCTGTGCCTTGCTCTTTCCTTCACTGTGTCCGCAGTGTTTGGTTTTTACTTCCATGTGCTCTGCACGCGTGCTGTCCTTGGGATCCAGAATCCAAATGCAAATCAGTCAGGGCTCTGCTACCTGACTACTCTCATTTTCTGCACACACTGAAAAATATACAGAATCACATTTGTGATAATAATCAGTTAAATATGGTGCAAGACTTCAGTCTCACTGGGATGATCATCACTCAATCAATCAAATTTGATTTGTATAGCCCATATTCACAAATCACAATTTGTCTCAAAGTGCTTAACAAGGTGCAACATTCCCCGTCCTTAACTCTCAACAAGAGTAAGGGAAAACTACAAAAATTAATAAAAATACATAGAAACTTCAGAGAGAGCCACATGTTTAATGTATTTATACATATGAAAATGTGATAGAGATGAAGGGAGCAGCAGTGACAATTGAAATGGAGGAGTTATTGTCAGTAATGGTAGAATGTGAGTAGTAGTAGTCTTGTTGTTATCATAGTCCATGATCAGCCGCCACCACGATTGGCATGATGATGAATTGAAAATATTTACTCAGGAGTTGCATTTATTATTATCATCATTACTATACTGTAATATATTTTTGTTACCTGAATAGCATCAACTGTGGCTCTGAACACTGGATTGTTGTGTTTCACAGTCCTCCAGTATTTGGGCCTGTTGGGATTTGTCAAGTTGCAGCCATACTTTTCCAGGATGTTCAGTGCTGTAGACAAGCGCTGGAGAGATGCAAGGGTCTGAAAAAGCACAGAGAACACTACATGTAGCCATAGGTTTAATCGTTTTAAATTTCAAGCTACATCTGAAAAACACAACATGAGCAAATTCCTCCAGGGGACATGGGATTTTGCACCAGTCTGAATTATTTATCCCAACACAGTTCAAATTCAAATCTAAAACACTATTCCATCTATTCTTCTATATTTTAAATTCTCAGAAAATAAGCACTTCCCCAGAATATGAAATAATTCCTTTAAATGTAACACAATCTAAAAAATTCTGAGTGTTAAATGTGGTATGGCAGTAACCAGACACATCTTCTTCAGGAGGTCAGACAAAATTTGATTGCAGTTGTGTCTGGTCAGGAACACGTTTTAGTTTTAAAGGAGCAGCATGTAGCATCAAATGGTTGAAGTTTATATTACAACCATTTGAATACCCCTAACATCTCCCCCTCCCTTTCCAAGGACGTAGGAGCACTACGGTGACCTTCCTTTTAAAAATATCGCATTAAATATATCCAGCAGTCTTCTTTCAATGAGGTGTCTTTCGATTCATATATTTAGAAGTGTTATTTGATTTAGTATGTTAACTGTGTAAACTCTACTTTTCTGTCATTTAACAAAGTTGTTGCCACAATAGTGCTTTCGTACTTATGTTAGGTAGCTGTTTGAATGCTAATGCTACCAAAACAGTTATTTCATTGCACTTATTTAGTCAAATAACAGGACCTCACCAAACCATCCAATGGGTAGTAGCGACGAGCGGTGTGTACAAAGGGCAGGGGCTTAATCAATGCCAGCACATTCCCCATCCATTTATTCCCTGGAATTTTTTTCATTTCGCTGTGTTATGATACACGCTATGATACATGATGCATCAAAAGAAGCATCATGTATCATTTTCATTTTTACTTTTGTACTTAAGCACATTTCAGAGCCTGTACTTTCTTACTTTTACTTAAGTAAAGGAGTTAAATCAGTACTTCTACTTTTACCAGAGTCCTTTTTTACACAAGTATCTGTATTCCTACTTAAGTAAAGAATGTGAGTACTTTTGCCACCTCTGAGTATTCGCCTGTTCTCCCCGGAAGAGAGGAGGATGATTGGCTGTAGCAACCACAGTTTCTACGTTGTACATGTTGTGGAAACGCCAAGTGAAGCCAGCAGAAGCGAGGAGAGAAGAACTGACTGAAGTAACTACAACCACTGTGGTGTACGTGTTGTGGAAACGACGGAGAAGCCAGCGCCTTTGTGTGAGGGCCCACCCACAAGAGCATACAGCTTGTGGACTTTCACTGGCTCCTCTAGGAGCTGTGTCTGGATGACTGACCAGTGACCAGTTTGATCACCCTCAACTGAGTCTGGAGAGTTTGATTCTCAGCACTGAATGGCTGACGCAACATTGAGTCACGCAAATTTGATGTTTAAATATTTCAACAAGTCAGGTGCCATTTCCACCTGGGGCGAGCGACACAAATTTCACGTCAAACACGTCTTTGCATTGACTTTGTATGTAATCTCGACAAGCAAAAAATTTGTGTCACGTTCGGTGTAAACGCACCATAAGACATCAGTGACACACCTGAATATCTATATGAATACTATATAGGGATAGTATGTAACAGCTGCAAGGACCCTATTGTTTTGCTCTGAATATTTATTATTATTAGTAGTAGTAGTAGGGTTAGGATTAGTTTTTTGTTAATTTCTTTTAATGTTATTGTATTTCTATTACTATTTTTACACATTAGATTTGCAATTGTTTTTTGTAATTTTATATTCATGTTGTATATTATTTATATTTGTTCAGTTGTGTTTAAACTGGAATGAAAAGTGCAATAATAAACAATTAATTCAACAGATTTGCTGTATTTATTTTGTATGCACATTATATACATTACATATACATATATACAGATTTTTTTCACACAGGCGTCTGTGCCTGAGGCCCCATGACTCAGCTGTGCTTTCCAAGGATGCATTGTAACCTTCCATCTGGAGCATTCCACAACACCAGCTGCATGGAATAGTGGCCCTGTTGAAAACAGTTGTATTACTCATTGACATTATATTTTACAGTTTTGCCGAACCAATGCTAGTATAAGTATGACTTGCACTTGTTTATATGCAACAATAAACAAAAAACTAATTTACTAGACCTCTCCTTGTGTCTATGCCAATTCTGATGTGGATGGTGCAGGTATAGGTGGTACCAAACAAAATCTGGACGACTTGTGATTTTGCGTTTCAGAAGTCTTGCTTGCAGCCCTTAGATGTATGCACGGGTTGTTGTTTTTTTCACTTTTCAGAGCATGCACCCTGTATATTCTGGCATTCTTTTAGTATAATCTTCTGAAGCTGAAATCACAGTTTTCAACCATTCAATATCTGATATACATTTTAACTACTTTAAACGGTGAATGTGCATGCAATAATCACTTTTAGATGTAAGGCAGATGCTTTAATATACAACAACAACAGCAACTACTGGGATGTGCAGCAGACACTTAAGTTGTCTTGGGCCATAAAAAAGGATAAGCCACAATCCAGAAAACCTTTAGTGGCTCTCTCTCTCCCGTTGCAACACTTTACTTGAATTGGCTTGTCATGCAGTCTTCTCGATTCCAATCATGAAGTTGATCAACAGATGGCGTTTTCATTAATGCTATTGAGGCTGAACAAAAAGATATTAGGGGAGAATATAAATAATAAATAAAGTAAGTAAACAAGACTCTACATAACAGTAGCAGCAGAAAAACTCACCAATAGCCCAGCTTAGAACTGTCATCCCTCTCTTTGGCATTTTGATGAGAGCCAGTCAATTCTGTAATGAAAGACATATTCAGAAAACAATGCCTTTATAGAATAAAGAGAAAGCTAAATAGTAAAAAATGTCATTAAGAAATACTAGGCTGTTCAAGAGGTCATTGAAATCATTCTCCTCCATGTCGTCCTTATGCTTATGTCATGTGAGCTGTGGAAACAAACATAACATTAGAACACTGTGGCTTTTCGATTTTTGCACAGATATGGCAATATAATGGCCAACTTAATGAGAAACTGCATAGTTTTTTTATTTAAGAGAATAATATATTCTTTGGGGAGAACTCTCCACATAATAAAAATGCACCTCAGCCCTCCTCAAATCTAGGGAAACCAGTAACATGTATGTTAAACACAACACATGTAATGCTAAGAAGTCATTACAGTCTCAAGATGGCACCTTTTTGAGTTTTTCTCTTTTCTCCACAGTGACAGCAGTAATAGCTACTTTCAGTTTCAGCACTTTTTTTTCATTTTGACAGCTACTTTCATTACTTTGGAATGGAAAGTCATGCACGGGGCAATGGGAGTATAATTTATACACAGGAACCGCTGATTGCGCTGTGTGAACACATGCTGCTGCCAGGCCTGATATCCCAAAGGAGCTGAGGAGGAGACACAGGGGTTGCAGAGATTGAGCTTAATTGAAGGCGAAGAAGAGGAGACATTAACCCACTGTACCAGCGATTATCATGGGGAACATACGGTCTATGGGAAATAAGATGGACGAGCCTGCCGCACTGATCAAGACCCAGAGGGAATACGACGAGTGCAGCATCTTGTGTTTTACCGAGACATGACTACACTTGCATATCTCGGACCACAGCGTGTCTGCACCCGATGTCAGGACTGTTCGGGTGGACAGACACATTATGCAGTGAGAAAAGGGGGGGGGGGATGCACTTTATGTGAGTGAGAAATGTTGTACTCCCGGACATGATACTTGATGTGATATGTCTCTATAGCATAGACATTGAACCTCCATAAGCTGATGCAGAGGTAGCTTCTGACATCATTCACACCAACAGACGAAACAGCCTCATGCAGTCATAGTTATCACTGGGGATTTTAACCATGTTACACTGATGACATCATTACGTAACTTTTATCAACTATTATCTTGATTCTCCAACTAGAGAAAATTAGACATTGGACCCACTGTATGCAAATGCCAAGGAAGCATTCAGTGTCACTGCCTTCCCCTCACTCAGCAAATCTAATCGCAACCTTGTCCTGCTTGAGTCAGCCTGTGCACACAAGAACTGTGAGAAGGTGGACTCAGGAGGCTAATAAGGCTTTGAGTCTACAGAACGGGATTTGCTCTGTGAGCCACATGGAGAGGACATCAACATTATGACAGACTGCATAACAGAGTACATCAAATTCTGTCAAAACAACATTTCAACCCGGACTGTACGCTGCTTCCCCAATAACCTGAAATCAATTCTGAATAAGGACCGAAGGCCTTCAAGTTGTAGGACACTGAAGATAAGTAGGGTGGATCACGAACGAAAGGATAAACTGAGGTGAGTGTAAAGACCTCTACAGAAGGAAGCTGGAGGCCAAACTACAGCAGAACAATGTGAGGGATGTGTGGACAGAAGTGAAGGAGATAACCAGGGATGAGGTGAGACATTAGGCAGATATCAGGCAGCCTGGAGAGAGCTAATAAGATGACTTTCTTCAACAGGTTCAGTGCACAGCCTTCTCCTGTGTCTTCTTCGACACACCTAGCCCCCAACACAGTTCTGTCTGACATGGTGGTAAGTAGAAGGGGAGCCCTAAAAGGGATTGTACTGCCTCCTTTCTTGTTCACCTTATACACCACAGACTTTCAGTACAACTTTGGGTTGTGCCTTTTGCAGAAGTTTTCTTATGACTCAGCAGTGGTCGGGTGTACAGACATACAGAGCGCTGGTGGAAAATTTTGTGGAGTGGGCCAAAGGAAATCACCTGCTGGTCAAGACCAGAGAGATGGTGATCAACTTTTTTATTCATTGCTTATTTTCTCATCTCTGTAAATAACCAGGGACTGTTTAATAATTCACATCACTTATATGGAGAAATGACAAGATACAAAAAGATAAAGAATGAAACTGTTGATATAAAATTTTTTAAAACCAACAATACACTTTGTTTATGCAATGACTTGCCTGTCCGTTTCACTGGAAACTCCACTGTTAGACAAAGCTGGACCTTAAAAAGGCCTTCATTGGAGTTGATGTATCAAGGTCTTTTTCATAGCTCGAAAAACCTGGAAAAGAACAGTAAGAAAGTAAGTTCTACATGACAGCTGTCTCTACTATGTTCTTTTATATCCTAAGGTGGTGGGGAGTTGGCTTGCATTGACAGATTCAGAATCAGAAAACTTTATTAATCCCAAAAGGGCCATTCATTTTAAAGTCTGTCCCATTCATGTGTGCCCTATGATCTTGGTCATGAATAGAGAACAATATGGATAACACTTGCCAGGTATCTGTAACAATAAAAAATGTTTCTATCCTCGTAGAGTGGTAGGTATTTGTTTAACGTTAAACCTTTCGGTAATAATGATCAGCAGCTGCTGGAGTTGTCTTGGTTGCATTACCTTGGCTAAACTTAGAAAGATTATACTTCTGGTGTTGTAAAACTGATCTACCAATCAACAAATTGAATTCATGATATGGTAAATTACCTGTCCAGCAGAAAACTGGTGTCTTCAACGTTGGTCTGAAACTCTTTGTCTCTCAGCAGAGATTTCCAAATTGGAGGCAATGCTAGTGATTATCCTCATTTCTATCCTCACCTGTCCCAATTTTGTTTCGCCTCATTGCGTTTATGCTTCTTTGATGATGTTGGTATACGCTCCCTTGTTTTTTCTTTTGCTAATGTATAAGTATGATCCTCCATTTAGCACAATTTCTATTACCAAACTTCTAACAAAGTTTTAATGACAACTTATTCTTCTATGATTTTTTAGGGGTGCGGTTCTTTTGTCTGTTGAATTCATATACAAACATGAAATGACATCTCTTGGCGAATTGTCTGTTCAACTGTAGAAACATTGGAGCATGGCGATGACCGTGGAGCGAGGCCCGCTCCCTATGTTAATCTATAAGGCACATTCTAACATAACAAAAACACTACAGTTTTTACACTATTACATAGTTATAAGAATTTCGTCAATTCAGTAAATCAATTTAGTCTTAATCAAACTAATACCTATACTGTGTTACATTATACAAACAAATCACTGAGTTATTCTTTATTACATGGAAATATTATTGTCACTATTATGTGAGAGCTTGACCAAAGCGGCCTTTAAAACTCAGAAACAGTGTGTTTATTACACAATGTTGGTCCATTGCTACATGTGTAACAACACATATGAAAAAATGTGTGATTAGCTCAGTAATTTCACAACAAAAATTAAATTTCATGTAACTCTCCTTGTTGACTCTTTTAAAAGCCACCTAATAATGCACCCCACTTTTTGGACCGTTTCATGGTCAAATCTTTGATGGAATTGGTCCATCAAAGATTCGAAACAAAAACATCAAGCCAGAAAACCTTTATTGGCCTCTGGCTTGTTTAACCGTCTAACCCAGCTCACCTAGACGTTTAGAAGCGTTTGCATTGTCCTTTGCGAGGTAGCCATGCATCAGATATATGAGAAAAAAGTTAAATGTGGTGAAATTCAGATAATCTGGTAAGGTGGTGGGGGTGTTTGAGCTGGCACTTTGACCTAAAACAAAAGGAAAATAAGTTAGCAAACAGTTAAATGCTTCCCTTGCATCCCATAATTATGTCCAGTTTACCTCCACAACATCCATAACTTTACTTAACATTGGAAAACCAATATGAAAGCGGTCTTAGATATTAGGGATTGAAATAAGTAATATTACCTTTCAGTTGTATTGAGGGGCTGAAAATAAAGGGAAATTGTATATCATCAGAATACCTTTAATTTGCTGTTGAAATATATACATATAACTAAAACTTTAAACTAAATGTACCTGCTGAAGACTGGACAGAGGCAGTCAGGACTGGGGCACTGACACTCTCAGCTGTGCTTGCAAGCATGAAGGAAGATTTCTCCATGGGGGTATGCAGACCAGTGAACCACGTTTGAAGCTTTATATTCAAATGTAATTTTGTCTCAAAGTTGTTGCAGCATCATTAATTTTCCCAATTCAACTAAGATGTTGCTTTACTTGAGTTGTTATCAGGGTTCCTACTAATACATATGTGTTCTAACTAATATAGGTCACTCTGTATGAAGAACAACCAACCATAACAACTAAACAGCATATTCAAAATCAAATGTTAGCAAAAAATGTATATACAATATGTAATCTTGCACAATTAATCAAAAGTTTCTTACCATGAAAAAAACTTCTTCCATGTTTTTGTGTGTGACATCGCAACTTGTGTACCAAATTATTTGCCGATATTGCGAGTTGTTGTTCTATTCATTCCACCACTGCGTTAATGCACAATAGCTATACTTGTCGGTTGTAATTTAATGATATTATATAAACTGTAACCTAACATGCAAAATGCTATGTTGTGTCTATCAGCTACAACTACACATAGTTCACCCCAAAATGAAAATGCAATCATTATCTACTCACCCCTATGCCAATAGAGGGGTGGGTGAAGTGCTTGAGTCCTTGAAACACTTCTGGAGTCTCAGGGGTAAACAGTGTTGCAGCCAAATCCAATACAATTGAAGTGAATGGGGCCCCTTCTTCGGACGTAAAAATTACAACCGAAAAAAAACATATCGTGTGGTGTCATCCAAGTGTCCACAAGCCCCGACATTCACATTCGACTCGAAACGGCATAATTTACACAGTTTTTTAAAGGTTAAGTGTGTAGAACCTAGTGGTGAAGTTGTGTGTTGCAGCTGAATACCCCAAACCTCACCCTTCCAAACATGGATGAGAACCTGTGGTAGCCTTCAGTTGTCATAAAAACTCAAAAGGTGTTTTAGTTAGTCCAGTCTGGGCTACTGTAAAAGCATGGCGACCTCCGTAGAGAGGACCCGCTCCCGATGTAAATATCAAGTGTTTAAATATAAAGGGCCCATTTAAGCGTAAAGAAAACAACAAATTCTATAATTTAGATGAAACACACTACTGAAAATATCCCAAGGATTATTTTATATTCAATTTCTGCCAATAGATCCCTTTCACCTAAATCTTACACACTGGACCTTTAAGCCTAAATGTCCTCTGATATCCTCCTCGGAGAGACGCCGGAAAACCACACACACTGAATACAAGCTCTCACCCAAGGGAACGCGTGGTGTGCACGTTCGCGTCGCTACTTCCGGTAGAGGACTTTTAGGCTTAAAACACGGTGTAAATGATGGTGGTTCGAGTCCAATATGAATGTCGGGGCTTGCGGACACTTGGATGACACCACACGAGCAGTATGGAGGCATGTTATGTTTTTAATGTTGTTTTATTAAGTCTGAAGAAGGGGTCACTTTGGCTGCATAATGAGTGAATTTTCCTTTTTAGGTGAACTATCCCTTTAACGGTGATAATATGGTTGAAACAAACAATTAACAAGTATGGTTAAATTAGATGCACTATTGCTCCTGAAAAGAGGGACTAAGGACATGATGCTCACCCACTCTGTCACATAATGTTATTGTGATTTAGGGGGTTCTTATCACACTGTGTGGATGGTTGGTAGGTAAATGGGTGGGAATTTGATATTATTATTTTATTTGCTCTCATTTTATTTTAATTTATTTGCTAGAGTTATCCAGATGTAACTTACAATTGTGACTGAGCTAGCCTTTGTCCCTGTCTGGATAGTTGGTATATGGGTACTTCCAGGTGGGGATACTTTATATGCACTTGTTCCCCCTCACCTCCTTTCTGTTGCTGCCAAAGCTGTTTTCAATGACCATGGACTCTGCAGCGATGTGGCGGTATTTGGAGCAGGGTGGTAAAGGCAGATTTGCCATAGCCATGACCCCAGCGCGCACCTCCACCACCCTGCCGCTAGAGTACAGACACACTTCAGTTTGACTCCGCACCTCCTGCAGCTGCTCCGAGAGAGATGGCATTCTACCCACACACACACACACACACACACACACACACACACACACACACACACACACACACACACACACACACACACACACACACACACACACACACACACACACACACACACGTCAGTTATTGCCATGAATTTCAATGAAACCAGAACACATCAATGATCCTACATTAAGTATGTGGACAGACCACTCTGAGCATGGTTGAAAAAGTATACTTCCTTTATATATATTTTTGTGGTTGTTGTTGTTGTTGTTGTTGTTTTTTGTTATATTTTTTTGGGGGGGGGGAGGGGCTTTTTAAAAATACTGCTTGTATGTTACACCTTTGTTTTGAAAGTCAAAATGTCCAGAGTGGAAAGTCACTACTCAACACACATTGCCCTGCTGATGTCAGGCCTGCAGAGCCACTCAGCAGCAGGGCTGGAAGCACTGGACTCATGTGCATCGATTTGTCACTTGTATCTTGTGCAACTTTACATTTCATAGCAGCTTCAGACGTCAGATCTCCTTACATCCGCGTGACAGCTGCAGATGTAGCTGACTTTCCAGGTGCACATCCTAAACCCTGACAGAAGCTGTGATGTGATGCTCTGTTACAGAATCAGTGTAAACATCAGTAATGAACAGTACATGATGCGGGTGTCGTGCATTAACTGCAATAATCAGTATAAGTGGAAGTTTGATGTCAGCTGTGGCACATCGGAACGGTCATGATGCAGCTACACCCAGCTACTGTGCCTGGGTCTCAGTGCAGCGGTCTGCGGTGCGACCGGGGCTGTGCTTCTTACCTCCGCTCTCCAAGAACAGCGATGTAATCCCGGGGCTGCTCCTCTCGGCGCTCCTTCACATCGTCTCTTCGTGTCACAGCAGAGATGGTGCCTCTAAACGAGACACTCCTCGTACCGTGCCCTGTGAGATCCTGTGCGATCCTGTGCGATCCCGATGAAAACACACACCGCGCCGTCTCCTCAGGCTCCAGCAAACATGGACGCAGCGTCGGTGACGTCACCCGTAGGTTTTTGAATGGACGTGTGTTATGACTCATTTGTATCCTGCATTACGCATACATGTGGCCATTTAAATAACATTCATTCTTTTTATACCATAGGAATGGCATACATTATATACATTGTACACCAAATTAAACTAACTATTTATCAAGGTTTAGATATTTTGCATATTATGTCCTGATATGTTTACTTAGATTATCACTATGGTTTTAAATTTAAGATTTTTTGGTTTCGATTAAAAAATACCCAGGCTTCAATTGCTTTAACTCTAATAGACAGTTTTGTAGATATTATAACCCAAATCAATCACCTTTTTATAGGTCATTTCTTGTATTGCTCCACCGTCTTTTCAGTAGACTAGACACCACCTCCATTATCATGCTAATAAATGTATATATGTAACCAGTTTTTTACCACTACTTTCTCCCAAGTCCCTAAAGCCCACATATTTCCATGCAAAAAACTAAGGATTCTGCATTAGTGGTAGAGCTTCAAAATGTCTCAATTGATTATTATTAAAAAAAATGAAATATGTAAATTGATTGATGGGCTAATATGCAATGCATATCAAGTTTGTGTCAGAATTTCGAAATTAATTAATGTACAGGATGTAGAGTTCTTGTCTGCCGTCTGTGGGTTTGACTCCTCCCTGGATATCAAGAATCTTTTCTTGATGCCTGTGATTGAGGTTTTCTGGAAGCTGGTGAAAGGAGAACTCAGGCAGCAGCTGATGTCTAATGCAAAATATTTTAAAGTAGACTTGATGCATCAAGGAGGCCAGAAGGTTGAACAATATACAAACGCTAACAGAGTAAAATGAGCAATTGTCACCCAAAGTCTGAAGATGTCTCCCACAGCTTCCCCATATATCTTCCTCTACGTGTGTCACCCATTCTAACAGCACATCCATGAATGGCTAGAATTGCTGTCACTAGAATTCCTCAACAATGCCCAAACACATATATATCACACACACAAAAAGGCAAAAAGACAACAAAAAAAACCACAAGACAAAGGTAGGTCACTTGAATATATTTATTTGTTTTGCATATTGGTAACTGAAGTCCCTATAATTCACTATCATTCACCAACATTATGTTGCCTTAAAAATAATGAATGAAACTAATCATCACACAGGCTACTCTTAAACAAAGTAGATGATTGTGGAAGAAACATTAAGAAACGATAAAAGAAAAAGAGCAGAAGCAAATGTTTAGTGTCTGGTGTATATGAGTGTATGATATCTAACTGTACAAAAGCTCAGTGATTACAAGAACAAATACAAATGGAAACTGTGTGGGATTCTTTAAATGACTGTGTGGACATGAGGTTGTGCATAGGAGAGCCAAAGCTGTGTTCAAGTCCCTGATGTACAACAGTGACAATAACCAGCACCTTTGGTAGCTCAAAGCCACATATAATCAAACAAAGCAGCAAAGTTGCACTAAGCATTCCCACCGCATGAGGACAGATGTCAACACATGTCAACCAAGAAAGGCTACACAATAACTTCCAGCAATCAATCATTTGCATCTAAGCAGAGCATCCCTGGGCTCAGTTGCTCCCAAGCTGCAGTGTATAGCGATGGAAAAATCCCATTAATAACTTACAATTTTTTTTGTGTGTATATATTTATGTCATGACAAATTCCGACCAAAGTTTGCAGGAAATTCAAAACCCCAAAAAAGTGATTGTATTCTGGAGTAATTTGAAATGGGCGTGGCAAAATGGCTCAACAGCGCCATCTAAGGAAAAGCCCCTCAGTTAGCTTTCATTACTTATGTGATCAGTTACAGAAGCAAATGTTGACTGCTGGTGGTTGACATGGTTGCCTATTATGATGATTTTAAACCGTTTGTGGTGGCATCTGTCTTTGTTATGGTTGACTAACCCCTACTTAATGTCTGCTGTCCTTTTAGTATAGTGCTGCAGTTCATATACAGGATGCTGCGGCAGCACCAAAGGTGAGCCAAGCTGAACTCGCTACTGAACCTGAAGCCACTGCATTCCACAAAAACTTTCATTTGCTGAAATAAAATGACATCGCGACACAGTGAGGTTAGAAATGTAAGCCATGATGCATGAAAACTAAATAACTGACGCTAAAGTTGGTGCGAGAACAACTTAATGCTGTAGATGTATGCAAACCCTGAGATATAGACCCAGATTATCCACTATCACAGAAAAAAATCAAGAGAGACAAATAAAACAAAAATCTGGCCATACTGTACAGGTTTTTTTCCTTCTCATAAATTTATGAAAAGGCACGCTTTTTTTATATACTGAGATGTTAACAACACAGCTTCAAGTTTTTCTTAAAAAATGCACTAAATTAGTTTTAAATCTTCATCTAGAAAAAGTTGGAATACTTGGGAACACAATTATAATACATGTTACACCTTGTGACAGGCCCCATCACCATACGCTCACTCTGTGTGTGAATAATCGGTTGTGCCCACAGCTAAATGTGCGCTCGATAGCATCAGCATGCATTCAAACTGCACAACTGATCCAAACAAAAGAGAGCCTATACATTGAATACCATTACACAGAGTGCTAAAGAGGCATTCGGTCCTTTCATTCAAGTGCCTAGAGAATGCCTGTAGAGGTCACTGTTAGACTACCTTTACATTACAATCAGCACCCATGCAAAACAAGTCACACAGACACATGCTTTCACACTCTCTACAGCAATCATACATGGACATGGGCTAGTTAGGACCGCACAGTGTGTGGATTCACATGAACTAATGGGCCACATTCTTCATATGTGTGCAGCCTTTGCATGACTGAGTGCCAGTGGGGTGAACATACACCTCCTCCCCCAAAGGATATATTGTTAATAACCACTTGGTCTTATTTCAGTAGTATTGCCCATCTCTTCTTTTGGTTAGAATGACACACTTTCAAGGTGAATTGCTGAGGTCTGTGAGCATGGTGACATCACTACAACAACGTTCAACATATCAACTGCAGCCAAGAGTTTGAAGAGACTAATTCTTGAAAGAAAGTAGTTTAAATGCATTTACACCTGTTCAGAAACGTCACTATTGAAGGTGGGGTGAAAAAATTATGTATTTACAGTCTTAATTATAAAATAATTGTAATATAATATAATGGCACACTTTTCAGACAACCTCTCCCTGAAAACATTCAGTGTGGCACGGGGTTGTTCATAAAAATGTAACGAAGTATAAAGAATTAAAAAAAAAACTTGACTACTTTCACTCCTGGCTGATCAAACTGGAAAATTGTTGGATGCCGCTCCTGCACCATTAAAACCAGTAAGATACTTTCTTTGACGCCTACTGAGGCATCAATTACGGTGGTGGGTCTGTAATCCATGATGGATATTTGGGTAATACTTTTGCCTTCATTATCTTCCAACATGTCCTACTGCTCGTGCCTTCTGACTTATTGCTCATCATTTCTTTGAAGTCATCATGTTCCCAGATCACAGCAAGTAACTTGATAGTACATCATTGTTATTTCAGAATAAAATTATTCTCACAATAACAGGTAAGACCAATGTTATAATAAACCATCTTAAATAAGACACTAGTCTCACAGAGACCAAAACAGATAGGGTGTTTGGGTGATTGTTGTCAAGCTGCTCAGTTGATATTCCTGAATTTAAGATGGTATGATATGTCAGTCACGTAAAGAGCTTGTGTTTCATTGGAGTAAGCCCCACTCACCTGTCATAATACATTCAGGACGGGCAGAGTGTGATGACCCAAACATGAGTAATCATTGAACTTCTCTGTCTTTCTGTTTTTATTTGTCTGCTCATTTCACCCGTCTCTATGTGAGACCAAGATCTCTCTTTTGTTATTTTGTGTGCAAACAGTGGTCTAGCAATTAAACAAAATAACCTTTTCATCCCTATCCCATTCCCTTTTCAATTTCAAGAGTCTTTTTTCAGTGCAGGTATTATAGAAAAACGAACATCCATTGTTGAAGCACTGAGACAGGCATCGGTGTACAGAAGATGTATATTTAGTTTTGGACTGTGCAATTCTATATGTGTCATACTAAGTTATTAGAGTAGGACTTTTTGTCCTTCATTGTGTGCTTGTGTTTGACATGGATTCTCGCTTATACCTGTACTGTGATAGTGATGAGATATCATGATACAGAATAATGACTGATCATAGATTTTCAAGTCTTGCAAAAGATACATTTTCAAAAGTTGATTAGACAAATATAAAAATATAATATCCCTCCAACTTCTGTCTTTCCTTGGTGCAAGTAGTCCATCAAAATAAATAGGCCTATATAGCAAGTAATACGAAACAGTTATTTATACCTGTTGAGTTGTACACAAGACCTCTCCAGGATAGTCGTAAATGTTGTCATTCACACAAGGCTTTTTTATGCTCACATTTGAGCCCTAAGAGATCAATCAGTTGTCATTGTTTTCTCTTCTTGCCCATTAGTCTGGTCTTCAAAGAACAAGTCAGTAACAACTGACATGAGACAGTGTCCTTCAGATTCTCCCCAGACAGTGGGCCTGTGCTTCTGACTTCCCTCAGTGCTTCATAAAGAATCCATGTGACAACACTAAAGAGATATCAGTTTGTGGAAAGTAGTGATTTGCCAAGACAGAGGTGAGAGCCCAAAAGTTTTGAGGGATTTCCTCAACCCATCAGTTGGCGTCCTTGTCAGTAAACCTCCTCCGCTTTTAAGCTTACATGCTCGTCTCACAGGGTGGTGTCATGCATCCGTCCTGAACAATGTGATTTTCTTGTTTCTCTCCACACTGTTCTGCTTCCTCCTCTGCTCCTTCCTCCCCTCCTTCCATAGTCACTAGCTGCTGGGTGCAGTTGAGGGGGCAGGCTTTTGACGACAGTGGGCTAACACTGCTACTTGAGGCAATGACAGACCTCTCCATGTGATTCTTTCTCTGGTGGCTTAAGCCTGTGAGCTGCCCTTCACCTTCTAAGCTCCTGGCTGCTGAGCCCTCACCTCCCCCATGGGAGTAGCCTGGACTGACAGATTGCTGGGGCAGAGATGGGGATTGCAGGATCGCCAGCGGAGACTTAACTTCCAGTGTTGCATAACTTGGAGGTGGAGAAAACCGGGAGATAATGTCATCAGAAAGTAGTTGAGCAAGCCTAGTTGAGCCAGTAGAGGCTGGGGTTGCATTAGGTGTCATCACAGCCATAAGCACGTCATCTTGGGATCCAATGAAGTCAACCTTTAGGGCTCCTGACTTTTGGGTGCTGCTATAACCTTGCAAGGAGCTACAGGTACTGTCATAGGTAGCTCCAACGCTTTCCACACTCTGTGACACCAAACTCATATCCCCAGCCCCACTTCCTCTGGGGCAAGACACAAACTCATACAAACCCTCTTTGATGATAGTACCTGATTGGATGCTGTCAGGGCCCCTGTTTACTTCCATGGTGCTTATCTGACTTAGATCCAAAGGAGGGGGGATGCGTTGGTTTCTAGCACCAGTTTGACTTCCTTCAGCACTCAACACAAGAGAGCTTCCCCCCCCCCTTTCCACTGAAATATCATCAGTTACATTGGATAATTTCCTGATAATGCTGACATCAGGGGAATCTTGCTGGACTTGTGTGGAGGTCATTGTTTTCATCTCTACCTGCTCCTCTATAATTTTGTCCCGTTGTTCCTGGGTGGTTGCTGTCTTGTTGTACGTCTCTTCTAGCCTCTTTGCACTGAGGTGTTGAGGGGTAGTTTTGTTAGATGAGAGCTTGGCTCGTTCAGGAGAGCCCTGCTGAGCTACTTCCTGATAATGAGAATTTTGAGACCTAGCTGGAGTAGCCACCTCGGCATTAGTGTAGTGTTTGTGGTAGCTCCAGCGGCTGGGTGAGAGGTGATTATCCACAGGACACTTGCTGTCCTCTCTCTTTTCCACTAACACATCTGTGAGTTCCATACTACGTGCAAAAGCATCCTTTAGGTTAATAGAGATAATGCTTCCACTCCGTTTGGCTCTTTCAAGGGCTTCCCTCCTCTTGATTGCTTTCTCCTGCCTCTTTTGCTCTCTGTAGAACTCAGAGAAGTTGTTGACAATGATTGGGATAGGAAGGGCAATGACTAACACACCTGCTATACAGCAAAGCCCTCCCACAATCTTACCCAGCAGGGTTTGAGGGTAGATATCTCCATAACCAACAGTGGTCATAGTAATTGTAGCCCACCAGAAGGAGGCGGGGATACTGGTGAATTTGGTGGCATCCTCATCCTTCTCTGCAAAGAACACCAAGCTAGAGAAGATCATAATGCCCATGGCTAAGAACAAGATGAG
Source organism: Hippoglossus stenolepis (assembly GCF_022539355.2). Classification (NCBI taxonomy): domain Eukaryota; kingdom Metazoa; phylum Chordata; class Actinopteri; order Pleuronectiformes; family Pleuronectidae; genus Hippoglossus; species Hippoglossus stenolepis. The sequence goes on from NC_061493.1 coordinate 994,819, forward strand.
CAGACCCAACTCATTGTAGCTCCTTCGCAGAGTGAAGCCTAAAGACTGAAGCCCTGTTGAGTGCCTGGCTAGCTTCAGTATCCTCAGGATCCTCATAATTCGGAAGATCTGGACCACACGGCGCACATTCTGGAATTGCATCACATTCTTGTTAGACTCAGTTAGGCAGAGGGTCACATAGTAAGGTATTATAGCCAGCAAATCAATGATGTTTAGTGGTGCTTTGATGAAATCCCACTTGTCGGGTGCTGAGAGCAGGCGCAGCATATACTCCATGGTAAACCAGGCAATGCACACAGCCTCCACGTGGGCCAGACTGGGGTTGTCATTGAACTGGCCAAATTCATCTACCACTTGCAGTTCAGGCAATGTGTTGAGAGACAATGAGATGGTGGAAATGACAATAAATAGGATGGAGATCATGGCCAGTACCTGCAAGACAAAGTTAAGATTGAAGGTTAATGTATTAACATATTTATATACTGCATAACACATTTTGTTCTTCCTCCATATCTCTATATCCCTACATAGTCAGATGAAGGGATGCAGAGCCCTTTTGTTATTGTTGGCCACCCTAGCTTAATGACTGTGTTTACTGCTTTGTCTAGAACCTTAGTTTAGATTGAAACGCCTCCATAACTGTGGGTGGTTTGTCACGTTCTCTAGAGGATCAGCTCTCATGACAGACTAATCATCTGATTTATCCTTCAATGGAATCATGCAGTTGACCTGTTTGGATTTGAGTAAATTATCTTCCCGACTATTGGATAGTCCCTAGAAGATGAATCTTAATGGTTTTGGTGATCCAATGTATTTACTTCATGCCACACTTAATGACAATCATACAAAAGCCCATGCTATTCTTTATGATACATTAGCCATATAACATATGAGAACATAATGGCTTTAGGTCAGATAGAATTCTTTAGTAATAAGTTATGGCCTTTTTCCTGCTAGCATAGGCCCATAAAGGTAATGTGCACAGGCATTGTGATAATCCTATTCAATTGTCTGTTTTGACTATATATGCACTTTGTTTAAATAAGGACTTGGGGTCAGGCATTATTGGAGATGCCCATTTATCTAAATGGGTACTGAAGATATTTTTTGGTACTGAAAACATTTTTCAAAACACACATGAAAAAAATTCGTCTGACTGTCAAATATCAACTCTCTCAGTTTTATTATTTTGTGGGGGGCTGGGCCTTCTATGTAACAAATGTGTGCGAGCAAGGTTAGTTAGCAGTATAAAGTTGCATTGAAACATAGAGACCAGTCACCATGTTACAGCATTTACTTTTTATTTTTAACTTCAGTTTCCTCAAACTCAACAATCTTCAGCCATTTTTCAGAAAATATGATTAATTGATTAAAGGTCCGGACCCGGACACACCCAATCACACCTGGGAATCCCATTTGCAGTCTGCCTATATGTAAAAACAAGGCCTACAGGTTTACCGGTTAGTACATTTTTTTTTCTTTTCAATGAAGTGAAAAAATGGGCTGATGGTGGCAGCTTCATCAGTTTAGCAGAAGAAGAAAAAATAAAATGAGTCAGTGAGATACACATTTTAGCAAGAGAAGAGAAAGAATAGTCGGTGAGTCAGAGAAAAGAAAGACAAAATAGTTTCACCTTGTGTGGTCTAAAAAGAGAAAAGTACACAGAAACAATGGTTTTAATTCAGACTTCCATGTTCATCCTTCATCCCTCCTGTTCAATGTGGAAACTGAATTAATATCTTTCAAATATTATTGCATTATAGTGTCACTGATATGGCATTTAGTTGTTGACTAAATACAGATGTTGATACATCTTATCTATGCCTCTGTCAGGGAGGTTATGTTTTTGACTGCATTAGTTTGTTTGTCTTTCTGCTAGTTAGCAGGATTATGCAAAAACTACTGGTCAGATTATCACAAAACACGGTGGAGGGGTATGTTTTTTCCCCCCACTTTCTTAAACATTGCAAGATAGAGCATTTTGCAGCATTTTTGTTGATTTCACATAGACTAATTATAAGATCTTGATGAAAAAAATCCGGCATTTTTAGGGAACTGATATGAGTTTTGAGCTGATCCAAATGAAAATCTGGGTCTAGGGAATTTGAAAGTGGGTTCATAAGGGACTGTGTTGCACTGAATCATCACGCTAGTTAGACATTATGATGCTGCGGATCTTTGCTTAAAGAAATATTCTCCATCTGGGCCTCTGTGAATTTCAGTAGTATACGCCTGCCCTAGAGGGTTGGCCTGACAAATAGATACGCTTTTTTCTGTAACTCTTGACTCTTAGGAACTTTTTTTAAACTTCAGATTCACCAGACAGCCTTGTCTGTGTGACAGACAAATCGTTCTCTTATACTCTCTGCTGCAAAGATGTGTCATTGCAGCCAGATGTCGTTCCAAATGTATTTTACTTGGTTGCTACACCACCTGTTAAAAAAACACCAGTGCTCAGAGTAGACAGGAGAGAATAAAAGTAAAATAAAATACAGAATTACCAGAATTATGTTCTGAATGAAGGAAGTAATTGCCTTTTTACATATTAGAACTGCACATGTCATATTTATATATAAAAATTGACCTCTACCATTGACTTTTTGGCCTGTACTGTCCCTGTAGCCTGAAAAATACACAACTTAACCCTATCCAATGGGCATCTTGTGAGCCACAGGATTCCTAAAGAAATGGTCAGCCTATAGTCAGAGCCACTGAATGTTGAAAAGACAAAATCAGAGGACTGCTATGAAGAATAGGGGCTGTTCTCACAAAATGTGATCATGATAAAATAAGCTCTCCTAAAACTCTAAATTCTAAATTACAAACTTCTTACAAGTTTTGCTTGTCGAGTAATTTATCATTAACATTAAATTCCTATTACTTCAGATCAGCAATTCTCTATCTTTGTGTACATGATATGTTCTTCAAATTATATGAAAATGTATTGCTCTACAAATATAACTGAATTGCATTTAAAATTGCCAACTCCATTGCCTATTCATACTTAATATACATTTTTATCCCTTACTGTGCATGCATTACTGTACTGTGTACATTTTTATAGGAAAACCCTTGATTTAATTTTTGCCAATGGGTTAAGCACATGTTTGAGTCAGAGATCTTTGCAGTACCCCTGAATCTGCCTACAGTAGAACTGCAGCTGGTTGCATTTGAAGTCACCCAGGACCACCAGGTCAGAGTATGCTTTGCGACAAGCATGTCCCCTTGAGCCGAGTATTCTCTTGAGATGTCTTTCCTTTATGTGAAACCCGTACTTACTGCCAAGCACTGATTTTTGATCTTTATATTTGAGGCCAAGCTCAAAGTAAAGATCTATGAACCACTCCATTGCTGTAGTTTCCATGGGACCGAACTGAACCGGAAGTGTGTTGAAAAAAATGGAAGTACATTGAAGTAGTAAATACAAAAATTTGCCAGATCTTGCAAAACCTTTTTCAGATTTTGTTTTTTTCAAACTATCAATTTGTTTTTCCTTTATAAAGACAGGACAGACAGTCTCAGACTTTTCGACCTAACTGACTGTTTTGCTGTTTTGCTTCGTAATTAACACATTAATAAACAGTATGAATATACTAGACGTGGGTAGGGAATTAATCCATAATGGCAGACTTGATTAATTACTATTTATATATGACTCAGTCTGCATTTCATTAGATGAATGCATGCCTTAGTCCTTAATGAGTCACGCATTAACTCATGATGATCTTTCCGTTGGTTAGACAATAATGAATGCATATTAGGGCACCAGTATTTCACAGATTAATCTCTTTGAACAGGTCTTTTATCTGCCTTTGGTTGAACCATATAGACATCTGAAACAAATCTGGTGGTTACTTTACTACACTTATTACCACATTTGGATTTTTATTGTGTATATTATGTATATATTATATTCATATCAATATTATACCAGAAAGATTTGGTCAAAGGGCTAGCAGATATTCAAGCATCAATATTTAATTTGTTGAGTAAAATGTGAACAGAGTGAATACATTTTTGCTCCTTCGTATTTAAGTTCACAGATGAGGAAACTGTGACACTTTCATTGTCCCTGCCCATATTCACTCCCATTCCTGGATGATTATAAACTACAGTCATTTTAGTTTGCCCAGCATGGGTCACTGAAGGGATTCAACACTACTATCTACACCTCCTGTTTTAAAACGGGCTTAGTGAGGTAGCTGAAGCATGTGCAGTCTGAGTCTTCTCTCTGCAGCCCTTGCTAAGACATTTCAGGATAATTGTAATAGGATTGCGTTGCTATCTATAGAAAGGATAGAAAGAGGTTAGAAGTGGTTACTCATTCTTTCCTCCTCCAACAGGAAGAATCAGGCAACAGTTGGTCCACAAGTAAAGTGTTATATAATGAGATGAATAAATACAAATATAATAACAATAATAATATATTGAATGTCAAAACAGACTGATAATAACACCTGCATCTGATAGATATAAAAGAATGACAGCTGAGGGATTATATAAGGGCTATCTAAATGGTGAAAGTAAATACATCCTAATTTTGTTAGTATCCATCTGAGTGCAAACAGATGATATCATAAATGTAGTCTGGATTCTGAGTGGTGGTCAGAGTGGTGCTGAGCGTGCACACCTCTGAGGTTCAAGTTCTACAGTCACAATTATTGCTGTTTTCAGGTCAGTTTTCATAATGTGAAACATCCATCAGCATCAATTTAAACAAAGCAGTTTCTACTGACAAGATGATATATTTATAAAGCTACTGCCTAAATATTTAGTAAGAGCAACAGCAATGCAGCACCTTCTGTATTTTTAACTGACCTGACCTTGAGTGTGGGTGGAAGGAAAATGTATGTCCTATGTCAAAGAACCAGGACGTATCTACATAATGTTACTATGATCCAGAGTTCCTGTAACAAGAATCCACTTTCTAACTACGATAAATGATTAATATGACATAACTTCTCTTTTTCCATATGGATATACACACCCCTTTTGATTTTATAATAGGTTACCATTAAGTCCAGAGCCACAGGAATAATTAAAGTCTTTTAGTATTTCATAAGAAACATTCTCTTTCTTCTGTCTTTAAATTAAATGGCATATGGTAATAATCATTTTGATAAATTAATAATAATAAAAGATTTTAAGTAAAACATGTTTTTTAATGTTTTTGTTTCTCACGATATTCTTTTGATAATACTACTTCTGTGTTTTATGTCATTTTATGATTGTTTCAATGTAAAGAGGGATTTCTTTAATTTAAAAATGTATAAGGAGCATATTGGCTTAAGATGAAAAGTAATGCGATTCATAACCAATTCAATTCACTGAACGGATAAAAAAAATACAAAGATTATGAATAAATAAGTGTAGGATAATGTGTCACTCCAAGAACTGACACTGTGACCTGGCATGCAGGTAATGATCTGTTAAGGGGAATTATTTTAAAGCATTATTCTTCTTTTGTATACTTGTCCCTGTGACAATTCCAGTGAAATCCCGAGAGGGAAGGATTGTCTCTGCCATTTCCGACAAGAGATTGTATGGTGTCTCAGAGTCATGTTAAATGTCACTAATCATCATAGCATTGCACATTGTATAGAGTTGCTGCGTAATAATAGTCATCCATAGAGTGACTTTGTTCAAAGCCAGGGGAAAAAACAGAGACACAGAGAAAGACAAGAGAGAAGTTATAAACCAACGAGAGACAGGACAGGAAAGTATAGAGAGCGGGTATATCAAAGTGTGTCCACCCTTCAGCGTCTTAATGGCTTAATGGCTGCCAAATGCTGTGACCTTGGCACCCAGGTCAGATTTAAAGCAGTACTAGGAATACACAAGCTGCTTTGGAACCTGCACAGTGCAGGAAGAACTAATACAGGTTCCCAATTTAAGATTCAGCTGATCAATAACACTTTGACAACATTTAACATTGATCCACCAACAAAGAACTCTGAACAATATGACCCAGGTCATACCTATATTAATATGACTCTCTGGTGATGCCATCCTAAGGAAACAGTTCTGCGCTCATCAGTTTATGACATTATAATGTGTCTTCAGTGACCACATGCCATCTCACTTCCCTGCTTTATATGCAAATGGTACAAGTCCAAATAATCTTATTTCTGGCCAGTATGAGAGTGTGTGTGTGTGTGAGAGAGAGAGAGAGAGAGAGAGAGAGAGAGAGAGAGAGAGAGAGAGAGAGAGAGAGAGAGAGAGAGAGAGAGAGAGAGAGAGAGAGAGAGATGGCAAAGGAAGTGCAAACACATGATAGAATGAACGAGTGGAAGAAGTTACTTGGCAGAGAAACTCAAAACCTGATCAATAGGTGAAGACGTATTACTGGAATTACAGACACAGGATCTGTTGGACAGCTGCTGTATCTGCAGAGGGCAACACAGTTTGAAACTGCGGCTTTCACCAGTCATATTGTTTTCATTTGCTCTTAAAGGCTACCGAGGTTATAATGATTTTAACTTATTCATCCAGTCAACTAATCCAGATGTTCTACTTCCACTGCTAACATAAGGAGCATGTTGTCAGTAGTGACACGTACCTCCACATACCCTTATACCAATGGAAGAGTTAATGTTATTGTTATTCTCAATATATGTGCAGCCTTTTGAGGAGCCAACAGCTTCAACACACCTGGAATCAGAAGTCCTCCCAGCTCACTGATGTTGCTGTGCAGAGCAGATGTTGGAGGCACAAGCCGTTTCCCCCCCCCACATGTACTAGACTGCAATATTTCTTAAGTGAACAATCCAGCATTTATTCTAACAGAGATTCTCAACCAAGAGTGACCTCAAACATGATGACACCTGCCACACACTGATGAAGAGAAAGCAGCTGTATGAGGCGAGGCCATGGAGACCTCTAGGGGGAAATCTGGGGATCTGAAGGTGCAATGAGGGTTATTCAAAAGACAAATCAAAATATGCTGAACGATGGAGGATGGTGCCACTGCCACAGTCAATTCTGCAATTAAGGTTTGTTTAATCTCAAGCAAGCAGGAAAAACAAAAAGTAGCATATCTACTGTGCAAATGTCTTAACAAGTACCCAATATACAGCCAGAGACTGAAACCGCGGATGGTGACTTCAACTTAAATTCACACTTCCCACATTAAAAAAAGTTCAATTGCTATACAGATAAAGACTGAAAGATTAACCACTATCGTGTTATAAGGTGGAAAGTTTATTTTATATGGCTCAGGAGGGAGAGAGGGTCATTTACTACCCAGGGATATGTGGCACAATCCAGGGCCTCTCAAGTCTGCATTCTGAAGTGTCCTTCGGCAAGACACTGAACCCCTGCTATGCCGGAGTGTAGGAATGGTGCAATAGAAAAAGTGCTGCATATATGGTGGTGGGGATTGGGTGTGTGAATAGGTGAGTCACAAAATTGTGGGAACTGTTGGTTTTCTCTATAAATGTTAAGGTCTCGACATTAATATGTTATGATTTGGTGCTTAAAATTCAACTGAATCGAATACCTTTTATTTTAGTTCATTCATTTTTTGCCATGGATTTTTTAAAGCAATTTGTAACCTTGTTTAGATAAGTGCGATACAAATAAAGTTATTATTATTATTATTATTATTATTATTATTATTATTATTATTATTATTATTATTATTTATGTGACTTGTACTGTAAAGTGCTTTGAATGGTAAAAAGAGATAGATAAATACTGTCCATTTACCATTCTTATAACAAGATATTTTCCCATTATCATAACATACAACTTGTCATTATAACAGAATATACGATCATCCTTGGGCGAGATACTGAATCCCAAATTGCCCCTAATAGAAAGAAGTGCTGCTCATAGATGCACTGTATGAATGTGTGTGTGAATGGGTGAATGGCAATAGACTAGTACTGTAAAGTTCTTTGAGTGGTCAGGACTAGAAAAGCGTTATATACATACAGACCATTAACCAATTAACATTATTGATTTCTTTTATAAAGTGAAATGATTCACATCATCACTATTGTTATAATGTGAATCTGAGGAAACTTGCGGAGAGCATCTGCTCTCCGCAAATTGAGGAATATTGCTCAGTTACATGATATAATTAAGTTCTTCTTCATGCTTGGGTTGAGGGTGGAGGAGAACCATCAAAAAATCCATAAAGTTTTAGCAGCCCTGTCTTTATTACACCTCTGTGTTACTGTCATATGCTAATGAGAGCGTTCTGTGTGCGTATTACAGGATTAGTCTCACTGGTCAATCATAGCCAATTTACAACTCTGACGTAAAGACCCAATCCAAGCATCCAAAACTTCAAATGGAACAAATAAACAACCCAGAAAGACAGCCTGGCAGCTGGCTGTGGACCTCTCACAGATGAACACATAACTAATTTACAGTGGAAAGGATGAACAAACTACTTTGCATCAGCCTCTATCTGCTGGAATGATAAATCAATGTCTTCTGAAGTAGCCTTCAATACCAAAAGGCTAAAGTACATAAGTGAATCCACATCATTTTGTGGCTCCTCCTACAGTAAACTGTGGACCTGGGGAGCCACTTAGCTTCTTACAACACGCAAGCAATGACTCATTTAGATTTAGAATGAAAATCAAAAAAGAGATGCAGTATAAACAGCTTATTAAGAATATGATACCATGAAGAGGTACTGCTTCTATTTGACTGGCAGCTTATGGCTATGCTTCTTATGAAAAGTAACTCATTCGGTTTTAAGTGTCTTCACCTTTCATGTTATTTTTCCTGCACCACACAGCTTGTTGTGGATTGTTACCTGTAAATATAGCACAATGTGAAAAAGGATGCACAGGGCTGCATATCTGGATTAAACAAACTGCACAACAGGAAACATAAGCCAACACACACAACACAAACTGTGTGCACAAAAGTACAGCAGTGAATTTTATATATTTATATATATATATATAAAATAAATTAGATGCTCAATTTGCAGCAGTTTAATAAGCAAGTGTGTCAGGCAGTCACACTAATAAATAATAAACTACTCCAGTGGAAACAAACAAATGCGCTTAATACATTTGGGAGAGGGATCCCTCACATGTGGCTCTCTCTGAGGTTGATACTTTTTTTTTTCCTGTTAAAAGCGCTTTTTGCTAGATTTACTCTTGTTGAGGGATAAGGACAGAGGATGTCGCACTATGTTAAGCCCTTTGGGACCATTATTCATGAATATGGGCCATACAAACAAACATTGTCTAGACCCCGGGGGAATTCCTGTACTACATTGTGCTCCACCCCCTCTTAATCCCGATGACGTCACATAGGGGTCTAATACGCCAAACACTATAACTTTCACATCACTTCCTGTTTGTTAAAACGTTGAATCAAAGTCTCTCCTGATTGAAATGGATGTTTTTAAGAAGTAAAACAACAATAACTTTTAATTTCCTTAACTTTCACTCTCATTTAAACCTGCACATAATAATAATTATAATAATTATAATAACAATTATATTTTTTATTTAAATAGAAATATAAAACACAGATCTGTAAATACACCTTGTCTTCAACAACCATGCAAAGAAGTAAGAATCTAGTAAACCAACATTCAACAACAATGCCTTGTAAGAAAACTTCTGCTTATAAGCTGCAGAGAATCTTCCTCACCACTGACACAGAGCAGTCCACAGGGTCAAAAAAGAAACAATATTTTAAAAGCAGAGTCAGAGGTGGAGGGCCAGCTATGGACCAGTGATTCATCAAACCCTCTGTGTGTTTGTGTGTGTGTCGTCAGTAAATGAATGATTTAATGCCTAAATACTCTTAATCGGTATATAAGAAATACTTACAAGGAATAAAGACCAAAGGTGTCTGGCATAGATATTTTTGAAATAATTAATTTGTGTCAAAATTTGAATCTTACTTTCAGAATTGTCTGGTTAAAATGTTTAGATGATGATTGACCACCCTGACCACCTTGCTGTCTTTGACAGTTTCATCTTGTTACTCTCCTGCTCCATCCACCTGCAACCCCCACCCCCGCTCAGACAGGTCAAACACTGGCCAGGACAGACGATCCAAACCTGCCAACAGTTTGTCTATTTGCAGCAGCAGCAGTCCTGGTAAAAGCTCCAAAGGAGATTAAGCCATACTCCTAAGTCATACTGTGTGTGTGTGTGTGAGGTGACTACTCAGTTGGACTTAATATTGAGATCCAGGGTTTGAAGCAGGACTGAGAAATTGTTCTCAAGTGGGTGCATGTGGGTGTGTATCTGTATGAAGTACGGACATTTTGTACAGTGCTCACTTTCTGACCCACCTTCAAAGAGCTTTTAAAAAGTTGGATCAGAATCCAGTTTAAGGTTAAGATTAGAGAAATTTAGAAGTTATGGCATTTAGTCTCGAAGAGTTCAGGGAATGCATCATGTCAGTGAGTATCTTGACAAAGTCAGAAGTGCAAACAAGTGTGTGATTGTATATGTGTCTGTGTGTGTCTCACTACAACATATAGTGCAAAGGAAATATGTCAAGAAATATAGTCAAATTCAAAACTAGAACATTACAAAGATTGTGAAAAGTTTATGACACTAATCTCTATATTGGAACATTTAATACTATATATTATCCAATAAAACTAAACTATTATAGATTGTTGTCCATCTGGACTCTGAGCTAAAGTTGTGTGTCTGTGTGTGTGTCTTCCAAATGACCAGGTAATGCTTCTATTCTAATCAGAAGTAGCACTGAGCTGCACACGTCACCAGGAAGGGGCCCTCCCATTGGTTAAGAGCTGAGCTGCATCACTGCTGCCAAACCCAGCGGCTCTCAGCACCGAGCAGCCTAAGCAGCTTCCCTCCTGCTGACACTACACCTACAACATGGTCACATGGACCTGTGACGGCTGTGAAAAGACAGGTTTTACTCTGGTCCATTTTTATTGTTGCTGTTGTAAACAGCTGAATCGCATATTGAGATGGCGGGGGGGGTGGGCTGGGGTGGGGTGGGGTCATTATATGCTTAACAAAATTTCTATACAAAGGAAAGAGCATCAAAATATGGGTTGTCAACATGGCTCACAGCTGTTCAGTGCAGGAGCAAAGCAACCAAACACCTACAGTGTCTCCAGAGCCACAAGCTGCTTCTCCTACTCTCAGCATACACACACAAGTGTACAACCAAAGACCACTCTATCAGGGAGGGTCTGCAGTCCTGCACACATCAAGTCACGGTCTCTTCAGCCCTGCCTTGTTTCTCTGTCATCAAAGCATATGACATGACAACAAACATGGGATGTCTTCAGATACATGGTTGCCCTTCCAGTATTCCTACTACTTGTTGTCGACACATCTTTGGATTTGTACTATCCTGCCAAAATGAGCAACCAAGTTTTCCCAACTATACCCATACATGTGCCTCCCCCTTTGTCATCTCAACTATATCCCTCTCAAATGTTATGAAGAGCACAAATGATGATTTAATGTCTTGGACATGGCTGACAACATATCTGGTGGGGCCTGGAACTGTTTTGATGATATTAGCAGCAATAAGTCTACCCTGTTGTTGAAGTGAAGAACTTCAACAGTGACGTGAAGAACTTCAACAACAGTGATAACTTTTCAGTTTTGAAAGGAAACATGTCTGTTGGAGGTTGAGACAACAGTAGGACCAGCACTAAGGCTCTTATCCTCATTAGAAGAGGATGCCTCATAATCAGGGTCCTCCTCAACATTCTCCTCCAAATCGGACATATTCTCCTCTGTGTCACTTTCAATGGCAAATGGCTGTGACAAAACCTCACTGGCAGAAAAGCTTTTCTTAGATATTATAAAACCAAACCTATATACATACATATATCAGTGTAATAACAACTACCTTAAACTATCTGTGATAAAGTTCTGTACTTGACATGAACTATGATTTTTGATTTTGGTCCATGTCCCATTTCTTCTTTTGCTACTGCAGCTTCCTCTGAAACCCCAACCTCCTCCCAATGTGCAATACTTTGGTATTTTGGCTGCACAAAGTCACGTGTCCTATGACAGATATTAAGAGTCCATTATCACACAATGAAAATGCTGCTTTACCCAAATTACCCCAAAATTCAAATAATCCACAGAATGTCCTGTCAGGAGGATTTATAGGGACTGTTTCATCCGAAGTGAGCATTTCCACTGAAACCTGTTCACTGTGTTTTTAGATCATCCAGAGTAACACGGACACTGCCTCTGGGGGAATTGTAATTTTTCAATGATGAGATCTGAATTGCATTCATGTCGTCACAATGGGGTTAAGGCGACAATGTCAGAGACAGATACTTGAAAACCTGGACAGATAAAACCCAGCCTGTCCACATGCATAAATACTGCTAGAGAAAAGTTTGGTGAATTAACTCTTTAAACACAAAGCCCTTTTCACTGGTGAGGACTATAATACAGTCGGTGCTAACATGACAGAGTGCAGGATGGAGCACTGAAGGAAGTCAGACAGCTCTCTAATGGCCCCTGATGTTTCTACATGGATCTACAGGAGGCTGCTCATCATAGAGCAGGAGTTCAATGGGTGTCCCAGACTCATTCTGAAGAATAACTGGGGCTGAATACAATTACTTGAGTATTACATTCTTATTGTTGGGAAATCATCAAGTTTGTGTTGTATTGGAACTTGGACATGCATTTAATTCAATCCCAGTTATAAAGGAGCCTAATTATTCCTGCCACTGTGTCATCTTTTGTCCAATGATGAAATGCATACAAAGGTTTACTTCGTGAACCTACAGAATACAACTGAAATGATGATGTATTGATGTATTCAAATGTATTAAAAATGTTATTAAATGTATTAAAAAATAATACAAGTTCTCCTCATGACTTGACTGGGTTCCTGCTTCCTCATTTCTGTAACTATGTTGAAAAATGGTGAATGATTAAGTTTAGCAGTTCAATGAAGGGTCTAACAAGAGACAGTTAAAAAAGTATTGTCATATCTTGTAGGTATGTAGGCTATGAATGACCACATATAGTAATTTCATAACTGTTGGTTCGAGTTGAGCTGAGGAGTCTGGCTTTGTCCATTTGACCCCATATTTCACATTTTCTTTGTACCATCAAAATAAACGAAAAACTTTGAAAAGAAATTGTTCAAATCAATGATATCTGTGTGACATCTGGATCCAACACCTCCCGTAGTGCAATTCAATATGATGGTCCACACAAGGCTTATATTTAGGGCCCGAGCACTGACTGGTGTGAGAACCCTATTGGAATTGCATTTATTATTTTTATTATTATTATTCAGGCAATTTCGAGTGCCTAAATATGTTCAAAAACTCATGAAACTTCAGAGAAAATTCAAAAGTGGTGGAAATTTACAGATTCTAGAGTAATTTGAAATGGGCATGGCAAAATGGCTCTAAAGTGCCAGCCCCTCGGGCTCGTTTCACTGATCTTCATGAAAGTCAGTTTCGGCCGGTCCATGTCCTGTCGTTGCCCCCGTAATATTGCTGTTTTCACAAGCTAAAGAAGACTAACCTACTAACTTTGATGTGTAACATGAAGGACTGGCACAATTACTCTGTTGAACCCGAAAATGATTTCAACCTCAACCTCTGGGCTGCAGGCATTCTCCCTCTATGTGTAGTTCTGCCAGGTCCTGGTGACCTTAGAGATATTGTAACTGTTTCGATTTTAGACCAGTAGTGTGTACAGCTGTTGTTACCTTTGCAGCCACAGATGAGCTGGGTTTCTCCAGCAGATCCCAGAGCTTCTGTCTTTTGTCGGGACAACAGCCATGCTCCTCCTCTTCCCCATCATTCTCCCTTAGCGCATCTGCCTCCCTCCTCAGCTCCTCATTCATCTGCTCCTTTTTCTGGTGGTACCGTGCCTGGCAGCAGGACTCCAGGTAGATTTCATCAATACCCCAGTAGTCCAGCTCTTGGCCAAAGGACAGGGCACACATCTCCTCCATCATGTGCAGCTTCCCTGTTCGGTAGAAGTTCAAGATGGAGGAGAAGGCCACTGGGTGCCGGTCGAAAAAGTACTCGTTCTCATTGAGGCTGTAGTCATCGCAAATCTCCAGCAATGACTCATGGGTGTTGCAGTCTCTCAGGCGTCCCAGACGGGTTCTGGGCAACCGGTCTAGCGTTCTCCATAGGACTTCGTGTGTGAGGCCTCCAACATTGAGCCTGACCCGTCGGGAGCGGGCCTTGATCCGAATGATGTCGATCGGCTCAGGTGGGAGCACAGGGGGTGCGGCGGGTCGGAGGTTTGCTTTGGATGCGCTATAACCTCTGTCTGTCATGTCTGCTGTGTGGGTGTTGTTGTCTTACTAGGGAGCTCGAGTGTGTGAAGGTCTGTCACTTGTACAATGATGGTAAGGTGGTGGTTGGTCCAGAAAAGGTTGTGCAGGCCCACCAAACTGGCTGTGCTCAGACCACTAAGCTCTTGGTTAGATCCATGCCTGGAAAAACAAAACATAAAATATGATGCATGTTTGACCAGAGTAAACTATAAACTCATCAGCTGCAACATTTAAACCCATTGCTGGTTCCAATGTTGTGTCTGATCGATGTATGATACATTGTCAATTAAACATCTCAGTGTCATTATGGCTTAGATCACTGGGGTAAATGAACCATGCACCCAGGTGTGATCAGCCTGTGGTGGGCCTGCCTTAGAAGAGGGTGTCTTGTGATTAAAAGGCCCTAACATCTACTGGTGGTTGGCAGCTTAACTCAAATGTACAAGGGGTATTCACCATCGTGTCCTATGTTCTCAAATAAAATGAGGGCTTCTGTGCTAAGGAACTCTGTGCTACATTTATTATGTTTTGCATATGCAACATATAAACACAAAAAATTAAATAACAACGGTCTTCTACTTGATGTGACACAGGGGAACATTTTTTTATATTTTTATTTATTTGACTGTGTAACAGTAGATAATGCAGTGAGTGGTCAACAAGCAATGGTCAACACTTTACAGTAAACTATGTTGGTTCAGTGAGTGTCAGACACTCACACAATGTCTGAGTATTTCCGTTGGAGCCACACTCAAGCCACATTATGGATATAGGTGAGGTAGACAGTCCAGTTTAACTCTGGAGACACATCGATACCCAGGAAAAACTGGCATTTGAATCCTCTGAACAATAAAACTGCATGTCCGTCATGATGAATCCCACTTTTAATGAATGGAATCCAAAAGGAAGCCTTTCTCCAGTTGATCCATGAAGGCTTATGTTATCGTTTGAAGTCCTCTGACTGTGGGACCTTTATCTGATTGTGTAATGGAGTTCCATAAAATCCCAGTAGTGGCATTAGGCTTCGTCTCCCCTGGCTCAAGTCTGCCTTAGTTAATTATAGACTGTCTATCTCCTCCTGGGACACTCATAGGACACACGGCTACGTCAGGAACCAAGCTGCTACGTCACCAGTAAAAAAGAAATCAATCTTATCCAGTCCTTTCTTTCTAAAATAAATTACATTTCATTACATTTATTTAGACAAATCAACTCAGTGCACAGTTTATATCAGAGGGAATATTAAACCAAGGATGACTTATTTACCATTAATAGTTGAGTAACAGATTAATAAGGGTGTAATAGCTTACATAGCTGACTGCTTTTCTTTATCAAACCAGACCAAATCAGTCGATATCGGTTGAATGACGGACATAGAATCCAGAATTAGAGTCTAACGAGACAGCGTTCATTTCTAATTCATTGTCAAGAGATTAAAAGGACTCAGGCTTAACCCGTGATTAGTCCACAGTAAGTCTAACAGCTACAAGGTGGGCTGGGTAGAAAGTGGATATAAAGTATATGTGGACCAATAGAAAACATGCTCGGGGCTGTTTTACTGTCTCTAGCCCATCACCACAATTACACCAGAGTATGTTAAGTAAAATAATGTACAGGTAGCTCACCTCTATGCAAACTGCTGAAATTTTGGGAAAGCCGAACTCTTGTACTTCCAGGAGGTCCCACCATAGCACTCGCTAGGTTATCTCAGCTGCTTCACCTCCCCTTCGACCGCTGATTCATGAAGCCCCTCGACAGCACTCAGACCACTGGAGATCCACATTTTGGCAATAAACAAAATCTAACAGCGCAGGAGAAGAAATGTCCCAGGCCGTACCTCAGCAATGAGCGCCATGAGGAGACACGCACACAGTGAGCACAGAGAGAGAAGTGTGAACCGGCTGTGGCCTGGAGGAATAAAGAGAGTGAGAGAGAGATGTGGGGGAGGGGAGGGGGGTGAGAGAGAGAGAGAGAGAGAGAGAGAGAGAGAGAGAGTGGATTGGAGTTCAGCACCAAGGACAGCTCCACATCGACATTTGTTTCCACCTGGATTCCTCTTTTCTTTTTTCTTTAACTTGGCAGACAGACCACGGATACTGGGGAACTATGCACTCAGCCACGTCCATTTCATGCACTTAGGAGCATAAACTGATCGTTACATTTCTCCTCCAGACTATATTACTGATGCATCTGCACCATAAGATTTTCACTTTTAAAGGATACCTTTGTTCCTTTTCAGTTTGTTTTAACTTTATTGTAATATGTGTCACATACAGTACCAGTAATTGTCCTGATTGACATGTTTCTCAGCCTATGACAGTAAGCTTTAGATCCCTTGAAAGACGGGGTATGCGGCGGCTGAGAGGTTGAGATTCCTCCACTCAAGGAGCCAGAGTATCACAAAGGAAGCCAGGAAATATCTTCATTACATAAACAGTGAACATAAATAGAATGATAATATTTAGATGTGTGACATTGCATTCTTTGCAGTAGGGAGAGGTGGTGAAATGTATGGAACAGCCTCCTTATTTAAAAATGGAGCAGACAAATTTACTTCAATATTCGGATCAGATAAAAGATGCTAACTATTGATGCAGAAACTGAAAATTACCATTTCAATTTACTTAAGTTTTCTGTGCAGAAATCATTATTCATTGATGACTTCATATTACAGGGATTTCTTATTCAGGACCCCTGGTGGCAGCAGAGCCCAAAACAGAAAATAAGTTCAACTTTACTTTTTAAATAACTTTATTTTTTTTGTCACAGAGAAATTTTCTATACATATACAAAAAAATTGGAAATCAAACATGGTAGAAAGTCGTCATGATCAATAAAAGACGAAAAACACAATTACAATTCATAAGGTAATTCAATGCCAGGGCTTAAGTGTTTGTTTTATGCTAAATTATTACATTTTTTAAAGTTCAGTTATCTTTTTGAGCACCATCTTTACCTCAGGCCATCGTTGTTTTCTGAAGTGTGCGACAACTTTGAGTATTTATACAAAGTAAACTGGTCTTTATTTCACCACACAAACAACTCAAACTGAGTTGAACTGTGAGAGTTGAGTAACAGATGTTAACAAGTGGAACATATTTAATTTCAAAACACATGGTGCACTTGAATGCAAGCTAAAGTGTTACACAAATTCATCTCTCTTGTTCCTAACTCTGGGGTCTCAGATGAGAGGTCATGATACACAGATGATGTGATTCAAAGGAGCTCTGTACCTGCGAGCGCTGCAGCTCAGTGACTTTACTAATTCAGTCACATTTGTTATATTGATTTGTTTTGTGTAAAATCATGAACATGTAAAATCATGTTCATCTGAGAAAGTGAAGTGAAATTGAACTGTGATCACTGACAATTTGGTTTAATACCAATGCAAGTTGAAGGTCAGACCACAGACTGTTGGTGAATTCACTTACTAAGTATCTAACAGAGCAGAGAGCAGCTATGATGTCAGTGTCCTGAATACAGGCTGAAACTCAGATTTATTGGTTTACAAAGTACACAAAATTCCTTCTGTATTCATATATCATTTATAGAATGCTTTCCATTATTTGTGCATCATAATGCAGCTTTAACATTAAGACTCAACATCAACAGGTGTACATGCATAATTAAATAAACAAAAAACCACAATGGTATTAGAACATATAAAATTGCATAACTCATCCTACCAGCATTGTATTTTTTAATAAAAAATAATTATTACTAAGAAAAGGGTTAGACAAGCAGTAAACACAGACAGGGAAAATGCTTCAATTATTTACTTGATCCACTGTGGAAAACCAAATTCAACTTTTTTTATATATTAAGATGAAAAAACAAAGTTGTGTTTCTGAACACAGCATGTGTGCTGTTGGCAAACAGACAGACGCCAGTGGAGTGCATACACAAAGTACTGGAAGGGGGGAGGGGCTGGTCATATAAGCCATTTTCAGACATGAACTCTGGAGGATGTCCGTAGAATTGTGTCCGGACTTTCTTCGGAGGTTGCCTTTCACACATAAACAACACAGCTAAGATTCTTGGCTCAGACGTGTTCACAACAACAACAAAATCTCCAGAGTGTTCAGGTGAGGGGTGTGCAGCAGGCAGAGGAAGGATGTAACAGACTCATTCTGCTCCAGAGATCTTGTGTATTTGTTTACAGCCCATCAACACCGGCCCTTATCACCAAAAATTCTCTTGACATCTTAGTCGGTGACGTCTACGTGTATGGCACCACTTTTTCATGCACAGATTTGATTTTCTTATTTTTGCTTCTGTCGCGTGATCAACACACCCACTTACTTGTAGTGAATGATGCGGGGGATCTCCTGCTGTGTTCTCACATCAGCTCCTTCGGACATTCTGATGAGTTTTTACAAGGGGACTGGCCGGAGAAGCTTCAGGTCCGGAGGCTCTCACTCTGACATTTGCATTCTCAAATAAAGCCCCTCCGAAGAATGTCCGTATGTTCTCGGGAGTTCAGTGCATGTCTGAAAGCAGCTATACAGTACAACAGAACAATACTGTGGTCCCAAACACTAAAACAATAACACCACCCTGAGCTAAAATATAATGACAGCTCCAATTCATAAATGCATTAACAAAATGCATAGAAAGGTCTGCATCCAAATCCTCTGATCTGAATTGTTGTTAACAAAGGAGAGTCAGCAGGGAGAGGACATGAGGGGAAATAAACACAACCTAAATATGTACATCCAAACAATAGTAGAGCACTATCATTACATTGTTTTGTTGCTTTTTTTCCTCCAGTTGAAGCTCAAGTTTATTGGTATGTTTGTGCTGAGGTAACACTTCTGCAGCAGAGGATGTTAGGGTCTTTACTTGTGTTCCAGTCGCAGTGGCTGCTCCATACCATTAATGGTTAATGACCGCAAGTGCCCGTCCTCCTCCACCTCCACCCGCTCCTGACCATTCTCCACAATTCTGTAGGAGGAAGAAACCACAAGAAGTAAAGGGTAAGGAAGAGGAGAGGAAGTACATAGAGGTTTAAACCAGACTTAAGTGATAAAATTACACAATGGAACCGAGCGGAGATCGCAGCTGAGATGTAACTGAACTCAAACACTGGCTTCATTCATCTAACAAAAATGTTTTTACTTCACTGAGCAAATGTCCCATAATAATATTTAAACACGTAGAACTCTTTAAAGCCCCTACAAGTTTTTAACTGGTTATGAAACTGCCTTATTGCTGCCTATTTATGAATCTACAACAGCAAATGAGACAATCAGGGATACAATTTGCATTTTCTCTACACTATTCTCAATATATATGGTCGGGCCGGATTACCAGCAAGGTCAAAGCAACGATTTACGGCATGCTGGAAAAATTTAGGTGGAGAGAGGAAACCGAAACGGGGGGAAATGACTAGCTAAATGCTAGGCTAAAGGCTAACCCGTACAGACCACCCTCCCAGGTCTGTTCCTCACCAACTCCAGGTCAAGATGGAGGAGATCAGAATGAGAATTATGATACAATTCCTCATTACTAGGCCATCTAAAAACAGTTGTGTGCAAAGGTGTGGTTTGATATTCCAGCCAACTTTAAGCCCTTTAACATTGACTTGGTATTGTCTGAGGTAGGATGTTCCATTTGCCCACAATAATTATCATTATGTATGGATTTCTCATACCTGTAAACATTTAGTCCACAGAGGGGCCACAATCAGCCACAATGCTTGGATGGTACAGTGCATCCACAAAGTATTCACAGCGCTTCACTTTTTCCACATTTTGTTATGTTACAGCCTTATTCCAAAATGGATTCAATTCATTTTTTTTTTTAATGTTTGCAAATGTATTAAAAATAAAGAACGAAAATATAACATGTACGTAAGTATTCACAGCCTTTGCTCAATACTTTGTTGAAGCACCTTTGGCAGCAATTACAGCCTCAAGTCTTTTTGAGTATGATGCTACAAGCTTGGCACACCTACTTTTGGGCAGTTTCTCCCATTCTTCTTTGCAGGACCTCTCAAGCTCCATCAGGTTGGAGCGTTGGTGCACAGCCATTTTCAGATCTCTCCAGAGATGTTCAATCGGGTTCAAGTCTGGGCTCTGGCTGGGCCACTCAAGGACATTCACAGAGGTGTCCCGAAGCCACTCCTTTGTTATCTTGGCTGTTTGCTTAGGGTCGTTGTCCTGTTGGAAGATGAACCTTCGCCCCAGTCTGAGGTCCACAGCGCTCTGGAGCAGGTTTTCATCAAGGATGTCTCTGTACATTGCTGCATTCATCTTTCCCTCGATCCTGACTAGTCTCCCAGTTCCTGCCGCTGAAAAACATCCCCACAGCATGATGCTGCCACCACCATGCTTCACTGTAGGGATGGTATTGGCCAGGTGATGAGCGGTGCCTGGTTTCCTCCAGACATGACGCTTGGCATTCAGGCCAAAGAGTTCAATCTTTGTTTCATCAGACCAGAGAATTTTGTTTCTCATGGTCTGAGAGTCCTTCAGGTGCCTTTTGGCAAACTCCAGGGGGCTGTCATGAGCCTTTTACTGAGGAGTGGCTTCCGTCTGGCCCTCTACCATACAGGCCTGATTGGTGGAGTGCTGCAGAGATGGTTGTCCTTCTGGAAGGTTCTCCTCTCTTCACAGTGCAACGCTGGAGCTCTGTCAGAGTGACCATCGGGTTCATGGTCACCTCCCTGACTAAGGCCCTTCTCCCCGATCGCTCAGTTTGGCCGGGCGGCCAGCTCTAGGAAGAGTCCTGTGGTTCCAAACTTCTTCCATTTACGGATGATGGAGGCCACTGTGCTCATTGGGACCTTCAATGCTGCAGACACTTTTCTGTGAACTTCCCCAGATCTGTGCCTCGATACGATCTTGTCTCGGAGGTCTACAGACAATTCCTTGGACTTCATGGCTTGGTTTGTGCTCTGACATGCACTGTCAACTGTGGGACCTTATATAGACAGGTGTGAGCCTTTCCAAATCCTGTCCATTCAACTGAATTGACCACAGGTGGACTCCAATGAAGTTGTAGAAACATCTCAAGGATGATCAGTGGATACAGGATGCACCTGAGCTCAATTTTGAGTGTCAGGGCAAAGGCTGTGAATACTTATGTACATGTGATCTTTTCGTTTTATATTTTTTATAAATTTGCCAACATTTCAAATAAACCTTTTTCACGTTATCATTATGGGGTATTGTGTGTAGAACTTTGAGGAAAAAAATGAATTTAATCCATTTTGGAATAAGGCTGTAACATAACAAAATGTGGAAAAAGTGAAGCGCTGTGAATACTTTGTGGATGCACTGTATGTGTCATGTCGTCTACAGAAGGAGTGCTGGAGCCACATCCCAAAGAAACAAAAAACCCAGAACTAATAATACACACCACTATGGTTGGGTATCAATTGGGTTGTTTTCCAATTGCTGTGCGAAATCGATACTTTTGAAACGGTCACGATGCCTGAACGGTGCCAGAACTAATACTTTCTTTAAAAAGAGCACAAAAGGATCATCGACAATAAGGACAGCTTTTTTTAAATTGCTATGTTAAAAGTTGCTAATTGGAAGTTGAAATTGAATATATTAACTGTCAACAGTTTAAAATATACTTAACTTACATGTACAAGTAGAGTGTAAAACGCTTAACAAGTTTACCTAACAAAATAAATAAAACCTAACCCCACAAGAGAACCCCACATTAAGATACTCAGCTCAGCTCCAAACTCATCACCAACTATTTCCCCCACCGGCAGGGCCAGGGACGCCCACACTGTCAGCTGATGTGCTTGGCATGGGGTCATGCAGGAAGTCAAACATGATGCATCTCCTGATTTCAAATGTATCTTTGCGCCACAAGGTGACAAATTAAGTTTGTCGTGTTCCTCCTTGTACATAGAATTCTCAAAAATTTGATGCACGTCCTGGTATCAGAATCCTTTCACATGAAATACAACCAGACTTTCAATCATTTAGCTGTGGGAATTTAGTAAGAGTTGGTCAGGGTCTATCTACCTTTTAGTAGTGATCTTCCTGCCATTGATGATCTTGGAGGAAGTGGACACAGAGCGGAAGTTGCCCATCCCTCCTCCACCTCCTCCTCCCCCAAAGGATGTGGAGGAAAAAGAGGTGAAGCCTCCACCTCCCAGACTGCCCATTGGTGACATGTGACCCATGTGACCCATATGACCCATGGTGCCCATGGTGCCCATGGTGCCAAAAGAACCAAAGCCTGAGGTGAAAAGGAAAAAGAATGAGACTCGTTCAAACAAATGACAGAGATTTGTGACAATGTGTTCATTCCTGAGCTTTCAGTAATAAAATGTTTTAGTACATTTTCTCTTTTCACTGGTGCACATCTTACCTGGGTCAAAATGTGAAAAGCCAGCACCAAAGGGTGGAAAACCAACAAAGCCTCCAAAAAATGAGCCCCCTGTCCTATGGCGATTCGCCCGACCTTGGTGCTGCCGGCTGCTGCCAAAAAAAGGATCCTCACTGAAAGGATCTGCACCTGAAAGAACAGGGAGGAAAAGAAAGGAGGTTATGCTTCAGGTTGAAACTCCTCAAACCTGCATTTTGACGAGAACAGATTTAGTGATGACAGTTTGAACAACTTACCAAAAAAGTTAGCAAATGGGTCCCTGCCACCGAAGAATTCCCTGAAGACATCTTCTGGGTTGCGGAATGTGAATTGATCATGGAAATGATCTCCATTGTGGAAGTGACCCCCTGAAACATCATGTTTATGAAAACTCATGTAAATCGTGGAAATCTGGATCCAGCCCGCAAAATAACTCAAGAAATTCAATTCTGCTTTTAGGTTCAGGAAAAAACAGAAATGCTTTGGTTACTGGTTAGTTTTATGCAAGTTTATTAAAGGAGCCTGTACCTCTTCCTCCATTACTCCCCGTCAGTCCCTCTTTGCCATATTGATCATATATGCTCCTCTTGTTTACTGGAAGAGGAAACGGAAACATCTCCAAGTATTAATAGCAACAAACAAATTCAACAAATAAATCAGAACCAGTAGGATCCCTGAAGAGGAAAAGGAATTGTGTGCTTCATTAGAACTGCTCTACTGCCCTCAGACTGATGCTATTAGCTTCACTCCATTAACTGTGCAGTGTGTCCCCTGGTATCTGTTGTTCATTTGCAGACTTGTACAAACACTTGTGATACGAACCATCTGACAAGACTTCGTAAGCCTCTGACAGCTCCTTGAACTTCTTTTCAGCGTCGTCCTTGTTCTCTGGGTTTTTATCAGGGTGCCACCTCAGGGCCAACTTCCTGTACCTTCACACGGACAGAAGAAAGATCATGGCTATGAAATAACACATGACTGAAAAAGTTAAATACTGTACTCAGGAATGTTTCACTTGGTTTCTTTATCTCCTTGTACTGTTTTTAACATCTTATTACTGTTAAATGTTGTTTCTTCTAATAAATGTTGTAAATATTGTAACTCTGTAGAGGTGTTCAGCTCCATCTATTGCACCTCTGTCCGTCCTGGGAGAGGGATCCCTCACGTGACTCTCTCTGGGGTTTCTACAGGTTTGTTCCCCCTGTTAATCAGTTTTTTTGGTAGTTTTTCCTCACCCTTGTTGAGGGTTAAGGACAGAGGATGTAGCACCTTGTTAAGCCATATGTGACATATTGTGACTTGTGAACCTGGGCTACACAAATAAAACTTGATTGATTGAATGGTATGATATCAAACATTTTAATTCAACTGAAATGTTTGTGTTTTTATTTTACTTTTAAAGATCATAATGTGTATCATTATAGTAAACCTGTTTCAAATTCTATATATCAGCTGCTTCAGCTGTTGCTAAAAAACTGCAGGACTTATATTAAAGGACACAGAGCAGCATGCACTCCAGCATTACTGTGCGTTACTTTATCTCAGTGTTACAGAGGCCTCACTGTTCACTTATCACTCCCTACAGGTGTATAACATTACTGCTACAGCAACATGGGGAAGGAAATGCAATGAATATTCCAGACAGTAAGAGTTTTAGCACAATTGTCAGTAGGTGAATCTTAAATATGGCTAGGGATCAATCAGTGAGTTGTAAAAAGAAGAGCAGCCACATCCACACTCATGTTTAATGTAACAATAGATGACCCAGTGCAGTTTGCTCTGCTCTTAGAGATGGACGATAGAGCATAGAGAGGTATGAGCACAGAGAAGAGGCAAGGAGAGGAGGAGAGAAAATGACAAAGACAGATGAGACAAAATCTCCAATCAGAGACATCTGAATGGGACCCATATTGAGCTAATATTACAATTTCAATTCAATGTGTGCTCAACTGTTCCAGAGCGCCACAGCTGAGATATCTTTACAACTCACGCTTTCTTTATGTCATCTGCAGACGAATCCCTCCGTACTCCTAACACCTGGTAGTATTCCACCATGATGAGGGGATGAAAGGAGAAACCTGAAAACAAAGAAAGCTGCTGACAAATATTATACATACAGTTGCCCTAAATGGCTTCCGTCAGCCGAACGCCAACACAGCACTGATGCGACCGTCAGTGCTAAACCACTGGTAAGTGTCCTGGGTCTTGTAACACTGTGTCAACCATGTCAGATCAGATGTGACCATATTGCCATTGTGATGACTCATTCAACCTATATACAGTATACCATGGAATTGACATGCTCTCCCTGTGTGACTTCGCCCTGGGTACTCCAACTTCCTGCCACAGTCTAGAGACATGCAGGTTAGCTGGACACTCTAAACACCCTGTAGATGAATGTGAGCGTGAATAGTTGTCTCTATCAGCCCAATGATACGCCGGTGACCTGTCCCCCACCTCTCATTCAATGTCACTTGGGACTGGCTCCAGCCCCCCAACAACCCTCAAAGGATTTGCTGTTATGCATGTGCTACGAAAAGGAAAATTATTGTAACAGCAAATGCATATTTCCAGTATTACAGAAGCGTGACAGCTTAGATGTCATGCAATGCTGCTTACAGCATTTACATGTATTTTCTGCAGGAACCTCTTGTTATTTTAGGAGGTCTACAGCAGCTATTCTAGGTGAGGACGCTCAAAAACGACAATGGCACCGATGTGCAGCTATCAAACTGTGTCTTTGTCCTGATTTGACTCTACTTACATCAACTGAAATCGGCAACGTGTCAAATGTAAGATTCACCCATCAATATAAACCACAACTGACGGACTTATACACCGACCACTGATCTCCAACCGCCCGAGTGGAGCTTGCTTGTTTACCTGTGACCCTGAATGGCTGCTGCTGCTGCTGAATGGCTAACGCTGGTGAATAGAAAGAGCCACGAAGTGCATGGTTACCTGGGGTTTACCAACAGCACCGCGTCGACTTACAGGGCATTCAGCCATTCCAATTGGAGAAACTAAGCACATTGAAACCCTTTTGTTCGTAGCGCTGTTTGCTGATATTAGCGAACCAAACACAAGCTGGTTAGAGCGTTAGCTTAGCAGTAAACATCATTAGCCACATTAGCTGTGCTATCAAATACTTACCCAATTAGAGTATAGTTGTCTGTGACCTCAGCAGAAATATAGGACAGAGACACAGGGTGTTACATCTGGTAAGACATGAGCTAAACGGGTTTATTCATGGTGGGCAGGGAATGGTCCTCAAATCACATCTATGGATCAGACGATGCGTTGTTTCCCAATTCTTCTTCCCTCTCGGCTTGTTCGTCGGCGGTGATTAAAGTAGGTAGACGCGTTACTGCCACCAACCGGACACAGCAGGAACGGGACACAAAACTGCTATCAGTAAGGAACCATCATCCCCAATCTCATTCGGCCTCCTGAGCATATACTGATCAACATGATTAACATTAACCTCACGAGTAGTTCTCCACATCCTTGGCTGTGCCACGATCAGCAGCTTGGACAGTAATCGTTACACAGTCATTTACTGACTTGACTTCACTGCAGTGGAAAAGGCAAAAAAATGATGATACTGCCAAGTAGTCATCATTAAGAATTATAGAGAATTTACAATAATCTACATGAACTGCACTGTTCTTATTAACCATTCGTATCAACCGGATGCAATGACCAGTGAAAAATCAGCTTTGATAATTAGTCACTGTTAGAGATTATTTGATACTGACCATTGAAAAAATTTAAATAAAATTCAGAGGTAAAGATGCACAGTATTGAGGGACAGGCATTATATAGAGCCACTTTGATACCAGAAAAGCAAAGAAGACAAGGAAGAAGAGAAGCAAAAGTGGGGAACCACTTCCTGTAAAGCTTTGAACTCTAATAAGGAGTCATGTAAATCAGTTTTAACAAGTACAATTTTATTTTTTTGTTGAAACTGGCATGGGATTAGAATGGAAAGAAAAGGACCAACGCAAAACAGCAAATTGTGTTTAATAGGGATAACAGTTGCTGGATGGACAAAGAGAAATGTGCTTATGTTATTGTGTCTGACGGTGGTTAGGCTGGAGATGCTCGCATGTTTATTAGTTTTATTTGAGCAGCTTTGCAGTTGCCATGGAGGTCATGGTAGTCATTGTTGTCATCGTCATGGTGGGCACGGTGATGTCTTTGAAGATGGGCTGTGTGATACCAGAGTAGGACACTTTGTTCTCACTCAGAGTTCCAATGATCATCTGGCGCATCTCCCTGCTGGCATCACCACGCACTGCCAGCAATGCCTGGATGTGCTCCTCCCTATGGAGTGTAGGAGAGAGAGAGAGAAAAAGTTCAAGACAACAGAGCAAAACCTGTTAACGGCCCAATTACTGACCAATCAGATCACTGGAAATTCATTAATCTGCAGGATTCTGACAGGGGGAAATTAGTTTACAATTAATGCTGAATTAATTAAGAGCAGCAGATATTTTTTATAGATTAGGGGAATCATTTTGCTTTTCCAGATTTTCCCTGTGTCCACTCCGGTATTACAACAGATCTTCTAACATGTGACAGAGAGAAAGTTTATCACACTGAATAAATATTTAATGGCTATTATAGATTCATTTTAATTTAACAAAGATAGTTTGTTTCCTCACAATTTACCTGACAACTGCAGCACATATTGATTTTAAGAGCAGCTTATTTTGTCATACAACCAAGTGTGTGGGTGCGTGCATGAGAACATAAAAAAACCCCCATGAGAATGAAAAACGGAGAATTGAATGGCTTTTTTTGATAAAGGCTGATGGGTAGAGCGGTCCTCCTCAACAAAACTAGATAAGCGTTATATAAATACAGACCATTTACCATTACTATAAAGCTTATTGTTAGGGCTGACTAAGGTGAGACCTGAACCATCACTTAGTAATGCTGCTATAGGCCTACACTGCCCATCTCTTTCTCTGCCTCTCCCCTCTCTTTCATCTTCCCTCTTTCCACCCACCTCTCCTCACTCCCCAGTTTTCTCTTCTCATCCCAACCAGCCGAGGCAGATGGCCGCCCACAATGAGTCTGCACAGGGTTCTTCCTGTTGATAAGGGAGTTCTTTTCGCTCCACAGTGGCCAAAGTGCTTGCTTTCTCTATAATTTAAAGGTTTTGACCTTACTATGTTTAAGTGCCATGAGATAATTTATGTTACGATTTGGCACTATAATGCTTGTCCAAAATACTGCAGCACGTGTCCTGACAAGAATCAGGAAAAGAGACCACATTTCTCCTGTATTAGCTTCACTACACTTCTACACTTCTTTTTACCCTGTTTGTAGTTTTTCCTTACTCTTGTTGAGGGTTAAGGGCAGAGGATGTCACACATGATGAGAATGATTTGTGAATATGGTCTTCAATATAAAATTTGATTGATTGTTTGACTATAAAAATGAAATTGAATTAAATGACCAAAAAATATGTATTTGGAACATATTGTGTGTGTGTGTGTGTGTGTGTGTGTGTGTGTGTGTGTGTGTGTGTGTGTGTGTGTGTGTGTGTGTGTGTGTGTGTGTGTACCTGATGTCAGGATATTTGGACAAGAGAGTGGTGACTTCAAGGTACAGTAGTGTGGGGTCAGTCAGCTTAAAGACTTCTGCAATGGCAGTGATGGCTCCGCAAAGACGGTCTGTGTCTTCACCCTACACATGACAATCAACCAAGGTTAAGCAAGCCCCTCCAAACCCAACAGGATTTCCAGGTTACATTGGCTAAACAGAGAGAGCAGCAGAACAGCCCTCCATCATTGTGCACACTGGATCTGTTCAGCTACAATACAGCAGTGTACTGATTCACTGTGCAGTCAAGGACAGACGGACAGGGTTTACATGGCTGGTCCCTGTGGTTATTAGATAGTAATGACATGTCATCCAGCAAATTTAATAATTATTCGATCTCAAACAGGTTTTCTTATTCAGAAAATGGCAGTAGTTTACCAGCCACTTAACATGGCAGTTTTCTCTAACATTACATAGGCTCAGGGATTAAAACAAAAATAACATTTCTGATGGAAATGTCCAAGGGGGTTGATTAAATACACATAATATTGTGCAATACATCTGCATTACCCTATTTTAATGTTAGTGTGCATTTATTTGGTTGTGAGAGGTCAGTGAGACCAGTCCTGAAAAACATACCCAGCTTGCTGTAATGTAGTCCACTGACCCACTGAATGCCCAGTGGGACAAATACCAGATCATTTACATAAAAACATTGTACAACCACTGCATGTACACATTGCTCAACACTGCATTATCTATCGCTCATTATAAGTTCAGACTATGAGCCACACTTATAGCTTATTTTTTAAGTGTTCATTATTGTGAACATTCACATTCTCTGGTATGTAGCACAGTGTTTGCAATGTTACTTTTTAAACAATCTTTAAGGCCTAGAAGTAAGTATTTTCTGATGCCTCTAAGAAATATCTTTAAAATAATTAAATCATTATCCTAACTGTGCAACAACTAATCGACTAGTTGCCTAATGACTACCAGTCGTCTACGAAAATCAACCCTACAAAGTAGTTAATGGTTAATATAATTATAATGCATGAATAATTTTGCAATGACATAATCCATTATATAATTATAATGCATGAATAATGTTGCAATGCCACAATCCATTATATGTAAACTCACAGCAGCCAGTTTTCTGAAGAGGAACTTGAACTGATCAGCCTCTTTGATCATCCTCTCTGCTCCTTCCCTCCTCTCATCAGCGTTTTTGAAGGTGATCCTCTTCTGCATCACTGCTTTAATGTACTCCACCACCACCCTGCGCAGGGCCTCACTTGTCATCTCCTGCGCACACCACAGCCAAAACGACATTAGATCTTATGAATAATCTCTATTTAAAACACAAGATGGCACTCACAACTCTCTGGCAGCTGTGGATCTGTGACAATATATCACATCCACATGTTGGATGCTTTTCAAGTCAGTCAGCTCCACACTGACAAACACTTACATCAAACAAACAAACATTAGAATTGTATGAAGACATCCTGCTAAGGGCCTCAGGTCAGTGCCATTCCTACCTGATTGAAGGGTTTCTTTATCTTGTTGAAGTCATTAAAGTAGTCCTCCACTGTCACACAGATAGTGTCCACAGCATGAGAGCCTATCAGCCACTTCCTGGTCAGCAGCTCATTCAGGTGATTCTGGTAAATGCATAGTCAAAATGAAACCAACTGAATGCATTAATCACTGCAGTAACCTTATGTCAAAGGCTGGTGTTGTGCCTTAATTTTACTCTCAATTAAGATGGAATGCAAAAGGGGCTTTAATTGTCTTAAGCTAATTTATGCATTGGTTAGTGCACACATGTGGTCCCTTTGACAAAACAAGTGACATCAACATAAATACCATCTGTGAAGGCACTGCAAAGATTTGTAACTGTAAACAATTACTTTTACTTTGTTAACTACTTGTAAACCAGAATTTTTACATAAGTTGTTTTACTTTGATTGTGAAAAAACTGATGAGGCAGGTTTATTTTATTTTAATAGTATTTCAGTTACGCTTACACCAATTCAAAAGTATGGAATAAAATACCAAATAATCCTTGCGCTCACTACCAATCTGTCTTCTATGCTGCTCAAGAGAGAAAAAGCCTGAGCTTTAAATTGTTCTGTATAATAGAACAAAGACTTTGCTACAAATAGAACAAACACCTTTCATATAAACAATAAATACAGTACAGTTGAAATGTCCTTACTTCAAGGTCTAGAAAGACTTCGTCCAATAGGAACTGACATCCCTCCTTAGCCACCTCATTGAGCGTCCTTTCTATAGCAGCATCACTGTCAGTGGCATCTAGTGACTGAGAGTACTTCCTCTTCAGACTGTTGATGGACTCCCTGAGGAGCACACAAACAATTCATGAATTAGAATATGGTACACAGTAAACTACAGTATAATAAATACATTTGAAATACAGAGGTATTAAATATCTTTGGGTTTATTATGAAGGCAGGACAAATCAGAATATGGCAGGCCTCCACAGTCTACAAAATTAATGGGAAACACTGCTTTGACATAGCAAGATAGCATTTGGCTGAGGTAAGCGTGCTCAGAGCTCCCTTCTAGGTAAAGAAGAAATTGAAAACAAGATGAAAAAAGATAAAGATAAAAATTTAAAATGCTGCTTTTCGTCATTTGCAGTGATATATACACTCACCGGCCACTTTATTAGGCACACCTGTTCAATTGCTTGTTAACACAAATTGCTAATCAGCCAATCACATGGAAGCAACTCTATGCATTTAGGCATCTAGACGTGGTGAAGACGACTTGCTGAAGTTCAAACCGAGCATCAGAATGGGGAAGAAAGGGGATTTAAGTGACTTTGAACGTGGCATGGTTGTTGGTGGTCTGAGTATTTCAAAAACTGCTGATCTACTGGGATTTTCACGCACAACCATCTCTAGGGTTTACAGAGAATGGTCCGAAAATATCCAGTGAGCGGCAGTTGTGTGGACGAAAATGCCTTATTGATGTCAGAGGTCCGAGGAGAATGGGCAGAGTGGTTCGAGATGATAGAAAGGCAACAGTAACTCAAATAACCACTCGTTACAACCAAGGTATGCAGAATACCTGAGATAGTATTAATATGAGATACTAAGTCATAATAATGAGATACTAAGTCATAATAATGAGATAGTAAGTCATAATTATGAGATAGTAAGTCATAATTATGAGAAACAGGATTTTTATTTTCTTCATCACAATGGGCTTCCATAGCAACCCAAACTGGAAACTGTAGTGAAATTTACATATCATCCTTCCTGTCATAGCACACAATTCTTTACAGGATCCCGGTTGACAATCCTGTGCCAGAACTGAATTGTAAAGACGGTCTGTACTGTTTGTCAATGGTGATGGTAAATCACTTTTCAAAGTCTTATCGACCATGCCAAGCGCTTGACAGTAAAAGTCAGATTGGCCCATTCATGCACAGCTTGTATACAAAAGCCTTTTCTATCACACACCATTCATACATTGTGGGTACCGCCATCAGGGGCAATTCAGGTTCAGCATCTGGCCTGAGGAGGCTTCAGGATGCAGACTGGAGGAGACAGGGATCGAACACTCCGACGTTCTGGTTAGGGGGATCACCCTCTCTATCTCTTAGGTAGCAACCTCATGAAACAGCTTAAATTCCCCCAAAATAATAACCTTAGGTTATGACGAACAAACTCAACTGAAATGGACATGCATCAAACATTTTGACATTCTGACAAAAATGTAAAAAAGTGTAAACACTAGAGCATGGACAAAATCAATTCTTACTTGAATGTCTGGCAGTTGTTGATGATGGCTATCATGTACTGGACGTAACACAGAGGCAGCTTTCTGTCTCTCAAGTGGTCTTCTTTGTAGGCCATTGCCTCTTCTCTGTACCTACATACAACACAAACATCTGTGAGGTTTACACTGATAATTAGATTTATTGCAGGCATTCATTCAATTCATCACTTTTTACATAGAAACAATATTATAAATGTTATTATTCTACCTATGTTTCCATGTTATGCTTTTTAGGAAATTTTAAATTTTAATCAATCTAAATTGATTCTGACAGCTTTCTATGCTGACTAAATTGGTAATTTTTTCTTGCTTGCTTTCCATTAAGTGCTACAGGCAGAACAGAAACTACTGTCCATCACCTAAAGTTCTTTACGTTAACTTTTAATAACCTTTTAAAACTGAAGCCGTGCATCTCCTGCAAATATTTCAGAATAAAAGTAAATTAATTCAGTCAACAGAAACGCTGGAGAGCTTTTATTTTGAAACGTGTACAGGAAGTGTTGCAAACATTTGTGTTTGGCTTTTTAAATTTGAGTCATTGGCACAACAACTGGGAGAAAAAAGTTAAGAAGCTTAAAATGTTAAATAAACTGATCTTTAAAAGCTCTATTTAAATAAAATAACACCACATCGAAATCAGGATACCTTTACTAGCAGGTCAATCTAACTACCCTTTTCAAATTTTTAGAAAAGGGTAGTTAGATTAAGGCCCCTGGCTGTTGGTGATCGTGAATAAATCCCATGATTCTAAAATGATATGTTTAAAAGATATTAGTAAGAAAGTCAAAAATACCTGATGAGGAAAGTGTTCATCTGTTTCAGGCACAGCTTCAGAACTTGCTCTTTGAAATCCCCATCAATCTGTGCAGCAACTTGAAGGTTCTGCTCAAACATCTGACAAAGAGTGATGTGAAAATACATGAAAATGAGGTAGAGAATCAGTTAAATTAATGTTGTTAGAAAATGTTTTTATCACTCACAATAGCAAGCAAAAAAGGAGGAGATATTCAAACCCTTCCACTTTTTTCAGTAAACCATAGGTCACAATGGCTCAATGTTCACAGATGTGTCCAAATTGAAATACAAAATTTACTGTAGCTCATTTGTATCGATTTTGTTATAGTGAACACTGCAAAATGATTGTATGCATGTACCATTTAAATAGCAGAGACCCTGATAAACAAAGATAATTTAATGCAGAAGGCTATCTTTTACATCTTAAGACTATTACATGCGCAAGGCCTTGGTGAGTCAGTCTTCAACTGAATTTGGAATTTCTAGGAGAATGTTGGTACACAAGAGCACAATGAAGTGGCTTTGATGCTGCAGCAGCCAAGAGCAAAATAATTATATAAAGAAGACTGGAGGGGACCCTCCTCCACAAAAGTACACTCCTGCAGAGCAGCGGCAAATTAACGAGGCTTGAAAACAACACATTTGTTGGTTCTGAATCTGGTTAAAACCTGTACGACTCATCATCTGGGGCCTGTACTACGAAGCAAGTTCACTAGCTTATCAGGGAACTTCAGGGGTGACTTTGTTACATTGGGAGTAACTTCAAGATTAACTGGTGCTATGAAAGGAGGTTAGGTTTAACCCAAGATATGCTGCCATGGCAACTTAGGCTGCAACTTAAAACTGCTCTCAACAGTTTTTGTTCATGGTTAACTCAGTGTTGCCTTATTTAAGCTGTCTCCTGCACATTTTTTAAAAACTTAATAGTTTCATAATGAACTCCACATGAGACAGACATGTGAACTACATTTTGGCACAAACTATAATGAAGTAACAACATATCACAGCATTAACTGTATTGTTTTTTCTCCTGAGACGATTTTACAGGAGATATAACCATACTGCATTTGTACCTGCAGTTTTTACACCATTTTAAATGCTCTGTTGAAATAGATAGAAATAGACACATTTCTGAAAAAGTCAAATTCATTGGATTCTTGTGTCCATGAGCAGTATTTGACATGTGAGACCTACTAGACTAGACACCACCTTACCCACCAGCCCCCTACAGCACAAACCCCCAGTGCTCAAATCTGTCCCTCTCAACAACCCAGGTGAGACATGAGCTCAAGGCAAGAAGTAGTGGGACCTGATGGCATCCTCTCAAGGGCTCCCCAAGTCCTGCATGGACAAGCTGTGCAGGATTGTGGAGCACCTACCGCATTACTTTCTTAAATCGCCTCACACAACTGTGCCAGCGTTATCTGGTCAGATGCAATTTCAGCGTGGTCTCTGTTGCCCCTCTGTGGTCAGCGTGACTGAGTTAGCCCGTTTGTGTTGTGAAGTTAACTTGGTTAGATGCAGCAGATCAGCTTAGTGCAGCATTCAACACTATTGATCATCAAATTCTATCAAGTTCCTCTCCTGTGGAATCATCTCCCACTTTCAGTTCGGGAGGCAGACAGGGTGTCTGCCTCCCTATGTTTAAGAGTAGGCTTAAAACCTTCCTTTACGATAAAGCTTATAGTTAGAGCTGGTTCAGGTTTGTCTTGGACCTGCTCGTAGTTATGCTGCTATAGGTCTAGAATGTCGGGGGACACATGGAGCTTCTCTTTCCTCTTCTCCCTCTTTATCACATTAAAGACATTAATGTCTCATCGATACATGTTACTGACTTGACTTCTTCCCCGGAGACCTTGTGTCTTAACGTTTGCAGATTCATTGGTCGAGGGTGCAGAGGATGTCACACCTTATTAAAGCCCTATGAGACAAATTGTGATTTGTGAATATGGGCTATACAAATAAAATTTGATTGATTTACTGGAGTTGAACAGCTATTTTTTTGGATAATAAAGCTATTAATGTTTTTCCTCTTTTTTAATTCCTCTTCTGTGTGAAGTTCTCTTATCTTGATTCTTGGATTTTGCTCTGCATAGAAAACTGTTTTTTTTAAAGCTGCAGCCAAACACACAAGGTTCACTCAGCAGCAGCCATCATGTATATTCACTGCCAAAGTGTTGTTGTTTTCACTTTTTGACTGATAAATGTTAATTTCTGCCAGTGCAATACATGGCTAATGTGCAAACTGAAATATATCTCAGAAATTATTTTTAAGGCCAGAGTGTCCTTCCTGAGCCAGCACCTCAATCCCAATAACAATGTATTCATGTGTTTATTCAGGGTCAGGAATACAGCATGGTCTGAAGTGAATTGAGAGTGTGCTTGTGTGGGGGGTACCTGAAATGCAATGGCAGGCAGTGTGGTCTGGTAGTATCCGTCTTGGTCAGCCTCAGGCTCCGTTTCTTTCTGCCAGTCTTTTTTATCGGTTTCCAGGGCCTTCCTCAGCCAGCCTGTTATATTTGACTGAAGACATGGACAATCACACTTAGCAAAAACACCCAAACCACTGTGACCCTAATGACTCACACAATAGCAGAGTGGGTCTACGATTTACAGGTATCAACAAGCCATTCGCACCTTGACTGGAACGGCCCCCAGCAACCCACTAACTAGTGGGGGTTTCACTGACCTTCCTGCTTAACATAATAACTTTCAACACAGGTACAGACCCACAGAGGTTAAAAACCTAAAAACCTCCCATTAGTTGGTTAGAACTGAAGAAAACTCTTGGATGAGCGATGAAAAGAAACACAAGCAAGTCCAGTTGACCATGTGCACTTTTCTGAAGTAAACAAAAGGATAATTTTCTAACATTGTTCCAAATGAAATATAGGCAAGTATGATGTGTATAAAGGCACCAAACTAAATGAATAATTTAGTCAAAATGTATTCACTTCCCTCTTGGTGTGTGGTGCTTACTGTAAAAGTCTTGACATATTTGCTGAGCAGGTCATTCACCACATCCTGAGGCAGCAGAGGTTCCAGCTGGTTGATGTCACACTCTGAATGGAGCTCTGGATGGCCCATCATCTCCACACTGAAACATACACATGAACAGACTTTGACTCATTACTATTTCCATCTGCAGGTGCCTCTTGGATTCTATAAGCTTGTGATAACACATAATGAGTTGATACATATTTTACATTAAATTAACTGTTGGATATTTTGGTAAATATGATTTACTAATGTTTTATAACAACATTATCAGTAGACTGTAATTTAGAGTCTAGATGTGAAGGGAAATCATACAAACAATTAGGGATGCACGATATATATCAGTCCGATATATTAACAGCTCGATAATGGGAATTTTATATTATTATTTATTTATCGGAAATTATAGCCGATAAGATGTCCGATAAGCACAGCGCGTCTGTTCGTGCTCATGACATCATACATCCGTGCCTGTCCATACCTGCGTGATGTGTTTCCATCGGAACTGAAAACTGTGTCGCTGGTGTGGAAGTTTTTCACACTTTCTGAGAGTAACTGTAGGATTGCAATTTGCAACAAATGTGCAAAGGTTCAGATGGGGAAAAACATTTGCAAATTTGAACCCTACCAATCTCATAAGTCACCTTAGAGTCTGTCATCGCGACAAAGATGTATGGCGAGAATACAAGGCGCTTGCAGCCAGCGTTACTTCACTTTTATATATATATATATATATATATATATATATATATATATATATATATATATATATATATTATACACGCACACACACTACTGTTCAAAAGTTTGGGGTCACTTAGAAATTTCCTTATTTTTCAAAGAAAACCACTGTTTTTTTCAATGAAGATAACATTAAATTAATCAGAAATACACTCTATACATTGTTAATGTGGTAAATGACTATTCTAGGTGGAAACGTCTGGTTTTTAATGAAATATCTACATAGGTGTATAGAGGCCCATTTCCAGCAACTATCACTCCAGTGTTCTAATGGTACATTGTGTTTGCTAATCGCCTTAGAAGACTAATGGATGATTAGAAAACCCTTGAAAACCCTTGTGCAATTATGTTAGCACAGCTGAAAACTGTTTTGCTGGTGAGAGAAGCTATAAAACTGGCCTTCCTTTGAGCTAGTTGAGTATCTGGAGCATCACATTTGTGGGTTCGATTATACTCTCAAAATGGCCAGAAAAAGAGAACTTTGATGTGAAACCCGCCAGTCTATTCTTGTTCTTAGAAATGAAGGCTATTCCATGCGAGAAATTGCAAAGAAACTGAAAATTTCCTACAACGGTGTGTACTACTCCTTCAGAGAACAGCACAAACGGGCTCTAACCAGAGTAGAAAGAGAAGTGGGAGGCCCGTGCACAACTCAGCAAGAAGACAAGTATATTAGAGTCTCTAGTTTGAGAAATAGACGCCTCACAGGTCCTCAACTGGCAGCTTCTTTAAATGGTACCCGCAAAACGCCAGTGTCAACGTCTACAGTGAAGAGGCGACTCCGGGATGCTGGCCTTTGGCAGAGTGGCAAAGAAAAAGCCATATCTGAGACTGGCCAATAAAAAGAAAAGATTGATATGGGCAAAAGAACACAGACATTGGACAGAGGAAGATTGGAAAAAGTGTTATGGACAGACGAATCAAAGTTTGAGGTGTTTGGATCACACAGAAGAACATTTGTGAGACGCAGAACAGGGGAAAAGATGCTGGAAGAGTGCCTGACGCCACCTGTCAAGCATGGTGGAGGTAATGTGATGGTCTGGGGCTGCTTTGGTGCTGGTAAAGTGGGAGATTTGTACAAGGTAAAGGGATTTTAAATAAGGAAGGCTATCACTCCATTTTGCAACGCCATGCCATACCCTGTGGACAGCGCTTGATTGGAGCCAATTTCCTCCTACAACAGGACAATCGACCCAAAGCACACCTCCAAATTATGCAAGAACTATTTAGGGAAGAAGCAGGCAGCTGGTATGCTGTCTGTAATGGAGTGGCCAGCGCAGTCACCAGATCTCAACCCCATTGAGCTGTTGTGGGAGCAGCTTGACCGTATGGTACGCAAGAAGTGCCCATCAAGCCAATCCAACTTGTGGGAGGTGCTTCAGGAAGCGTGGGGTGAAATCTCTACAGATTACCTCAACAAATTAACAGCTAGAATGCCAAAGGTCTGCAATGCTGTAATTGCTGCAAATGGAGCATTCTTTGACGAAAGCAAAGTTTGAAGAACAAAATTTATATTTCAAATAAAAATCATTATTTCTAACCTTGTCAATGTCTTGACTATATTTTCTATTCATTTTGCAACTCATTTGATAAATAAAAGTGTGAGTTTTCATGGAAAACACGAAATTGTCTGGGTGACCCCAAACTTTTGAACGGTAGTGTGTGTATATGTATATATATATATATATATATATATATATATATATATATATTGCAATTTTACCCTCAGGTGAGCATAAACTGCAGGCTATGAACTTTTTTTTAAGAAACGTGAAATTATTATCGGTATTGGCCATGTGAAGCATGTAATTATCGGTGATCGTATCGGCCGGAAAAGTTAACATCGTGCATCCGTACAAACAATCATCATATTGGGGTTGAATTACTGTGATAAAGCCTAATGTAGTGGAGGCAAGCACTCATCTATACATACTGGGGTTGATTCATTGTCTAATATCTTATCGAGTTCACCATGGAGAGTTGTCGCACAGACACCATGGAAAATACATCAGAATATTGACAATACACATTAGAAATGCACTGAACCCCTTGTTTTCTATGTGCTGACTAACTAATAAAGTTCTGTCTTTGAACTGGTGAAAGTCCAAAATTATATACCTAATTCACATACAGCTATAAGTATTTACATTTATTTGTGTACCTCTTGTATGTGTTGAGAACCCAGGTTAACATGGACACGATCTCATTTGCCTCCAAGTCCTCAGCAGCCAGTTCTTTGACACGAGTGGACACAGCATTGTGGTAGAGACTGAAAAACCTGAGAAACACATATGCAAAATTGCACATGTTAATGTTTAAATGGTCTGTACACATGCACTCTGTATGTATGTATGTATGTATGTATGTATGTATGTATGTATGTATGTATGTATGTATACATACATATATACACACAGATACATATCATATACAGTATATACACAGACACACATAAACATTCACTCATATACATACATATATAGATGTATAGGATAGATCACACATCAGTCATACACACTGGTGGCATAGCCGTCAGGCGCAGTGGGGTTTAGAATCTACCTACATAGACATACATATATACACTGCTCGTTAAGGGAACACTTAATTATGACAGTATAGAACCAAGTCAGTAAACTTCAGGGATATTAATCTGTTCATTTAGAAACCGTTACCAAGTTCCCTCTCGTCCGCATTTCAGCCAGCAAGTCAAACCAGCCCTTTATAAACCTGTCTCTAGAGTGAGAGTGTTCTCCACAGCGGAGACATTGTTAGTGCCAGCAGGGCATCAAAGCCTCTCTGCAAACAATGTGGACAAGTACATTTCTTTGAAGGAAAAAAAAAAATCCTAATACATATATTTAATAATGATAATCATACAATACAATAACAGTGAAGTTTAGGTACAGTACATTTTTTACATGCTGCACCTTAATGGATATTTATTTTACTATTTTTGAATGAGTGTTTATTTTGTCATTAGACTTTTGTAAAAAATAACTTAAGTAGGAAAGTGACAGCCATAGTTAACCAGGGTTGAATAAAAATAATTACAAGAATCTGTTTTATGTTCCTTGTTTCTACTGCACTGAAAACGTATCAAACCGTGACCTCAAAAACCGAGGTAGGTACCGAACCGTGATTTTTGTGTACCGTTCCACCCCTAGCAGCTTACGTTCACCACGGCGTCGCCAAACTTTTTCACAACTGTTACATGTGCTCAGTGTGAACATGCTTTCATCTGAGAAGACAATGGGGGGCCGGGGGCGGACCTGTCTATTCTGGTGTTCTCTGACAAAAGCCAATCAAGCTGCATGGTGCAGTAAGGACAGGTCCCATTAGTGGACATCGTTTTGTGTTCTGCTACTGTCCTCGTCACCCCTGTGTAGGCAGATCCTGAAGGCATTTATGCCATTGATTGGCCCTCATGTTCCACTGACCTAAATCCAATGGAGCACCTATTGGACGGTATGAATTAGTTTATCGGACGTTTCAGTGAAACCCCAAATGTGATGGGGAGAATCATTGAATAGGCTTGGTTTAACGGAACGACTGAAATGTCTTTTCACTATAAATGTTGCAATATAGGGCCCCTATAAAATTGTTGGCTGCTGAGCCAGTGAAAATATACATAGGACCAACAAAAGTGGACTAGTGAGGGAATGTGTCTGAAACCTGCTCCGTGTTGACAGAAAAACTGAGTGATTCACTTCGAATTGTGTATCCATTACCTGTTGGAAGTGTTGTAGTGTGGGGGAAAGCACTGCACCATGAGGTTCTTGACAACAATGAGGTCATCCAGAACATATTTCCTGGTTATTTCGAGAAGACGAACCAGCCACATTTTATCTTCATCTCTCGTCACCGACTGGGAGCCCTCAATGCGAGTGCTGACTGTTCCCTCCAACACCTACAACAGATACACAGGGCTGAGTGAGCATGGCTCTGTCTGAGGTTTATTCCACAACAAAATCCAAAAGAACAGGATTAGCCAGATGAGGATGAGGGGATCAAAGAAGAGAAGGATGAATTCTCATCAGAAGTAGATGATGAAGAGTCGGGTGAAGAAAAACCACTAGACGCAGGGAGCAAACTGAGTACAAAGGGAAAAATAAACTTCAATCCAACTGCCAAAATAATAATCTTCATAAATTTGAGAAAAAATGATTACTCTGATCCCTCTTCTTACCACAAACATCTTGTCCTTCCATTGTTTGGGTCGCCCAGGTGGGATGAACCCAGTCTGCTTTTTACGGTCAACCATACGCCGATCGATCTTCTCCTCCCTCTCAATGATACGAACCACTGACACCAGCATAGTAGGGTCACGGCGAACTGTTACCATGGACCTCTGCAGTACCATCCATAACTGTTTTGCCAGCTCATCTGACAAGCCCTGAACCTGGAAAAGAACAGAGGCTATAATCTGACAACCTTAAATATTTAATTTATGCGGCAACATAAATAAAAAAAAAAAGATAACTCATTTGTTTATTCAAAAGTGAAATGAACTGTCTGTAGTTTAAGACTAAATCTACTAACTCTACAATGACGGTCATTGTTTTCAAATGAATTGATATTTCTATATAGGAAGATTGGTTTAAACTTGTTTTATTAGTAATTGATGTTTCCTGCAGCAAGAATATGCTGTTCACTACAAAGTCTTCCTACAACAAAGATGTCTCTGCACTTAGTGAAAGTGAAAATGGTCTATATCTACACACTATTCTTGTAAAGATAAATCTTTGTATTAAAAAAGACATGATGGTGTATCTGCACTCATGTCAGGATACAGGGGAAAAAAGTAACTGAGGTGGGTGTAACATGAACCCAGTTGAGTTATCTGCCTGGAGTTGTCCTTCCTGGTCCGGCAAAAGACCAGGGGTCTCATTTATAACCGTTGCGTACGCACAAAACGGGGCCTGAAACGTGCGTACCCCACTTCTCACGCAAACGTTGGGATTTATAAAAACAAACTTGACAGGAAAATTTGCGTATTTCCACGCAAACTCTGACCCATGCGTACGAACGTTTTGGAGACGGGAAAGTGGCGACGCAGACGTGAGGTGGTGAACTGAAGCAGATTATTGATCCACATTAAACAACAGGGTTAGTTGTGCTCCCGCGACATATCTGTTCCACACGAACCTTTTAATTGAAAAATATATAAAACAACTTACAGCTAATTACGTTCAGATTCCATTAAACAGCGGAGTTACAGAGCCGAGTCATTAACAGTTTTAATAATATCTTCTAACACTGTGCATGTGTATCATCAAATCGCTGCAGTGAACGTGACTGTGCCATCAGGCGCACAGAGGCACAGAGCGCACAGAGCGCACTGGAGATCACTTACAAGAAATGAAGAAACTTTCCAAATAATATCCCAGAGTGGAGGTTAGGATCCACTGATGTGAGGGAATCGGTCCCATGCTCTAAATAAATAAATACTGCCGTGACACTGGTGCGTGATTCTGCGTGATGGATGCATGCGAATGGAAGGATGAGGAGGAAACGAGGGTTCAGCGATGTCTGATCAGCTGATATAGATTCTATAGATCTGTGTTCTGTGATCTTTGTGCTGAATTGAGTCCAGTATCACACAGATCGACCGACGGAACCGAACCATCCCAGTACAAACACAACCATATAATAATGATTCTGTTAAATTCTATAGATTGAGGACATCACAGCTGTCTCTGAATTTAATAATCCTGCAGTTTTGGATGATTAAAATACGAACAGACAATACAACAAGTTCCCTCAAATTCTGAGAGTTTTTTTTTTTTTGCCTCCACCTTTGAATTGGATCTTTTTTTATTTCATGCTCTGTTCTTTCTATCGTCTTCACTCTCACACATTGTGTTAACAGCAGCAGAGTATCAGTGTATTCTCTTTATTAGTGACATCACTGCTGTCCCATAAAATCTCTCTTCACCTCCACCTCACTAACAAACACCTTGATGTCAGTGTCAGAAAGTTTCGCTTCCTCTTCTCATCGCTTGATGCCGTGACTTTGTTATGACTCACGTTGGAAACCCATTGGTCAGCAGCATAATTTAATATTCATGACGTGCTTTGCATTGACCATTTATGGTTGAAAGTGGGCATGTGGAGGGGGGACTTGAATGCAGATCCACGTACGAACGTTTCCAGGTGGACTGATTTATAAAGTGAACATTGCGTTCAGGTGTTCGTGCGCACGGTTTTATAAATCGGAATTTTCTCAATTCCGGCGTTTGTGCACATGTACACTTTTAGTATGAATCCCACGCAATGTTTTATAAATGAGACCCCAGGGCTGAGGGTGGAGCCTGGTTTAATGCAAAGCAAAGGACTTTTAGTTCGGTCCTCAAGCAAAGGACCGAACTAAAAGTGCTGGCATCGTGGGGGGGATTCGGGTATCTTTGCCTTGAGATTTAGTTACCTTTTCTGTTGTTCTCCCCCGGGTTTGTTTATGGTTTTGTCAGTTATATCGCAAATGTTGATACATTTTCTATATATTGTGCAGCCCGAGTTTGTATATAATGTAAACATTTTAGGAAAAATAAACCCAACCTTTTTTTTACTTTAAACTTGTATTTTGTGCCTTGACTGCTGCTTGGTCCAAGGCAGCAATCTACCTCAAATTGTTAGAGGGTACCGCTAGTTGTGTTCAGGGAGAATAAATGTTGGGGGAGAAAATATTGAGGTATTGAAATAATCTGATCTCTTACATGGTAAAGTCAACATTATGTACTTTTCCCAGCCTTGATTTCATCATTAAAACAGAGATAAGACATGCTCGCAATTCTCCTGAAAACATTTTCTTTTAAAACACTTTTACTTTGGATCCTTATTAGAACACCATCAGTAAAATCTGGCAGGTCCTCCAAATTATTCACACTACAAGAACATCATCTGATCAGGAAGGGCTGAATTAGTGACGGAAGCTCAACAGTGATCCAAAATGTCCAAAACGTGGAATAGATAAGAGATTAATCAATGAAAATATGTGTGCTGTTTGAATCACATTAATTATACGTTATCAAGGTAACAAAACACACACACACACACTTCTTACAATGTTTAGTGTCTCCCTAACCACACTAGGGCTGCAACAACGAATCGATTATAGTAGATTAAAAAAATATTTAGCAACTAATTTAGTAATCGATTAGTCAGGTCTGATACAATATAAGGCACACACTGTGGCAGCGTCTCCTGAGGTGGGGGCAGAAAATTAACGACACCATCTGTCAGCGTTTGAAAAATGGCGAAGACATTCAAAGACATTAAACAAGAAAGATATCTTGAACTTGGATAATGACTAGTCAGAATTAAAATGTAGATATCGGAATCTGAAATTATCATCTTAATTAAGTTGCAGAAATCTGTAATACATTTAGAAACAGCCTTGTACAAGAAGATGAAGTTGCTTTTGGAATAAACTGCTGGAAAGAGTAAAATGTAGCTTTTGTATTTTTATCCAATGAATTGAAAAAAAATAACAGATAAATTGATTATCAAAATAATCGTTAGTTGCAGCCCTAAACCACACTGATGCTATACGATTCCCTGGTGTTTCAGTTAAGTTACTTACATCTTCAAAGTAGATCGAGATGAGGTTCATGTCACTGGTGTTCCTGCTGTCCATACGATACTGCTCATACATGAGGTCATCCCGTGAACACTCCAGCTCTATCAGCTTCCTGTGGGCTTGCAGCAGGTCTGCCTGCTCTATCAGTTGCTGCGTCTCAGCAACAATTTCAGGTACTGTAAATACAGAAAAGTGACAGACAGATTGCTTAAGAGATAGCAGGAGAGAAGTTCATCTGTAACAGGGTCAAGACAAGAACTTTTTCTTTCCATGATGAGACAGAGTCAGAATTCATGGGTTCCTTGTTGCCTCAAACCTATCGAAGGCCCAGGATGTTTCAGCAATAATAGTGTCTTCTCTAGAGCAGGAGTCTCCAGTTTGACTGGACAATTGATGGATCCATCACCCGACCACTTGGTCAGACAAGTGTGAAGCCCAATTCATGCTTCTGCGTCTAAGTACGCACATAGCCTACGCACAGTGCCATGCATTCATAATTCTATGCTAGTGTTAAGTGTCTTCCGGTTTCTGGTTCGCTTATTTACAAATTCTCTGGCGT
This sequence comes from Hippoglossus stenolepis, assembly GCF_022539355.2. Taxonomy (NCBI): domain Eukaryota; kingdom Metazoa; phylum Chordata; class Actinopteri; order Pleuronectiformes; family Pleuronectidae; genus Hippoglossus; species Hippoglossus stenolepis. Next base: position 1,039,440 of record NC_061493.1, read on the forward strand.
CTCTGTTTACTTCAGAACAATGGCGAGTGATAACAAGCGTATTGTGTTGGAGTTGGAGCTGATAGATGTTGAAGAGCAATTACTATTCCCTAAAAAACTGCAATGCAGAAAAGAAAGACGTCGTACATGTTTGTTCCTTCAATTCAATTCAAAAATGGTGCAGAGTCTGCTGGAAATGCGATGCTACAAAGCAGACCAATCACAGCTTTTGCGGTCTGCATCGCCTCGAAGCATGGAGGCGAGACATTTTTGGGGAGGTGCACGTCAGGGTACGGCGTAGGGCTCTGCGTAGGGTACACGTCTATTGGTCTTTAGGTTAATAGTGAGAGAAGCACGAGAATTTTCGCTTCTCGCCGCTTTCGCCTCCGGTGTGTCCCTGGCGTAGCCGGGCTGGAGGCACTCTGACTCGGTCAGTGGAGCTCGTGCGAGGCGCCTGGCCCTACAGTAGATTCATTTTTTTGCTCAATGCAGTTCACTCTCGATTATTTGTGAGAGAAATATGGACATTCGTCCGGCACTCATTTATACCCCCCCGAAAAATAAAACCTCGTCGGATCTCCACGAATTACACAATTCACCTAAATCGTTTTTACAAAAGCGGGAGATGCAAAAAAGCGAGTAATTTGCATGCATGAGTGGTACCTGTGCTCATAGCCCAGCACTGTGCGGCTGGATTGGCATTCGCTAGAGAACACCGGCAGGTCCGCCACTGGTGCCCCTGGAGCAGCACAAACACTGTGGCTGTGGCTCAGGTAGAGCAGTGTTATCCCTGTCTCCCCGGTTCCACATGCCAAACTTTCCTGAGGCAAGATACTGAACCTGATGACTGTGCCGGCAGTGTCTAAATGATGATGTGTGGTGGAGAGTGCTACACTGTATTTAAAAGTGCTTCACATAGATGAACTGTATAAATGTGTGTGTGTGTGTGTGTGTGTGGATGGCAAAACTGTAGTGTAAGGTGCTCAGAGTGGTCATCAAGACTAGAAACTAGCTATATGAATACAAACCATTTTCTATTAACAGACCATTCAGACAAACACAGTTACAGCTTCATGCCATGTAAAAGTTGAGTGTGAACGGCAGTTTTAATATCACAGCTCAACAGCCAAAATGACACATCATTTAAAAACAGAAGAATAACCCGTCTGTGTTGAGATGCTCCATCAGCTCTGGGTTTAACGTTTGATGCTTTGAGTGCAAACATATTAGAACAAGCACTTAAATTAATTTGATTGAATAATTTTAATGTGTAGCAAATACTATGTTTATTTATATATTTTTTTAATTTAAAAGGTGACCACTAAATATGCAATGAGGGCACTCAATGCACCGTGGCTCATCTAGTTCTGGACATAATGAGCAGATTTTTTTCTCTGTGACCAATTGATTGGGTGAGAGTATGTGCAATTTCAGTCAACTGAGATTTAATGTTGTCTACTGTTGATATTGCCTGTGATTGGTAACACATGAGTCACATCTTTTGTGTGGGCTTGAAATTAACTTACCAGAGAAAATGTTTTTAAGGTTTTCCACAGCGGAGGCCAGCTGACTGTGTTGAACTACAGCATCTTTGACATCTTTCAGGTTCTCAATGGTGTTGATGCTCTGCCTCCAATCCTTACTCACATCAGCCAATGAGCTCTGGATATCTTTGACATCCAGCAGGGCACTGTGCAGCTGGGTCAGACCAGTGCGAACGCCATCCAACTGGGACTGGATGGCTGCCTGAAGAACGTTAGGGGTGGTCAAGAAACAGACATCATTGTTACTTCAATTTGCTCTTCTCTGGAAAGCATTATCTTAAAGGGGACATAGCATGCAAATTCCACTTTGTTAGTGCTTCTACACGTTAATGTGGGTATCTGGCATGTCTACCAACCCAAAAACTCTGGAAAAAAAACACTTGCGCGTTTTGTTATGGTTCCTCTAAGTCAGAAATGTCATGCTTGAGCGACTCGATTGAGCTTCCTGGGTTTTGTGTCGTAACAAGGAACTGGAAGTCTCCCTACATGGTCTTGGCCCACCCCCCACCTCATCCCCCCCGCCCCCCCACACTCGTTACGCCGGGTTTACACCGGAAGCAGCGAGGCGCCGTTCTCAAGCGCGCAGCCGCCTGGCTGTTCACACGGGACGTGCATTTCTCCGCTGGTCAGCCCCATAGACTGTATATATAAGGTCAGCCCGCGATACTGCTTTCTCCGCTTGTTGTTGTACCCGTTGAATGTCGGGGTTCGGGGTAAATGATGGTCTTCATAGGCCCCCACCCTCTCTTTCTGCTTGTGTGCGCTTGTAGTGGATGGGCAGAGGGGGACATTTAATTATGTGATTGGGAAAATTAAAACTCCAGGACAACAGAAGGGGAATACAAAGTATGGGATGCATATTTGATAATTTATATCATATAAAATATGTAATTTATATCGTTTAAAATCATGGGGGAGAGGGGAGGGGGGCTGGCTCATTAGCATTTAAAGGAACAGGCACTCAAAAGGATCACTCTGTGGAGGGCTGTTTTATACAGGGTAAAAAGGGTGCTGTTTTAAATGATCCTTGTGGTATTTTGACCAAAGTATGTTACAGACATTTCATTAAGACCCCAAGGAACCATATCAACTTGTGGTAAAATGGGCCTGCTATGTCCCCTTTAAGGACACCTAAAAAATCCTTTCAACATTTGCACAAATGTTCACTTAGACTCGCAGATTAACAGACTCAATTTTTGGTTTTGAAAGGCCAAGGGTGGCCTCAAAATATGTTTTTGGCCTTATAAACATGATGATATCTCAATATTGCCTTAAGTGAATTTAGTTAAATTTTGACCACTTACATTAAGGATTAATTGATTAGGTTTGCGTCGTCAAATGTCATGGGGTCCTCATATGATTCAGGAAAACATAATTATGTAAACTGACACTGCACTGGTTGGTGGAGGCATACAACTGCAGTTTGGTATTTCTAGTTATCAGTGTGGTTCTATTGTGTCAATTATAAACAAAATGCAAACAAATGAATGCTTGATTTCTTTATATAGTTGTTTTCAAAAATGAACATTCCAATATTCTGGAAATGTTTCCAAGTTCACCTTCCACATATAAAGAAAGCAGCAGTTCAAAACAACAACAGGCAAGGGGTGGCGCCTGGCGGAGCATGCTGGGGGAGGACATTTTTTAATTCTGCTGTGGAAATCACATGCATTTGTTTGCAGCACATCTCTGCCCTTACCAAAAGCTCTCAAATCTTGCTGTTGTCAGATTTTTGCAGATGAGTAAGATCTAATGCATTTTTATAAAATCTCTGGTTTAAATTTGTAATTGCCCTTTTTCTGTCTGGGGAGCACTTTGTAAACATGTTTACACCCAAATAATGCAAAAGCCCTCAAACATAGACAAATACAATGTTGCTAGACATTTTAAAGGTCGGAAGACCGGGGGGGGGGGACTGGGAGATAGCAGGAAGGAAAGAGAAGTTTGTTCCAGTAGAATCGTTAACTGGTATGAAGTCACGTTAACTGCATTTGCTGTGTTACTTTGACATGCAAGCTTCACTAACATATTCTTTGAATACTTGACAACTTTATTAATTTATCATTTAAAATCAAATCTTCATCACTGATCATTTACCAAGCAAATATATCAACCATTCCCTGGTCCCAGCTTCTGAGGACTGGTGAGGAATTCCTGCTTTTCACTATCTTTTGTCATATGAGTGTGATTAAATTTGGTTTTCAGATGGCTGACATCTGAAGAAAATGTGAGGCTTTCCAATAGCTTCTGAGATTTTACTTACAAAACAGTTATTTGTGAACAGAAGAGTGAGTGAATACATGAAATGAAGGTGTGTGTCCTTTATTGCACCCTGTTGTCTGTTAACACATCACCTTCAGCCTGGCTTCCACTGAGGCCTTTTTGCGAGCCTCTCTTCGTCTGTACTGCTCCACTTTGTCCAGCTGATCAGATCTCTGCAGCATTCCTGCCACCCGCTGCACTGCGGTGGCAACCGCCTCCCGACTTGTCTCCTCCATAGTATTTCTCTATATCGTATCTGAGGGCTTCATGTAAATGCTCCGAGGCTTAAAGAGAAACACAGAGTGTAACCCAGAGTGTTACACACACCAACAATCACTTCATGTGTAAGGTTATGGGGACATGGTACAAATTGACCAGGAAGCATAGAGGGACAGTTATGCCACATCCTTTGTCACATCTTCTCCTCAGAGCTGTTCAGTTGTTGCACTGTTACATGGCCTAACTGGTTCAATGTAGCAGCGAGTTTAAACATTATATTGCAAGCAGCTAACGACTAAGCGGTTACCTAAAGTAGCATAGCGTTTACTCTAACAGACGGTTATACTATTTACTGTGACATACAAGGTGTCCATTAAAACATTAGCTCAGCCCATAAATTAAATTTAATCTTTCAGTTTAATACACTTGACAGCATAAGCTAAGCTAACAACAAACCGAAAGAGGCTAACACTATCTTAACGTCTGTGAAACAAGCTCATTATACAATCCCAGTAAATATCCTTACCAGAGGGATTTAAAGCATAAACATGATGAAGATGAAATCCATGTCTACAAATATAACGAGAATTTTAAGTACGTGTTTGCGCTGTTATGGTTCCACTTCCTCCTTACAGCGGTTTCTGCTTCTTCTTTGGGGTTTTATCGGCGGTTGGCAAACAACGATTTGGAGCATTACCGCCACCAGCTGATATGGAGTGTGGATTAAGATCGTACGTCGTGTCCGTGACGTCGGCCGTTGGTTTCTGAAGAGTGAAAATCTTCTTCTTCTTCTTCTTCTTCTTCTTCTTCTTCTTGTAGTGTTTATTGGCGGTTGGCAAACCAGCTTATAGGTGCATTACCGCCACCTTCTGGACTGGAGTGTGGATCAGTAGATTAGCAGTAAACAAACAAACAAACAAACAAAAATAAATAAATAAATAAAAACAAACAACAAAAACAAAACCGGACAAATAACCTAAAATTAAATTATTTCCTTAAGTCCTGTTTCTCTTAAATAGTTGTTAAGAAGATTATGTATATGTTTTTGTCTTTCGTAAAAAAAAATTTAATGTGATGATTTGCTTTTCGTCTTTTAATCCTGATATTAATTCCTTTCTTTGTTCATTATATTTATTACATTCTATCAGTACATGAGTGACAGTTTCCGGTTGTTAACAGTATTCACAGAGTCCGGTTGGGTGCTTGCCTATTTTATGAAGTCTATCATTTAATCCTGTATGACCAGTTCTCAGACGAGTAATGACTTTCTCTCTTCTGCTCCTCTCACCAGTGCCTACATGTTTTGAATGTTGTACAAATGTCTTCCTGTGTTGTTTAAATCCCAGTATTCTTGCCATGTTTTGTGAGTGTATTCGTTAATGATTGTTTTTATTTCTGCTTGGCTTAGTGGTACCTGATTGTCGATTGTCGTTCGTTTTAATGACTGTTTTGCTGATATGTCTGCGTTTTCGTTACCTTCCACTCCCACGTGAGCTTGAACCCATATGAAGGAGGTACTGCACCCTCTCTGATGTAATTTGAGGATCATATGAAAAATGTCTAGCTCAGCAACAGGTCTGCCTGTTGTCCTGTTCGGTGTGGGGCGATGGTGGGGAGCGGGCGATTCCATGATGACATCATACGGAGTGGAAGTACGAAAAGAAATTGTCATGCATCCCCAAGAACTTTTGGACTGTGTACAGATGCACACACAGGCAGACAAAATTGAAGGCTATAAAAATAAATAATAAAATATATAAAGAGTCCGAAATCTGCTGTACTGACAGCTAGCTATATTCATGTCGACAAAACATTAATGATGTGCACAATCGTGGTGATTCTTACCTCTATATTGTTCTTTCTTCTCCTCCCCTGCTTTCTGAATTGTGCACCCGATAATTTAATCCTTTTTTGACTCATCTTTGACTGTAACCGCAGTCTAACCCCGCAGCGTGAATGTCGGGAACACACCGGAGGCGGAAGCGCCAATTCTCGTGCCAGCAGCCGCTTACATAGTTTAATATCGATTATCAGTGTGTTTTCTGGCAAGATTCACTTGCGGCAAGCGGCTCTTCTCTGCGCTTTGCTGCCGGTGTGAACAGCCCAATTGATTAACATGGGCGCGGAAAGGAGGCCGACAGCTTTTCGTGGCGCTTCGCGGTGCTTCTGCCTCCGGTGTGTCCCCGGGGTTACAGGATGATGGTGTGACGTTACTGTATTGGTTAACATTGCATGTATCACGTCATGATAAATCAGCCTCTTGTGCCGCCCTCTCGGCATTTTTTCTGTGAAAACAATGACCCACCCAAGTCTGTTCTGTGACTTGAATCCAACAGGAAACCTTTGACAATTTTAAAGCTGAAGACAAAGAAATGGTATAAAAAATAATTTAAAGAATTCTTTAGGGCTCTGGATGAAGCTCAACATCCTTGGCCTCATTTTTTCTTATGTGGGAATATCATTTCAAATAGGGCAGGTATGTCATGTTAACCGCACAGCTGAGACTCCATTTGTGTTCCCAGCAAGGTGTTTACTACACAGTCCAAGTATGTTGGGAGACCCAGTGAAAGTGGGTCATGAACACACAACCAGAGGCACAACTGAATACAATTTGTTAGTCTAAGACTATACACATACTAAATGTTCACGTAGTCATAAGCTGCTTTCAGACATGCACTGAACGCCAGAGATCCTGAGGACATTCTCCGGAGGGGCTGTATGTGTGAATACAAATGACCAAGTAAGACTGCTGGGTAGAGGGACATCTGGAAAACCCCGCTGCCACCCTGAGCTGAAGTTGCAGAATAAGAAAGAAAAGACATATGTAGCGCCCCTTTAAGTTCTAAGCCAATGGTAGAAGCTGAGGTGCTAACATCTATATTGATCCGTGAGCGGTTGCCTTAATAATAACTCAAGAGAGGAGTTTAACTGTGTTGAACAGATGACACATTTATTGCCTCACAACAATCAACAAGAATAAATGTCCTTTAAATGTGGGGACTTTTGACCCCAAAAGTGCAGTATTTGCCTCCTTGTGTTTGATCAATATTATGTTCCCTGCTACCCAGGTAGGCTTTGTGTGTGTATCTGCTTATCTGTCATCAACTGACATCAAGCAAGTCAGTCGTCTCCTATGGACAAGTCCACGGCTGGCCACACCGTATCCAAAGGCTCATGGGACTGTTAAGTTCTCTGGTAAAATTAAACTAAATCACTGGTTTTGCCAGACCTAATGTCAATAATCTGCATTGTAAACAATACACAAGGTGACACCACATCCCTCTGCTCTGTCAGGGAATTAACTTTAACCTCTGTATGAAATGTGTTGTGCAAGTAGGCTGCATTGCCTTGAATGCAATTCATGTACAAGTGTCTGACCACTAGTGTGGCTGAGTGCCACACACACGCACACACACGCACACACACACACACACACACACACACACACACACACACACACACACACACACACACACACACACACACACACACACACACACACACACACACACACACACACACACACACACACACACGAAGAGTGAGCCTCGGCAGTATTAAAACAGAATGAAGGAGACTATCGTCAGTTTCTTATAGCAACACAACCATGCTACACTGGCACAGTCTGAAAGAAAGAATATTTTCTCTATATCACCTCACAAATAAAAGACCGTCTGGGGTTTAAAAGTGATTCCAACCACTTGCTGATTGTGTGAAATGGCTTCACATATACATGACACAATCCTGAATGAAACAATGGGACATTATTATTAGACAAGGGCTTCCTCTGATATCAATGTAGTGCATGAAGTTCCCTTGATGATTCTGCTACCAGGAAGTAAAGGACTAGTTCATAGTGTCCTAGTTAAGAGGAAGACCAGTGTTCTACAAAGACCTATGAACAAAATGTCTACTTCTGGAAGCTGAAGAGTAACTGAGAAAAGTTCGAACAATATGAAAGATGGTCTTAATGTATGAACTCTGATGTTTACTGTAAAAATGGAATATGATTAGCCATGTTTGAATATTGGCTCTATTTATTAGTTTTGTTTCTAATAATTGCTATATTCTAAGCAATTCGGGGCTTGGATGTTGGAGCCAATTCGTTGTGTTTATTATGAAATTTATTCTCACAAGATGAATTTGTTGTTGATGAATCAGATGATGATCAGCTGTGATAGAAGGAAGGAGGGAGGGGACTGAGGCTCGTTTTCCTCTCAGCATAGCTGGAGGAAATGTTTGTACAACGGGGCATCAGGACAGTCTTTGACCTCACTCTGGAATTAGACATGTTTGTTCGTTTTGCTTTAAACAAGAATACATTTACCGAAAGGCCACAGAATCGACGATTGCAGGGTTATGATTTTGACTTTGTCTTAATGTGTGAGTCAAGAAGCGGAGCCCCGTTACAGTGGCACAGAATAAAAATCAAACAACAGGCCACCACACCAGAATAGGGCAGTTTGAAGGTTATGAGACAGTTTTTGTTCTTCATGTTGGAAATGAAAACGTAAATAAGTAACTCGGAATATGGGCAAATCAGAACCTGGGGTGTAATGGTGTTAGTTTTTTGGGGTCTCTCAGGAGTTGGGGTAAGCCAGGTGGTCAGAACATAGTGACGCAACAGCATAAAAATGTACAACACCAACATACAACATGAACACAAGGAAATAGATGAGCCAGTCCCAGGGTCCAAGAGGACTGACCCAACCATTTCTACTTAAGTCCTGTAACTAGTTCTGTATATTAACACACTTTAGTTTGTCTTTGTCTGTTAAACGTGGATATAATTCAACGTAATGGCTCTGTTGCTTTGTCAGCTACTGCATCTTAGTGTGTGGTGGAGGTGGATCGACCCACGTCACGTCCCATCACTGCAGTAGAAAGGCACAGCAACCTGAACACTGCCAACACTTTTCCAAACTATGAGAACTACATGTACAGTACATGCGGCTGTTTGTGTCATTTATATACAGTATACATCACAAATCCAATGGGTTATTTCACCATAGCAGTAAAAAAGTAAGCCTCCTGTGTGTTCTCCCGTGTGCTTTTGTTGTTTTGTCTGTTAAAGACTCATTTTTTTGCATTAAACTACACTTTTTGTTATTACTCTGCATCTGGGTCCTACTGCCTCACACACCCTGACAGATTTGTATAGCGCCAAATCACAACATACATTATCTCAAGGCACTTTACATATTATGGTTCAGACCTTGAATATAACAGAGAAACCCAACAATTCCCAAAATGAACAAGCACTATGGCGACAGTAAAACTAAGTAAATCTACTTAAAGTATTCAAGGTAAAGTGCAGCCCATTCTCTGCTCTGTCTACTGTATATTGTTGAACACAATGCTAGTCCACACTGACATATATCTCTTATAAATGCAGTCATGGACGGGGTTTATTTCACAACTGAGTCTTGGTGGTGGCCTCTTCCAATTCCATTTTACATGAATCTTCCCCCACAAGTGCTACTGCTGCAGGAGGTGTGGTCTAATCTTACCAGCCTGGTTGGATTTCTGGGTTTAAATGTGAGCAATTCTTTAGACATTATTCAGAAATCATTTAAAAACCTGTGGTTATTTGTTGCCCCTTTGCAAACCTGTGAGTAAGAAAACAGGATTTGTTTGTAAAGTGTAAATAACAGTTTTAAAGATGAGGGTCAGACTCTTCTACAGGATGCATTGTTGGAGATAAAAAGTCTAATACTGGGCTAATACCAGTATTATGCTGGATATATGGTGCTGTCTTGTGAAAGTATACAGTTTCAACCAGAAATCTGTTTTACATGGGCTTGTGCACTGCATGAAAAGAAGAATTTGTGTCAGTGTAGCTGCAAATTTCGGTGGAATTTCAGGTTAACGGCTGTTCACAGGAATCTGCAGGCAGCACAGAAAACTGCCAGGAACTGCCGGGAATTGACACGGGGTTCCAGTTTCTGGCAGTTTTACAAGCCTGAGAATGTTGGCAGGTGACCGCCCTTCTCCTAGGCCTAGGGGAGGCTTTCACATGTAAATGACAATGCTGTGAGCTTTACAAATGCAAATCAGGATAGTTTCACTCAGTGGTGCAGAGGTAACACCTTTTTCTAAAAGGTACTAACTAAGGTACCAACTAAAATATCTGGCGTAAGTACACCAGGCTTAAAATAAATATAAAATCTGAAATTGTAGCTTATATAGATTTCCCTTATGTAAGTAAGTGTGCTATAATGAATTACATTGTATACCATGAGCAAAGGTCAATGCTATAAAAAAATTAGAAACAGTGCAATTTATTTCAACATTTGCCTGTCACGCTCATCCAAGATAATATTAATTAATTAAACTTGCTCAGTATTCCATTAAAACACTCAACACTTTTATCCAAAGCGACTTACAATAAGTGCATTCAACTATGAGGGTACAAACACAGAACAGCAAGAATCATGTAAGTACATTAACTTAACACCAGAAAGAATAAACTGGTCCTCAGTCACATACTCACCCCATATAAATGTAAAGTACAATTTAAAAACTGTTATAACCGCTGCTTCAAAAGTGAAAAGGTCATTTGTGAAGTTTTACTCTGAAAACGTCCGTTCCTGAAGATGCCACGTCAGTCGTTAACGTCATCACGTTAGGGCTCGTCCAATCACAGCCTCGTGAATGAAGCGTCTGTCTCCCGCAGACAAGAAACTACCGGCTCGTGTTTTGCGTGGTCCGACGAGTGACTCTGTTTTCGGTGTAAAAAACCTGCTGAAGTCGACATGACACTGTTTCCCTGGAGGAGAGGACGAGTGCGTCGGAAAGTAAAGCCGCGGGCCCAGTGTGGACGAGTTGAGCGGAGAAGACGGGCGCACAATCCCAAAATTACGGTAACAGCTAAGCTACAGAGAGAAGCCATTGCTAACTGCTAAGCTAACTCTTAGATCTGAATAGCGTGTTAACAACTGTGGGATTAGCGAGAAAGTTGTTAAAAGAAGAAGAGAGCATCGAGTGCTTGAGCAGTCACTGCACATTAGGCCGAGACTCTAGCTGCAAGTCCAGATTTGCAGTGTGGAAAATGACGCCATTGTCTGTAAGTAACTGTTTAGTAAATGTGTTTTTTTACTGTGGATCTTCCAACGGTGATGTAGCAAGGCTATTTCCATTTATTAATAATATACTCATGTTACTCATGTTGTGTTCCAGCTGCCTGTACTATGATGTACTAAGACGTACTATGAGCCAGTATGAAGGAACTTCCTGTACATCCAACCGGACCTTGCAGCTCTTGCAGCAGCATTGAGAAGTTCAGGAGTTGACAGAGAAGAAAGAGGGTAAGATAAGATTCATTAGATAATTTTCAGTTACATGTATAGGTGTATGTTGTGTTGTCTAAAATCTATGTTTTTCTTTGTGTGTGTGTCTGTGAAGATGGCAATGAAACTGAACTCTAAACAAATGCAGTATGTTAGACGGGTGGGGGCAGGGGCAGTTTGGGCTGAATATGTGGGAGAATGTGTGGCCTTCACATAGTGACTTTTAGTAGCCGTTGCTGGCTGGTTTTAATCTTGAAGTTGGTTGGTGTGCGTTACATCGCAGTTCAGTCTCGCACCTGTCTGATAATGCCTGTTGTGGAGACATCTGTGGCATACAATACACTGTACTTTAACTTGTTCTCATACCTAACTTACTATATTACAGCCTAAACTCCATTAGCTTTATTCAAACATCACACATACATGAATGCACTGTTTTCATAAGAAACTGTGACCTACCCTTAGAAAGAATTCAAGCAGCTGCCACTAGGGTCTGAAGGACAGATAGGAAAGGCGTTGTTTTGTCTAGAAAATGCGCATGCCATACTGAAGACTCACAAGCCGTCAGCCGATTCAAGGCTTGTTTTAAAACACCAAACCAAACTATCAGAAATGTGAAGATTTGCCCAGCAACGGTCAGAGGAGGGGCGAAACTGGGAGCAGCTCCTCATCATTGGTGGATTCCAGGGCAAGAGGATGGGACCACGCCTGTGCACCAGCAAGGGAGAGCCAGGGCTAAGCCACGGTGACTCCCCCTCGTTATTGACCAATGAAGTTCTACCTACTATTATAAATATTGCACCCGCTGTCCGTTCGGCGCGACTCTAGACTACCCCGTGCTATTAGACGGCCGGGGCTGTGCGTTGAGTGCCCATAGCTATGTTGTAGCTTTTCATTGCTTCTAAATAAATACTTGTTGAACCAAACCGAGACCAGCTCTTCTCATATCTCGGGACAAAAGAACACGACAGTTGTCATTGAACTGTGCTAATTGTACTGATTGTGTTTACAGCTTATTGAAGCGGGACAGATGACATGGATCCATCCTTCCACAGCCAGGAGCTCACCAACCTGTGTGCCACACTTCAAATGAGACTGGAAGCTACACTGAATCTCACAGCTACACATCACAGACGTCTACACACTGGGGCAGATTCGGACAGAGTGCCACCAAGAACTTATCACCCAGAGGCGGCAAAGAGACATGTCAAGCTTCACCTGATTAGTTTTTCACTGGCTAGGCCAGTTGTGTTTTTACAATATTTGTGCTGTATGTAAATAAAGCTTTGACTCAACATGTACTTTGTTAATGTTTTTTTCCCTCTACAATATGTTCAACATATAACATCAAGCATCACATGAATGAATGTATAGTCTTCAGTAACTGCAGTGCTTTTGGTAAAGGCTTACTAATAATTAATAATATATATATATTAATATATAAATTATTAGTAATAATAACTATATATTAATTATAATTATTATTAATATTGTGTGGGAGGGGTTTACTCACGTGTGTATTATAATGACCCAGGGTGACCAATAGCAACAGATCTACCAGCCAATCACAAGTGACTTTTCGTTTCAAAGGTCTGTGGTTTCATCCAATGGTGAAGTGAGATAAGTTCTCACAAGCGATTTAGCTCCGATTCGTATGCTAATTAGATCACACCTTCCTCCGCTACTCCCCAGCGGCACTCCCCCCTCCCCAGCCCCCACCACTGCGATACCGGGGGTATGTTTCTTCCTGTTTGTGTCACGGGCGAACGCGGAATTCGCATCCTGTAAACGGGCACTAACTGCCAGGAATTAGGCGAGTTTGCAGGCGTTTACAGTGGCGAAAATTTGGCTTTTCGTCTAGTGGTGGGTCTTTGGCATTCCCTTAGTATAATCAGCTGTAACATTATTAACCTGCATAGTGTTGTGTTCTTTTGTCCCGAGATATGAGAAGAGCCGGTCTCGGTTTTGTTCAACAAGTATTTATTTAGAAGCAATGAAAAGCTACAACATAGCTATGGGCACTCAACGCACAGCCCCGGCCGTCTAATAGCACGGGGTAGTCAAGAGTCGCCCCGAACGGACGATGGGTACAGTACTTATAATAGTAGGTATAACTTCATTGGTCAATAACGAGGGGGAGTCACCATGGTTCAGACCTTGGCTCTCCCTTGCTGGTGCGTAGGCGTGGTCCCATCCTCTTGGCCCTGGAGTCTGCAAATGATGAGGAGCCGCTCCCAGGTTTGCCCCTCCTGTGACAGTAGCTGGGAAAAACTTCACATTCTAACAGTGTTTGGTTTCATGTTTTACAGACAGGCCTTCAGCTGAAGCCTTGTGGGTCTTCAGTATTTTTGCAGATATGGTGTTGCTGTTCATTGGAGTGAGAAACCTTGTTCCTGCGTTATCGGCTGTATGTTCTGTATGCATAAGCATGCACATTTTCTAGACAAAACAACGCCTTTCCTATCTGTCCTTCAGAACCTAGTGGCAGCTGCTTGAATTCTTTCTAAGGGTAGGTCACAGTTTCTTATGAAAACAGTGCATTCATGTATGTATGATGTTTGAATAAAGCTAATGGAGTTTAGGCTGTAATATAGTAAGTTAGGTATGAGAACAAGTTAAAGTACAGAAAACAGAGATAGAGGTGTGTATACGTGCAGACATAAAACATTAGCGCATGCAATAAAAGTTGAATTCAAATATTAAAGCTCAGTCTATCTTTTCTTGTTGGAACCTTTTTCCTCCTTGTGGAAAACTTTCCCATCAGCCTTTTCTTTCCACTTCAAGGTGACACCACTCAGTCCGTTCTCCTTCAATCTTTCCTGGAGCTGAAAATCAGAAATGGCAGCTATTTGAAATACTTTAACAGATTCCTTTGCTCTCTAAGACAAAGAGTTATGTGTTTTTAGTCAGTTCAATTCTATTTATATAGCGTATATATCATAATATACATCATCCAAGGCACTTTACATAGAAGGCCAAGACTTTAAAATGTATAGAGAAATCCAACAGTTCCCACAATGAGCAGCACTTTGGAGACTGTGGAGAGAAAAATCTCTGGAAGAAACCTCAAGAACCAGACTCAATGTGGGCAAGAAGGAGAGGGGGGTGTAAAAGAGGGAAGAGAAGAGAGAGAGATTGGAGGAGAGGGGGATAGAGAGGAGAGAGAGACTAGGAACAGTTGTGCACCATCTTGTTTCAGATCAGACACACTATTGTTATAATAAAAACATAAGAGTGATAATTATTAATATAAAGATGTTATCAATGACAGCACTAATAATTCATGTAATAATAATATAATAATAATAACAATTAAAAGGAGAGTATTTAGAATTAGAATTGTTGTTTGTCTGAATCCTGCAGCTCTGGACACATAAATAGCATCAGGTCCCAAAGTAACAGTTTCGTCATGACCAGACAAAGATTTTCTTTAGAGGCATTTTTGGTCTTTATTGGAAAGATGATATTTACAAGGACACTGCTCTTTCGTGTCAGGAGCTGTAACTGCTCAGCAAGATATTTGTCTGCTGGAATGTATTTGGTGATCGTCACATAGCAATCATGCAAAAATCAGGATTTATGTTTCCTGGTCTCAAATAAAAAACTGCAGATCTACATTAGCAATACCTGGAAGAATAATCTGTCAAAAATAATGAAACATGATTATAACTCTTCTTTCCATTGTTGTGGCTGCTTTGCATTGTAGAACATCTGTGACTGGAGTTTTTTTTACATTCACTCGTCTACTTCATGGTTATTTGATGATGTCAAACTCTGTAATACATCTGTCCAGGGTCTATGAATGAGTTAATGTTTAGGGTGGATTTTGGAGACTTGCCTCTTTCAGAATCTGTTCTTTCACAGAACGGTCATTCAGGTCCACAGAGGAGTCCTGTAGCTTCACCCTCAACTTCACCAACGTCTTTACTGCTGCTTAGACAAAGAACGAGGAGAGAAACAAAACACACGTTTAATGTGGTGTATAGTTTTGTGAAACCTACAGTTATTCCTGTGGAGATAGAACTATTCAGATCTTTAGTTTAAAACACAGAGTGAGGAACCTCTCATCTCTGGGCTGCATGTTGCCGACAAGACAGTTTGATCAGGCCTGTCAGAAAACTCACAAATATAAAATAAGAAACACAGAAATACAAAAAGATTCTCATGACAGCATGTTTTTCTGTGATCAAAGGAAATGACATAAAAAGAAAGACTAAAAAAAGACAAATATTTCAGCATGGATCCTTCTGGCTGTGTGTCCGACTGTCCAGAAGAGAAAACTAATGAATTATATGTTAAAGGTTCAAGAGTGTAAGATTTAGGTGAAAGGGATCTATTGGCATAAATTGAATATTAAAGAAATCCTAGTGATGTTTTAACTGGAGTGTGATCATCTAAATTGTTGTTTTATTTACCCTTTGTATTTAAATGTGAAGACAAATACTCTGAAATGGAGATAAAGCTCTTCTGTGTGAGTTTAGGCACCAAACATGAAACCTTCACACAACCACATTCTGACAGAGACAATGAGACAATATCATCCAACTAATAAAATTATAAATTTATGCATCAATGTTTTAAGAATCACTAGGAGCGGAAATATTGTCAAAAATCCAGTTCCCACAATAACTGTTATTCTAATGTCAGGCACTCACTTGGGATGCTGTAGCAGACAAATGGTTTTCTTTCTTCACAGGAAAATAACCTCCATTTTCCTCCCTTATCTGCAACACCACATACGACTTTCATCAATCCAAGTGGGTTGGAAGCCCCATACCAGGAGCTGAATGAAGAGCCACTCCCGTCGGACCAGTTCATCTGAGGATTTCTGTACAAGCCGAACCATACCCATGGGACATGTAGCAGCAATTTCTGTATCTTGAGGTGCTCAGTTTTGTTCCTCACAGTGGCCAGATCTGTGAAGTGTTCTCTGCAGTGCCTCTGAGCCTCAGACCAAATCTTTATTGTACTCACTAGCACAAAGTCCGAATCCTCTAATGTTCCTGCAGTTAAGTTTGAGAACAAAAGAGGGATTGTTGAGATCACACAATGGTTTTCAAAATCATATTTTATACATTATATTGTAAGTAAATATCACTATAAAGCACATCATTACCATTGTTGCAGACAAATGCATGCGGTTTATCGCAGTAATCATCAAACCATTTTTCATTGTTGTACATGACCACACAGAGATCCCTGCGTACAAAACTATTTGGGTTATGAGAATAGTTATCCCAGCTCCTATATTCAGCTCCACTCTGGTTGAACCCATCTGACCACTTCCAGTCAATATGACTGTACAGGCCAATCCAAACCTCAGAGCTGTAACCAGCAGTGGAAACTGTGTCGTTAAGTTTCTTCATTTCTTCAGTGTTTTCAATAGTGGCCAGGTCTGTGTACGTCTCTCTGCAGTAGCTCTGAGCTTCATTCTACAGGATGAAACCAGTTATTTTTGTTATGTATGAGGACTCAAATTAATCTCTATATTCAGATTTCCTGTTCGACATCATACAAACAGTGAAATTCACTGACCTGAGAGACACAAGACACCAATGAAGATCCCTTCCATCACGATGCTGCTCTGTGGACTGTCTGTGCCAGTGTTCATCACTAACACCAAACTTAGCTAGTTCTAGTGCAGCTTTAGGGAAATGTCACACCAGCTCCTCCTCTTCTACTGACAATAGTCAGTGTTCTGTTGAACTCTTTATGCAAAAAGGCAAAGATGCAAACAACATAATTTTTCTCGTTTATCTCTGGTGGCATCTCACTATGCAGATAGTTCTGATCTCTCTCTCTCTCTCTCTCTCTCTCTCTCTCTTCTCTTTGGCCGCTCACATTGAATCTGGTTCTCGAGGTTTCCTAGTTCTAGTAAAATAGTTTTTTTTCTCTCCACAGTCGTCAGTGCTGCTCGTTGTGGGAACTGTTGGGTTTCTCTATAATTTTACAAATTCTCAACTTCACTATGTAAAGTGCCTTGAGATAATCTATTTTAAGATTTGGTGCTAAACAAATAAAATTGAATTAACTCATTACCCAATTGCATATCCTCAGGCTGTAACCCCACTGGATATTGAAGCCTGCCTTCAGGTATCCACTGTTCAGCTTTATCAATCAATCAATCAATCAAATTTTATTTGTATAGCCCATATTCACAAATCACAATTTGTCTCATAGGGCTTTAACAGGGTGTGACATCCTCTGCCCTTAACCCTCAACAAGATTAAGGAAAAACTACTAAAAAACCCTTTTAACAGGGTAAAAAGAACGTAGAAACCTCAGAGAGAGCCACATGTGAGGGATCCCTCTCCCAGGACGGACAGAAGTGCAATAGATGTCAAGTGTAAAGGAGAATTTTAGCAAGATAAAGGTTTTAGCAGCATTGATAAGAATAAACATTTTGAAGCATAACTGGAGGTCAATTAATTGATGGATTATTGTCAGTAACGGTCGAGGATCTGAGGAGAAATATTATATATCGAGCAGTCCTGCTGTAATCATAGTCCATGGTCAGCAGCCAGCAAGATCATGATCCACCATCAAGATCGGATGCCATTATAGTCCACAGTTATTGTCCACTGCCGCCATCAGGATCCACCATCAGCTGCCACCTCGATCGTGGTCCACCACCATTATCAGATGCCAACACGATACAGAATCCGCCATTATTATCACGATCAGCCAGCACGATACAGAATCCGCCATACTGGATCCACCATTACGATCTCTGATAGGCGATCCACAGATCATAGTCCACGATGTGGCCGCAGCCGCGGCCCTGGATCTGCGGACGATAAGGCAAAGGGACTCCGACAACAATAGGCCCGAGCACCAACTCAGCCCCAGCATGTTGTGTGTTTCCTAATCTCAACCAAAAACAGCAGCTCTACAGCAGCAATGCCTGGAAGAATTATTCGACGGAGTCAACATGATAACTCTTCTTTCCATTGGTCTGGCTGCTTTGCATTGTAAATCCACTCTGGCAGGAGTTCTTTGTATTCACTCATCTCCCTCAGGGTTATTTGATGTCATCAAACTCTGTATTATATCTGTCCTGGGTCTATGAATGTGTTTCAGGGTGGATTTTGGAAACTTGCTGATTTCAGAACCTCTGCTTTCACAGCAGGGTCATTCAGGTCCAGAGGAGTCCTACAGCTTCACTTCAAGAACGAGGACAGAAAGAAAACACAAGTTTACAGTGGTACTAGCTTTGTGAAGAAGTACTTGGATCTTCACACAGTGAGGAACCTTTAGTCTCCAGGCTGCATGTTGTCCACAAGACAGTTTGATCAGGCCTGTCTGACAATTTACAAAAACAGAAACTCAGAAATAAACTTTCACCCTGTGGTTGTTTGCCATCTTCAACCTGTGCAGTTTATTTCTGCATACATTTTCATACCAACAGCTGTTGGAGAACCTGTTCTCTGGTGAAACGCGCTTGACGTGACATCGTGATCTGGTCAGGGAGAACGGCAAACGGACATGTCCTGACTTGTACCGGATTTATTGTTAGTAATCTATTTATATCCCTATACACGCACACACACGTTG
Source organism: Hippoglossus stenolepis (assembly GCF_022539355.2). Classification (NCBI taxonomy): domain Eukaryota; kingdom Metazoa; phylum Chordata; class Actinopteri; order Pleuronectiformes; family Pleuronectidae; genus Hippoglossus; species Hippoglossus stenolepis. The sequence continues at coordinate 1,058,287 of NC_061493.1, forward strand.
GGGGTGGGGAATTGGCCAATTTGCTCGACAATACAGCTGATTCCAATTGTGATCTCGGGAGAAACACACCGGTCTCTCTGTGGGTCTCAATGACCCCCAGGAGAATCGAGAATGACAATCCGTGGGTCACCCTAACCCTAACTCTGACCGGCCAGGGCTTGCGGATGATCACACGCACGCACGCACGCACGCACACACACTCTGGGTCAATCCGACCCAGGGACAACACAAGAGTTAATCAATATTATGGTAGGCCTGTCACGATAACAAATTTTGTTGGACGATATATTGTCCCAAATTATTGTGATAAATTATATTATTGTCATAACTTTTAAGCCATTTTAAACCACTGACAAAATGGATTCTCTGGCCCTGTTGACCAAAAATGGCTCTTGAATAAATATTAAACATTTGCAACAGGATATAGGTTACCAGCGAAGTAAACGTTGATGGGATGTATTAGGTTAGTATTCCAGCTTTTCCTCTACTGTGTGTGTGTGTGTGTGTGTGTGTGTGTGTGTGTTTATGAATTGCCTCGCGTGTCGGATGAAAAATCCAAACACTCATATTTTACCACAATTGCCAACTGACCCAGAGCTTTAGACCCTCACACCCTTGGGATATGAACAGTTTAATAATTACATCAAATAGGAACACGACAAGTTCAAACATAAAGTGAAACTGTGAATGAAATATTTGAATTGAGTACAAATTGTTATATATAATTAATCACGAAACAGTGATATAACATATAACAGTCTTGTAAATCATTTAGAATGTCTTAATTATCTAAGGAATTAAAGCAACAGAGGCACACTTATTAGAATAAAAAAATCACTGTCTGATTATAGAAATCAGACTTGTAATAGAAATTATGGAAAGCATTAGGGATTTGTCTACAGATAGAAACAAAAATGGATGGCCCCACCTACAGGGGTGAAGTCATGCAGGAATTTCTCTATCGTCTTCTCAGAAAGATCAATTCAATTTTCTTTACCTTTACCTATGAAACTTCCAATCAGTGTCGGACTTTGGGTCGGGTATCTCATCAGCCACATTATATACTTGGAGGTCTGAAATCAGCCTTTTTAAAAGAATGGGTTTAAACATTGGAGAATGCATCAAAATCAACATATTTTAACAGATCCAGTCAAAGTTCATTATCTGCATGTTTCTCTTTGCTCTTAGGGAACTCAGAGGTGCCTGGTTTTAGTTAAGTCTGCTTTGTTCGTCTCATCCCCTAAACCATGTCAGTGTGATTGTCACCATTCACTCTGCTTAGCAGTTCATTTAGTTCTTTTTATTCTATTTGTGTGCACAAAGAGCGTTTATCGTTTAACATTTAAGTTACCAGAACAAGCCCCTCCTCTTGAGACCACTCATTAGGAGGAGGATGAAGAACCACTCCCTGTTTCCTTCTATGTCACCTCGTAATGGGCTGACATGTATCTTGAAGCGTGAATCCATTCTGCTTTAGCTTGGACCCTAATGGCTGTTCTGGTTGTTAACACCACCTGGAACGGGCCTTTCCACCTATACGAAATAGAGACACTTTTCCAGAATTGATTAGTACATAATCTCCTACATGAAAGGGATGAATGTGTTCATTGACAGCTGTAAATGAGACCAGACTTTTCATCTAGTTTTTAACCAGTTTTAGGCCACATCTTTACGAACCACTTTTAGATCCTGGTCTTTTTATCCATACATTTGAACTGGATAAAGGATTATATTAAAGTCATTTTAAGAACTGGTCTTCCCGCTGGGAAGCGCTCATGGAAGAGCGAGAACTTATGTCCGAGAACGCCATAAAACCCATTTTTAAAAATTACTCATTTACCGATCATGGGATTACTTTTATCTTATTGTTTTAAGTTTCCCATTTAAAGATTGTGTTTTATGAATTACGCCTGGACTAAATTGAACTATAAAGGCTGTGTGTGTGTGGACTGCAAACGCTAGTACTCACAGTTAAGTGAAGACATCCACCTCTTAAAATCTGAGCATCGGAAAAAGGATATGTTGATTGAAGGCCTTGTCTCCTTTGCTGCTGCCAGTCAAAGCACATTGCCTCGATGCAATCCTTAAGTCTTGCTGTCTAGGCGCCCCGATCGCCCTCATTCCTGGTGTCCCGGGTGGTCTAGGCTTCTGCAGCCACCCTTCCTTGGCTGGCCTCGATGGACACTGGCATTGTGCCAGCTCGCCCCGAGGATCCAGCAGCCGCGGTAGCTGATCTGAACGAGAGCTTGGTGCAGGGGCACTGGGCACCTGGCACCGGGCACCACCACCACCGCTGCTGCTGCACTGGACCTGGACGTCCCATCACCAATGTCGCCAGATCTGGAAGTCGGCACAGGAACTAAGCTCGGGCCCCAGTTCACAGCTCCACTCCAAAGCTGCATCAGCCGCCCTGGACAGAGGTGATATGCTGCGGCCAAAAGGGAGATCTGGTTTGGGGGGGGGGGGGTTCTCCACAACCTCCTTGAATCCTCTCCAACTGCTTCTCGCTCCTGGCAGACGAGCCTCCCGCCATCCTGGCAATGCCTCCTCAGTCCCGGCCCCTATGGCTTCTCCTGTCGACGCTGCGCCAATCGGGCACCCGTCATTCTGAATAAACCCCTTCATCTACTGCCATCACTCCCTAGCTCCATTAAAAGAATCATAGTTCATGTTGGAAAAAACGACACAACCCATCAGGAATCCGAGTGCACTAACAAACTAGTGAAAAGTCTGTCTTTTTATCAGGTCCTATCCCCTCTTTCGGTCGCGGAGCTGGCCATTTTAGCAAACTGCTCAGCCTCCACACCTGGCTCCGATCCGCTAGCAGGTGTCACAACCTGGGCTTTGTGGACAATTTTAACTTGTACTCGCCGATCTCTATTCAAAAAGGATGGGATCCACCCCAACAAGCGGGGTAGCAACATGTTATTGGCAAACCTTCAGCACGCAGTGCAATCCTACCCACATGACTGACTGTTTACCCACACACCCCCGGATACATCTTCCCACCTTCTTCAATGGTCCCACCTCACCACACTGTCTCCCATGAGAGCTTCCCCCAGAGGTCCCTCCTGTTATTTACACCCTCATCAGACCACATTCACCTTTCTGTCACAACCAGTCACACCCCTTCCTCTTCCTTTACACTGCCACCTCAGAGCACTTTTCCCTGCAATCACTCCCCCTACTTGCCCCATCTGTCATTAACCACCTCAGCTGAAGTCCTTCCCATTCAGACAATTATGACAGACAGGCTGCCCTGACCATACTGCACTTCCAAAACCACAACCATAAACAACCTCACTTACATCCAACCCAGTCATGTTCATAGCAATTCCCAGTGCAAGATTATTATCTACAACTCCACTTCTGTTAACTCATCCCGTCTTTCTGGACCCAGCACCGGCTATTTTGGTCAGCTGATCAAGGGTGATCAGAGAGAAGCTGTCTAAATAATTGGTAGGATTCTCAGCCGTTTCTGAGATTTCTGTTCTTGATGTATTATGTGCCAACTGAGGGCAGGAGATGGTTGATTTTATTTCTAATAGTTAGAATTTTATCATTAAAGAAGTTCATAAAGATATTGCTATTTATGGATCGAGGAATACTGAGTTCGGTGGAGGTGTGACTCTCTGTCAGCCTGGCTACAGTGCTGAAGAGAAACCTGGGGTTGTTCTTATTCTCTTCTATTAGTGTGGAGTAGTAGGCAGCTCTTGCTTTGTGGAGGGCCTTCTGATATGCTTTAACACTATTTTTCCAGGCTAGGTGATTTTCAACACGATTGTTGGAGCGCCACTTCCTTTCTAGTTTTCTTGATGCTTGTTTTAATTCATGTGTGTTGGAATTATACCACGGAGCTAATTTACTATGTTTTACACGTTTCTTTTTTAGAGGCGCTATTGAGTCTAATGTTAATCGTAATGACTTTACAGAGCTATCGACAAGATGGTCAATCTCAGTGGAGCTAGGGTTTTTAAAGAATTCGTTGGTTATATCGATGGATAGTACGGGTTTAAATGTAATTGGAATTATTTCCTTAAATTTAGCTACAGCACTATCAGGTAAACATCTAGAAAAGGAGTTTTTTTATCTAGTGGCATATATTCTGATAATGAAAAATCGAAGGTTATTAAATTATGGTCTGATAGAATCGGATTACAAGGAAGTACTATTAGATGTTAAATTTTTACACCGTATGATAGTACAAAGTCAAGTGAGTGGTTACAACAATGAGTAGGTTGGTGTACACACTGACTGAAACCAATTGAGTCTAGTACTGAAATAAATGCTACGCTAAGGCTATCATTATTATTATCAACATGAATATTAAAGTCACCGACAATAATAACTTTATCTGTTTTTAGGACTAGGTTTGATGAGGCACACGGAGCACGGTAAACTACAGCAAATATGATTGGCTGTTGGTATTCTTGGATGGGTGTGGAAGACTAAGAACAAGACATTCAAATGAGTTGTAGCTTAGTTTAGGTTTAGGATTAATTGATAGACTGGAGTTAAAAATAGCAGCAACTCCACCTCCTCAGCCAAAGTCTCGGGGAACGTGTGTATTTATATGTCTGGGGGGAGTAGATTAATTTAGACTGACATATTCATCGGGATGCAGCCAGGTCTCAGTGAGGGACAATAAATACATTTTTTGATCTGAGACTTGATGATAGTGATCTTATGTTTAAAAGTCCACATTTAAAAGTCTTTGTTTGTTGTGTTGTTGCAGAGGTTGTGTTAATTTGTATTAGTTTTTTGTGTAGAATTCTCCCTCTGTTAATGTTTGATTTAAATAATTTAAAGGGATGGGGGACAGACAGTCTCTATGGGTTCGTGGTTGTGTGACTGATCCAGAGGGAGCGCAGAGAAGTGTGTAGCACTGCAGCTCTGCGTCCTGGTCCCAACTCTGGGTTGTCATTTGGGGTTTATAAACTGAGTAATATTCCTAAATAAGAGAGCTGCTCCATCCCAAGTGGGATGAACGCTGTCTCTCCTCACAAGACCAGGTTGCCTCCAAAAAGTTTGCCAATTGTCTACAAACAGACAGCCTAACCTCGACAGCCAGCGGTTAAAAGACAGCACCCGAACCCTAACCTGTCGTGTTAGGAAGAGGTCCTGAGAAAACTACAGAGTCCAACATCGTTTTTGCAAATGCGCACACCCACTCCACATTAATTTTAGTGACCTCCTACATACGAAGCCGGGAGTCATTGCTGCCGACGTGAATTATGATCTTAATGTATTTACGTTTAGCTTTAGCCAGCAGCTTCAGTATGGATTCGATGTCGCCTGCTCTGGCCCCTGGCATACAATTGACTATGGTCGCTGGTGTCGTTAACCTCACGTTTCTCAGGACCGAGTCGCCAATGACCAGAGTTTGCTTCTGTGATGGAATTTTGACCTGGTGAGACTTCTGAAATAAAGAGACTAGAGAATCATAGTCTTTTAAGTATACTTTATTCCTTGCAAGGAAGGTCAGACAATCATACAGCATGCGAAGAGCATTCTGCAGAGGGAATGACAAAGAAACAGTTGCAGGCGTGTGCTTTTTATGCAGATGCAGTGAAGAGATGTGTGTGTGTGAAGAGTTGAACTATGTGTGTGTGTATGTATATGAACTATGTGTGTGAACTGAGTGAATAGTAAAATCCTAGGAGATAAGACACAGACACATGCTGAAGGGCTCCTGGCCAAGCCAAGACCCAGACACAGGTTGAAGGCCTCTTCGAGGTCTTGGTGGGGGGTGACCAGCACAGTCAGATTTGTGGCCCTGATGTCATCTTAACAGTTTCACAAGGAGAAATAGTATGCATAAGCAGAGATAATATTTAGTGTGGTACAATGGTAACATTTTCCATTTATCAAGGGGTGCGTCGGTGAGTGGAGAGAATCTGTTTGAAACGTGAACTGGTGGGTCTTTAATCGTGGGCTTTAAGATAGCACTATGCCCCCTCCGCTTTGCCCATAGAAAAATATTTTACTGCCAACTACAGACCGATATCCAACCTCCCCGTCCTGTCTCAAATCCTCGAGAAGGTTGTAGCCAATCAGCTGTGTGAGTTTCTTCAGGAAAGTAATGCGATAGTATTATTAATAAGACTTTCAGTCGGGGTTTAAAGCTAATCACAGCACGGAGACAGCCTTGGCAAAAGTCACTAATGATCTTCTTATAGCTTCAGATCAGGGATTTGTGTCTGTCCTCGTTCTGTTAGATCTTAGTGCAGCATTCAACACTATTGATCATCACGTTTTATTACAGAGACTAGAACAGTTAATTGGCATTAAAGGAACCGCCCTAAACTGGTTTAAATCCTATTTTTCAGATCAATTCAGATTCGTGCAAATTAATGAGTCATCTGTGCGCACCAAAGTTAACCAGTGTTTGACAGGGTTCTGTGCTCATCCCAATTTTATTCTCATTATATATGCTTCCACTAGGAAACATTATCAGGACACATTGTGTAACTTTCCATTGCTATGTGGATGACACCCAGTTATACTCAATAAAACCCGAACAGTGTGATCAATTAACTAAACTTCAAGCAATTTTCTCTTATTAAACTCAGATAAAAAAACAGGTTCTAATACTTGGCCCTAAACACCTTAGAGATACATAATCTGTCAAGTTCCTAGGTTTTTTTCCTTCAACTCCTGCCCAACTTGCAATGGCCTGGTACATTACCCCCAAAGGACGCACGGGACAACTCTTTTCAACACAGCTCAATGTTTATTTTGCCTTATTGGTTCATTGTTTGCTGGTTGGTTCATCAGGTTGAAAGCCTTCAAAACACAAAAAGAACAAGAAGTTATACAAATATATTTCAAACAACTTCAATAAATAAAGTAAATATGTTTTTACAGTGTACGTAAATGAATGAATGTAAACAGTATTCAAACACCTATATAAATTGAACAAATAACTAAGTACACTTAAACAAAAAGCCAAACTTATATGCATGCAGCCTGTATTCTGTGCCTGTGTGCTCTGTGCTGCTGGTTCTTATTTCACAATTCGTCAAACAAGACATCCTAACATTCATGACGATAGCAGCACTTCCAATATTAAATCATCAAAATAAAAGTCTTGTCACAGTACCAGTGGCTTCTTTGGTGTACCATGAGCTGAATCCTCTCTCCTGCCTCTCTCTCTCTCTGCTGAGACGTTTGCTGAGAGTCCTCATCTGCAGGTGTTCCAACTCAAGTCATAATGAACAGCCTGCACTGGCCTGCTGGTGGTGCATTATGGGACTTGAAGTTTTTCTTAGGCAAAGTTCATCATTTTGCCTCGACATTATCTAATGATATAGCTGCGCTAGATGACATTGCCCTTGCTTCCAGTGAAACAGTCAGGAACTTGGGAGTGATCTTCGATCCTGATTTGTCCTTTAATTGTCACTTAAAACCAATTTCTAGGACCGCCTTCTTTCACTTACGTATCATCTCAAAAATCAGACATGTCCTTTCTCAAAAAGATGCAGACAAATTTGTCCAAGCGTTTGTTACATCCAGGCTTGATTATTGTAATTCCTTATTATCAGGCTCCAGCAGTAAGTCGTTAAAGACTCTGCAGCTTGTCCAAAATGCTGCAGCACGTGTCCTGACAAGAACCAAGAAAAGAGACCACATTTCTCCAGTATTAGCTTCACTACACTGGCTTCCAGTTAAATCTAGAATAGAATTTAAAATTCTCCTCCTCACCTTCAAGGCCCTTAATAATATGGCACCATTATACCTCAAAGAGCTGTTAGTACCTTATCAACCCACTAGAGCACTGCGCTCCCAGAATTCAGGCTTACTTGTCGTCCCTAAAGTCTCTAAAAGTAGAGGAGGAGCCAGAGCTTTCAGATATCAAGCTCCTCTCCTGTGGAATCAGATCCCACTTTCAGTTCAGGAGGCAGACACCATCTGTACGTTTAAGAGGAGGCTTAAAACCTTTACGATAAAGCTTATAGTTAGAGCCGGTACAGGTTTGTCTTAGACCTGCTCTTAGTTATGCTGCTATAGGTCTAGAATGTCGGGGGACACATGACACACGGAGCTTCTCTTCCCAGCTTCTCCTTCCTCTTCTCCCTCCTTATCACATCAAAGAAATGAATATCTCATCAATACATGTTACTGACTTGACTTCTTCCCCGGAGTCCCTTTGCCTTATCGTCCACAGATCCAGGTCATCGTGGAATATGATGGTGGATCGCGAATCAAAGATAATCCTGTATCGTGCTGGCTGATCCTGATAGTAATGACGGATCCTGGATTGTGTTGACATCTGATCGTGGATAGTGGTGGTGGACCATGATCGAGGGATAGTGGACTATGGTGGCATCCGATAGTGATGGTGGAACCTGATCTTGGTGGCTGCTGACCGTGGACTATGATTACAACAAGACTGCTTGATATACAAGATGTCTACTCACATACTCTTCCATTACTGAAAATAATCCATCCATTCATTTACCTTCCATTATGCTACAAACTGTTTATTCTAACCAATGCTGTAAATACTATTATTTTTCTGATGTTCTCCATTCACGTGGCATCTATTGCACTTCTGTCCGTCCTGGGAGAGGGATCCCTCACATGTGGCTCTCTCTGAGGTTTCTACCTTCTTTTACCCTGTTAAAAGGGTTTTTTAGTAGTTTTTCCATACTCTTGTTGAGGGTTAAGGGCAGAGGATGTCACACCTTGTTAAAGCCCTATGAGACAAATTGTGATTTGTGAATATGGACTATACGTAAAAAATTTGATTGATTGACTGAAGTGGTGTCAACAAACAAAGACGGTTGCTCATGGCTGCTGTTTATCCATTGTTGCTTTGTGTTTTCTTCTTAAGGAAAGGCAAACAAATGTAACTTTCCTTAACAACTAAAAAAGCACTTTCGGAGAAGCCTACTGACTAACCTCATAACATGCTTAGCTGTGTACCCCTGAGCAGAGCAGTAGCAGACTCTGAGCCAAGCAGACTGAGGAGGTAGAGGTGTTCCTCTATTGGGCAGGTGTGCTTATGTTTCCCAGTACCTGGACCAGATATCCAAATATGTACGTCCTAGGTAATCTGATGTCAGACTACCTAGAGCGTGGAAATAACCGTTGGAAAGCAGGTATTAACTAAAGAAACACCCTGCTCCCAGAGATTACTCGAACATGGTTTTAGCACTTTTTTATTAACTCTGACCACATTTAACATGAGAATACAACAATAAAAAGGGGGATTAGGGTTAGAGGGGTGTTCTGGGGAAGTGGCAATAGAGTGACAAGAAAAGCAATAGAGTGGCAAGAAAAGCACAGATTACTAACGAGGCAAAAAACAAACAAGCAAGATCATACATTCCAAGTAGAAAATTTACAAGACTGAGCACGAGAGCACTGTACCGATGACTGGATGAAACAATTTAAATCTGGGGTTTACGCATGGACTTGATAAGGTAAATGGGATGCATGTGAATCCACCAAAACACACAGACAACACATAGAGACAAGGGAGGGGACAGGAAAATACTGAGGCCTTGGCGAACCGTGATATTGAGTTTAAAATGAAAACTGACAATATATTATGAAAATATTATTGCATTATACTTTCGTTAATCTGACAGTCAGTTGTTGACTACACACAGATGTTGATACGACTTATATTTTTGTATATATTGCACTGAATCATTATGCTTTCATGTTTTGGACAGTTACTTGATGAATTGATGAAAGCCACGTTCATATACAACCATTTAATCCCTTAATACAGCCGACACTAATCAGGCACTGGACGAGCTGCATGCGGTTATCGACAGGACAGAGACATCACGGCCCGAGGCTGCGTTTATTGTGGCCGGTGATTTTAACAACGCCAAGATGAGGAAAGTCCTGCCGCGATACCACCAACACATCAGCTGTCCTACGCGTGGTGCGAACACGCTCGACCATGTTTACACTCCCTTCCGGGATGCGTATAAGGCCCTCCCCCGCCCCCCATTCGGCAAATCGGATCACGTCTCAGTTCTGCTGCTGCCTTCCTATAGGCAGAAACTCAAACATGACAGACCGGTGACTCGGACCATTCAGCGGTGGACCAACCAATCAGACTAGGCTCTATGGGACTGCTTCACCACGACAGAGTGGTGCGTGTTCCAGGATCACAACATCAACATGTACACGAACGCGGCCATCTGCTACATCAGCAAATGCATCGATGATGTCGTACCCAGGATTACTGTACGAACATTCCCAAACCAGAAGCCCTGGATTAATGGTGACGTCCATGCAAAACTCAAAGCACGGACTGATGCCTACATCTCAGGTGATCTGGAGGAGTACAGGAAGTCCAGGTACGCGCTCCGGAGTGCTATTAGCAGTGCCAAGAGACTTTACAGGGACAAGGTGGAGTCTCACTACAAGGGCTGCAACACAAAGAACATGTGGGCTGGACTCAAAACCATCTCAGACTACAAAGGAAAGACCAGCAATACTGATGTAGTGTCTGCATCTCTCCCAGAGGATCTGAACACCTTTTATGCTCACTTTGAGAGCAACTCCCCGGCTGTGGAGATACAAGAGGCCCAGGAGGACCGCTGCCCCCCTGTAATATCCAGGGCAGACGTGTGGAGATCTCTTAACCGGATCAACACACGCAAGGCACCTGGACCTGATGGCATTCCTGGCCGAGCTCTCAAGGTGTGTGCAGATCAGCTGGCAGATGTGTTCACAGACATTTTCAACCTGTCACTGCTCCAGTCTGTAGTCCCCGCATGTTTCAAGGAGACCATCATCGTCCCTGTTCCCAAGAAAACTAAAATCCTCTGCCTGAACGACTACCGCCCAGTAGCACTCACCTCCACCATCATGAAGTGTTTTGAGCGGCTAGTCAAACCCTTCATCACCTCCTCCCTCCCTGACTCACTGGACCCACTTCAGTTTGCCTACAGGCCAAATAGGTCGACTGCAGATGCCATCTCCCTCACCCTTCACACTGCCCTCTCCCACCTGGACCAGAGGGACACATATGTGAGAATGCTGTTCATTGACTACAGTTCAGCATTCAATACCATCGTGCCCCTGAAGCTCGTCACCAACCTTGGGCTCAACATCGCCCTCCGTGAGTGGATTCTGAACTTCCTGACGGGCAGACGACAGGCGGTGCGGATAGGCAGCACCACATCCTCCACCCTGACTCTAAACACCGGTGCCCCCCAGGGCTGTGTGCTCAGTCCTCTCCTGTACTCCCTGTTCACGCATGACTGCGTGGCCACCCACAGCTCCAACACCATCGTTAAGTTTGCTGATGACACGACCGTCATAGGCCTGATCACCGGCGATGAGAAGGCCTACAGAGAGGAGGTCAGAGCCCTGACATCTTGGTGCCAGGACAACAACCTCCATCTCAACGTCGGCAAAATGAAGTAGCTGATCGTGGACTACAGGAAGAGACAAGGAGTAGAACACGCCCCTCTCCATCAACGGGACTACGGTAGGCGAGTCAGCAGCTTCAGGTTCCTTGGGGTCCACATCAGTGATGACCTGACCTGGACCCACCACACAGACTCCATCAGGAAGATGGCCTGACAGCGGCTCTTCTTCCTCAGCAGGCTGCGGAGGCTCAACATGGGTGCCAGGATTCTCTGCAACTTCTACAGGTGCACCATAGAGAGTATCCTGACTGGCTGCATCACCGCCTGGTACGGCAGCTGCACCGCCCTGAACCGTAAGGCTTTACAGAGGGTGGTGAAGTCTGCCCAGCACATCACCAGGACGGAGCTGCCATCCATGGAGGACCTCTACACCCAGCGGTGTAGGAAGAAGGCTGACCGGATCATCAAAGACCCCTATCACCCCAGCCATACACTGTTCTGCCTGCTGCCGTCCGGCCGACGGTACCGCAGCATCCGGGCCCGCACCACCAGGCTCAGACACAGTTTCATCCCCCAGGACATAAGACTTTTAAACTCCTCCAATCTGCAATAACTCCACTAAACCAGCACCTTAGCATATTTGCACTATTGCACATAATTGCACTATTGTTTTTTCTTTAGGTGTATATATATATTTAGATATATATATTTTATTTTCTATTTTAAATTTTGATATTCTATTTTATATATTTGATTCTACATTTTTTGCTGTAATATTCTGAGCATTGCGATAAGAGAGCCTGTGACCCAAGCATTTCATTGCCAGTGATTGCTTAATGTAATTGTTGTGCATTTGACAATAAACTCTTGAATCTTGAATCTTGAATTTACAAATATATGATTAATCTTATGACCATGCTTCTTGAATTTCAGTCAACTGTTGTTTTAACTTGTTAAAAATGTTTGGAAATTACAACAAACCAAACAAACCAAACAAGAACCCCGACACCATTGTTCACCTTGATTTCCAGGGTTTATTTATATTGCAAAAACTCAAAAGAAGCCTTCATCATCAGATTTTTTTCAATTTACGTTTTATTTAATGGGAAAATAGGTCATAAGCCACCTGGCTCCTCTCTTTTAGTTTTATCAAGTATCAAGAGTTTAAGGCTATATACAAACTGTTCTTGGGTGTATTCATATTTCAAAGAACTAATGTGCACTAGTTGTCAACATATTATCTATCCCACATGAAACTGATGTCAAACAGGACTGAGAGATGCTGTGAAACCAAACCTCAGTCAAAAGATGAGTACAGAATGCTAACATTTAAAAGTATAATAACAATATATAAAATAGCCATACGTTCTGGATATTGCCACGCAGATGATCTTTCCTTTTAACATTAATATTTGTAGATAAATCAGTTAAATGTTTATTTTTGCCTTTGCTGCAGACGAAACGTGTGTGTGCTTTTATTCTTTAAAGTAAAATCACCTGTCTTCCGGTACCATCTGAACTAATTGCGTTTAACTTACATCGCTTACATCACTTGATTCCCCCACATCCACATGCTCTCTCTCTCTCTCTCTCTCTCTCTCTCTCTCTCTCTCTCTCTCTCTCTCTCTCTCTCTCTCTCTCTCACACACACACACACACACACACACACACACACACACATTCCACCAGTGACTCTCTATCGTCAGTGCCTCTCTTCCAGGAACGGACGTGCATTTGGATGTAGATGCCGGTGGCCCCGTCAAGAGATGATGTGAGGATCCGCTACTGGTAAGACGAGCATAAGACTGCGAGCTGGTAGATTCAGGTTCAGTGCGTGACAGGCACCTCTTATCAATACGACCGCTACCTTTCTGCCTATGACTCACACCGGGAAAGAGGTGTATATTTGAATGTTGTACAGTGTGCTGCACACTAGCGGTGCTCTCAGCTGAATTGCCGTTAACGGACGCTCCAGCGGTTGCAGCCCAGTGAGACGGTGCTGTCGCCCGTTCCATCTTTGCCAGTTTCATGTAGCCTCGCTATTTTTTCCAAATGTAATGTCATACAATGCCTCATACGACATGGCGAAGACTGAGCTCACTCTCATCGCGCCGTTCATTAATATACAAATCAAAGTTTGGATGGATGAACGCTGAGACATTTGTGTATAGCGGAACCAACGGGGCTTCTCGTCTTCAACACTCGCCCAAGATACTCGTTTGTGACTGTAGCTTTGAGGTGTGATAAATGTGATGAGATATGTCCAGGGCTCGCCGCCACACGGGAGTACCACAGCTGGATGAAGGAAACACAAACATACACAACTGCTGCACACAATTGTCGATAATTTCTCAGCCAGAGATGAGACGTGGAAGGTTTGCATGGTGTCCTCGGTCATCGATGCTGCGTGGCGCAGTCATGTCTGCAGGGATGTGGGCGCTAATTTTTCGCCTCAATGAGAAGTTGTGCGGCCCAGAGCAGCTCATGTCAGTTGTGGCCCATGGCTGAGGATGAGAGGACACGCAGACCCCGCGTGTTTCTAATTCAAGACCAAATGGCGATGGAAGGAGTGTGGGCAGAGCCTCGGCTCTGAGATGAGCAGTTTTTATATTCTATTTTATATTCTCTCTCAGCATGGAAAGCTAGATCAATTATAGGCAACGGTACATCACTTTAATTTAGGCTAGTTTCTTTCATATGGATGGATGGAACTAGCATCAGTGGTTCACCTATAAAGCCCCATACCTTTTGTGTCTACATTCAACATAACAGAATATTGTATTATCATCCTGTTATGTTTTTCTATATGAAATAATTAGTCACAGACAAAGCTAAATCCTGTTTGGGTTTGTGGTGCTCAATGAAGTCAAATTATTTTTCATTAATATTTATAAAACAGCGATAGCACAGATACCATGGAAATTGGCATAGTGAGGTTTGTATTGTTAAAGATAGGGTTGGTAATCCTGGTACAGCTAGCAAGAGCTGGCTACACTTTGAATATCTGTAGCCAGTAAACCTCACCCCCTCCCATTCCACTTTTCTCGCTTAGTTTTGCAGAGGAAGTTGTAGCGGAACTCAGACATTTGGTTGCTCTTTCTTTGCCATTTTTCTGAGACTCGCAAGCTAACTTCTGTTGTGTAAAGTGCATTGAGTGGTCATCAAGTCTAGAAAAGCCCTATCTAATAACAGACCATAGATGAAGTGAGCCATTTTACCCATAGTTGCTTCCTGTTATTTAATTTCAACAGTTAAATCAGTCAATCAATCAATCAGATGAAAAAATAAATTCAAGCCCAATGTTTTTCAGTAATTACTGAGTCAAATTACATTGTGGAGCCAGAAATAAACTCAAAACCTCATCAGAAAAAACAAACATGATTCTGAGTGTGTGTATGAAAAAATAATTATTTTGGCTGAATTGACCTTTTAATAAGTTTTGCCCACTAGTTATTCATTAAGGATTGCTTGTGCTGTGTCCGTTCTAAACCTGTCTGTTTGGAGTGGGCTGCTTGGCCTATGGAAATGCCCCAGAGTCTACTTCAGAATGAATCCTTGTCACTAGTGAGTCCTCCTCAAACAGTTATACAATATAGTAGGTCTGTAACGATTATCGAACCAAAACCGCGACATGTCTCCCTGCCCAACCCCAGACGCTGCCACAACAGCAGGTGCAGCCTTTTTGCGTGTGTGTTCTTATGTGTGTCCAATCACAGCCCAATATAATCACAACCCTGCGTAATCTGAACAATCACACAGAAGTGACCAGTAGATTCCGACTGGTTTGTGGTCGCAGACGATCATCTGTTTTACGTTTACAAAAGTGTGTTGTAAAGTCTGCATGTTGTCTCTGCTCTGGAGCAGACGCCTCGTCTCAGAAGTCTGGATCAGGAGAAAATTAGGTATACCAGGCAGGTGGATTGTTTATTCCCTACAGAGTTTCCCTGGAGCTTTTGGCTGGTTTATACCCCACTGAGTAACCGACTTGACCATCGACGGTACCATGAATGCCCTGTACATGTTGAATATTGGAACGTTGTTGTTATTGAAGCGACACGGACGCTTCTCTTTCTGTTTACTTTCCTGAACAAACAATTTTTTTGGCATCTGTATTTTGCATCTGTTTCTGTTTGAACTGGATTGAACTAAGCTGTGGGGGAGACTGAAACAGACTTTATATATTTGACGGATTGAACTCTGGATGTTGAGACTGGGAGACGCGCACATTTTATTTGTATAGCCCATATTCACAAATCACAATTTGTCTCATAGGGCTTTAACAGGGTGTGACATCCTCTGCCCTTAACCCTCAACAAGAGTAAGGAAAAACTAAAAAAATACAAAAAACCTTTCAACAGGGTAAAAAGAACGTAGAAACCTCAGAGAGAGCCACATGTGAGGGATCCCTCTCCCAGGACGGACAGAAGTGCAATAGATGCCACGTGTAATGGAGAACATCAGAAAGATAAGGGTATTTGCAGCATTGATTAGAATAAACACTTTGTAGCATAATGGAAGGTCAATGAATTGATGGATTATTGTCAGTAATGGTCGAGTATCTGAGGAGAAATATTGTATATCAAGCAGTCTTGTTGTAATCATAGTCCATGGTCAGCAGCCAGCAAGATCATGATCCACCATCAAGATCGGATGCCACTATAGCCCACAGGCATTGTCCACCATCGCCATCAGGATCCACCATCAGCTGCCACCTCGATCGTGGTCCACAACCACTATCAGATGCCAACACGATACAGGATCCGCCATTATTATCACAATCAGCCAGCTAGATACAGCATCCACCATTACGATCATGATCTCTGATTCGCGATCCACCATCATAATCCACGATGTGGCCACAGCTGCGGCCCTGGATCTGCGGACGATAAGGCAAAGGGACTCCGGGGAAGAAGTCAAATCAGTAACATGTACTGATGAAATATTAATTTCTTTGATGTGATAAGGAGGGAGAAGAGGAAGGAGAATCTGGGAAGAGAAGCTCCGTGTGTCATGTGTCCCCTGGCATTCTAGACCTATAGCAGCATAACTAAGAGTGGGTCTAAGACAAACCTGTACCAGCTCTAACTATAAGCTTTATCAAAAAGGAAGGTTTTAAGCCTACTCTTAAACGTACAGATGGTGTCTGCCTCCTGAACTGAAAGTGGGAGATGATTCCACAGGAGAGGAGCTTGATAGCTGAAAGCTCTGGCTCCTACTCTACTTTTAGAGACTTTAGGGACGACAAGTAAGCCCGAATTCTGGGAGCGCAGTGCTCTAGTGGGTTGATATGGTACTATCAGCTCTTTAAGGTATAATGGTGCCATATTATTAAGGGCCTTGAAGGTGAGGAGGAGAATTTTAAATTCTATTCTAGATTTAACCGGAAGCCAGTGTAGTGAAGCTAATACAGGAGAAATGTGGTCTCTTTTCTTGGTTCTTGTCAGGACACGTGCTGCAGCATTTTGGACAAGCTGCAGAGTCTTTAACGACTTACTGCTGGAGCCTGATAATAAGGAATTACAATAATGAAGTCTGCATGTAACAAAGGGGTGGACTAGTTATTCTGCATCTTTTTGAGAAAGGACATGTCTGATTTTTGAGATATTACGTAAGTGAAAGAAGGTGGTCCTAGAAATTTGTTTTAAGTGAGAATTAAAGGACAAATCGGGATCGAAGATGACTCCCAAGTTCCTGACTGTTTCATTGGAAGCAAGGGCAATGTCGTCTAGCGCAGCTAGATCATTAGATAATGTATCTCTAAGGTGTTTAGGGCCAAGTATTAGAACCTCTGTTTTATCTGAGTTTAATAAGAGAAAATTGCAGGTTATCCAGGTTTTTATGTCCTTGAGACATGCTTGGAGTTTAGTTAATTGATTACACTGTTCAGGTTTTATTGACAAGTATAACTGGGTGTCATCCACATAGCAGTGGAAATTTACAGAGTGTGTCCTGATAATGTTTCCTAGTGGAAGCATAAAATAAAATAAAATTGGGCCGAGCACAGAGCCCTGTGGAACACCGTGGTTAACTTTGGTGCGCACAGATAACTCATCATTAATTTGCACGCATTGGAATCGATCTGAAAAAACATGATTTAAACCAGTTGTACTGATTTAACTGCTCCAAGTTTAAGCTCTGTGGTGTCTTTTTGCTGCTTTCTCAAGTTCAGTCTGAACAAGGGGAATAAATCTGACCTTCAAACTTTCAGTACATTAGCTAGTAGATGAGTCACACATGGTGTCAGCGTCTGAAAGAGCTCATGTTGGTACTTTCATAGCTCTTGATTTTTATTTGCTGTCTAAACAACACATCTTATGTAACCACAATATAAGTAGCTTGACACTCAAAATATGACCTGACAAGTTCTGCTCCAATATGAGCAATGAGAATAGCTGAAAAATTTAAGACAAATTATCCATACATTTTTTTTTTCACCTTTTTATAAATTTTCTATCAGGGACTGAACAATAAATTCTTAACAGTCACAAACTGAAAGGGTTCATTGTTTCCGCTAGGAGCCCACCCCCCATTAATTTTGATACGCTTCACATTGATTTGACATTCATTAACTACCACTTCAATCTAGCCATTCAGAGAAAATTGATGAGTCATGTTAAAATGTATTCCGTACTTGTCCTTAAATCTCTCTTGTACTGAAGAAAGACCGTGGCTGCTGCTGGTGTTTTGCAAATTCCAACTTTTTTGCTGTTGAACGAAGTTTCCAAAAATGTACTATTTAATTTGTATACCTAGTTAGAATAGGTTGAAGCTCAGCCAAACACCCATGACAACTACCAGCACCATTAATTAAACATGCTCACATCTTTGGTGAACAGTGACCTGAACGGATCAGTAGACTGAACGATGCTTAAGTATTATGCCACCAAATGATGAAGCATCCATAACTAAGAACACATATAATTTTGTTGAATTGTTCACTGGAAGGGAAGCAAATAAGTAACTGATCAGTCTTCCTGATGGCCTGTTTACTTGATCTGCTTCACCAAGGCCCTGACAGGGCAAAGCACCAACTGGTGCTGCTTGACTGCCTTGTCTCCTTCAGAAGTGGAGAGTGACTGCAGTTCACCCGACTGTGACAGGAGGAACAGAACCTTAGGCAGGAATACTGGACTGGGGCGGAGGACTACACTTTATCCATCCAGTGAGAACCTGCAACAGTCTTGGAGCTCTCTTATTCTCCTGGCAGAAGATATGGCTAATACAAGTGCAGGTTTATGTATTCAACATCTTCAGCTCCAAGTGGCTCAAAGGGTGGATGCTGAAGTGCCCCAAGGACTATATCCAAAATATAAAGCACAAGGACGCTGGGTAAGAAGCCAAGTCAGTAACATATTGATGATATATTAATGTGATGAAGATGGAAGAGGAAAGAGAAACTCCATGTGTCATGTATCCCCCGACAATCTGGACCTATAGCAGCATAACTAAGAGCTATCCAAGACAGATCAGAACAAGCTAAGCGTGTGCGCGCTCCACTATATAAGCTAAAGGAAGGTTTTAAGTACTCTTAAACGTAGAGATGGTGTCTGCCTCCCAAACTGAAAATGGAAGATGATTCAACAGGAGAGGAGCTTGATAGCTGAAAGCTCTGGCTCCTACTCTACTTTTAGAGACTTTAGGGATGACAAGTAAGCCTGAATTCTGGGAGCGCAGTGCACATATATATTACAATATGTGATTTCAATGTGTATTTGTGTTAATGAAGGATGTGAGTATTGAACTCTGTGAGATCCCGCCTGACAGTGGAGACTTACGATGGATTTCAAACACAGTGCGACCTTAGTTAAAATGGTAAAAGTCACTTTGATCATTTACATAAAAATCAATATGTGTGCCAGACTTCCAGGAATGAATTTTTGTAAGCAAATAAGAAAGTTATATTTATTTTATTTATAAGTTTTGAGTTGGAATTTACTGTGGTAATTGGGTTGCATGTCCTTCCTAGTGTGTGTGGGGTTCCTTTCACAGTCTGCAGACCTGCATGTGACTGCAGGTGGTGTTTCCCAGTTGGCAATACATAATGTAAAACATTGTGTGTAGCATCTTTAATACTGTTACAGTTCCATATAAACCCCTTGCTATGTCACCTCTACTTGGTGACAATGAACCAAAAACCCAGGCATTTTGCCACCCTGTGTGATTTTAGATAGCAAATCCATCTTTGGGAATAAGATGCATCTGTCCTGCTATGAAGACTCTTCCCTTTTAACAGACAGGTGTACAAATGTTGAGTATTTAAAACAGAATCAAAGATATTGTTTTGAATATTAATACTGCTCTTATATGAAACTTCTTACTCGTCACAGTGAAAGTATGACTAATGAAAGTGACATCGCTGATATCTGTTAAGTTAATTGTGGATAATCACACTTAACACACTAAATGTTGAAACTACTTGTCCTGCTGAATGTGCCTGATACAGAGATCTGTCTGTGACTCACAGCAGACCAGCTGTACTGAGCTGAATTCATGTCTGTATTTAAATAATACTTAGCGATGCAACATCTTCAGCAGGTTGTATTTGTGCTTTAGGACATTACCGCTGTGAAACAATCAGGAAATTACATTTAGTATCTTTGTGTCACTGCTTTGTTCGGCGCTCCCTCTCTTCATTCAGCCTTTAGATCTCTCGACCACCGCTGCTCTCTCTCTCTCCTCGTTGAGTCTGGGAAGCCACAGTTAAAAGTGTGGAAACATTTTATGTTAAAGGGGACATAGCATGCAAATTCCACTTTGTTAGTGCTTCTACACGTTAATGTGGGTATCTGGCATGTCTACCAACCCCAAAACTCTGGAAAAAAACACTTGCGCGTTTTGTTATGGTTCCTCTAAGTCAGAAACGTCATGCTTGAGCGACTCGATTGAGCTTCCTGGGTTTTGTGTCGTAACAAGGCACTGGAAGTCTCCCTACATGGCCTTGGCCCACCCCCACCCACCCTCATCCCCCCGTCCCCCACACTCCGCGCCGGTTTACGCGCAGCGGCTCAGGCAGCGCAGCGCCGTTCTCAAGCGCGCAGCCGCCTGGCTGTTCACACGGGACGAGCATTTCTCCGCTGGTCAGCCCGCGATTCACTCACATGTGGCATTTGTCTGGATCGTTGGGACTCTCTGTCTGGATGCATATTTGATAATTTATATCATATAAAATATGTAATTTATATCGTTTAAAATCATGGGCGGAGAGGGGGGAGGGGGGAGCTGGCTCATTAGCATTTAAAGGAACAGGCACTCAAAACAGGTCACTCTGCGGAGGGCTGTTTTATACAGGGTAAAAAGGAGCTGTTTTATATGATCCTTGTGGTATTTTGACCAAAGTATGTTACAGACATTTCATTAAGACCCCAAGGAACCATATCAACTTGTGGTAAAATGGGCATGCTATGTCCCCTTTAAAACCTCAAAGAAAACCTGTGTAAAGCTGATTTCACATGAAACAGCAGCACCACATCACTGCAGTATGAACCTTGTTGTTAACCATCAGTAAACTGAGAGAAGAAGATGAGGAAGAAGCAGAAGCCTCCAACATGTTTTCATGTCTTCTTGGAAGACTTGTTCTCACACTTTTATCGACTTGTCTCCGTTGTATCATTAGTGTCGGTCATCTCCGC
The DNA here is from genome assembly GCF_022539355.2 of Hippoglossus stenolepis. Taxonomy (NCBI): domain Eukaryota; kingdom Metazoa; phylum Chordata; class Actinopteri; order Pleuronectiformes; family Pleuronectidae; genus Hippoglossus; species Hippoglossus stenolepis. The sequence goes on from NC_061493.1 coordinate 1,079,258, forward strand.
CATTTTTCAAACGTTTACTCTTGAGAGGAGACGGCGTAGTCACGTGAGCTACACAAGGCACCGGATTGGTTGGTTAACTGCCCACACCCTATGCCCACACTTCAGGAGATGCTGCCACAGTTTGTGTCGTGTATTATAACAGACACAAACTAGTCGATCAACTATTTTGATAATCGATTATAATCGATTAATTTGATTAGTTGTTGCAGCCCTAGCAATACATAACCCTGATAATTGAAATGGTGTGTTGTTGAGGGTTTTTTGTTTTATTATTTGGTGATGTTCTTTTACTCACCTATACCCAACACTTTACCATACTGTACTTTGTACTTCACATACACTTTACTATTAAAATTTAAACAACAAGATTAGATAACTAAATTTACAAACTTAAGAAGTTAGTGGGAGGTGGAGTAAATCAAAACGTCAGGGCAAGCTTTAAGTTCCCCAAAATATACAACACCCTAAAAGTTAACAGAAATCATACCATATCACTTTCAGTGGTGGAATTGACAGACAGCTGATTTGTGTTGGTGCAGCTGCTGGATAATTGGTAGGGCTGTTTTTAGCTGTGCATACAATTTGGTTTTGGGTCTATTAATTAAACTACACATAAAATATTTGACACTCCACAAGATCACTCAGTACTGATGATCATGTAGAACTCACAGAATGTCACAGGATTATCAAGCTGTTGGGTTCTGCAGGATTTGCCAAGGTTGTGGGCAGCACTGATAGCTGCCATAGAATAACCAAGCCCACAGGTGTAGATATTTGTGCTACATTAACAGGAAATTGTTCTTTCTGCTCAAAATAGAAGCAATGTGTGATGAAAATTGTCAGTTCCTGAACATATTTAGTGTTTACCCAGGGTCACTCCGTGATTGCAAAGTTCTAAAAAATAATAGCCCTTTGTATTTCATTAGACTGACTGAAGGATGTTGTAATTTAGGGCAAGTTTAAGCTCCTTAATCGGCCTTTTACTTTTTACTGCACAAAAACTAAGTGTAGTTGTTGTCAACTCGAGTTAATGTCACTTCACCTGGTAAACTGTGTCCATCATTGTATCCGCTCTGATACGGTTTGTGCAAGAGTCAAGTCGTGTGTCAGCATTTGTGTGTGTGTGTGTGTGTGTGTGTGTGTGTGTGTGTGTGTGTGTGTGTGTGTGTGTGTGTGTGTGTGTGTGTGTGTGTGTGTGTGTGTGTGTGTGTGTGTGTGTGTGTGTGTGTGTGTGTGTGTGTGTGTGTGTGTGTGTGTGTGTGCATCCCGCCTCAGGAGGAGACAGAGAATCAGAGCAAACAGGGAATGGGTCAAAATGAGGCTGTATGTAACAACCCATCTCACTCATCACAGCTTTCAGGGAGCAAGTGAGAACTGCACTTGCAGCAAAGTAAACTGGCATCATGCAAAGACCAATGTGGTTGAACGGCTATTCCGCATTATGAAGACCAGGTGGCGAGGAATATTTTTGAACTCTCTAGAAGTAGACCCTGTTTTTGAAATTTAGGTTGCTAATTGTATTGCCATTTGGTAAATTGTCTGCCTCAGAGATGGAGACACACTTGAACGCTGTGGAAGAGGCACTGGGGCGAGATGATAGAGGTGGTGAGCTTCAGCAAGACTTGCAGTAGGAGGAACAGCTGCGTCCAGGAGGTTGTTATGAAAGGTCTGTAGGAAGTTTGCGAACAGCAAAGACGTTGAATGGAGGAACATACTTATAATTTATCAAATTATCATTAATAAAGTAGTTTTACATCACCCTTTGTAAAAAAAAAACTGTTTATGTAGATAATATTTTTATTAAATAAATACAGTAAATCTGTTTAATGTCTTTTTATTATTGCACTTTTCATTTCAGTGTACACTCAAATTAACAAATATTTATGGTGGGCAATATGAATATATTCATTGAAAGATAAATAATTGCAAAGCAGATGTGTAAAAACAGTGAAAAACAATTACATTAAAAAGATACAACAGTAGTAACAATGATAACAATAATATACCTAATTAAAGCCTTGATGATGTATATACAGGTGTGTGATTACTTGTGTTACTGTGTGAAGCTTCCGGAGAGACTAGAAGGAAACTCTGAAACCATGTATGAAACCTTTGTACTGTTTGTACTATTTGTAGGATCAAGGACAAGTGTCATGACTTTGGACTCTTATATAAAGAGTTGTTGGTTTTTGTTGGCCGCTTCTCTTCGTGGACATTTTGCCTGTGTTTTGTTTATTGACTATTACCTGTATTTCCATTGTTTTCAGTTGTTTTTTCCCCTGAGTTCTATGTTCCCTGTTTTATTTTGAAATGTTGCTCCTTGTGTGTATGTTACTTTTTTTCCTGCCTTTGTCCTGTGATTGTCTGCACCAGTTCCTCATGTGTTTCACCCGTGTTAAATTATCCCTGCCTCCCTTGTGTATATAAGTCTTTGTGCTTCCCTTTGTCTCTTTGTCAGTTCGTCGTCAATCACCTTCACATCTTTGTCGTTCCTCGTGTTTCCTTGTTCTTTTCTGGTTCCCAGTGATTTTCTGTTTGTGTATTTTTTGCAACCTTTATGTACCCTTTGCATTTAATTATGTATATATTATATATATATATATATATATATATTGCTACTTAATTTGCTTCTGCATTTTTGGGTCCTCCCGCACACCAAATCATGGACCCAGCAGAGCATATTTTTTTTCAGTTAATTTCATGACATGCAGGGCAGTATTTTTTTCAGTTTGCACTATGGGCTACTAATTAATCCTTACCTTGGGACCTGTCTGGATTCTGTAGGACCCCGCAGCCTCAACCAAGTTTCAGGTCCTCGTGGCAGACGAGAGCTGCCTTCTCCAGAGGCCCCTGTTCTCCCGCAGCTGCCTTCTCCAGAGCTGCAGCAGCCTCCAGTTAACCTGACTCACCGGTCAGACCCACTGTCACCAGTCACCAGACCTGCTGCTGCACCACTGGCTTGTGGTTCAACTCTCAGTTTTCTGGGGAAAAAAATGATTTATACAACCTGCAGGACACCAAAGTTTTCTTGGTTTTGTGCAGCTTTTACATGTCTACAATTTTATCTTTGAAATTAAGTGTTGATCGTGTTTTGTGTTTCGGGCTATTGAGAAGAATTTCTAAGACATTTGAGTCGATGTTCTGGCTGAGGGCAGGGATTAATGGGTTATCATATTAAACCAATGGGATGATTACCTCCCAGAAGCGCAGAAGTCACCTACCCCCTCATACTGTCTTAAACAGGTTCCTCAATGCTAGACCACAAACAAGCCTCAGACACAAAAAACAAGGTCATTACTCTGCACAATTACACAAATTCAAGAATTTTTATAGACAGCAGCATGTGTCCTGCAGACTGTAATATATACACTAAGCAACACTTCTAGTTAAGGACAACAACACCATTACAAATAGTTTTTTCTGAGTTGGGCAATATAATGAAATATATCAATAATATTGTGTCAAGCATCAGTGACACAAGATTGCACTAATATCTATAACTAACCCTGCTGGGATGTTTTTAAATCACTGAGCTGGAATAATTGTATATAGTATTTTTGATGATTTTTGCATTAATATGATGAAGTTTCACTTTTTTTAAATAACCTTGATTATTAATTATAACATAATTACAAGAATCTTGAAGGGACAGTGAAACATTTTTGAAAATACACACATTTTGTTCTGAGCTTTAGATTATACCTACAAAGTAGGGATGAGCGAGTACACCATTATCTGTATCTGTTCAACCAACTAAATTATCTGTATCCATATCCGTACTCTGACGTGGGCGGGGCGAGGCCGATCCGGGCCAGAGTCAGCTGCTATCTGGGTAGGCTCTGTGTAGGGGAGGAGCTCTGTGTGTGGCTGGCCTAAGAAGGAATGATGTGGACACAGCTATCCAAAGAGGATTTTCATTCATCACGATTACGGATATTGACACAGTTTACTCGGATGGTATTCGTGCTCGTAAAAGTACATTATCGGTACTGGATACTCGTTTTATCCGAGTATTCGGCTCAACCCTACAACAAACCTTTTGTGACTATGACCATGGTGTAGGTCAGATTAGTTTTTAAAAATGTTCAAGTTTGATGTCAGCAGGTAACAGTGATGTTACAGCCATACTTCTTCAGTCTGTCTGTGTTCTGTTTGACAGACATTTGACCACAGTGCTTGTGCACCTTTCCCCTTAACTGATGGTGATATCAGAGAATGTGAGAATACTGTAAGACTTCTGAGATTAGAGGGTCTTGAGCAGGTTCAGGTGTACTCAAAATTTTGCTCCCTCTGGTCCACGCGTGTAAAACTGAGTGAGAATTCTGGAAGCATGAACGGTGCATGTGTGTCGCGGAATGTCGTGCTCTTCACATTGTTGTGCTACTCTTCTCTTGGGTCTTGCCCATTTTTCTCTGCCTAATGCACAGTGAAGAAATTATTTCCGGGAAAAGGAAATTTCAGTTTTATCTTGGTGAAGCTAAAATATCTTCAGCTGAGTTAAGATTTGCGTAACCACCAATACCCAGCTTTGAATTTTCTGCAGAATGGAGGCCAATTCCAATGCCGGTCCCATTTTTAGGAGGTAGTATAGCTTTGAGGCTCTTATCCATTGGCCATTAGCCACAGGTGTGTAGACACAGTTGGTGTGCTTGGTGTGTAGACACAGTTGGTACTTAATTGTCTACAAATAAGCAGTTTCTAGTTCCTGTATTTCAGATTTGTTAAGAATCTGAGATTTGTCCCACAGCTATTGATGGGAAAGGACACCCAGGGGCCCGATTAAGATTCCTTTTTTTCTCTGGTGGAAACCTGATGAAATTGTTGCCTGGAAACAGGCTCAACAGAAATGTGCAGCTTGAGTGGCAGACGTGTTCAGCCTATACTCGGTGTGATAAAAGGATCAGACAGCTATTGCACTTCAAACTGCTGACTGTTAGCAAGCTACACCACACAGAGCTTATTTAAATATTAAAGCCATGCTTTGCTTTTGAAAAATATAGCATTGGGTTTCTTAAGCTTTTAGTCACTGCAGTGGAACAATTTGACTCACAACCTGAAACATGAGGCCTTTCTTAGCAAAAGCACAACATTTTGAACTAGTCCTGTGCACTGGCATACATCTCATTGCACAGTATGAATTTTGAACGTAGTATAATCGTGGAAACAGCTGTAATGTTCCAATAGGCAGCATATATATTTGTCACCGGGAAAAGTATGCAAAGGGTATTGAAAGTGGATTCCTATTATGCTTATGCCTTTTACTACTATAGTTATAACTTCATATCCTAACATTTATTTATCTTCAACAGAGTTAAATAGCTCATTTTAACTTTATTGTCCAGGACTACTATTTTCATTTTCTGCTGATTATTTCTTTGGCTGATTAACAGAGTCCAAAGTGAAGAGCGATTTTGAAGCTCATAGTGGCCATTTTTCCGTCGCCATCTTGCCGGTGTCTAACTCTTCTTAGTTCCTGGCTAATCCAAAAATGGTCAAAGGCGTGGAGTACGATTCAAACGATTCATACGATTTATGTGTTTTATGTCCCCTCAATGAAATGTTTTTTAAAAGTTCATCTACAATAACGTCTGATTTATTTTACAATAAATTCTGTTTATATTTGCAAAACTTGAATACTGACGGAATATATTCGATTTCACTTTGAAAGGAGAAGCAACTCATACAATACAGATACAACATTAAATTAGATACAACGCAGTGTTGGGGGGGACAAACAAACTGAAGCCAGACTCAACAAAAACATTATACTGTATATATATATTATACACAGTATACCAATCCTGTAGCCTTCATCAAGCTACTGAGCAATGCTAAGCCTGCTGAAAAAATTGAGCCTTGTTGTGTTGTCTAAATGACTGTTGCTACTTTCATGCCGTTTGCTTTTTTCAAAGAGATGTGTTATGTCTCGCACCCTGTCATTCATTGTATTTCCGTGCAAACACTTTGAAACAGCAAACAGGGGAAGCAATAAAAAGACATTACTTACCCCATATCTGGTTAGCCAACTCTGTTGCACTCGAAGTCACAACATCATTGCCGGTCAGCTCGCAGCGGGAGGAACTCAGTGACGGCGGATATACGTGAGACGGCGTCGAGGATTGACCAATCCCATTAGATCAATAAAAAACGTCAGAACCAATTTGTGGGAGTGTCATGGGAGCAGAGAGCTGCGTCAAGTGGAAAATCTGCAAAAAAATATTAAAGAGCAGCCTCAGTTCCCGTGGTTGCCAAAAGTTTAAGTACTTACATTCACTTTCATTTGCCGGTGCCCCACAACAGGAAGTATATGTATTTAGTCATAAATGAACCAAATACAATTTGAAAACAGGTACTTACAGTCTACCAGGTGCATTGTATGAGTAAACTCTAATTATATAATTAAATTATATTTAACATTTTTTGTCTCAGGATGTTGGAGGGCAGTGGCACCCCATATTGACAAGCCGTCACTGTTTGATACACGAGATAAAAGTCCAATGTTTCTTTTGTCTTCTTTGCCATAAGAGAGAGAACACGGTCAGCACAGAGGTGTCACGCAGGCTTGCTCGTCCCTTATAAAATGATAGGAAACATGATGTGATCTTTTTCTGTTGTAGATCATCCACCTTAAGGTTAAACAATTTTATTCGGAGATGCTTCTGAGCTCACTACAGTTGTAAAGAGTGGTTATTTGAGTTACCATTGCTCTACCATAGCTCCAACCAGTCTGGCAATTCTCCTTTGAACTCTGCCAACTTACTAAGTTGGAGGTGGATGTTTTTTAGTTTGTGGCTCCATTCTGGGTGAAAAGAAGGCTTTCATGTGTAAAAATCTCTGTAGGGGTGGGCGATATATCGCATATGCTCGATGTATCACGGCTTGTACCACGGCGATGTATAAAATGACTATATCACGACCATTGAGTATGTATTGTCACGTGAATGCTTTATGCCGTCAGCATGAAATTGTCTTTAAAGGAGGATTCCCCATTCTGATGTTTGATCTGAACATTAACTGAAGATTCTGACTTGTAACTACAGGATATTCAAGACAGCACTGCTGTTTGCATAAATACATGGATGAGTAGGTGTACAGTCATCCTCAATAACAGTGCTCTGTAAGAGTATGTTAAAATACTGAATGATTTGTGATTATGGCTTGTTGAGATATGCAATGAACATTAGTAAGTTTATTCAGTATCTGCAAACATCATGTTTTACATTCACACATAACAATGTATAGCTGTTTAAGTAATACTTTTCAATCACTAACAACTAAAAAACAAACAAAGTGATTGTTGAAGTTTGTGGAAGTGACACAAAACCCTTGAAGGCAACACAGTAGAGATAAGCCAGGGTTAAAATATGCAGCATGCTTTACACTTAGGTGACGTTGATCAGACAGAGGACTTTAGATCACACGACAGTTGTAATGAAAATGAAAACTTCATTGATGTAACTTCTGTAACTTTGTGTCTTTGTCTATCTCTGTTGTTTGTATGTGTCCATATGTGTGCTCATTGTCTTGTCATAGGCGACTGATGTGAGGCCAGCTACACAGAGATGTCAATCAATTGACAACTCTTTGGCAATGGGGATCTAAAGGAGGTAAGTAAAGATGGACTTAATCACACTATTAATATCTTGTACTTCACTACCTTTTATTTAAATTATGCTACTTTCACAAAGATTTTAGTTCATTCATACAAAATACACTTCAAAATTACCTGCATTTCACTTTCTGTTTAGAAATCAGATAGAAAGACAAATCAACTTTGTGAGCTCTCCAGCAGCCTGTACTAGAAGAGGTACTTAGCAGCTTGGAGTAGTACAGTTAGCTTTCCTATTAGCAGCTTTTGTCAGCCTTGATGGGGTTTTTATGCTTTCATTTTCAACAGAAAATGTTTAATCAGACCCATCCAACAAAAGTTTGCTCGCTGCAGTTAATAGGTTGTCTTCAGTCCTCTATTATAAAAATATCTCACAGTATGACAGTAACATCCGTTGGAGATCCTTGACAGTAGATGGTCAGCTAGAGTGTTGGCTCAAGCTATGGGTCTGCTGTGAGGTCAAGCCTTATGATGGTCCAAAAACAGCCTAATCAATTAGGGATCTAAAGAAGATTGAAAGAAGATAGGCGCTAAAGATATGATTCACGCTTCTTTTGCAGTCAGCTGGTCATTTTGGTCCCCACCTCCTCAACACATCCCACCACTGAGCTGTTCCCCTCTGTCTGTGTCTATTGTGGGCTTCTTAGGCAGGCACAAACACAGGATTACATTTCTGAATATAAGAGAGCATGTACCGAGATAGAGAGAGCGAGACAAGGAGAAGCAGGTTAAGGGATAGTCCACTGAAAAATTTTAATTCACTCATTATCTACTCACCACTATGCCGATGGAGGGGTGGGTGAAGTGTCTGAGTCGACAAAACACTTTTGGAGTTTCAGGGGTAAACAGCGTTGCAGCCAAATCCAATCCAATTGAAGTAAATGATAACCAATTCTTCAAACGTAAAGAAAAAACAACAGAAGAAAAACATAAAATGCCTCCATACTGCTCCTGTGGTGTCATCCAAGTGTCCGTAAGCCCCGGCATTCAAATTAGAGTCAAAACGGTGTCATTTACACCATGTTTTTAGCGTAAATGTCCTCCTATATATGTTCACGTTCGCACTCACACACCACAAACTGCACACAAGCTCTCGCCCAAGGGTGTGCAGTAGCATCGCTACTTCCGGTAGCATCGCTACCTCTGGATGAATTAATTCAAATGTTTCTGTGAACTATCCCTTTAAGCCCACTCTCTTCTCTTCTCTTCTCTTCTCTTCTCTTCTCTTCTCTTCTCTTCTCTGGAAAAGCTCTGTTGAATCATAACAGTCAGTGGGCGCAGTTGTAAATATCTAGTTGGGGGTGGTCGTATGGATAGAATGATGACAGAAAGGGAAAGATAAGGAAGGATGGCAAAGGAGTTGTTGATAGCCTCGAGCATTACTTAGGCTCCCGCTCTATGGAATTTCAGTGGCTATTTTGATTCTTCATAAAATCTCTAAAGCTTGAAGAAATCGTCATGATTTCCTTCATTACAGAATAAAAATTAACGAGAAATACACACATCAAGGAATTAACTGTTCATAGCAAGTGGTTCTCACTGCACGAAAAAACTGATTTACGCCCCTGTAAACACCTGCAAAGGTCCCTAATTCCCAGTAGTAAACGGCTGTCTACAGCCTGTGAAGTCCACGTTCGCCTGTGACATAAATTGTCAACAACAAACCTCTGGTAATGGGGTCGTAGGGGGTGGTGGGCGGGTGAGAAGCGGAGCGAAGGTGTGATCTAATTAGCATATGAATCGCAGTGAAACCCCTGGCGAGAACTTATCTCACTTCACCATTTGATGAAACCACAGACCTTTGTAACAAAGTGATTGGCTGTTGATCTGTTGCTATTGGTCACCCTGGACCATTATAATACAGACTTGGGTAAACCCCTCCCACACAATAATAATAATAATAATAATAATAATAATAATAATAATAATAATAATAATAATTGCTAATAATTTATTTATTTATAATAGTTATTAGTAAGCCTATACTAAAAGCACTGCAGCTAATGAAGACTACACATATATCCATGTGATACTTGATGTTATATGTTGTATATATTGTAGAGAAAAAAAAAAGTACATGTTGAGTCAAAGCTTTATTTACACACAGCACAGATTGTGTTCAAATACAACTGGCCTAGTCAGTGAAAATAAATTTGGTGAAGCTTGAAATGTGTCTGCCGCCTCTCGGTCATAAGTTCTTGGTGGCACTCTGTCTGAATGTGCTCCAGTTTGTAGACGTCTGTGGTGTGTAGCTGTGTAGGTTCTAGTCTCATTTGAAGTGTCGCACACAGGCTGGCGTGCTCCTGGCTGTGGAAAGATGGATCCACATCATCTGCCACCAGCACTCTGCCCCGCTTTAATCAGCTTTAATGTTGTGCATATGATAGATTAAGTGTGACACCATGAAATGGTCTGCCTTTGGGCATTCAATAAATTTGGTTATCAGAAAAAATATTGAATATTAATATTAAATATATTAATATTAAATAATAACTTTAATTGATTAAAGTTACCTCGGGGCACCACCCTTCAAAGGAAGGGAAAAGATAGCCAATTTATTGATTAAGTATCATGAAAATACTAACTACAAATTTGGAACTCTGATTAACAATTAAATTAATAACTATAACCAAAATTACCATATAGATAGTTAGCAAAGTTGAAGGATATGGAGGTTGGCAGAATTCACACTTTAATGAAGACAACATTTGTTAAAGAAAAACATTTATTATGAAGATAATAAAGTATAAAAACACAAATTACTAAAGGTGTACTTACTATGTAAATATGTGTATGTGAGTATGTGAGTATGCGTGTGTGTGTCTGTGTGAGTGAGTGTGCTTTCAAAATGGCGGCTGGCCACTATGAAGATAACTGCCCCCCCCCCGGAATGTTTACATGTGGATGAGGTCAGAGAGATGTGTGGGGAGATATGTGTGTGTGTGTGTGTGTGTGTTGGGGCCAGGTTAGAGAAAGTAGCTAGTTGCATGCAAAGAAAGGCTGTGAAGAGCATAACATAACTAACATTAACTTTCAAATAACTGATAACCAAAATATCACAGCAGCACAAATACAACTTATAAACATCACATGGAATAGAATAAACAGTCTTTGCTTAGCCTAGTATAATTATTAAGCCCAGTTGTGTTACCCGTCCATGAAAAGGGGAAAAAAGGGTTGATGTGCTGTTTGAAGTCCAGTGAAGTGGTCTTGCTGGTTTGTGGCTCCTGTTTTTGTGGTTCTGCTGTGCGATGCAGCTCTTGTTCTGAAGTTCTTAGGCAGGATTTTTGGAGGGTTTTAGCAGTCTGCTCCAGGCAGGCCTGCTTGAAGGTTGGTAGAGCTTGGGTAGGGAGGAAGTTTCCCGGCCTGGAGAGCTGGAAAGCTACACCTCTCCTCCATGGAGAGTTGAGTAGAAAGAGAGGTGAGCTGGTAGCTGCACTTCTCCTCTTGGAGAGTTGAGTAGAAAGAGTTGAGTCGAAAGAGAGATAGGAGAGGGGGAACTGGGCTTATATTGGCCTGGTGACCTCATGGATCATGGGGCCCAGAGTGACCAATAGTGGTTGAAAGTTGTGTCCAGGGCGTGTTTGAACACCTCTGTGTGAAGTTGAAGCACCCTGGGAGACTGAGTTCTGGAGGCTCTGCTTTGTCTCCAGAACAAAGAAACATGTGGTCAGGATTTGAATACACATGTAGGCCAAACTGTAGTTCACAAATACCAGGTCCCAACAGTAATGATAATTATATAAGAAAGCTCAATATAAGAAGATGATTTAAACAAATGAATGTTTTTCATCCTTCTTTGGTCAGACAATTTCTTGTCAGCGCTGCTTTGGAGATTTTCCTCTTTGAGTTTTTGTTTTTGGTCTTTCTATCTTTGTTTTCTTTTCATATGAATAAAGACGTGACCGCCTATCATATGATAAATTCTAATTCACATGAGCAAAGACGTAACCGCCCGTCATATGATAAATTGGTACGGTTCTGAGACCAACCTATTTTAAAAGTAAGGTGACAAAGCAAATGAAATAGTTGCATATTATAATTCTATTCTTCCAACACATGAGTATCTTATAAAAAAAACGGAAATGGCCACGCTAATTCACCATAAGAAGATCCACAGTAAAAAACACAATTACCACACAGTTACCTAAATACAATGACCTAATTTTCCACACTGCAAATCCAGACTTGCAGCTAGAGCTTCGACCAAATGTGAGGGGAGCTCAGACATTGAAAACATAATGATGAACTAGATCAGATAAAGTAAACATATAGAGAACGTTTTTTATATAGCACAATGCATCTCTTTTTCAATCTTACCCTTGCTCTGGTTCGTGGCGCCTCATTTGCCTCAGAGGTGTGAAGACGACGGACAGTTCCAAAGGGAAAAAAAGAAGAAAAAAGAACAGGACAAAAAAGTCCCTCTTATGAAAAAACTTAACATGAGCAAACGCTTTAAGTTTAAGCAGTTCGTACACATTTGAACGTTCACTATGTCTGCTCAAGCACTCATTGCTTTCGTCTTCTTTTACCAACTTTCTCTCTAATCCCACATTTGTTGACACGCTATTCAGATTTGCGAGTTACTTAGCTTAGCAGTTAGCAATGGCTTCTCTCTTTAGCTTAGCTCTTACCATAATTTTGGGATTGAGGGCCCGTCTTAATCTAAAAAATCTATTTGTGAGTGTTAAACAAATGCAACGGTTAGAATTTGGACATTAAATTTGATTAGGTCTATAAATTGATCAAGAGCAGCAGCCAATTAGAAATGCTGAACGTGAATTATTAATTATAGTGATTATTCCAATGGAAAACCAAAAGAGGAAAAAAGCCAAGGTCTGGGTTCTGGAACAAAATCAGAAAGACTAGAATTGACCTTGTGTGAGCTTTGAGCTTTGTGTTTATCTGTCCGCCACTTTACTGTGGGTTGCAGTGAAGTTTATTCCAGCTGAGGTGCACCTGAACACATCAAGTCCAAGCAATTGTGGCACTTGTAATACATGCGAAGGACCTGTCCGAATCTCTGTTCCATGAGATCTCTTCAGGAAAACAAGAAGAAGCAGTCTTGTCTTTTCCCAGTAACGATGGGAATATTTTACAACCAGAGTTGCAGAAAGTAGCATTGGACTAATGTCTCTCTGGATGTCAAATTCTTACATGTCCGCCTGAAAAGGCTGCACCACCCATGACCTAAAGTCATGATCTTTGCTGAATTCAAACTAAACTTTTTTTTATCACACTTTCTAACATGATAAAAAACATACCCACACAGACAAATGCTTGGGCCTTTTGTCCATCAGTGGGCCTCATCGTGTGATGTGTGTTTATTTAATTTGTTCTTAAGAAGTTTCTTAAGAAAGCTATATGTCAGATTCATGACACATTCTTAAATTGCAGAATTGTTCACACTTAAAAAGTTATCTAAGCTGAACCAGCACATCATTAGCAATGCAGTACTGCATGATTTAAATAATATAAATACTCAGGTCATCCTGATGGCTGGTCTGATATATTTACACTGTAGTGAGTTTTAAGAAGAAATTTCTTCCACGATGTGGAATGGATCTGTGGACGATAAGGCAAAGGGACTCTGGGGAAAAAGTGAAGTCAGTAACATGTATTGATGAGATATTAATTTCTTTGATATGATAAGGATGGAGAAGAGGAAGGAGAAGCTGGGAAGAGAAGCTCCGTGTGTCATGTGTCCCCTGACATTCTAGACCTATAGCAGCATAACTAAGAGCAGGTCTAAGACAAGCCTGGACCGGCTCTAACTATAAGCTTTATCGTAAAGGTTTTTAAGTCTACTCTTAAACGTACAGATGGTGTCTGCCTCTGAAAGTGGGAGATGATTCCACAGGAGAGGAGCTTGATAGCTGAAAGCTCTGGCTCCTACTCTACTTTTAGAGACTTTCGGGACGACAAGTAAGCCTGAATTCTGGGAGTGCAGTGCTCTAGTGGGTTGATATGGTACTATCAGCTCTTTGAGGTATAATGGTGCCATATTATTAAGGGCCTTGAAGGTGAGGAGGAGAATTTTAAATTAGATTTAACCGGAAGCCAGTGTAGTGAAGCTAATACAGGAGAAATGTGGTCTCTTTTCCTGGTTCTTGTCAGGACACGTGCTGCAGCATTTTGGACAAGCTGCAGAGTCTTTAACGACTTACTGCTGGAGCCTGATAATAAGGAATTACAATAATCAAGCCTGGATGTAACAAAGGCGTGGATGAGTTTTTCTGCATCTTTCTGCTGTGGGAGACATCTTCAGACTTGGGGGTGACAATTGCTCATGTTACTCTGTTAGCGTTTGTATATTGTTCCACATTTTGGTCTCCTTGATGGTCTACATTAAAATCTTCTGCATAAGACATCAGCTGCTGCCTGAATTCTCCTTTCCCCAGCTTCAAGAAAACTTCCATAACAAATGTGAATCAATTTTACCTGCTTTGGTGCAAATGCAAGTGACAACAGCTGCAATGGAGAGGAGATTATTCTCTAGTTTTGTGGTCTGGTAGTGTCCTTGTCACTACTGATAGTATGAGGCGATACCTACAGCCCAATCCGGTTGCACAGGTAACCCAGCTACTCCAGTATAAACATCTGTACGTGCAGTCACAAGTAGGTTTGCTGTGTCTCCCAGCACAGTCTCAAGAGCATGGAGGAGATACTAGGAGACCGGCCATTACACAAGGAGAGCTGGAAAGACTCCTTGAGGGTGGCATGAGGGCCCGACGTCCTCTAGTGGGACCTGTGTTCAAGGCACTGTGCAGCTCGATTGACATTTGCTAGAGAACACCAGAATTGGCAGGTCCACCACTGGCACCCTGCTCTCTCACATATGAGAGCAGGTTCACACTGAGAACATGTGACAGTCGTGAAAGTGTCTGGAGACACCGTGGTGAACGTTATGCTGCCTGTAACATGATCCAGCATGACCGGTTTGTCAGTGGGTCAGTGATGGTCTGGGGAGGCATATCCTTGGAGGGTCGCACAGACCTCCATGTTATAGCCAACGGTACCCTGACTGCTGTTAGGTACCGGGATGAAATCCTCAGAGTAACTCTCAGATCTTACACTGGTGCAGTGTGCCCTGGGTTCCTCCTGGTGAAGGACTATGCCTGGCCTCATGTGGCCAGAGGGTGTAGGCAGTTCCTGGATGCACGAAGGCATTGATGCTATCTACTGGTCCTCACGCTCCCCTGACCTAAATCCAATGGAGCACCTATGGGACGTTATGTATTAGTGCCTCCGGCACCACCAAGTACCGCCACAGACTGTCCAGGAGCTCACTGATGCCCTGATCCAGGTCTGGGAGGAGTTTCCCCAGGACACCATCCACCGACTCATCAGGAGCATGCCCAGATGTTGTCGGGAGTGCATACAATTTTTTAAAGCACAGGCTAACCCTAACCCAATAATCAAGCCTGGATGTAACAAAGGCGTGGACTAGTTTTTCTGCATCTTTTTGAGAAAGGACATGTCGGATTTTTGAGATGTTACGTCAGTGAAAGAAGGCGGGTCTAGAAATTAGTTTTAAGTGAGAATTAAAGGACAAATCAGGATTGAAGATCACTCCCAGGTTCCTGACTGTTTCATTGGAAGCAAGGGCAATGTCATCTAGCGCAGCTATATCATTAGATAATGTATCTCTAAGGTGTTTAGGACCAAGTATTAGAACCTCTGTTTTATCTGAGTTTAATAAGAGAAAATTGCGGGTCATCCAGGTTTTTATGTCCTTGAGACATGCTTGAAGTTTAGTTAATTGATTACACTGTTCTGGGTATAACTGGGTGTCATCTGCATAGCAGTGGAAATTTATAGAGTGTGTCCTGATTACATTACATTACATTTCATTTAGCTGATGCTTTTATCCAAAGCGAATTACAATAAGTGCATTCAACCATGAGGGTACAAACCCAGAACAACAAGAATCAAGAAAGTACAATTTCTTCAAAAAAGCCAAACTACAAAGTGCTATAAGTAAGTGCCATTTAAGTGCTACTAAATTGTTAGTTAAAATGTTTTTATTCAAGGTATAGTCGGAAGAGGTGTGTTTTTAGTTTGCGGCGGAAGATGTGTGGACTTTCTGCTGTCCGGATGTCAATAAGGAGCTCGTTCCACCATTTAGGAGCCAGGACAGCAAACAGTCGTGATTTTGTGTTTAGCTCGCAGTGAGGGAGCAACAAACCGATTGGCAGATGCAGAGCGGAGTGAACAGGCTGGGGTGTAACGTTTAACCATGTCCTGGATGTAGAATGGACCCGATCCGTTCGCAGCACGGTACTAATGTTTTGAAACGGATGCGGGCAGCCACCGGTAGCCAGTGAAGGGCGCGGAGGAGTGGAGTAGTGTGAGTGAACTTAGATAGGTTATAGACCAGTCGAGCTGCTGCATTCTGAATGAGCTGCAGAGGTCGGATGGCACTAGCAGGTAGACCTGCCAGGAGGGAGTTACAATAGTCTAGGCGTGCCTGATAATGTTTCCTAGTGGATGCATATATAACGAGAATAAAATTAGGCCGAGCACAGAGCCCTGTGGAACACCGTGGTTAACTTTGGTGAGCACAGATGACTCATCATTAATTTGCACAAATTAGAATCATGTTAATAATAATAACAATAATAATAATAATAGTGGTCCACCGATGTATCGGCCGTATATCGGTAGCGGCCGATATTCGCCTCGTTTACTGCCATCGGCGTATCGGTAATAAACTTGACTTTCACCGATAACATTGGCCGATGTTCATTGGTATGTTTTCTGCAGCCTGCCAATCTGGCATCCAGATTATGGTACACTGACGCCGGGTTTACACCGGGTGCTGAAGCGCCGCGCCGCGCAGCGCAGCGCAGCGCCAAGGAAAGCCAGGCGCCTCCCATCCACCCCCTGTTAAACCTTTGTGCGAGCGAGCGTATCGCGCCAGGAAACAGACTGAAAAATTATTTTAAACGATATAAATGACATATTTTATATGATATAAATGATCAAATATGCATCCCATACTTTGTATTCCCCTTCTGTTGTCCTGGAGTTTTAATTTTCCCAATTTTCCCAATCACATAATTAAATGTCCCCCTCTGCCCATCCACTACAGCCACACAAGCAGTCATATAGATAAAAAGAGAGAGAGGGCTAAAGGCTTGCTTGGAGAATACGTCATTTACCCCCGACACCCGACATTGAACGGGTTACATACAACAACAAGCGGAGAATCGCGGGCTGACCGGCGCGGAGAAATGTGGGTCCGGTGTGCACATGCGCAACAGGTACTACATACAAACAGCAGAGACAATGTCGGCAGCGTGGGATTTCTTCACTGTCTCAGAGAAAGATCGCCGTTTAGCAATTTGCTAAATTATTTAATGCTTGCAATTTGCTAAATTGCAAGCATTAAATAATTTACAGTTGAGATGATGTCTTGAGTAGGCCTGGTGATACTGTTAAATGTTTGGCTAAGTATGTGTCTATGTCCATCCATGGCATCTAAAGTTAAACTTGTCACTTTTTCTGTTTTTCATATTATTCAAGTAATAAACAAATATCGGTATCGGCTATCGGCTATCGGCTAGATTGTTGTTTTAAATATCGGTATCGGTATCAGCCAAGAATTTCCATATCGGTGCATCCCTAAATAATAATAATAATAATTGTTGTTATCCTGCAGCTCTTGAGTCAGAGATATCTGCAAAGAGAGAGAGAAAGAGAGAGAGAGAATATGGAAGGAAAAAGACACATAGTTAGTGACATGTATTAAGATAAATAAATGAATGGGGGGGGCAGAGACTGTATTCAAACATATAGTGCCAATGGTTTTTAGTGCTTCTATTACAATAGTGCTATAGTAATTATGTTATGATTTATTATATCTGCTATCCTGTTAAACATTCAAAATTTTACATTTATTCAGATAATACAACTTGCATGCTTGCATTGCTTATTGTCAGACACATCAGCCAACACAAACTGATCTTTCGATGAGCTCTCACTGGTCTCGATGTGGTATGAAATGCAAAAATACCATCTTTATTCTCTTCAGAAAAGGTATATGTGTGTTAACAGTACCTCCTGGGAACTTTACAAATGACCTAAGGATTAGTGGACTACCACCCTCTGAGCCACAGCTACTTCAGAACATTATTCTCTCATACACCAATAATACAATCTGCAGTTATGCCTTGTTCTTCAAAAATGTATTTCATGTAGTGTGACACATCCAGAGACATATATAAATAAAATTGTTAAATGTTCAAACCATATCTTTTTCCCTTGTAATTAAAATTTGCTTTGCAAAGTGTTAGTTTAGCTGAAATTTATCAGCATGCTTTGCATCACTTTGTTAGTGCAAATACAAGGGTGCATTCATGTTTCATTCTTACTAACACTTAGGCCCAATCCTATTTCACCCCTTCTCCTTACCCCTACCCCTTGTTTTCGAGGGTTATCTTGCCCCTTGAAACGGAGTCACAAGGGGTAGTGGTTGAAAACTTCAGCTATGAATTGGGACAGCCCTTCAAGAAGCTGTTACATCACCAGTAGTCGTCGCGAAAACCAGACACGTCATCAGTAGTTGTCGATGTAAACAGACGAGACAGTTTTGCCTGGGATGTCATTGTAATAACATTGTGGAGATCTTAAATAAATCAATGCTATTGTTTGCAGTTTCTAAAGTGACAAACCTATAATATCCAAATGACATCTATGCTAATGGATTTGGAAATGAAAAACTTGGATGCTCTGCATTATTTTACATACAAATCAAAAGCACACAGCTTCAGGCTGCTAGCAGTGGTCTGTAAGCAACCCTGCAATGATGCTTTGTTATTAGAGGAGCAGTTAAGTTCAGTAGCCTCGCTGCTTTACGCTGGTTAAATCAAGTGCATCGTGTATCTTCAAAGAGGGGGGATGCAACATGAAATAATGTGAAAATACGGGATATATCATGCAAAAAAAACCAAAGGCACTTGCAGAAAATTATGACCATAATACATCGAAACAATATTAAACTACGATATTACAATTGTTATCGTAATTTTTAAATCCTTATTAATGGAGAAAATACTACATCAGTGTCTCTCTCTCCCAGCTTCCTGCTGATTCTCAAGGCATGCCGGGAAATTCTCATAGCCCTCGGTTTGTGGGTCTGAAAAAATTCTGTTTCGAGGGCTGTACAGCCCTAACACTTGGCCCTCCAATTCTCCTGTTGAGATTACTTGTTTTTGTTTACAGCATATCAACAAAATCGGCCCTTATCACCATATGCTCTCTTGGTGTCTTTGTCAGTGTCGTCTATGTGTATGGCACCATATTTTAATTTTTGCATCTGTCATGTGTTACAAATGTCATCAACATACCCCATAACATACTCCCAGTGAATCCTGCAGAGGATCTCTTGCTGTATTCTCACATCGGCTCCTTTGGACTTTCTACTGACTTCATGTAGGGGACTGGCTTGAGAAGGTTTGCAGAAAGAGTTCAGTGCATGTCTAAAAGCAGATTCAATAACCCGTTGGTGTAAATGTGAGTGTGAATGGTTGTTTGTCTCTGTATGTTGACCCTGTGATGTACTGGTGACCTGTCCAGAAAATATTCCACCTCTCACCCAATGTCAGCTGGGATTGGATCCAATCCTCAAAGGATAAGTGGTATAGCTAATGGATGAATGGTATCCAGGATAGATACTGTAAATGATACATGAGCATCTGTTATAGTGAATGATTTTCATTTTTAATTTCACTAGCGTCTATCACACACAGCTGTGGTTGCTATGGTGACACATCCTCTCTCTTTTTAAGGCAAGGAGAGACAGAAAGAGAGATAAAGAAAAGAAATACACACGCACACACACACACACACACACACACACACACACACACTCCCATAGTCCCTTTGCAGGCACATTTAGCATAATGCATTTCCTACCCTTTAACCTTAGCTCTCAAAACTAAATGCCTCACCCTGACCTAAACCTAACTCTAAACAAAGAAGCAAGTCTCAACCCTCAGCCTTTTGAAAAAGGGAAGAGTGGCCTAAATTTTCTCACTTTCCCAAAATGTCCTCACTTCGTAAGGTCTATGCACAAAAAGCTACACAAACATTGAAGTACAAGTACACACAATTTAGAATTCATATGCAGCGTGCTAGTTAGCATATGCTACGTGTTGGTTAAAGGTTTCCTTCCCACTGGAAAGTCACATCATATCTGTAACTGAAATGGGAAACCCTGAAAGATCCTGAAGATCAAGTCAATTCAAACTCAAAAATTGTGATAAGACAAAATATTTAAACTGTTAAACTACTGTATTTGGGTCATTTTATATGAACTACTAAATATGTCTCGCATAAACTGGCCATTTGTCACTCACAATATGAAGGTAGCTCTAGGGAGCACTTTTGGAATTTGCAGTCCTCTTCAGTGCTGTGGTTAGGGTCACAGGGTGCCAAAACTGTCCTGTTAGAAATATCACTGTATGGAAATTGCAGACTAGTTGGATACAAACAAAACATCTAGGACACAACGTTTATTGACTTGGCTGCAAGGTCGGATTTGTCAAACCTAGTAACACAAATACAGCCCCATTGATTTATGAATATGTGAATTTAAAGAGATGGCTAAGTTGGTACAAACTGAACTCTTATTTATCTTGCTATTTAATTCATTTTTGATGTAGAACATTCTGACATACTTATTGGAGCTATCTTGCTGGAAATAACACTGGACATCCACAATAAAAACACTCTTAACACAAAGACACAAAATTTGAATTTTATAGAATTTAATATTGAGGTAAATCTCTTGTATGAGGAAGTAAATGTCCATTGGACTACATTAATAGAGTATGCTGTCTGCCTCCGTTGCTGCTATCAACCTTTAGAGGGTGACTCAAAGGCTTTTTGTTCACCAGCCTCCATTTAGCCCTAAATAACTTGATCTCAGCCCTATTTTCATTCCTCCTTCCTCCTACACACACAGCATCAACCCAGCCTGCCTGCCACATATGGCTCTTTGAAAGATGTAGCAGGAGATGGTGGTAAAAGATGGGTGGTTGTTTGGTTTTACCAATGAAATCTTCTCTCACTTCACCTCCTAGAGATTAGCATTGAAGTGTCAGTTGTAGAATTAGCTCTTGCTCTCCATTCAGTCAGGAAACAAAAGCGAGTATAACAAGCAAATGTTGGTGACACCAGTAGACACTGTTCCATTTCTGATTAAGGGTTTTGGTTTTCTTCTTTCTGCAGCTCATTTTGTTGCATTATTTTCACAGGACACTATCCTTCACCAGCTTACCACCTGCCAGAGCTGCAAAATGTGTTACAAATTGAACATGGGTTTCCATGGGCAACACTACACTCTACATTTAGCTTTTTTTTAAATCACGTCGCTGAACTACAGTACTAAAGTACTGAAGAACTAAAGTAATTTGTACTCCTGATTTGGAATAGAGTCATATGAGCTATCATTCTGTGTTAAGTACAGAGCTGGAGTCTCTGGAAGCAGGGAAAACAGGTCCATTGCACTTTTGAAACAGTCTGATAACATGATTTATTTTGTTTAATTAGTCTGGATTTAATTTTTAATTGAACTTTAATTGTCTAAATCACAATTTGTTTTGTTTAGTGTGAACTTATGTGCTGATATTATTTCTTGAAAAGTAGTTTATCCTCTGCTTAGTACCTCCATGCAAAGTCTTTGCAGATTGCCAGATACTGTTTGAGATAATGGGTTTTTGGTTTTCATCTGGCATGCATCGCCCATGCATCTTACACAGCATGTTTCCCAAACGTTCTCTTTAAAGCTTTTAAATCTAACAGGACTTAAACTGCAACAATTTCATCCCATCCAAATGTGATTATTTTGCCCTACTTCTTTTCAACTTCTGAGTGCACTGCAACACAAATAAGCCAGCAACTTTTTAGATGAATATGAACAATATAAACAAAAGGAGCAGTGTATAATTAAAAGACATAATTTCGTGACAGGAAGGCTAGGCGATAGGAATTAGTTTTGAGAAGTTTTTTTAAGGAATCCAAAGACTTTGCTGATCTGATTATTTACTGTTCCATAGGGATGAAGCTGAAGGCACAGTCTCCCCTGCCTTTGCAGAGGGAGCGGGGAACAGTTAAAAGAGTTGGTTGGTTGATCTGATGGGTCTGGAGGTTGAGTATGGCTCTAGGAGATCTGAGATGTATGAGGAGGAAGAATTATGTTGTGCCTTGTATGTAATAAGCAATGCTGCATTTTGAATGATTTGAAGGTGGGAGAGAGATACCTGATTAAGACAGGAGAAAAGGGCGTTACAGTAATCTATATGGATTAGGACTTCAAGATAAGCATATGTTTGATTTTGGACAGGTTTCTAAGTTTAAAAAATCATGTCTGTGAAAGTTTGGTGATATAGGTGTCGGGGTTGAGGTTTTGTATATTAATATTTATATTAAATATTACGCCAAGGTTTCTGACTGGGGGTTTTGACGTAGGAAGACAAGGGTCTGATACAGATGGGGACTGTGGTGAACTTATTAGGGCCAATTTGGAGGACCTCAATTTTGTCTGGGTTCAGCTGAAGGAAATTGCAAGACGTCCAGTTCTTTATCGCATCGTGTTGAACACCGCATAGTAAAGGAGCTTAAGAGGATAGAGTGTTGAAAGTATCTGTTTGAGAGGTAGGAGTGCTTAAAGCAAAGTCTGAGATACCAGCCAACTTTTGAAGGCGATCAAGCAGGATGGAATGTTCAATGTATCAATTGTGATTAGGTCAGACAGGATCAGGATGGAGTGTTCGCCATTTTCTGTGCGCATGAGGATGCTGTTTATGACTCTAACCAGTTCTGTTTCAGTGCTGTCATCTAGATCTATATTGTTGTAATAGTGTGCTTTCCTCTATCAGTTGTCTATGAGGCAAGGCAATTTTGGGTTCAGTATCTTTACTGAGGAAGACCTGGATCGACCCGCCAACGTTCTCATCTTCTGGTGTAGAGGACGGCCGCTCTAACCCCTGGAATATATATATATATATATATATATATATATATATACTGTATATAGAAATGTACGACAATTATGAGGTTAAACATGCCACTGTTTACCTACTTTTAAAAAAGCCCCACCTCGATTCCTTCCATTGTTACGCAGATAACTGTATGTCCTGGCACCACTGATGTTGCTCACACTTTATCCTGCCTTGCTGACATTTAAGATAGGATGCCAGTTAAACAATGCTACCTAGAAGTCATCATAATTACAACCCCTGGCCCCAGCACTAGTTACATTAACAGTCTCTCCTCTAGTCTGGGTACCTTATCCAATTATCTTTGCGTAAAGGTGTTATATTATATTATGCACTTTATTCAGGCATCAGTAAGAGAAACATTCAAAGCCACATTTCCCGTAACTGCTCATTAGTGTGTATGTGAGGGACTTTCTCATTGTCGAGCCAATTTTGTGTGCGCCATTTTATGTGTTTGGTTTGTGACTACAGTCAAGTTTGATCAACACAAGTTTTGACATTCAGTGGTTAAGCTAACTGGTCGTAGAACAGTTATATAACTGGTCATAGATCACTGGTCAAGTAGAGGTCAAGCTACACATAATAATATCTTCGGCAGGCAAACTCAACATCTTCTTTTAAATCTCTTCTTAAGACTCACTTTTAGCCAATTACCTATTTTTAACTGTTGAGATTTGTTTTCAACAATTTCATATTATGTTATATTGTTAGATTTTGTGAATCTTACATATCTTATTATTGTAAAGCTTTGTAACTTTGGTTTTGAGATGTGCTATATAAATAAAATTAATATTATTACTCACATGGGCTCATTTGGACAATCTTTTTCGTAGGGGGCTGGAGAAAGTCTGTAGCCTCTCACTCTGACATTTGCATTCTCATATACAGCCCCACCAGAGAATGTCAGTGGATTATACGGAGTGCATAACTGAAAGCAGCTTTAGTAACATTATATGGCATAAAAAAGGTTTTCTGAGGGGTAAGCTGTGTATTTGAATCTGGTTAGAGTTACATGCTTTCCATGTGTCTGTGTGTGTTATCTCTGGGTGTTCTGGTCTCTTCCTATAGCCCAAAGACACACAGGCTAGGTAAACAGGAGACACTACATTGCCAGTTAAAATGAATGTGAGTGTGAATTTGTTAAGTGTGATAGACTGACAACATGATAAACTCTAGTACCTTGAGTTACGCAGGGGATAATTTGCAAGCATGAATCAAACAAAACACAAAATATATAAAGAGTTTGTTGTGAAAAATCTGAACTGATCAGTTCTTGAAATAAGTATGTTTTACATTCTTGCTGATTTTCATTATGTATGCATGATGTAATGAACAAAAATTGAGTTTTGTCCAGTTTTAGAATGTTTTGGATTAAACTCTGAACTTTACATGCCATATTTTTCTGCTTAAAGCTCTATACAACACCAACATACTTTAATGTCAGGATACATTGGATTCTATTTCATTCCCATGGTATGACTTGTTTGTCTATGTTGGACTTGTTGCCTTTCATTAATTCTGTCATGTTGCTCCTCTCTCTTGCTGTCTTCCAGAGTCTGCAGCTCTCCTCTCAGGGACAGTCTTCTGCAGCCCTTGGTTGATCACGGGCTTGTCTGGCATCTCTCATCTATATCTTTCCTCTTTCCATCCTCCCATCCTTCCCCCTGTCATGAAGGGCTTATCTAGTAGTCGGAGTCACCATCATGTGGTCTCCTATGAACCATCATATGATCCACTGGGTTACCATGTTGACCGCAAGCCATATTTGATCAGTCAGATGGACATGCCTGTGCCCATCCCCATGCCGCATCCAGCTGATCTGCCCTTCTACAATTCTCAGCGTACCTCGTACCCCTCTGACAGCAACAACATCGTCCCATATGGAACCTTCCCAAGGAGGTGCCACTCAACCTCCTCATCTCACCATCCCGAGGTAAAGGATGAGTGTATGGCCATGGTACCATATATAGGAGGAGGAGGGGGAGGAGGAGGAGCTGGAGGAGGCTATGGAGGTAAAATGCCCAACCGGGTTCCAGCACACTTTGCAGACCCATTTGAGCATCAGCTATCATTTTCAAGAGAAGGCTACCATACACTGCAGTACAAACGAGGAATGCAGCCCCACAGTGGGGGGATGTCGGCCAACAACAACAACAATGACAGCCCTGGGAGAATTCGTCACCTTGTCCACTCAGTCCAGAAACTCTTCACCAAGTCACATTCATTGGAGGGCCCACACCACACACAGTCATCAAAAGGGGCCAATAATGGGAGCATTAATGGTGGCGGTGGTGGTGTTGGAGGAGGTGGTGGTGGTGGTTCAAGGGCCTGCCCAGAGGGTGAAACTCCATCAGTGGGAGTGCGCCACCGGAAGCGCAGCAAGAGCCGCGAACGCTGTCGTTCAGCCGAGCCCAAGCATCGTAGCCACCACCACCACCACCAGCAGCTCCACGGCTCAGCATCTGCTCCGGGCTCTGGATATTGGAGCTCAGATGACAACCTGGAACGGGAGCTGTGTCTTTACCACCCTCACCACCACCAACCACCACCCTCACCCTCACCCTCCATTTCTCCCTCACCCATCGCTATGACAATGGGCCGCTACCCCAGCAACCACCCCGACATGTTCCCCCAGACGCCCATCCCCAGTCTGTCTTCCTCACAGTCCCAGCAGTACTTCATGATGGACCCTTACGGCACACTCAATGAACATACACACACCCATGCACCCCATGGCCACACACACCACCATCCTGCACTCAAAGCCTCGCGGAGCAACAATGATGTGAAGTATGCAGCGCCATCAGCATGTGTGCCAGTTAGTGGTAGCAGCAGTGGCCGTATCGGTGGAGGAAGTGGCCCCTTGCTGCCACTGAGTCTTGTGGATGGGCCCCTGGCGAAGAAAGGGGCATGGTCATCGAGCCTAACGGTGAGCAGGGCGAGAGAGGTTTACACCAACAGCAACAGCTACAACCACCTACGAGCCAGCGCAGGATCCGGTAACCTAATCCTAGATAGAGCTCTAGTCAAATCTAATGGCAGTCAGCAGCAGGAGCACTCTTGCCATTTCTTACAGGTAAATAATTCCTCCCCGACTCCCATTCAAACCCAATCGATTCACCCTTCTACCCTCTGTTGATTCCCTTTCCCTCACGATTTATTTTCCTCACTTATTTTTCCTCCAACACACTGGTGTCCGGTCCTGTGAAACTTCAGGTTTTCAATCCTTCCAAACACTACTCTCTCAGGGCATTAGCTATCACTGTGTTCAGGCTGCTAAGACACAGTTCTGAAGGTGTCTTGACATTCCCTTAAGTCAGTGAGCAGAGTAAAGAAAGGTGTATTTAATGATACAAGACATCTCTGTCTTTTCTTTTCAGCTGAACATCCAGTGTTCTTTAACAATTTGGCTCTCTGGTAAAAATCAATACTTCCTTATTTAGAAAAAAAACGATATGTTAAAGACTAAAATCAATCTCACCTAATATGCTGTCTTTCTATTAAAGCTTCAAGTAGAAGACAAGCTACATTGGGCTGTGTGGATCCTGCAGTATGACTTGATCAGTCTGAGCCTTCTCATGGCTCCATGATCACCACAAGCTTATAGCTTTTGTCTTTTGAGGGACATAGTGTTTTACATGATAGTTGTACAGGTAGCTTTCTAATTAAAAAGATCTGCAGGGGTTGGACAACAGTCAAGAGTGCTTAGGACAGGTGTGTCCCTGATTTTATGTTTTTTAGTAAATGGAACTTTACATGACAACCATACCAGGTGTTAGTGAACAGCATTTCAGTTTGCTTGGCTGGTCTGAGTCAAAGCCAAGAGTGATTTCTTCCTCAGTTCCTGCATTGCTTAGTGTTTGGGTGGAATGACAACTGAACATTTACACTGCAAACATGACTGGATATCATCGGCTAAGGCTGGGGACACACTAGAGCTGGCCTTTCAGCATGATGCAATCTTGACCACATTCATCAACTTTACATTCAAATTTTACTATCTGCAGGATATCAATCGATCCTATCAATCCGTCTATGTGATCAGCACCACAGACAATGGATCCATGGATTTTTGGAAAGGTTGCTTTAAAATGTTTTGCATTATTTAGTTGGTTAAATAATGTATTATTATTAATTTATATAGATTTAAAATGATAGTATGTATTATTTATGATCATTAGGGCTGCAGCTGCCATTCACTATTTGTTCAAGTTGATGAAATAGAAGAAAAAAAACATACTTTAACATTTAATCAACCATCCAACCAACTAATGAAATGCTAATGCTAATGTGCATGAACAAAGTATGAGAAACAGATAATCTAATAGTAGGCTTTAAATGCACACAAAAAATGTTCATACTATCGATCAGTTGCACCTAGCATTGATAGCAGATGATGTTTTAGCTTTTTAATTACCCTGTGCATTGTAGCTAACAAAATGCTTAAAGTTTGACCATATGACGGTCCATTATGGTATCTGACCAACCTGTTTATTAAAGGTACAGTGTGTAAGATTTAGGTGTTAGGGAATCCCTGGGCAGAAATTTAATATAAATAATCCTATTGATGTTTTCACTAGTATGTTTCATCTAAATTGTTCGAAGTGTTGTATTCTTTACCCTAGAATGGGCCTTTTATATTTAAATACTTTATATTTACATCAGGAGCAGGTCCTCACAGAGGAGGCCGTCTTTTTACAGTAGCCTAAACTTGACAAACTAAACACCTTTTGAGTTTTTATGACAACTGAAGGTTTCCACAGGTTCTCTTTCATGTTCGGAAGGGGAGGGTGAGATGAGGGGTATTCAGCTGCAATATGCAAATTCACCACTAGACGTCACTACATTCTACACACTGAACCTTTAAGTAAGTAAATTAAATAGTAAAATAATTTTGTTGTCCTTAGTTTTAATCTGATTCATCTAATCAGTTGTTGTTGGTCTCTTTCTTAGTTTGGCCTTCTTCTCATTTTTAGATGGCAGAATTTTCTTTGAAATCTATTCATAAAAAAGCAGACATGACTGAAGAGACCCACTGCTTTAGTGTCATTCACCACGTTCGTATCCCCAGTAATTAATAATGCTGAATTTATCATGGTTAATGTCATAGAAATTAGGACAGTGATATATCGGCAAGGTGGATTATGGAGCAATATAGAGTACATTTTCTGGAAGTCAAATTGAGAAATTGTTAGTAAAATAACCAGATGCAAATTCTGGTCATTGTAGTGAAATAAATACCTGACAAATTAAATTGTAATTCCATGGCATTGATTAGTACTGCTTGTCTGATATTTTCATTAAGGAGTAATGTTCAGGTTTTCAGATTTTTAACATCACTTGCTATAATATAACTTCATATGATATACCAGCCTCCCCTAATCCAAAGACCAGTAAATAGCAAATAATCACTTTATTATTTGGCTTCACCAGCTGTCATGATAGTAAAATGAACAAAATCTCTAAACATCTTTGCCTTTCAAGTAGAGCTAATTTGTGCTCCATCAGAATCTAATGTCCATAGATTAACTGTGCAGTGTGTACTCAGAGTCAGGCTGTATTGTGTCCACAGCCTTAGAGCGAACATTGCTTTTTTTCACCGGTCTATTACTTTTATCTCTAGAGAACCCCACTGCAACCCCCTTCCTCTTCTTTACCACTCCTCCCCTCCTACCTTTCCTCCACTCACCCATCTCACACCCACGCTTCCTATCAACCCAACCCCCCACTACCCACCAACCCACCTCCTTTACTTCCTCTTGGTTTGGAGATCCTGCCTCTTCCTTGTCCTCTTCCTCCTCTGTCCTCCTTTTGAGTTGAAGAGAGAAGTAAGTGCAGAACCAGTAGAAGCCTTACTCTCTGAATGATAGGTAATGACATGAACTCATGAAGAACGACATCCTTTCCTGTTTGTAGACCTCATTTTTAATTTAGTAGTGCCTTCCCTTCCTGCCTCTCTATCAGTTATTGTACCTCTTCTCAATATTTTCGTCCTGATGGTTTGTTGTGTTTTGCTGTTCTGTTCTTTGAAGTGCTGGACAGGGTGCTGGGGAGGCGTTTAACTACACACTATATATTCATATATAGTAATAAAATATTTGTAATTCAACACAATTTAACTTAGAGTTAATTGATAATTTTGAATCATCATTTAAGGATTTTCATTTGATTAAACTGCCAGACTGAATTAATAACTTGTTACAGTGAATCCATGACTGAATTATGAAGGCTTAAAGGACCATACCAGTGGTTTTGAAAGCCAGCGCCAGTCATCATCTGAGGTATACAAACCTATATTAGCTCGTCCACACTCATGAATCACTATATACTGGTGGACAAAAACATTATAATCCTACTATGTAGGTCTGTATTAAATCAGTCAGCAGGACATATTGAATGCTAAACCAGGAAAGAACACTCAATACTGGATTCAGATCTAATAATGAATACATAAAAGAATCATTTGCAATCTACAGTGTTTGAGCTCTGTTCCTCCACTGATTAATACTCTTTTCAACATCAACCTAAATATATTCAGCTTACTCCAATGTGTTCGAACTGGTAGCTGTAAAAGTTAAATGTGCTCCCCAGCTCCCACTGATTCTGTTTTCAATACTGTCCTGTGTGCAATAATCTCTCTCTCTCTCTCTCTCTCTCTCTCTCTCTCTCTCTCTCTCTCTCTCTGTGTGTATGCGTGTGTGAATCTTAGGAATTCTATGACACAATGCATAGATTACATATATTTACCATAATTTGGCTATTTATCCTTATTTTCTTTTTCCTGATCTGCTCCCATTTTAGTTTGATTTTAATGATGTTTGCAGTCAATACACACAACACATTGTGTACCTATTACCTATTTGCCTTGATAAATACTTTCTAATGTAGGATCTGTACAACCTGTTTCGTCATACTAACCACTCTGTGGCTTCAACTTTCTTCTGACTGAGGGATAGTTCACTGAAAAAAGAAAATTCACTCATCATCTACTCACCACTATGCCGATTGAGGGGTGGGTGAAGTGTTTTGAGTCCACAAAACACTTAAACAGTTTCAGGGGTAAACAGCATTGCAGCCAAATCCAATAAAACTGAAATAACTGGCAACCACGTCTTCAAACGTAAAAAACAACAGAACATAACATGCCTCCATACTGCTCCTGTGGTGTCATCCCAGTAAGCCCTGACATTCAAATTCGACTCGAAACCGCGTCATTTACACCAAGTTTTAAGAGTAAATGTCCGCTAGTGGAATTAGCGATGCTACTGTGCAGTGTGTGGGTGTGAACATGGCGAGAGAGAAGGATATCAGAGGACATTTAGGCTGAAAACATGGTGTAAATGATGCCGTTTTGAGTCAAATTTGAAATTGCAATTGAAAAGCCTACAAACAAAAAAACACTTTCCCATTTCTAATAGAATTTCCAGAGCCTCCAAATCCAAATATTCTGTCCACTGAATGCCAAAACAGATTTTGAATCCTGATTCGGCTTCCAAACCAGCCAGTTAATTATGTTGTAGAGAAACGGATGGTTACCTCGGTAACCTTATAGAGGCACAAACTAGAGGTATCCTCAGCTGATGGAACAGATCATTGGAAGCTCTGTTTATTTCAGGCGGTTAGACCTGTGTGGGTAGAAGATTATTTAGTGGCCTAGACTTTCACATTCACTCCCTGCTCTCTCTTTGCCTCTTGCCAGTCTCACCAAGCAACTGTGTGACTCATATATTAACTGTGATACATTTATTCATATGTATCATGGGTATTCAACATGTAATGCATCAGGAATAATTAGTTTCCATTGATTCTTCAGAAGTGTTTAAGGTACTGTATGAACAACCACAACCATGAAACATCGGTTATCCTAATAAATCCCAGGAAGTAATGTGCCACGATTGTTTTAATGATGTTCATAAAGCAAAAATTAGAAAATTTGTACAATGACATATTACAACAAAGAAAAGGACATTTTCATGTCAATGATTACACAACTTAACACCCTTTTGTTAGCTGAGAGCATTTGCTGTTGTTGATGGTCGACCAACATTTTTTAGAGTAATTCTGCTAGCTATGGAATATGACAGCATTGTGACAGACCAAGACATCTTACTGCACTGAGAGTGCGGCAACTTGCCACTTGTCTTGAGTAGTTGTAGCATTTATTAACTGACAAAGCCAGAACTTCAGATTTATTTCACTGCTAGTTCACAGCTATACTGCTAACCCTGAACTCTCTGCTCAAGTCCCCAGCCTGACCACTGACTCTCAAAGCAGCTGCACTACTTAAAGTGTAAAGTACTTAAAGTGTAAAAATATTTAGTCTACATGCAACTGCAATATCGTAACTGATGATGGTGGAAGCTGAATCAAGGGCAGTTTAACAACCACACTTAAAAAATATAGTCAGTCACTTGGCGATCATGATCATGATGGGTCAGATGGGGTTGAACGCTCGATGTTGGCCTTACCTTACCAGCCTTACCTGGTGTGCAACCAGAAACACAAGAGGGCGTGCAATAGGTCAAGTTGATAGTAAGCACCCTCTGCTGGATCATGAGGCAAACTACTTCAGGTCTGATGTGCTTCTAAAATTTGTAATTTCAACAGATCATTACAGTTCGGATTTGAACATTTCCCCTCACGTTCAAAAGAATGTTCGAATTTGAAATAAGAATTACAGCCCTAATCTTTTATGAGACACTGTTCTGATGTCAGATGTAAGGAGAGATATTGCTTCCAATCAGTTATTGTCTAATTGATGTCTATTTTTAGTTTTAGCCATACTTGTCCTGACACTTGGTGAGACAATTAAAACTTCTTAAGTTTAGGGAACGAAATAATTAGCATTAAATAAATCAACATTAAGAAAAAGTCAAAGTAGCTCACATTGGACGTCATTCACCAACCGTTCTTAAAAATACATTTCTTCTTAAAAAACACTTTCGCAGTTTATTGAAGATTCTGGCAATCACCAACGTTTTCTTAACTGGGATTTGTTCTTAGGTTAGACCAGAATCTATGCACACGTAGGAGCACTCTTACACACATTTGATTAATGACATGCGTGTGCAAAATAATCAGTTTTCTTTAATCTTCAGTTGTATGGTAAGATTTCAATTATTATACTAAAAAGACAGACAGGTTTCATTGCATGTTTCTATTTTTGCAAATTTGTATTTATTATTTATTTATGTGTCAGAGATTTGAAACATGATAATTTTGAAAAAGAGAACACCAGTATCACAAAAATAGTCACCCAACATTAGATTTTACACAATGCATTAAATGTGTTAAATGTGTCACATGTTCCATGGTTTTTCAGCTTTTAGTCAAAATGTTCCGTCTAATTGTAGCCTGAAAAACGAGCTGGCTTTCTGACTCTGTGACAGGAATTGCCCAGGAGAGTGTGTGTGTGTGACACAAATGGTTATTGCTTGTTTTCCTAGATTACAGACACAAGCAGTGTAAAAATCCGACCAGCCAGTGCAAAGAGCACTGCACACAGCTCTACAATGGCCCAAAACACTGTTAAGCTGCTTTCAGACCTACACTATTTTACAAAATAACTAAGGTATTTAGAAGATTATGTTACAAACTCCCTGTCAGGCTGTAATATAAAATACATTGATGATGCTGTGGACACTACACATTGAGTCACTGGCAATGTCACATAGACAGATAGAGTATTGTTATTTGCAAAACCCCAGAAATGCATTAAATGTCCACCCCATAGCATCTGCACAGATTCCACTGTAGAAAGCAATGTTCCACTGTTCCTTACCCATTACAGTTGAATGAGTTTTGAGCTGCAGTGGAAATGAGGCCTGTGCGTGGGTGAGAGATGTTGCTGATGCTACTGCAGCTGGTCCTTTCCCCGCATTCTCTTTTTATAGCCAAACTGCTCATTTGTGTCTCTTTGACGTCACAGACACACACACATACACGCACACGCACACGCCCACACAAACACATGCACACATATATTACAGAGAGAGACAGAGTGAGAGAGAGAGAGAGAGAGAGTGAAAGAGAAAGAGACGGAGATCAGTGATTCATATATAAATTAGCTAGAGTAGCAGTGCAATTCTCCTGCTGTCTGTCTCTGTTATTGCCTCTGAAATCCTCACACTCTGGCCTCCAGTCTGAAGTCAGAATTCCTCACAAGTAGGATACGGTGCTGGAATCAATCCACCTGGCAGAAGTACACTTAAAAGGTTGGGCTAATTAAAACTAATGAGCTGCAATAGGCCTATACCAACCAAACCATTTAAGCTACAGATGCTGACATGATGGAGCCTACTTTTAGTTCAGCAGCCTTTGGTGAGACCCACCAGTCTGAGAAATGACTGTAAGGGTTAAGTTTTCTCAAGCTGAAGATATTATTTACCTACTGGAACTTGCATGGATGAGCAAAATTGATTTGACTATTCCTTTTTTTTTTAATGCAGACATTAAGCTGGTGTCTTGGTCATAGCTCAGTTATGAAATCCGTAAAATCTGAAATACCATATGGTGGAGTATCCTTCCTACAGTGCTGCTGACAATTTTGTTAGACAGGGGCAATGACATTTGCTTTAGCTGTGTGCATTTGAATGACAGGCAAGATTATCTTTTACTATTTCCACTACCGGCAAATGTGTTCATCATAACAACTTAATTTGAATTTAGGTATGCCAGTTCCAGGGTTGTCGTGTGGAGCCTGCTGGTTCTTTATCATTAAAGCTTAGTGGCACAGCTTAAAGGAAGCAACAATAGTTTGATTAGTTCTGCCTGGGTTTCTCCTTCTCCAAGTATATATGGCCACTGTGGCAGAGAGCTGTGGTAACACAGGCCTTCATGAAAAAGCTATAAGTATAATATATTCTATGCAGTATATTTTACAATATTGTCAGAAAATTTACATTTGTAAAGTATCTCTTTTCAGGGACATACTTCTGCCAAAGTCCAACAATCTACTTACATCAGCCCCCCAAATATATCTGATTTTGGGGACACAGCTTTTGTCCCCAATTGGTCAATGTCAACAATAATATTGTCTAAAGAATTAAAAATGTCCAAAACATCTCTGAAAATAATAAAAAATCACCCCCACAAAGCTTTTCTTTTGTCTTTGCCCCAAAGATAGCCTACGACACACACACACACACACAAATAAACCCTCCTGTGCTGTATGGACAGCTCTGTGTTGATGAACTGGGCTGACACCTGGAAAGCAGATATATGAATTAGCCAAGCTAATTACCCAACCAATTGTACCACAGCAGAGTGGGAGCTGGTTACGGATATATCTGTGTATGAATGAGAAAAGAATGCCTGCTATCCTTGTCAATTCTTGCTCTTTGTTGTGTTGATATTGTACTGCATATTAGATGTATCTTTTAGGTTCCATGTGTCATCAGGACTGTTTAGGCAGCCACTTTGGCAGCTGGGCCTCAGACAGCAGTGGAGCGGATCCTCCTGACAATGTTTCTCTGCACTCTCTGCCTGGTCATCAGGTACCTCAGGATGAGTGGAGTGGCTTCTCTCCACTAGGGAAGGAGGACGACATCCCCTGTCGGAGAATGAGGAGCGGCAGCTACGTCAAAGCCATGGCTGAGGATGACAGCGGAGACTCTGATGGGAGTCCTAAACCCTCACCCAAGATCCAGGCCCGCCGGGCCAGCTACCTGAAGGCCACACAGCCATCACTGACTGAGATGACCACTCTACAGTAAGATTTAATTGTGTCTGTCCTTATCAGCTCGACTATTTGTAATTTGTATTCCTTTTAGGTTTTCTATATCCCAGGCCCTCCTGTCTTACTCTGCATCTTACTTTATAGACCTCCAATACCCCTTGTCCAGCAAAGCAGTTCCAGGGCCAGTTGGAACCAGTTCTGTTTCAACAGCCAAAGATCTGGCTCTTGGCCAGCAAAACTGGTTCCAGGCTAGCACAAAGGTAGCTGGTCTAGATGTAAGAGCCACCTACATCAGGCTGGGGGCAGGATTATCGTGACCACTTGTGATCGGATCTCACTTCACAGCTCTGTGTGTAAAACACAATATTTGTGTTGGGGATGACCAAAATATGTTTTTTTTACTCATTCTGAGTTTACATACAGTATGTGTCCAATAACACGGTGTGTGTCTGTAAGTGCGTTTTTGTGTGTGTGTCTGAGAGGAACAGAGTGAGTGAGCAAGCAGTATTGGGGGGTGTGGGGTGGGTTGAATAAAAGAATGAAGCTATGAAGAAAGATTTTACACATTGAAGAAAGGTATGGCTCATTATGTGGTGATCAGTCTTGATAATGTGTAGGGTGGTAAAAACAAATCAACGTTAAACTGTGGTGGGTCAGAGACGTCAGCTGCGTCAGTGTGTTTGTGTGTGTGTTTCTCTGCATGTCAGTGCAAGAGTGAGAGAAAAGTGAATGAGCAGAGTCTGGTTGGACTGAATGAATATATGTATAATTTGATATATAATTTGAAATAGTGCCAGTTCGTGGTTTCATTTACACAGTTTAGGCGTAGAGATGTAGACAGTGACTCTAGCCTCGGGCTGTGCGGTATGGCCTAAAACAAATATCACGATATTTTTAGGCTATATCATGATACACGATATATATCTCAATATTTTTAAATCTCCCCCAAATCACTGTACACATGTTAAATTCATAAAAGTCCACAGGAAGGACGCTAGCATTTCCGACAGTCCCTGAATGCACTTCGTCAGAAGATATTAGCGGATATTTAGGCTTAAAACACGGTGTAAATAACCTTGTTTCGGGTTGAATATAAATATCAGGACTTGCCTTCTGATCATTGAGCAGCTGTGGATCATAGAGTGAACTCTATGTTTTCACTGTTTGTTTCACTGGGTCTGTGTGTGTGTGTGTTTGAGTGTGTGTGTGTCTGTTTTCCGAGCGATTTGGAGTTTACACACAAGCGTCCACTCTCGCTAACGCTAACGTTTACGGTCATCATTTGTAAACTGATTCGTTCGGTTCAGCGTTCACAAAGAATATGAACAAACTGTCAATAACCGTCTCTAAACTCTCTAAACTCTCTGGGACTCTTCACGTTTTTTCGCTTGAATGCCTTATTAGCATAGGTCAACACCCCGCAAATGCCCATAAAAAGGGCATGAGGCTACAGGGCCGTGTGCACACACAAATCTAAAAAATTTAGGAATGACTAAATTAAAATATAAAGACGATGGCACACCAGAATCGAACCTTAAAAAAGTTGTTATATTTTGTAGTGGTGGGGAATATATTTTTAAAACAGTGATACTTGAAATGCAGTTACATGTTCAGTGAAAGCTGTATTGGAGAAAAGTTAGAGAAGTCAAGTAAAAAAAATTGATCTGCAGGGCCGGCTTCAGACAAAATTATTCGGGTTTAGAGCGGGGAGCAGAGAGGTCGAAAATGAATCTCTTTTTCCCTGAATATTTCATTGTGGCTACGCCTATAGGACTTGCTAGGAACACGGAAAATGGAGATGACTGAAAAGGACCGATTATGTAGCCCTTGTTTACTTCTTTCTCGAGCAACTGAGAAACTATTTCTGGTTAATTTATGGCAGGCCGGAGGTTTTTTGTCACATATGTAAATGTAGGAGAGGAAAGGACCCCCACCCGGAAACCCTGAGAAAGTCCTGTGATTAAATGGTCTACGAATACAGAGTCGGGGTAAGACAATTCTGTTGCTAAATATTGAAGGTTTACTGGTGTGGAGGGATGAGCGTTCAGGATGTCTTTGAACCACAACGTTTCTCTGGCTGAGGTGGGATATGGGATGGGATCGTGCGCCTGGGACAGACCGGGGATGAGCGTCTTTGTAGATGCTGCAAATGTGGAGAAAGTGGCAGTTGTGGTATGTACACACACACTACTGTTGAAATTATTGCAGATTGGTAACTTGTTAAAATTATCCATCTGGCGGCCTAGACTGCCGTGCGTTGAGAAGGAGACGGGGGATCTCGTTTGAGAACTGGAATGGCACTGAGGGACAGAGGAGGGATGTGTGACCTGCACTTCCACAAGAATTACAGAAGATGGTTTGAGAGCCTCCAGCGATCATAACGAGTAGTTCGGGGCCTAATTGTGACCAATTCAGGTGTGTATTGAATTGCACTATATACAGCGCGGCTTTGATGGAGAAGGTTTTGTGATACTGGTAGAATATGTATCTTCCTAAGCTCAGGTTTAGATCGCCGATTAACACCAGATAAGCGTTGAGTTCTTGTCTCATTTCAGGGTAGACGGAGCAGATTGTGTGTATTAACAGCAGCAGCAGTGTATCAGTGTATTTTCTTTATTAGTGACATCCCTGCGGCCCCATAAAATCTCTCTTCACCTCCACCTCACTAACAAACACCTTGATGTTTCGCTTCCTCTTTTCATCGTTTGATGCCGAAAGTCGCATAATAGTTTGATCTCAGATTTGAAGTCAAAATAAATACTGTCAAACCCTGAAGAGAGGGAAGGAAAAAGAAAATGGAGGTGCACAGAGTTATCTGACCTGGATCTGCACACCATTGGAAACAAAGCACTGCAGGTAAACCCTCAGCTGAGAATCTGTGGATACTCGACCTGAGCCTGACGGGACCCATCAGGACTGGACATCGGGGACGGGCTCAGACAAAATGTTTTCAATATTATTCTGGTGAAGGTCCTGCTTGGTGTGCAGTGCATCCATCGACCTGGGTGTGGTGCGCACAATGTAGTGCGGTTGCATCTCCTGAGCCATCTCTCATCTCAGAAATGAAATAAACTCAGTTTTCTTTCTTTTTTTACCGGCTACACTTTGATGGAACATTTTTACTAAAAGCTGTTATACTATGGAACATGTGACACATTTAACATGCAAACAACAGTGTGTAAGGATGGGAGACTATTTTTGTAACTAAATAATCTCCTCTTTTATATTTCCATGCATCTAAAAAAATATAATACGCACTGAAGCTTGTCAGTATTTTTTAAAGATAAAAATAATAAAATATTATTAAAGATTTTACATTATACAAATTATACAAATTAAAAGTTAAAAACACAATAACTGATTATTTTACAGAAGCATTTCAGTTGTCAAGTGTGCCTAAGAGTGCTCTTCAGAGTACATAGCTTCTGTTCTTACATAAAAACAAATCCCAGATAAGAAAACATTGGTGAATCTCAGAATCTTCATAAAAACTGCGTGAGTTGGTTTTAAGAAGACATTTCTTCCTAGCCTCCTAGTATTTACTGCATCTGCTAGTGTTAATGCAAATTTATAACAAACAACAGATCCAAGGAGGAATAAGTGGTGCCATTCATATAGAAGACCCTGCAGCAGATGTCAAGAGAGCTTTGGTGATGAGGGCCAACGGCTATGTGCTGCAAACAAAAACTACCGATGTCTGCAGCGGAATTTATACGCTACGTCCTGCTTCTGAATGCTGCAGAGATTTGTGTGTTGATGTGAATGCGTTGAGCAAAGAATCTTCTGCTGCATTGTTCACATGTGAAAGGCAGGAAACAGTTGTGTAACCATCATATGTAAGCTCTGTCCCTAATATCAGTGGGTAACCTCTACATGGAAGAAGCTGAAAGCAGATCCCTGACCTCCTTTGCAGGAACCGCCCACAGCCATTGGTTCAGATTTGTGACACCTTGGTCAAAATCCAAACACCCGAGGTTGTAGCCTTCTCAGAACTCATCAAAGCAGTGGATAAAAATAAGGGATAGTTTACCCAAAATTTTAAATTCACTCATTATCCACTCACCACTATGCTGATGGGGGTGGGTGAATTGTTCGACTTGAAACGGCGTCATTTACGCCATGGTGTAAAGTAGAATTAGTATTTTGGGGCTTACGGACACCTCGATGACGCCACAGGAGCAGTATGGAGGCATTTGTTGTATTTCTACTATTGAAAAATTGGTCACCATTTACTTCAATTGTATTGGATTTGGCTGCAATGCTGTTTACCCCTGAAACTCCAAAAGTGTTATGTTAACTCAAACACCCCCCCCCCCCTCCATTAGCATAGTGGTGAGTAGATAATAGAGCTATCCCTTTAAGTGCACCAGTGTTCAGCAGTCGAACAAATCTCACATCCTGCCTCTCTGAAATTTAATCCTCGATGTCCCACGATTTTCTTAAATTCAATGAAGCCTGAGGTGATCCTGTTTATTCCCCTTAATTCCACCTTCTTTGCTACTGCTTATCGTTTTGATCAGTATGACCCAGATTTGTCACAGCTGAGACTCTGCCACTTTCCAATGCTGCTGCGTTGATAAATGACTATGTGCATGTTGAATAACTTCAGCTACTTAATCCCTATGGTTTTTCATGTGACGTGGATAGTGATCACTGCTCTAACTGAAATAGAGGATTAAAAGTAAGTTCAGAGTTAACTGTTTATTTAATTCTACATCTCTGTTCTCTCTCTGTCAGGATTTCGACGGAACATTCTCCCAAGCTGCAGATCAGGAGCCACAGTTACCTGCGTGCGGTGAGTGAGGTTTCAATCAATAGAAGCCTGGATACCCTGGACCCCAAAACCCTCCTCGACCCTAAATCGCTGCTGTCCTCACCCCAATACCGTTCTCGCAATGAAAGCTACATGAGGGCCATGAGCACCATCAGTCAGGTTGGTTGCCAAAACTGCTGACTTTATATTTACAGTAAAACCCCCACAAATCATGTCTCATGCACTCTGCTGTCATATGATGTTTGTACCCAGTTTACACAGCAAAAATTATGTGATTAGGTTCTTTCTTGACCTATGTCCTATCCTTCCACATTTGTTTCTCGGAAATCCGTTACTGTCGTACTGCCTTACTGACATACAAAGAAACAAAAAGCATACAAGGAAACAAACAGGAGTGAAAACAGGCGGTAAATATATGAGATACATCAGAGGGCAGGAGGATTTATCATATAAATAGCCAGAGATTGCATCAAGTGTGTACATCAACTGCAGCCAATCCTGTTAATCCTGTTACAGTCTTAAATGTAAACTGGCAAGTGTCCTATGTTAAAAAATGACTAGATGGTTGAAAAGGATGATAAAGAAATAGATTCCCCTTTTAATAGACAGAACTATTATTTTGAAGACTTATCAGACAGAAAGAAAGTCATCACTTATTTGCTGTCCTATGAAACATGAAATATAAGGGGGGTCTGTCACGTGATGAACATGCGACAGATCCAAAAAATAACTAATTAAAAATGAAACAAAAATCTAGGATGAAAAAAAGGGTCCCATACACATAGAAGACACCTACAAAGATGTAAAGTGCCTTAAGATAATGTATATTATTATTTGGTGCTATACATTTGGTGCAGCACAAAATCTGGATTTATCCACAGCTGAAAATAATTTCCAAAAATGTACTTTTTCATTGAGTATGAACTACTTTAAGTATGAAACTATAGTGTGCTGCTGTCATTATTAAGCATGTTGAAGAAATGAAACAATGCATCTGAGTCATAGAGCTAATTTTTTTTATCTTCACTAGGCAAACATTGATATTTGTCTTTGATTGGCACACATTGATTTAAGATTTTAAGAACAAAAAGAAAAAACGTGAATAACTCCAGGAAAGATGACACTAATGCACATGTTTAGCATTTTATTCCTTTTTGAATTTTAAATGGAGCGATGCATGCGAGCTAGTTCAGGCAGCCAACGCGAACTGCGCTGCTCCAATCATGTGACCCACCGCACATTCCACAATAAACTATAGTACACACCCACCCAATTTAGTGGTCTATTTCAGCTGCAGAAATTTCCCATCATTCCCTTTGCTTGCCCCCACTGCTGCATCAGTATTTCTGCCAGTTGCTTCAGCGTCTCAGCATTGTTGCTCATGTGATCAGTATCTTGTCTCCTGGCTCCGTGGATCGCTTGTCTCTCGAAAGAAGTCTGCTTATACCACCCGTGCAGGCCTTAACCACAAGGAAGTCTGCAATTACTTCCTGACTCAAGAAAAAAACTAATTTTAAAAAGATTTGAATTCAAACACTGGTAACAGCGTTACCAACAGCACTCCTCCCAAAGCTGCAGCTTCGACAAAGAAGTGCTCGCTGCACCACTAACTGCTCCTGTACCTGCAGATATCTACTCAAGGGCAGAAGAAACTACACGCCTGGATCCGCTGAAGCTTCGATCCCGTCCCCTCTGCTCGAATGAAATCTGCACTTAAAGTTATGAATGAAATTCAATCAAAATATATCACCATCTCCCCTGCAGGTGATGTAAAAAACACTGTCGAGCCAGTTTGAGCTTCGAGGCTTCCTGTTGACGTCACTTCCAGGGTTTTTTTATGTTAGTTTTGCCCTACTCTTGTTGAGGGTTAAGGACAGAGGATGTTGCACCTCGTTAAGCCCTATGAGACGGATCTTGATTTATGAACATGGGCTATACATTTAAAACTTTGATTGATTGAATAATATGTATATGCTTTGCAGCCTAATGCCATTGTTGCATATCAAACTGTTTGCTGCACCCCCAATGCTTTAACATATATTTGCATGGCTCCCCAATGCTATTGTTGCATATTAGACGGTTACTGCAGCCTTGCTGCTTGTATATGTATCTGCTATACTGTCTTATGATATTGTTGCATATCAGCTGGTTTACTG
This sequence comes from Hippoglossus stenolepis, assembly GCF_022539355.2. Lineage (NCBI taxonomy): Eukaryota > Metazoa > Chordata > Actinopteri > Pleuronectiformes > Pleuronectidae > Hippoglossus > Hippoglossus stenolepis. The sequence goes on from NC_061493.1 coordinate 1,120,479, forward strand.
GGTTGAAAGTGTTTAATTTGGGTTTTGGTTTATTTGCTGCCCATTTTCTCGCAGGAATTCCAAGTTCACTTGGTAGTTTATATTCAGAAACACTTCTTCTCCAGGAGATAAGAAAAAGAGAGAGCAGAGGGGGAACTGGGGTTTTATTGGCCTGGTGACCTCATGGGTCATAAGGCACACAGTGACCAATAGTAGCTTGAAGTTGTGTCCAGGGGCAGGTTTAACACCGAGGTGTGAAGATCAAATCAAATCAATCAAATATACTTTACTTCCCATGGGGAAATTTGTCTTTTGTCAACAACAACAAAAAAACTGTACACAAGGACATATCACGTAAGACCCTGGCTAATAATGCAGAATAAAAGTGAATTTAATATTGCACCTGCCCTAAAAACACTTAAAATGATCAAACACTAAAAGGATATAACAAGATAAACAAGATGATATACAGAAACAGGCATTAAAACTCAAAGTGTCGGTTATTGAGTAGTGTGATAGACGTTGGGATGAATGAGAGCTTGAGGCGGTTGGTTTTACACTTATAGGCTCTGTAATGTCTGCCTGATGGTAACGGGTCATATTCGGGGAATGGTATGTGTGACGGGTCGTTAAGTTCAAGAAGCTCTCCTTTGTCTCCAGGAAAAAGGAGACATGTGGTCAGGCTTTGGATACACATGTAGGCCCAACTATTGTTCACCAATAGTAGGTACCAACTGAATTTTGAGAAGTAGTCCACCAGTAGGATGTACAATTTGCCGTTAAACTCAAACAGATCTGACTCTCTGGCGTTTCTGTTGGCTTAAGTGGCTGTCTGGAAATCTTATTTTGAAAATCCTTGGCTGGCTGCTTGCTCTTTACCATCCCCAGATGAGATTGGTGTATCAGCTTTAGCATGTGCTTTTAGCATATTGGGAGGTACTACTATACGTAGTCCAAAATGATTCCATCGGACAGAACAAGCTGGCTTCTTGAATCCCAATAATGGCCACTTCTCGCCTATATTGAGTCCAGCCCCACTGAATCGTTTGTTGCAGACAGATAAGCTTGTTTTTGTGCTCTCCAGTTCTGTGTATTTCTGATTGATAACTGTAACAAAGGTAAGTGTGGAGACACACTCTAGAGCAGTGGCAACCAACCTTTTTAGGCTCAAGATCCCCGAACTTGGCCTTGGTGAAGATCTACCTATTGAAGCACTGAGAGAAAAAGATGGCCAGATTGAGCTTCCAGCTTGCGGCCTTTTATTTAGGCTAATTGTATTTCAATTACATGAAATGCTTTGGTCCAACTTTCAGATTGATGTAACAAAGAAAACAATGTAAATAGCATATCTTGCTATCTAGAATGTCTTGCTTTAAGAATTTTAAAACACACCTTAAATTTTAAGTTTCTTTATTTAATTTCATTCCGACACCAAAAAAGGCATGTGGCCTATTTTGTATAAGGGAATTATTGTGTTCATAGTAGACAACAAAGAAAAAATCAACAAACTTGCAATGAGCAGATCATATTAGGTCACCTAATATGAGCCATGGTCTAGAATACAAAGACAGCCTCGTGGTCCAAGCATATGACGGTGCTGCCGTCAGGAGTTGTAAGCATTCCGGGGTCCAGGCTAGAATCAAAGAGCAAGCAAAATAAGCCTTTTACATCCATTTTAATGCCTACTGTCTAAATTTAGTTTTAGTAGATACAGTAAAAGCTGTCCCGGAGGCAGAGGAGTTCTTCTCCTTAATAGAAAAACTATATGTGTTCACCTCTGGGTCTTATGTCCATCCTAAATGGCTAACTACACATAAAGACATGTACGAAGGTGCACCAAGAGAACTCCAGCGATTAAGTGACACTCGATGGGCATGCCGATTTATGGCTCTACGTAACATTATGGATAGATTGCTTGCCCTTAAGCGAGTGCTGCAAGATTTAGTCCAAGAGCGGAATGGTTAAAAGATCTATTGAGGCTCAAGGTCTGCTGGCACAGATAGATCTTGGCTTCATTGTGCATCTTGTTACACTCCGTAAAGTGTTTGGAGAAACACAACTTCTCTCTGATATGCTACAGTCTTCATCACTTGACTTTTTAAAAGCTGTTGACTTAGTTGATGCTTTAGTTCAAACATTGAATGACTTCAGGGAGGAGTCATTCTTTGATAACTTGTGGGATGAAGTGTTGAACATTTCTGAGCAGTGTGATACTGCAATACAGATACAGGCTAAGCTCTAAACTTGATGAACACTGTGTACTGACTACTGTTGGACAGAGAGAGTCAGAATCAGATAAAGACAGGTTTCGTACAACATTTTTGTACCCCATCATTAATCAGATGCTCAATGAGCTTAAGAGGCGGTTTTCAAAGACAAACTGTGACATAATGAATAGCACCCAAGCTCTAAACCCCAATGGTGATGTATTTGTGAAAGAACAGCTCTACTTTCATTTGCTCGATTATATGATTCAAATACTGAGGACTTGAGGCATGGACTACATCAGTTTGGCCGAATCTTAGAAAGGAAAATACAGACCAGGATGCAGAGACCCTCTAGTACAGCAGAGCTGGTACTTTTCATTGAGCCATTCAAAGAAGTATTTTTTGAGCTCTTCAGACTCTGCAAAATAGCAGTCGCAATCCCAGTGAGTACTGCTTCTTGTGAGCAGAATTTTTCGACACTGAAGCTGGTGAAAACTTACCTCAGGTCCACCCTAACTGATGAGAGATTAAGCAATCTGGGTTTGCTAAGTATCGAGTCTAGGAGGGCAAAGGCTTTGAATCTTGACTCATTTGTTGATCGGTTTGCCAAAAATCACAGAAAACGCTGAATACAGTTGCTGTAATGTGAATTTCTACAAATTCTAGAGACACTCTAGTACAGTAAAGCTTGTTCTGTTCATTGAGCCTTATGAAGAATGTTCTGTATCTTTAGCTGAAGCTAACAGGAATGTGTTTTATTTTGTTTTAAATATTGTAATTTAATAAAATTATAACTGTAACAAATACCAATCAAAGTATTATGTTGTTTTTTTGTGCGCTTTTACTTTATATAGGCTACTGAACTAAAAATGTTGAAAGCTTGAACACTGTCTTTGTCTCTTTTGTCCTGGGTTGAATGTGCCCCTCTGACAAAACAACTGTGCCCAGCCTGGCCCCCGCAGTAACATCGGTCTAGAACCGCCACTGCTTAGGTGCCATTGTTAACTGTAAATGTTTATCCTCTGAAGCTTCATGCAAGTTACTATGTTTACAATTAGCATTTTAGAAAGTAGAACTGTAATGTGCACAACAAAACTACAACAACAAATAACAAAATTCCCAGTGCTATGAAGCTAAGTGCAGTTCTATGTCCAATCTTATGCAGCATCACTTTTTACAATGCCACAATGCTTTTACAAGGCAAAACTGTTGCAGTCATGTTCCTCACTCAAGTCAATGTGATGGCTTTGACTGAATATCGTCTGTGATTGCTTTGTAGTTTGGCTAATAGCTACAGACAGACAGCCTGAGTCAGTCTGTGAAGTGTCTGTTAGTAAGCTGGCTCCTGTACTTTGATTTGATTATTTTAATTTGTGAAAACGCCATTTTACAGAGGTTAGTGGATCCAAAGTAGGCCTTCACTCTTAGTGCACATGCAGTGAGGAAAGGAAACTTCTCTCTGCTGACAAGTTCCCAAAAGTCACTGTCCCTTGATCTGGCTTTCAGCTCTATATCATTTTGCAAATCAACCATCTCCATGTCAACTCCACATGGCTCGTTTTTGACTGCGTTCAGTTTTGCTGTCAGAAACCCCAGGTCCAATAGCCACGCATCATCTGACAGTTCCCAGTGCTCCTCGATCCAATAACGCCTTGAACAAGCGGTGCTGAAGCGCTTTTCCTCAAATCAGGTTTATTAGTTTGACCACCATTGTCATTAAATGAAAAAAGTCCACGACCTTCCCAACCAAGGCCTGCTGATGAATCACACAGTGATAATTTATGAAGTCGGGAAAATCGGGGTAATTAGGGCACAGTGCTATAAAACCAGAGTGCACATTGCCGGGGTCCAATCAGTAGTAATTGGCACCAGCCATTTTCACGAGCATGTTTTTTAAACTCATTGTATATATCCTCACCTCTTGTTCTCTCCTTTAAGTGCAAAAGAGTGAGGAAGTCCTCCTTTGTTGTAGAATCCTGGAAAGCCATAAAAATACAACAAGCTGAGCTGTGTCCATTACATCCAGAGATTCATCAAACTGTAGTCAAACATATTCACAGTGACATTCATTCAAAAGCTCATACATGTGGGAAGCTCACCAAACATTTAAGGCAGCATGGCGTCAATCTTTAAGACTGTACAGCGTTTAATGTCCTGCAGTCTCTGAGCCCGAGTGTGTCGTCTTCAGCTAGCGCTTGTAGCACCTCACTATCACCTCCAGTAGAGCTAGGGAGAGCGAGCTGCGACGGCAGCGACACACCGTTCTCGCTGGCATTCAAGGTAAAGCTAACTAACATGACTCATATGAATTATGTCAGTAGGTGTCCTATAAATAAGACGCACAAAAAGCAGTTAAAAACTTTATTATCCACAAATGGTTCAACTGCTACTGATTTCCACTGTGTTGTTATGGAATATATGAGAGATTAATATTCATCACAGATCTTAAAGTTGACAATTATTGATGTAACATTAGTTTACAGGGACAATTAGAACATTTTCTTCTACTAATTATCCATAAATACGACTGTAATGTGTTGATTGGTTAATTTAAACACCAGTATTTTCAAGTCTAAAAGTTTCAACATTGCCTCTATCTCAGTTACTGCTAATTTACCCTAATTTTCCTTTCCTTTTTTTTTACCATTTTAGAATCGAAATAGGTTATCGATAAGCAGAATCGGAATCAATAAAATTTAAACGATATCCAACCCTACACACCCCAGACCTTCACCAATCAAAGACCAGCGTTGCTGTTTTACACAGACACTACTTCCTTTCACTACCATGAACTCTTACAAACTAAAAATTAGTTGTTACTATTCATATATAGCTTTTAAACTTATTATAACATAATTTTTTTAAACATCAAATAACTTTAACCTTATTTGTTATCTACATTTTAATCTTTATTTGTTAAAACAGTTGTTTTAAACCAGATCGCATATTCTGGGGTTAGGGTTATAACTATTTAATCACTTATTTATTAGGTCAATTTTGTATTTGGGCTACACAACCAAACATTAACATTCTGACAGTATCACATCACAACATCCTGACTAGATTTGCTCTATGAATTCCTGAAATGAACTAAAATGCACGATTCATCCTAATCAGCTAAATTTAGCAGCGAGGATAATGAGTGCATTTTAATTTTCTGGTAAATTATCTCTTTAAGGCAATGCATTTAAGGAACATCTGTAGCTGGGTAAACTACTGAAAATATTCTAGATTACACTATTATTATAATTTTATTGTACTGTAAAAAATAGATTTGGGGCTTTTGAAAAAAAGCCATCCCCAGCTCTGCCCCTGCCGAACAGGTCTTCTGAAACATGAATGACATACAATTCAAATATCACTCCCACCTCACAGATGAGAGGCGGCGGTCCTGTGTGAAGATCCAGTAACATATTACAGCCCTGATATTTAAAGGAGCAGGAGTGCGGTTCAGACAGAAATCGCATTAAACATTTGAGAATGCTATCCATTTATTATGGCTATTATTTTGCAACAATCTATCTGAACAAGTTGTGATTTTGTCAGTGAATAAAATCACAGTTTCAACTTCACTTTCACAAAATGGTGACTACATATTTCTGGAAACCTTTCATAAAAAACACACAACAATGGACATATGCAAGAATTTATTTATAGCAAATACTTATTATTCTGCCTAGCAACCCTTACACAGCAACCAAACAAACAATAAGGCATCTTTGTGGCTTTTTGTGCTTTCGATTAATGGATTAATTGATGGCACAGTGCTACTGATGGGATATGGTCACAGGTGTATGCTTAAGGAGTATTTTACAACAGCTTTGAACAAGGCTCATCCAATCAACGACAGGAGCAATCTGTTTTATAAAATGATTTTCACAAACAAACTTTTTGACTTGCATTGCATACTAAAAAAACCTCTTATAGTGCAATCTGTGACTAACTACAGTGCCCCTTAAAAAAGGTTTATAATGAATCCTCTCCTTTCTCTTCCTGCTCTTCCACCAGCTGAGTGAAGTGGAGTTGAATGGGCAAATTGAGCAGGTGTGTGAGCAGGTCTACAGTGAGATGCAGGCCCAGGCCTTGGAGGCTGCCATGGACAGCCTGGAAACCATGGACACCCTGCCAATGCCAGGATGCTTCCGGATGCGAAGTCCCAGCTATGTGAGGGCGATTGACCAGGGGTGTTCGGGGGAGGAAGAAGGAGAAGAGGGGAAACCACTGCTCCTGCTGCCATCCTCCCCACCACGCACCTCTGCCACCACTGTCAGGACCATCCAGAGCAGTACAGGTAGGGCACTACAAGGCAGCAATGGATGTTTCGTTTCAGTAGGTCTCATGCAAGAACATTTTCTTACTCTTATCCTAAATTCCTCTCACATGTCTGTTATTTTAGTTCATATAACCACAAAATGCCAGATTCAGCAAACACTTTAACTTCAGAAAAGTGTGTCAATGACCTGCATAAAGATGATGAATGCCACCTGTGCGTACTTAAGCAAAGATGCACAAGGATAATAATAACAATTATAATACATTATATTTATAGGCCCTTTCAGAGCACTCAAGGTCACCTTACAGGCAGAGATAAAAACACAACAACAACAAATAACAATCAAAAACATAAACAAAATTAATAAAATGAACAATGAATAAAACATATAGTTTTGCCAAATGGAAGACAATCAAACTGAATATGCCAGTTTAAAAAGATGAGTTTTTAGATGAGATTTAAAAATGGAGAGAGAGTCAATGTTATGAATGTCTGGTGGTAGAGAGTTCCAGAGGCGGGAGCAGAGCGGCTGAAGGCTCTAGATCCCATGATTGTCAAACTGGCAGGTGGTACAGTGAGGTGGATGGAAGAAGAAGATCTGAGGGTGCGGGAGGGTGTGTCAATGTGCAGGAGTTCAGAAAGGTATGGTAGAGCGAGATTATGGATGACTTTAAAGGAATAGTTCACCCAAAAATGATAATTCACTCATTATCTACTCACCCCTATGCCGGGGTGAGGTGTGGGTGAAGTGTTTGAGTCCACAAAACACTGTTTCAGGGGTAAACCGCTCAGCAGCCAGGTAGCAGCCGAATCCAATACAACTAAAGTATTAGGGGCTTATCTTCAGACGTAAAAAAAATAAATAAACAAAAAACATGACGTGCCTCCATACTGCTCCTGTGGTGTCATCCAAGTGTCCAAAAGCCCTGACATTCATATTTAACTCTAAACGAGGTAATTTACACTGTGTTTTAAAGCCTAAATGTCTGAGGGACCGTCAGAATTGCTAATGTCAGCTGGCTTAGCCACTTCTGGTCGACTTTTAGGCGTAAAACACAGTGGAAATGACCTTGTTTCGAGTCGAATATGAATGTCGGGGCTTGCAGATACTTGGATGACACTACAGGAGCCTAAAGTCCACCAGAAGTGGCTAAGCCAGGGGACGTTAGCATTTCTGACTGTCCCTGAATGCACCTCGTCGGAAGATATCAGCAGACAAATGTTGAGTAGATGGAAGTATGCTGAACGGGTAACATTATTGGTGTGGGCTTGGAAAGATAGTGTGCTGTCAAGGATGACACCCAGACTCTTTACCTGAGGGGAGGAAAGGGTGGATTTGGTACCAATGACAACTTCGGTTTCATCGCTATTGAGTCTGAGGAAAATGCAGGAGTACCAGGACTTGATTTCCTGTAGGCAATCAGAGAAAGAGGTAGGCAGGAGGATGGAGGTAGGTTTTGTTGAAAAGGTAGAGCTGGGTGTCATCTGCATAGCAATGGAAATTAATGTAAAATTTACGGAAGATATGGGCAAGAGGAAGTAAGTAGATGATAAACAGAAAGGGCCCCAGGACAGAACCTTTGGGAACACCAGTAGAGACTGGAAATGGCTGGGATTTGAAAGATTTGACTTGGATGAACAGAGTGCGGCCAAAAAGGTATGATTTGAACCAATCAAAGGGTGTGTATGTGCCAACATTGTGGGTTACCCTTGAATCTACAGTAAGATGTTTTGAAAATGTGTTGTTCAGTGGTGCAAAGACTGAAGAAATGGTCCTGTAGAAGGGTCGAAAAAAATGATGCTGATAATGACCGTATTTATATCCACAGTGTTGCTATTTCACAAACCAGAGTAGTCCTGAACCTTTTAAATTAATGTAAACAATTTCTACTTTTTACTGAAATATAACCAATAAACAAATGGGACCACTGTAAACATCACTGTGGAGCAGCACTCTATGAGTGATACAAATTGTTGTTTTTATACTATCTTTTTTATCCATCAACGTGAAATTGCCAGAAAGGACCTTCGACAATACACTGATAAAAGTGGTTAAGGCTGTTGGACAACTAAACATTTGACTATCAGTCTCACAAATAGTATTCTGTGTGAAAGCCCTGTGCTTTGTTGAGCCATCCATCCAGCCTGACCTCCTCTTAACAGGGACTTTCTAGTAATTATTTTAGCCACTAGAGTCACCTGGCAATAAAACGTAACTAGAGTAATAAATTGCTTCACAGACGACCATAGATATATAAATGAAGATGGACAACATGACTGTTCCCCAAAAGTGAAGCCAAAGTGTCTTGATCGATATCTGGTGGCTGACTGCAATATAGATCACATGTCCTGCTATGTAAGTGGATGGGACATGCACCAAACTTAAAAGTATAAGTACATTTTAAATACATTTTTCTCAAAGATGGTTTGATGTTCAAGTGTACATTTTTCCAGTAAGTTAGTTGGTAGTAGTAGGTTTTTGATGCTATACCACTACCCTAACTATGGCTCCAAATGTAAAAGGGTAAGCGTTCATATCTAGGATATTTTAGCTTGATTTCTGGATAGTAGGAGACAGGTAATCCATATTTATTTACAATCTATGCAGATGACCTATGGGCTTGGAACATCTTCATCAAATATACAGTATATATATTGTATTTTATTTTTATTTCCTTTCCATACCTATTTTCCATACCTATTTTCCATACCTATTTTTCCTGTCACATTTAATTCTAACGTCTTACATCTGCTTGTATGATAATTGCAGCATTGGTACATTATTGGCTAATCACAAGTAACAAGACCTTTAATCTGGGAAGAGTATTCAGATCTGTGATAATATAATGAGACAGAGCTCTCTCTCTCTCTCTCTCAGAGCTGATGATTTTCTGGCTTCCATTTTCAAGTGACTTCATTCTGTGGAGTCTCATGAGATAAGACAGTTTTTCACAAAAATGGACAGTGACAGTTTATAAAGCGTTTTTGAGTTTGACCCTGTAATCAGTGATGGGATGCTGCAAAAGAGAAGAGTGTAGCATTCTGTGTATGAAAGAAATTGACAATCATGGTTCCTCTTTAAAAAATGGCAGGCCACTGGTTTAACAGTGGTCATTTTGTTATTATTATTCTTTTCAATCTGGTATAATAGACAACAGTGTTTACTGCAGACAGCCCTTTCCCGCAAAAAAAACCCTTTTTCTTGCTTGAGTCTAACAGTTGTTTCAAAAGGGGAGAATTTGTTGACTTTTTTGTGGAAATAGTTAAATTACATGTCCAGTGTTTGCACTGGATAGGTTGGGTAAGATTTACAGTCCAGTACAACATGGTGTAGTTACACACATAACAGGAGAAAGAATTACAAAATGCTTGGGGCTGCAGTTGCACGCATAATATGTACTGTGCAATCTGATGTACGCTGTAACAACAAACCAGATATCGCACAAAGATAATATTTTCAAAGCAAAAAAATGCTGTCTTTATATATGGTATTCGAATGAAACCCACAGGGGCTTTGTGTCAGCTGTCTGGTATTAGGATTGCCCTTTTTTTTAAATGCTCAACTGGAGATGACCTACATTTACTGCTCCTCTGGGAATTCTTAGTTAACCAGAGGATATATGGATATACACAGACAAACAAGCAAGAATGTGTATGTACAGTGTATTCACTCATGCACAATCTTACCATTGCACTGCAGTCACACAGGACAGTATATGGTCAGCTCTTCTACCACATGACTCCTTTGTGTATTGAAGTACATCATCTTCTCAGGCCTGTTGTATAGCTGATTTGGCACCCGAGGACTTTAATAACCTTAATTGGCATTTTTTATTTATTGACTGATCTACAGTGTGGTGTAATTGTATTTAACAGGACTCCAAGGCAGGAAAGCACACATCAGAACATTTTCCCCCTGGAAAGATAACCCCAACAGATGACAATTGAGAATCAAGTTTTGTAACAGTCCTATCTTTTATTTTCTCTGGTGTATTTTCAGAGCATTTTTGTAAGGTTTTAGGGGGGTTTGCCACACTGCTTTTGAGAAACTCAGTTAAAGTTGGGCCTAAAATGGCACAGACTCCCAATATCAACCTGGTGTTAAATGATGTGCTCATATTCAGGTTCACAAGTTTGATTTTTATTATTACTTAGGAAGGTTTACAAGCTCTAATGTTCAGAAAACACATCACTTTCCTCATACTTTCCATACCTCTTCTCAGCCTGGTTTGTTATGGGGGTATGCATAGACTGTATATTAAAATAGGCATGGATGTAAAGTGGAACACCACAGAGGATTGCCAGGGGATGGCCCCAAAAATCTCTGGCTCCATAGATTGCCATTCAGAAAACGTCAACTTCTCTCATGAACTCCCAAGTCAATAAATGGGAAATGTGGGAAAATATTGGTGATTTTTTAGTCAATGACCACAAAAAATGCTTGTCAGTACAATTTTGCCATTCATCCATTCACACAGCACCAACCTTCTGATTGTTAGACGACCCGCTGTATCTCCTGAGCCACAGCCCAATACATTTTCTCCACAGGTCATTATGGTTTCAATAGTTAAATTCACTTTTTTACCAATGTTCTGGTGGTCCTGCTGAAAATAATTGTATCATCAACTGGATATGAGGACTAAAGGAGCGTTAGGTTTGGGGGCATGCCTGTATAATTGGCAACAGTGGTCTGAAATGATAGACATCTGACAGTTAGGATGGGGCGGACTGGAGAGTAATTTACTGAAGTCGAATTGGAGCTGCAAACACATTTTTTCCCCCAGTTATGCTACATTTACTCTTATTTCTTCATTATCTGTTCCACTAAAGGTTTGGCTGTATTTTCTTTTTTTTGATGAGTTTTGAGTTCTGATTAATTCTTGATCTCCGGTAATAATAGACCCAAGAGGGAGCCTTTTTTTTTGGTAAGTAAACACTTGTTTTCTTAACGTTTTACAGTTTTCATGTTCACATGTGTACTACAGACTGCAAAAGTTGGTGTGTGTCAAATTTTTTTGACCAAAGAAGGGGAGACTATTACCATTCTAATATCTGTCACAGTTAATGTAAATTGTGGGTGTATGTTACTAACCAAGCTAGCAAGGTAGCACTAGCATAAGCTGATAGCCTTTGTCTTGCTAACAGTACATGTCCTTCCCAGGCTGATAACCTGTGTTAACCACAGACTGTGGGGTGCAATGCATTAATGTTAACCTTGATAAAAAAGGAAACTTTTTTCAAATTTTAATATGACAACGTTTGTGCACTGCATTAATGTTATAATGTTTAGGTAACTTGAACATGGTGAAACAGCAGAAACTGTTCTGCATTGACTTTTGGTAGTTCTGAATGCCTACAGTCTAAATTTCAACAGGTGAAAAAAGTATTATGTAACTTTATGCAGATTATGTTGACTTGGTAGAAATAGCATCTGCCAAAACGTTTACTACATTAGATCTAGATGAGTGATTCTCCCTGGTCTGTGAATATTGGATTACTCTGTACCAGATAGACTGCCTTTTGCCTGCTAATTTTTGTATACTTTTACAATTTGTCTGTGCTCATGTGCTTTTGTATGTTTTTTAATAGCCATCAATCTTCCAGGGGCTGACAGACTGAAGCAATGGTTGACGTGAACTGGCAGTTCTTCACAGTCAAAAAGGTACACAGATATGCACTAATAAATGCACTAACTACACTCTCCAAATGTGGTGGATGTGGCTGAAATATAGAACCGAACATTGGTTTTTCGGTAAAAATTTAACTGAATATGTGGACACCAACATTTAAGTAAGTCACTCTTGTTTGTAACAATTGCAAAAAAGGTGGTCGTGTAATGTCTAATGTTCTCCTATATAATGTGAATACTTTTTTCAGAATTAGTTACAAAATGTGGGGTTTTATCCTCATTTTTTAAGTTATTATTTCTTTCTTTTTGGTTTAAATTGTTTGAATATAAGGATATTGTCGTGTTCAGTGTTCTTTCAACTAATACAGCATTTATATAACTCTACAACGTGTTCAACCAACCAATCTCACCTATGTGCTGTCGCCATTAGTCCTGTGATGTGGTAGCTCAAAGGCTTCAGCTACTCAGCAGCCTACCATCTTGTTTTATCATGATAAAGCACTACTATACTTGCTTTCAGGCACACGCTGAACTCCGGGATCTTCTTGACATTCACCTGTGGAGCTTTATGAGTGAGAGCCTCTGGACTTTCTGCTGAGTTTTTCTGGCCAGCCCCCTAGTTTTTGAGCAAATATCTCATGATGAAAAATTGGTTCAATACCTAAGACAGACTATAGATCATTTGGCCAAATGTTGTTCTGTTTGTGAGCCACCGTACTTGTAGTTCTATTTATGGCCAGCCAATCAGCATGTTTGTTGTTCAGTCAGCTCATTCACATACACACGGACGGAATTCTCCATGCTGTCAGTATGAACTCCTCACTTGGAGTCATCGGTCAATGTGTTGCTGTTTTTTTCCTGGACTGTATTAGCGGGTAGCGGGGATATGCTAGCTGGAAGTAATGGCAGATGGATTTCGCAGACCCCACCCTGTTGTATTGATGGAAATGTCGCAGACAATTGGCATATTTTTCGAGTGGGAGTACATTATTTTTTATCACTGCAGCTTTCTCCGGTAAGCCTGCAAAGACATTTTATTCTCCTCAACCTTGCTGGACAGCCATCAAGCAAGAGTGTCTTTCTTCTATGCAGCTAAAGTGTGCTGACCCAGGACAGACAGAGCTGTAATTACCCAGGGAAGATCCTGACTGCCTGAAGAGGAAGTTTAGTGAAGTCTGAAATTCACAAAACTACAAAACAATGGAAAGACAGTTGGAGTTTCATTCAAGAAATCTGAAACAAGGGGAGAGTATCGAGTAATTTATCAGTAATTTGAGAATCAGAGCTAAAAGTTAAAGCTAATCTGTGATCATATAGTGTGTGGCACTACCAGGAACTCTTCAAGAAAATCTCAGAGATAGCGAGTTAACCATTTCAATCAGCTGCATTCACGAGCTGACGGAAGAAAGTAGAAAGAAGCTAACAGAAGCCACCAGCGTTGATGCAGTAAAGCCAGTTTCATGGAGAAAGCAGGAGTAAACATCCCAATCGTTCTCTCAGACCATCACACACTGCAATAACTGTGGAAACAGTGTCCAGTTTACAGACAACAATGCCATAATTTCAAAAAGCCAAAGTAATTTACACAGAAGGATATACAGACATGAAGTGACCATGGAACAGCCCACAACATGTGAAGATGAAACATTTTATGTGAACGGTGTTGAAATTAAAATTGTGTTGACTGTGTCGAGTCCCAAACTAAAGAGCAGAATGAAGAGGAGGAGAATAATGCAAAATGCAAAGTGATGGCACAGACAGAACAAGTGACTAATTGTGAGAAAATGTCAATGCCAAAGAAAGCCACAAACCTTGTTGCTTATTATGGCACCAGGATTGAAAAAAATGGAACAGTTACACTGTCATGGTTTTAAAAGAAACAGTACCACCAATTACTCTTCTTCATGGTAAACAATGAGGTGCTGACACTGCGAGGATTTCTTGCTTGTGTGAACATGGGAATTGTCTAAATGAGTCTAGATGTCCATCAGAATACCACAGCAAATAGTTCTCACTTAATACAGAGACCTATTCAACAATGAGCTTGGTGAACTCCCAGTTACATATTCCATGAAGGTGGAACCCAGCATACAGCCTGTGATCTGGCCAGCTCACCACATCCCGGTCGCGATGCAAGGTAAAGTCAAAGCTGAACTTACACGAATGCAAATGATTTTTGTAAGCTGTCAGTAAGGACCTCCCTCCCTCCCACCTTATGTGTCGTGAAATGCCTTGACACAATTCTGGCCAGTAAAGTAGGCTCAGAGAGTGCTTGCATGCATCGTCTGGGACAGCTCTATCATGGAGAGAGGGGACGGCTGCAGCTTTGGTCAACAGGTTGGAGAGGAAAGATTTCCCTTGTGGAATTATGCGGATGGCGTAATTGAGATGGCCAAACGTTGCTGTTTGGTGCATATGTCCGCCAGAAGATAGTTTGATGGAAGCAGAGTGTTGTGTTGTGTTTTTTTAGAAGGCAGAGATGCCTGGAAGAATTCTGAGTCCAGGGTGATGCACAAAAACTCTATGGAGGTGCTAAGACCTGAGGTTTTCTCTTTGGAAAGAGGAAGGAAAGCTGAGTTCAGAGAAAGCTTTTGTAAGAGTGGAGAGCCCAGAGTGAGGAGGTGAGTATGGTGGGGTGACAACGAGGAAATCGTCGAGAGATGGAGTATGTATGGGAGTCTGTAATACTTGGTGAGAATCCGGTTTTATGAAAGTGAATCAAATATTTTGGGGCTGCTTCTGCAGCTGAAAGTGAGGCAGATGTAAAAATATAATGCACCTTTCCCATGAACACCGGAAATGTGCGGAAATCAGGACTGGCAATGAGAATGTTAATGCTTGGAATGTGTGAGCCTTGTGGGGAAGACAAGTCTGGTATTAGACTCTTTTTTCCGGAGTATTTTCGTTTGGCCACACCTATTGGACGGATGCGGAACTCTGGAAAAGGATGACTGTTGATTGGGCCTATTATGAATCCATCTTTGACCTCTTTAGCCAATAAGGTGTTGACAGTATGAGGTTCAGTGAGAGCAGACTGAAGGTCGTGGCAGGAGTGAGAAGTGTCGGGAAGGATTTCTGTACCAGGATGGAAACCGTGTGTGATTTTGATGAGAAAGTGCTCAAACTATCTGTCTGGATGATTTTATAAAGCTGTGGCAAGGACATTTATCTTAACGGGTGTGCTGAGGGGCTGTTTTTAGTCTGTCTGCTGATGTTATTGGATTGTGGGGGCAGGTGTTACAGGCATGGGTGACTTCGAAGAAGGGGCACACATGCAGGTGGAAGTTGGAGTGTGTGCAGCCCGGGTTGTTGAAGTTATTGCACACCATCCTGCCCCCCTGGTAGAGGATTGGTGTGACACGTTTATCGAGAACCTTGGCACGGGGATATTAACAGAGGGACTTATGTTGACAGGTCTAAGAATGATGGGAGGTGGGAGTGCAGCAGGTGGCGAGTAGTTGAAAACGGGGGTGCACGGGATGAAGAAGACCCAATCTCATTTCACCCCTTGGCCCAACCCTTACCCCTACCTGTTGTTTTCGAGGGTTATCTTGCCCCTTGAAACAGAGTCACAAGGGGTAGTGGTTGAAATCTTCCCCTATGCATTGGGACAGCCCTTCAAGAAGCCGTTACATCATCAGTAGTCGTCACGCAAACCCGACACGTCATCAGTAGTCGATGCCAAAATAGGGGATTATCATGCAAAAAAAGGGACAGCCTACCCCTACACGTGAATGCGCAAAACTAAGGGGTAGGGCCAAGGGGTGAAATGGGATTGGGCTGAAGTGTGTGATCGAGGTGGGGGAGCAGTGACTGTGCAAGCTGTGGCTGGTTGGGAAGATGCTCAGCATAGCTCGCAGGAGAGCGATGTGCGAGCTGCAAAGATGCTGCAATAAGCTCAAAATTTACAGTACCCCAGTATTTTCCCTGGTTGAACTGCTTTATCTGGCCAGCTGACTGGTGGTGAACATGTTATCTATAGAAGCCTGTACCCACAAAACGTAAGGCCATGTCTAGCACGATAAAAACATTATGGTCTAACTCAGATATACTACTGGGAAAAGCTGAGCAGGTGCCTCAGGTAAAGTGATAATTCAGCTGGAGTTAAAGGGATAGTTCACCGATAAATGAAAGTTCCTCATTATCTATCTACCACTATGTCAATGGAGGGGTGGGTGAAGTGTTTGAGTCCAAAAATCACTTCTTGAGTTTCAGGGGTAAACAGCGTTGCAGCCGAATCCAATACAATTGAAGTCAATTGTGACCTCTTCTTCAGATGTAGTAAAACAACAGAAAAAACATAACATGCCTCCATATGCCTCTATACGGCATCATTTACACCTTGTTTTTAGTTTTGAGCCTAAATGTCCTCTAATAGCGTCCTCTGTGGTGCATTCACTTACCCTCAGGCACACCAATGTGTGGCTACGTCTGCTGGCATTGTCACTTCTGGTAGTGGGCAAGAAGAGGTCACCTGGGCTAAAACACTGTTTACCCCTGAGACTCCTAAAGTGTGTTGTGGACTCAAACACTTTACTCACCCCTCTATCGGCATAGTGGTGATAGGTAATGGGTGAATTTTCATTTTTCTGTGAACTTTCCCTTTAAGTCCCTACATCTAGAGGGGACTGGATGACAGAGCTTCACAGAACCGAGATTGGTCTGCATTTCCCTAGGCTGTCTAGTGTCTATGATGGACGGATGAAGTAGCTGTGCTAGATCTACTTAGTTACCGGATAGGATCTGGTGACATAATACGGCAAAGACAGGAGAGGGCTGAGTGATGAAGCTGGCCGGATGGGTGGTGCTGCCATGGCAATTGACACATGAAGATTAGCCTGTGATGAGGCCATTTGATGTGCTGGATGGTGCTGTGGTGCTGGCGGGAGAAGAAAAGAGGGGGGAGCAGAAGCCCTACTGCTGAAAGCGGGTGAAGGAAGAGTAGAGGAAGGAAAGGAAAGGAAAGAAAAGAAAGCTGATATTACGTGAGAAAACTCAGAAACAGAGTTTTGAAACACCAATATGACCTGTTCCCTACGAGAGGGAGCTGATGATGCGTAGCTGTGGAGGAGGTGCGGTGACGTAATGCGTGACATGGCAAGCGTGGGCTGGCCCAGACGAGTAACCCGGAAGCACTGGATGCTGTTGTAGGAGTGTTGATAGAAGTTGAATATAGATGAAAAAGCCTTGCTTTATTGTTGTTGCGGTGGAAGGAACCTCTGGAGGCCGGCTGCGGTTCGGGCTCTGATGTTGAGCTCGTTTGAGGATGAGGATACGGCTGGAATGAAGAGGATGGCCCATGACACCATGGTTGATGCATGGTAACTGAGCGAGGAGGCTGTGTATGACAAGGAGACCGTTGGTGCCGACCCCCCGCAGCTATGTCTTGGCTCGTGTAGACGGAGGAGAAGAGACCTGGTGGGAGTCGGTAAGATATCTTTGAGGGAGTTTGAATGTAAATGCCGGCGAGGCCGTGGTATTTGACCACTGAGCGAAGGCGGCTCGGGGGTTAAAATTACCAAAACAGTAGTCGGTTGCTAACCAAAGAGCTATATCAAGCATGCAGGATGAGGGAGAAGGAGAGAGGCACACTTTCAACAGCTGGAAGTATTATTATTATTTTGAGTTTGTGTCAGTCAAAGAAACATTATTGAAACATCTCCAATGGCAGCACAGCAATGTGAAACATTGATACATGCACACCGGCCAAGCAACAGAAGCTGGATTTCAGAGCTGGACATGGTGGCGGAGAGGCGTTAAGTGGACAAGATCTGAGAAAACTCTTCGCTGGGTATATCGTCGAGGAGATATTGCCTATTTCCAGTTGACTGAGCCTCATTTCAATGAATTATAGAGAAAATACCCATGAAGGGCAAAGTTACTCTTCCACAAAGAAAGACGTCTGCCGAGCAATGGGACGTCTGCGAAAATGGAATCTAATTTTGAGGCCACGTTTGGAGAGGTAGACTTCGTTTCCACCACAGATCTGGAAGGCTAACAACAAAAGCTTTCTGGGTGGTACAGTTACTGAATTAGCTGCACCACTTTGGTACGTAACAAGACAGTACAATACAACGGCCAAATATGACAACTAAATCCAACTGACTATTTAAGGCTATGTTCTTTGTCTATTTTGCCCGAATTTACCTTTTGTATCTGGGGGCAGAACAAATACCATCCAAGGTGACTATCTGGTCTGACAGTGTTTCTCTAAGATGTTTAGGGCCAATTACAATGACCTCAGTTTTGTCTGAATTTAGAAATAATAAGTTTTGTGTCATCCAGGCCTTGATGTTCTTGAGACATTCCTGTAGTTGAACTAAGTGATTAGATTACTCAGTGTTCATAGATATGTACAGCTGGGTGTCGTCCCAGTAACAATGGAAGTGTACGTGGTGCTTTCTGATGATGTTGCCTAAAGGAAGTATATACAAATTGGAATCTATCTGATAAATATGACTTAAAGTCTAGTGCTGATCTTTTAATCCCTACATATTTTTCCAGTCTCTGTAACAGAATCCTATGATCTATATTGTCCAATGCTGAACCAAGATCCAAAAGGACGAGTATAGAGACACGTCCATTATCTGAGGCCATGAAAAGGTCATTAGTAACTTTTAATAGTGCTGTTTCTGTGCTGTGATGGATTCTAAATCCTGATTAAAAGTCTTCAAACAATCAGCTTTTTCAAGGAAGGTTTACTATAGGTCTATGATAATCAGTTTTTGCAATATCCTGGTAACTAAGAAACATACAAACACAGGTTAAAAAATTACCTTAGCTGAGGTAATTACAGTAAAATGTCTGACGTTAGAAACCTTAATAGGAAATTGTAGTTAATATAAATCTTACAGTGCTTTGTGCAGCAGTCTGTACACCCCAAGAGTAAAGTCCAAAGACTGGGTAAAGAAATAAAACAGGGGTTTGCAACTAAGTTTAGCCAAGTACCACATTTTTCTCAGCCAGTTAATGGAAGGTTGGGACGTAATCAGACAATAAATTAAGTAACTAATTTCCAAAAATGTACCTGGAATTTTGACAGAATGCTCAATGAACTGATTTACTGTCAGAAAATTGTTTTTCCCTGTCAGAAAAAAACAGAACAACAGATATGTGCTTGTATCTAGGCAACAGAATTCGCCTACAAAAGTAGTGACTCATTAACATTTACAAATTTACCCTCGATTTCACCCCTCACTCCTCTTCAGCTTTTCCCTCTGTATGAATTTGGTATTTTCTGGCACCAAAATCCCAAGATGCTGTTGGTCAATATCCAAAGTTGAGACTTCAAAATAGCAGTTTACAAACCAATGGGTGACATCAAGCTGGGTTGCCAGACTAGCTGCTAGGCATGTATTTTGCAAATGTGTGGCATGGTGCAGAAGTATCAGCCAGAGTATAGAAGAGGCATTTCAGGAGCTTCAGGAGCAGTGTTTTCTGCCCAGGAGAGGAGTTCCCTTTGCCACAGACTTTGGGCTTTGAAAAACCAAAATATGTCCCCTTTAATTTATGACATGTATCTACATATGCTATATGAATTAGTGAAAAAGCATCAGAATAGCCAGACCTTACCAATCATATGAGGTAGGATGTGGTTACTCAAATATTTAACCATATCAAGAGCTGGTCAGTTTCAACACAGGGTCAACAGTGCAATTAGAGCAATAATTCAAATTCAATTAAAACAAAGTAAAAGAGCTTGATGTAAATAAAAAGTAAAATACAATACTATAAAACAATATAGATTTGAGGATCCTAGTGATACCAAAGTGACAAGAATAAACTGTACAGACAAAAAAACAGGTATCTAGAGGAGAGAAGTCTGATGGCCTGGTGCTTTACCTGTTTTTGGTGCCTACATTTCCTGCACAGAGGATGCAGGATGTGGGTCTCTGATGTCTGCTTTGCAAACCTTGTAAAACCCCTGCTTTGTAAATCTTTAATGGACTGTAATTACAAAGCTCTTTTCCAGTCTCATTGATACCTCAACAAGCTTTTACAGTAGAAGTCACATTCACCCATTCAAACAGCGCTTTTTCTATCTCACACCATTCATACACTACACAGTCGTCAGGGGCAAATGCGGGTTTAATATTTTGCCGAAGGACCTTTTGAAATGCAGACTGCAGGAGCAAGGGATTGAACTACTGACCTTCTGGTTAGTGGGCAACATGTCTCTTTCCAGAGCCAAACAGTTATCTACCATGACTACTTACCCACGATTACCCGCCGGCCGAGGGATTGAGTTAAGTTTCTGTTGGAATGTTTCCTAACTGTTTAAAGCCTTGCTTTTACCCTGGTCATTAGGTATTTTTGGTTGTTCCTATTATTGTGTATTTTGGAGCTGCAACATCTCAACATCTGTACCATGTGACTTTAAAAATTGAAACAATGTTTTCTAAATAAACATAACGTAGCAGAATGTAGACCCATGTATTCTTGACTGCACTCATGCATTGTGAAAATACAACAATGTTTTAAGAATTTTTTTTAAAATTATTTTTAAAAGCATCTATACTTTCACTCAAGTAATAAAGTTGTGTACTTTGTCCACCACTGCCTCTTTACCAGTAGCTCTCTCTAATTCTGCCATGAGTTGCTGTGCGAAGGCCTATCAACTTTACACGTAATCACAAGAAGATATACCAGATTTATCTTTACATACTATGCTCTAATAGCCTTTCAAATATGCTTTTTATGCCTTCATGCTGGTGACAGCCCGTAGCCGGAGGCATTATGTTTTCGGCCGGTCCGTCCATCTGTCCTTGCCATTCTGGTGAACAAGAATGCCTTGAGTGAATTTCGTCACTTTTTGTACAAATATTAACTTGGACTCAAGGATGATCTGGTTGGATTTCTTGGTCAAAGGTCAAGATCACAGTGACTTCACAAATCACACTTTTTGCATTTTGGGAATGATATCTCTGGAACGTTGTCAGAAAATGTGGCACAAACTTTCATTTAGACCCAAGGATGACCTGAATAGAGTTTGGTGGTCAAAGGTCATTTGTGAGTGTGATATCTTAAGATTAGCTTGAGGTAATGTCTTCAAATTGGGTACAATTTTGATAGATTTTGATGCCTGGGGGTCAAAGCTCAAGGTTACAGTGACCTCACGTTCCTGTGAATGTGAAATATCAGGACTGCCCGTAGGGAATTATATTACATCTGGCACAATTCACTTTGACTGATGGATGACCTGATTAGAATTGGGTGGTCAAAGGTCACTGTGACCGCTCAAACACATGTTCTGCCTTGTAAATGTAATATCCCAGGAAAATCTAATCTGGCACATATGCTCACTGGGACTCACTGATTCACTGATTTGATTTCGGTGGTCAAAGGTCAAGTTCAAGGTGGCCTCAATAAAAAAAAATGTTGGCCTATTGAATGGCCAAAGACTGGCCCAGGACTGGGAATTTCATTAAGTTTTGATCAGTTGTCACTTGGACTCAAAGATGAAGTGATTACATTTCAGTGGTCAAAGGTCATGTCTTATTGACTGGTGGTCTTTGGTTCCAAGTAACCTCTATGGTGAATGTCTGTGAAGATTCATCCAGGTCATGGTATCTTCAGAAGTTCAGAAGGCAACTGAACTTGCTTGAGTTTCTTGAAGACATTTCACCTATCATGAAGACTTGTACAACTGCTGAAGACTCTATGTAGAGTGACTATAGATGGAATGAAGTACCATTCACTAACAGTGTGTCATTTCGATTCCCTAACCTTTTTTTACCCCCTTTTGTCAGAGTTCACACAAATTTTATATTGTTCCTCTTTAATTAATGTGTTGTAGTATGAATTAATGCAGTAGATATGCTCGCAAGATTTAATTCTCCTGTTCGTGTGGTCTACAGATAAATTAAGAATTTAAAAGAAGAACCACTGTAAGCCTTGAATCTACCTTCATGGCCAAACTTTATCATTGCATTCTCAAACTGATGGATGTAGACCCATCAAGGGGAGGAGCTACAGGAGAATCAGGCAGATTAAGGACATGCTTCTTGAGGTATGATAATTTTAAAAAATGTATACTTGAAATAATAATTGTTTACAGCCGCTCATTAAGATTATATTCATTTAAGTAGTACGCAGAGAAATAGACAGGATTTTGCTTTAAGCAGTTCAACATCTTGAAAGAAAATTAAATCCACACTAGGCACAGTGTAATTTACTGCACTGCTGCCTATCTAGATGTCGAGACAAACTGAAGGTTAATTAAAAACGAGTAATAACTAGAAAGTAAGAAAATTCGAAGAAACTTTAATGTTTTTCTTAGTTATACCATTAAAGGGACATTTCTAGTCTATTACAACTTGGGATAGCCATATTAACTACACCTCTGTTTTGATGACGGTATAAAACTGAAAGTGACGCCAACGGAAATCCTAGCTATAATCCACCCAAGAAACTGGCACATTACTATGCTAAATGTATGTCAAAGCAAATCAAATTATAAATAATATTAATTTTAAATAAAAAAAATTGAATTAAATAATACTGTTTGCCTTAGTTTTCTCCTCCAAATTAGTGTCTTGACCAACCTTGGTTTATTTATATTCCAGGGTTTTCAGATCTTATTATTTATCATAGAACATGTTGTGATAACTATTAGGAATGATGGACAAAACTGCAAAAATATGACCCAAGTTGTAGTTATCCCTAATTTTCCTAGAAAGCAAACTAGAATCTGTTTTATACAGTAAACTTATTGGCTTTTCTAGTCTTGATGACCACTCAAAGTGCTTTACAGTACTTTTTTGCCATTCATCCATCACAGAAATGCCTTTTGTTTTGCCGTATCTGGCATTTGTCCCAACATCTCAGCTCGATACTTTCCTGGACTAACCTGGAGTAAGTCAATTTTTTTCAAGTGGGCCAGTTTGGTCATACTGTATAACGTGTCATTTAAATTGATTGACAAAAAAAATTAAAGCATGGGTTATTTTACAATTAGTGTGTTTATTGATGCAATCTATATTTAGACCATTTCAGTAATTGGGTGTGTATGTGTTCTTGTGTGTGTTTGTATAAGGGTTGAAATAAAATAAATAATCAATTGATCAACCGAATGGAACGACACTGTAAAAAGTGTGCCGTAGTCATCCAGTTCATTATCTCAAACATGCTAACTTGTCTTTTCATTTGCTTTGCAGGACACCAAAGAGTCTGAGGCAAGCCTTGATAGGCAAGTGTTTCAGAAGCTGTTGACTTGATGGAAAACCAGTACCAAAGTAAAAAATCTCAAGAAAATGATTGTGTAAAAATTAAGATGAGCCAGTGTTCAGTACATAACTGCCGTTCAAAATAATAAAGCTTATTGCCAAACAATTTTGTATTTGAATGACTGAATTTTTGAAAAGCTACTATATAAAAACTATAGAGGAAAATCTAATTGGAGTGATTTCTAAAGGGTTGTTAACTTAAAACCTTGTTATAATAATTATTCAAAACAAGAACAAAACACTTCCTTCCACAATTCCTTTTCACTAATGTGGAAAAAGTAAATGGAACAACTTAAAAAGTGTTGTTTATTGATTGTAATAATAATAATAGCATAGGCCCAGCCAATGACAATTAGAGGGCATGCGACTGCAGTACTATGTGCACAACGGAGATCAGCGAAACTGAAAAGAACATTTAAGAAGCCAGGAATGATTGAACGAAAATGTAAAGACGGCACCGCACTCACTCAAACCGTAAATAAAGTTGCTATATTTCTTATATATCACTGTCAGTGAACATAAAATACTACATTAAACGACACATGGAAGGCAGTTATGCATTCAGTGAAAGCTGTATCGGGAGAAAGTGAGTAGATAAGGAGAACTACATACAGATGGAATAAGCAAAGTAAATTACTCATATGGACAATCGTCGGCTTATTGGACAGCAGATTTATATAATTTTGTATCTTTGTTTATTGACCTTTCCCTTGTGTAGTATTTGATACCACTGGCTGATCAGACCACTGACCTGTTTAGCAAACTCATATGTGTAATTGACATATTGGTATCATCGTCCATTGCATCACACATTTCCTGCTGTAGGCTGTAATATTCTCTGTCAAATGACCTTCTCACATATTAGTTAACGCTAACTTAGCTTTAGAAAGTCTTTGTGTGATATAATTTCCGCCCTGATGCTGCCCTTCCACCCCCGCTCTGCATCAGCCAATCGGCTTGCTGCTCCCTCACTGCGTGCTAAAATCACGACTCTTTGCTGTCCTGGCTCCCAAATGGTGGAACGAGCTCCCCATTGACATCAGGACATCAGAAAGTCTACACATCTTCCACCGCAGACTAAAGACACATCTCTACACTTTGGTAAAGAAGATGATGTCTAATAACCATCATATACAGTCCTGCTCACCATTATTGGCACCCAAGAAGTTTAAGTACATAATGTGGAATATCTCCTGAAAAAAATGAATCAAGTGAAACAACTTTTTTCTATAGAGAATTTGTGTTTGATACAAAAGAGCAAATGATAAACAACAATTTAAAACAATAAACAATGGGGGGGAAATAGAAAAACTTAAAGCTTGCTGTGTCACTGATATTGGCACCCTTTGCTGTAAATCAGTATGGAAACACATTATGACTCACCTGTGGTAAATCACAAATGAGAATCACCTGTGATAAATTGTCTGTGCCCATGTGACATTAATTAGCCAATGAATGATGACTTCCGTGTTTTAAAAAGCCACCTGTTATTCCCTTTTCTTTGTCACAATGGTGAAGACAAAGGAGCTGTCTGAAGACTCAGAAGGGCTATTATTAGCATACACAAGACCTCCAAAGGGTATAAGGCCATCTCCAAAGACCTTGGTATCCCTGTTTCAACAGTGCGTAATGTTATTAAGAAGTTTGCCAAGCATGGAACTGTCAAGAACCTCCTGGACGGACGTGGGGGAAAAATTGTGAGGAGAAGTCTTCAAGGTTGGTGCGAATGGTGGAAAAAACACCATGTCAAACATCCAAAGACCTGAAGGCCAACCTGGAACAGTCTGGGGTCATGGTTTCAACAAGTACCACACACACTACACTAAACCAAACAGGGCTTTATGGGCGAAGGCCAAGGAAGACACCATTGCTGAGGAAAAGACATAAAAGGAACGACTGATCTTTGCCAAAGAGTACCTGGACAAACCGCAGTCCTTCTGGGAAAATGTTCTGTGGACAGATGAAACAAAAATAGAGCTTTTGGCAATGCACACCAACAGTTTGTTTACAGACGGCGCAATGAAGCCTACAAGGAAAAGAACACCCTACCAACAGTTAAGCATGGTGGAGGATCCATAATGCTGTGGGGCTGCTTTGCTGCATCTGGTACTGGAGGCCTTGACCGTATCCAGGAATCATGAAATCAGAGAATTATCAAGAGATTTTAGAGCGAAATGTCCTACCCAGTGTAAGAAAACTTGGTTTGAGTCGAAGATCATGGGTCCTCCAGCAAGACAAAGACCCAAAGCACACATCCAAAAAAGGAATGGTTGAAAAGGAAAAAATGGACTGTTTAAAATGGCCAGCAATGAGTCCTGATCTCAATCCGATTGAAAATCTTTGGGGTGAGCTGAAATCTGCTATTGAGGAAAAGAACCCTGCAAACGTTCAAGAGCTTGAACAAATTGCAAAGGAAGAGTGGGAGAAAATACCAGCTGAGAAGTGCAAGAAGCTTATAGATGGCTACAAGAAACGTTTGGAGGCTGTCATCACTGCCAAAGGGTGTGCAACCAAATATTAAAGAGGGGTGCCGTTATTGCTGCATGTTTTTTCAGTTTCTTCTTTGAAATTACAATATGCAAGTTGAAAAAACTATTTTCTTTGTTAAATTACTTTGGACCTCCAATTAAAAGATCCTGATGATATAAATTTGGTACATTTCCATTTATTTCTGAAGATATTGTACAGGTTATGCAAAAAATGAAGGGGTGCCAATAATGGTGAGCAGGACTGTATATTGCACTAACATGTAGCACTTGTAGTTGGGCTTTTTTGGCTAATTGTACTTACATGATTCTTGCTGTTCTGGGTTTGTTGAATGCACTTATTGTAAGTCGCTTTGAATAAAAGCATCAGCTAAATGATATGTAATGTGATGTATTTCATATAGAGAGAGAAGTTTAAGACAGAGATAAGAAACAATTATTGCATGAGGCCTAATGTCAGACTCATAATGGGTAGTTTTTTTTATTGTTGTTTTTTAAAGATCAAAATTGATGAGGCAGAACCGGGAATATTGTCCTTTGTATTCCACACATTCTTTAGGCTAACTCACCAATATTTTCTTACTTAGGGTGGCAGTGGCTCAGGAGGTAGAACATCCACTAATCAGAAGGTTCCATCCCTGCTCCTCCTATCTATATGCCTTTGAGCAAGACAATGAAGTACAACCCCATTCACACACTGCCAGCTGTGTTGTCAATAGGATATTCGATAGAGAAACACTATATGAACGCATGTGTATGAATGTGTATGTCATTATGACTAAGGCTTTAAGAGCTAAACAAATGCATCAATGACATCAGACTCACTCTTGAAGCTCCTGGAAAATGGTAAAGATCACCTTTAAAATCAAAGCATATTCTTTTACAGACCATCAAACAGCCATGCAGTTTCTCAGTATATAACGTCAGTCAAACAAGCTGACTTCCAAGAGTCAAGAGGCTAACGAGTGCCCTTTCAAAAGTGCCCCCATAGAACCTTTAGCTTTCTGCTGATAAATCAGAAGCCAAGCGATGCGCTGCTCTGACCCTGTCCATAAGCATCATGAATATTCTGCTGATGTTAGTCTGCAGGCTCAGCACTGTGGAAGATTCATACAGCAGAGACATGGAGGAGGAAAAATACTCTCCTCGCCGCATATTTGAATTTACAGGGTGAAAACCTACCTCACTCAGGATTATCCTCATATTCCCCAAGTCTTGAAGTATTGATTGAAAGCACAAATTATAACATTTCAACAAAAGAAATACCACAGTGCAGTTGTATGCGTCCGCAAACCAGTTTCTGTCAACATACATTTTTTTCATATAAGGTCACCGTGACCTTTGACCACTGAAACCTTGTCAGCTAATCTTTTAGTCCAATTGGTAACTAATTAAATGTTGAAGAAATTCATGAGATATTATATTAAAGAGGCCAAAAGCATGTTTTGTGAGGCCACATTGACCTTGCCCTTTGGCCACCAAATTCTAATCAGGTCATCCATGATCCAAGTGAATTGTGCCTGATGTAATGAAATTCCCTACGGGCAGTCCTAATACGTCTCATCCAGAGGAACTTGAGGTCACCACGACCTTGACCTTTAACTTCCAGACATCAAAATCTATTTGATGGACTTTGATTCCAATTGAAAAAGAAAAAGAAATTCTCTCATGCCAATGTAAAGATGTCACGTTCAATAGGCCAAAATTTGTTGTGGGAGTTCACTGTGACCTAGACATTTGACCTTTGGCCAACAAATTCTAATCAGTTCATCATTAAGTCCAAGTGAATGTTTCTGCCAAATTTGTAGAAACACTGGCTGTTGCCGGCACAGAGTTATAATTAAAGTATCTTCCAAATTTAAACTAGCACTTTTGAAACAGCTTTGTCCGTCCAGTGTCTTTATCATGAGGTAATGTTGATGTAATTGAATTCCATTGAGTGAAAAGTGAGCACATTGCAGTAAGTGCCACCATGCTTTTGTTACGAAATGAGCCTTACAAGGGCATTTACCACAGAAACTGTATTCTCAGTGTTCCCAGTAGAAGACCAGTGACTTGGATTGCACAGAATCACAGCAAATTATAATCAACCACCGGACTTCATAATAATAAGTTTTCTTTAGGTCCTATTTTGGCCGTCACCATCTTAGCATTATGGAGCCAAAAGTGTTTTTGATTTATTAATATTTTTAATTTTAGTACTTTTACAAAAATCCAAATAGACAACATACAAACAACCACTGCTACTATGTGTGAATCAAGCAGAGGAGACAAGGGGACGGTGAGAGAAAACACTAACAATAAAAATACCAATTGCAATTTCTATCATAAAAACTAGTAAAAAAATGTATCTTGTCGGTCTTCTCCCTCCAAGCCATTCTGTCCAAATAACAAGTGTACCAAGCTAGTTTGTGTCTGATTTCATTGGAATTGTTTGCTTCTGTCTGGTTTGGCCAGCTGACCAATCCTGGTTCAAAGTGGTGTTAGGACTGCCTACGTTATTAGCATACAGGGACACTGATCTGAGCTCTGCACCTTCACTGCCATACAATAGCCTGCTTTTACAGATCACTTCGACTGCCCACTGCAGTTTGTCATATATTTTATTATGTTCTATATGAAGCTGACTCACCTCCAATAAATTGGATGTGGAATAAATGTTTAAACTTTAATGTAACCCTTTCTAATTTAATGTAGTGGAACTGTGAACATGGAAACCTTGTTTGTTTAACTGGTTCTGAGTAGAAATCTAACATGTCTTTTTTCCCTACTTTTTCTGCTTCTTTTGCAGTTTCATCTTGCATTACCACATACAAGAAAACCCCTCCACCAGTGCCCCCCCGAACCTCCACCTGCTCCACAGCCTCCAAGCCTTACATCTCCATCACAGCCCAGAGCAGCACAGAGTCTGCACAGGTACAGAGACTCTAATGTTAATCTGCCCCTGTGTAGTTACAGAGCATCAGAACATCCGTCTGTGAAATATTAAACTGTATAGGAAAGGTAAGGGTGAAACTTGATCCTGAGGGTTTATTAACATGCAGCACATGTGGAAGAACACACGTTGTAGTGAGGCGAGATTCCCTCCGTAGTTTTTCAGACATAAAAGAGGTGGCATTCATCCAAATATTCTGTGTAGATGCATGTTAACAGCTAAACTGCACCACACATAGCAATCCTGTCCACATGATTGACCGAATGCCACCCACACACACGCCTCACTCTTCCTCGATGCTGCCACCATTCAGGATTGCCCATTGACAGATCTCCCCAACTGTCCCATCCTGTCATTTACTGCCTCAGCTGCCAGTCTACCCATTCAGAACCACAATGTTTATCTGTCTATGTCGCAAACTCACCACTATGCGGATGGAGGGGTGGGTGAAGTGTTTGAGTACACAAAACACTTTTGGTGTTCCAGGGGTGAACAGCATTGCAGCCAAATCAAATCAATTGAAGTAAATTGTGATCCATTCTTTAAACGTATAAAAAACAACAGAAAAAAAAAAACAGAAAATGCCCCCATACTGCTCGTGTGGTGTCATCCAAGTCCCTAAAAGTCCTCCTGGAGCAGCTTTCATGTTCGCAGTCACACACCGGAAACACTGCACACACTGCACACAAGCTCTTTCCCAAGGTCACACGTGGTGTGCGAGTTAGCATCGCTACTTCTGCCAGCATCGCTGCTTCCAGTAGTGGACTTTTAGGCTTAAAACAATGTGTAAATGATGCCATTTGGAGTGGAATTTGAATGTTGTGTTTCCGGACACTTGGCTGATGCCACAGTAGCAGTATGGAGGCATGTTATGTTTTTTTTCTGTGTTTTATTACGTCTGAAAAATTGATCACCAGTTTCTTCAACTGTATTGGATTTGGCTGCAACACTGTTTGCCCCTGAAACTCTCAAAGTGTTTTGCGGACTCAAACACTTCCCCCACCCCTCCATCGGCATAGTGGTGAGTAGATAATGAGTGAATTTTCATTTTTCGGTGAACTATCAGTTCAAGAGCAAATTTAAGAAAAAAACATAAAAAGATATTGGTGACTGAGGCCCACTGAGTCCACCTCTCTAAATGAAAATGTGCTACACAAATAATAAAACCTACAGGTACCTGCACTGATATGCTGGAAAATACCAGGTTTACGGTTGCTTCAACCAGTACCTTATGGCTCATGGTAGCAAACATTACTGAGTTTGTGTCATCAACACTTCTTTGCTTGTACTTCTGTCCTACATTTTAACTCTGAGTTTAGCATACAGTTATTAGCTGTGCAAAAGTCAGATCGTTTAACTTATCCTCACTTAGTCCATCTCTTATAAGTTTCATCCAACTCGAGATCCAAGGAGCTCCATCTTTGAGCCAACCATTCTCGGTGATAAATTTCAGTCACATTTTTAGGGATAAATTGTTCCACTTATCTATATCCATTAAGTTTTTGATTAATCTTTTATCGCCTAACCTCGCCTGAATTGGTTCAACCCCAGATAAGTTCTCCTCATTTTCTTTCCATTGTCCTTTATAATTAGGGTTGCACCAACAAATCAATATTCTCAATTGAGCAGATGTGTAATAATCCTTTAATCATTGGAGTCCTACCTTATTTTTTGCCAATTTAAGTGATGAAATCTTGGTCTTGGTTTTCTCCCTCGCCAAATGTGCTGTGATATTAATTTGTCCCATTTATTGAATTGTTGATCTGTTATTTCAATTAGAAGGATCTGAAATAAGCATAGTACTCTAGGAAATATACTCACTTTAACTGATTCAATTTTCAAATCAAAGTTTAGCATTAGAATTAAATTCCATCTCTCAATATCCTCTTGTATTTTCTGACTTAATGGCTCAACATTTAAGGCATATTCATTTGTTAAATATTTTGGGATGTCCTAGGTACTTCATATAAATTAGATTCCAGTTTAGTTGGATGTCAGTGCTTATGGTCTGGCTAGGCCTATAGTTAAAACATAATACTTGAAGGATCAACTTTTCATCTCTGGGATATTAATGGTCATTTTAACAACTGTCTTTGAAAGCAATATTCCATGTTTTCTAAAACCAACCAGGATGCATACATGGAAGAGGAGGCACCCAGAGGTGACATGACCATCCAATCAGGGCTCAGTAATTCAACAGAAAGTATTGACAGCATGAAGGCCTTGACAGCTGCAATAGAAGCTGCTAATGCACAGGTTAGTTTTTTTTAAAGTATATTGGTAATGTACAAAGCAACATTTGCTTAACCAACCTTACTTCCCAATAATGGGAAGCCATTATTTGTACAAATACATTTTTATTTGTTTTCTGACTCTTGTATTCACAGTGTACTGAAATTTCTGTCCTTATTATTAATGTGTAGGTCCACGGACCAGCCAGTCAGCATGTGAGTAACAGCAGCATGACAGTCAGCCCCCCCACCTCCTCAGTTCTAAGCAGGGGGGCTTTTCTTGAAGAGCAGCGGAATGAATACAGGAAAGAAGCACTCAGGAAGGGCAAATGTCTCTCCATAGGCATCCAGGTATTCTTGAGACAGAAGTGGATGAGAAATGCAATGATAGAATAATGGGCTGTTGTTAGTACTCACATTATAGAGCCTATGACGTTTAATACTATGCTTAAATTTGTATTATTTGTCTTGACTATTTCGAATTTATCCTGCCTTTCCCCTCTAGGTGGATGGACCAGAAGAGATTGCAGATCCAGAGGACCCATCTAAGTTCACCTCTGTGGGAATACAAGTGGAAGATGATAGGGGGTGAGGCACACATGTAGCATTTTCCTTCTGTGTTGACTCTGTGTGCGTTTGCGTATGTCCTTAAGACTTTTTGTGTTATTTTGAACCCTGTACTTATTCTTAGTTAAATCCTCTTTTTGATTGAGCTACCACCTCGTCCATTTCACTTCTTGTCAACAGTCTTGAGCCAGGCTGTGACACCAGACAAAAATGTATGACATACAAATTTCCAATTTGGAGACCATACCAGTAATTGCCTCCAACAATACAGCTTCCAGGGATACTAAAATGCTCAAATCTATAAGGTGTAGAGTGGACAACAACAGCCTAGTGCCAGTGGTAATATCAATGGTTACAAGATTATTGGAAATTATTATTAACATTGATGAGAAATATGTGCAAGTGACAAATAAATAATTAAATCTAGTATATTCTTGTTTTTTGGGATGTTTTTCAAAATGTTGTGTTGTGTTGTTGTATTTACTGTTTGTTTTCTTCTGGTTGTTAGATATCGTCGGTTTCAACGCTCAAACAGTGTTACAGCAGCTGTGCAGGTAAGCCTCCAGTCCAGTGGTTTCCTTATAGACCTGACACTGAGCAAATGAGTAAGATGTAATTTCTTGCTCATCAATTCCTGTGTCCACTAGTTGTCACCAGAGCGCATGCACTTAACATGCATTTTGTTGTTATGGATAACATGTAGACCAGACATTGAAATTGTCATGCACATGAAATGATAATTGTGACATGAGGCATACTTTCTGTCCCGGTAGGTGGCACTGGCCACAGACAGGTGACTGAATATTGGCATGTAATTGACTTCAGGTAGGGACTCTTTTTAAACGAATGGAATTTGGAGCAGATTGGACAATGTATGCTTGAGTTACAACTTGCTGTTCTGTGGTAGTACTGCCACTTCAATACAACTCACAATTTTAACAATATAGAATCATCAAGATCTTGGGGGCTGCACTATTAACCATAATAAAATCATGATCTTGTTTCAAAACCATATTTCTAGATGACAACGATTATCTACAACAATAAAGGCACCCCTATCCTTTCCTTCAACCAATGACAAAGTGCTGTTACCCCAAATTATGTAGAGTAGCAAAAAGCCAGCAGTAAAACAGTGTCAGTGAGAAAAAAACACAGATGTTTGTGTTGAGGTAAAAAATGAAATTAGAGGAAAACACTGCTGACAGCAGTAAGAATCTGATTTTTTGCGTGTATGAAAAAATCTTGTCCTACTCAAACCTGGAATGAACATTCTTCCTGAATGTGTCTCCTGTGCACACTTGGCATAAACCCATACCTCATTTGTGTTTGCTTAAAGCAAAATATGTTTTAACCTATTCTGAATATTTGATATACAAATAATTTAACATATGGACAGTGACAAGTCTAAAAAAACGTATATATTACAGGTCAATATGAGGCAGCTGTATAGCCCAAGAAAACATAATGCGAATGTTCCTGCCACTCGACAAGATGGACATCAATAATCGATCAAGAACCATAATGTTAGAGTCAGGCCCACTTTCATCTAAATTAATTGGATTTCAATGATTGCTGTAAGTTATATTTGGCGGTATGGCTCTTTTATGGGACCTCCGTGTCCTTTCACGTGCATACATGGAAAGCCTTAGGTAGGGAGAACATACCTGAGGCAGGGAGAGCAGCAGCTAAAAGAATCCAGCACAGAACACAGCAGGCTGACAGCGGACAACACATGACATCACTTAGATTCAGTATGAGAAGGAAATGCTGGGGTCGAGGTGGGTTATGAAGTGGCTTGCAATGGAAATGTTATGCCCCTTAAAAATGGTATATCCTCAATAGGACTTTTTTACTCCAAAGAGGAAAATACCGCATGGTCTCTTAGGTCCGTGAGTGGAGACTGTCGCAATCAGTCTCAGATCATCAGAATTCGACCTCCATGTACATTCAATTGCCAAATCACAACATAGATTATCTCAAGGTACCGTCTGTGCTGCCCATAGATGCAATGTATGGTGTGAATGGGTGAATGTAAAACTAGTGTTTTCACTAGGACACTAAGTTGTAGCAGCGTGTGCGAGGAAAAAAATTGCTACTCCTTATATGCAATGAAATTGCATAACTGCTAAAATCTGACCACCCTTACCTTCCTTGATGCAAAGTCATCAATCACTTCATTCTGCCCAGCAAATTGCATGGTTAATACTAATCACAAATAGGCCACTAATGTGTTCCTGTGACATGGTGGACCTCAGGTAGGACTTGATGGGCTTCAGCTTAGAAAAGCTCCTTTCTGCTTCAGATACGGTCATTTACTTGTATTATTCTCACGAAAAAATTTAACAATACATGATTGAAACTCTACATTCATAATATTATTACAAAATTGTGGTTTATTTGCTAGCAGACTGTATATGAATACAGACCATATAACTTTGACCATGTAGTGAGGGCCCTTAGGCAAGGCCCTTAATGCAGTTTGGAATTTGAAGTCCCACAACAGTAAAGACCTCTGTATCAAACGTTTCCTTCAGGAATACCTATACAAAAGTGGTTCATACATTTTTTCAGGTAAGCCGGTTGATTGGATGTTGTTTCGCCTCAATTTATTTTCAGGATCGACCATCTTAAGTTTGAGAGCTTTGTTTTCTTGGGACAGTGCTTTACAGGTGGACTCAAGGGTTGCCCGGCTGGTCTCCATGTTGTTGAGTGTTTACAGGTGTTGATATATATATATATATAAAATGAATTTTGAAAAAACATGAAATGTCAGCCACTGCAAAATGTACATAGTGGAAACCCTGATATATACAACATTCATTTGATAAAACAGTGTATTCATTATATAATTAACAACAATTCCTCATTATAGCTGTCAATAGAAAACAAAAGATGGTACCAATCACAATCCTTACTAAATCTTTTTATCCTTGCAGTTTTTATTTGCATATCGTGTAATTCCTAAGAGACTGGTATTACTTGAAGAACCATTTGTTTGTCCATTCAGTAAGTCATTAATACGTTTTTTAATCCATCCAGGCAGATCTTGACATGCCTGACGTGCTGGACACTCCCTTGGACTCCTCAGACACTGATATAGATGTCCTGTCATCGGGTGCCATCTCTCGACAATTCTCCCGCGATGCTGCCACGTCCACCGTCAGCATCCAGGGCTCAGGGAACCACTACCATGCCTGTGCCTCCGATGACTATGACGATGTGGGATTCGACCCGTCCATCCTCCCCCCTCCAGACCCTTGGATAGACAGTGTAATAGATGACCCACTTGATGTCAACTTTAACAGCTCGATGATATTGGAGGTATGTGGGGTCTTATTCAAAGAAATTATAAAAATAGGTCCATGATCATTCATTACAGCAGAAATATCATTCACTACATAAAATTGGCACACATAGCAACTGCAGTAAATTTACAGATTTCATACTTTAATTAAATTGAGCTGTTGTTAAAGCTGCACTTATAAACAACTTATGATAATGAATAAACAATTATCTGTAATGCAAAAGTTGTTACAGTGATAGACCAACAGAGCATATTACCAATCAATCAATCAAATTGTATTTGTATAGCCCATATTCACAAATCACAATTGTCTCATAGGGCTTTAACAAGGTGTGACATCCTCTGCCCTTAACCCTCAACAAGAGTAAGGAAAAACTACTTTTAAAAAACCCTTTTAACAGGGTAAAAAGAAGGTAGAAGCCTCAGAGAGAGCCACATGTGAGGGATCCCTCTCCCAGGACGGACAGAAGTGCAATAGATGTCAAGTGTAAAGGAGAACATCACCAAGATAAGGATATTTGCAGCATTGATTAGAATAAACAGTTTGTAGCATAATGGAAGGTTAAAGAATTGACGGATTATTGTCAGTAATGGTCGAGTATCTGAGGAGAAATATTATATATCGAGCAGTCCTGCTGTAATCATAGTCCATGGTCAGCAGCCAGCAAGATCATGATCCACCATCAAGATCGGATGCCACTATAGTCCACAGTCATTGTCCACTGCCGCCATCAGGATCCACCATCAGCTGCCATCTCGATCGTGGTCCACTACCACTATCAGATGCCAACACGATACAGGATCCGCCATTATTATCACGATCAGCCAGCAAGATACAGGATCCACCATTACGATCACGATCTCTGATTCGCGATCCACCATATTATTGAGGGCCTTGAAGGTGAGGAGGAGAATTTTAAATTCTATTCTAGATTTAACCGGAAGCCAGTGTAGTGAAGCTAATACTGGAGAAATGTGGTCTCTTTTCTTGGTTCTTGTCAGGACACGTGCTGCGGCATTTTGGACAAGCTGCAGAGTCTTTAACGACTTACTGCTGGAGCCTGATAATAAGGAATTACAATAATCAAGCCTGGATGTAACAAAGGAGGGACTAGTTTTTCTGCATCTTTTTGAGAAAGGACATGTCCGATTTTTTAGATGTTACGTAAGTGAAAGAAGGCGGGTCTAGAAATTAGTTTTAAGTGAGAATTAAAGGACAAATCGGGATCGAAGATGACTCCCAAGTTCCTGACTGTTTTATTAGAAGCAAGGGCAATGTCGTCTAGCGCAGCTATATCATTAGATAATGTATCTCTAAGGTGTTTAGGACCAAGTATTAGAACCTCTGTTTTATCTGAGTTTAATAAGAGAAAATTGCGGGTCATCCAGGTTTTTATGTCCTTGAGACATGCTTGGAGTTTAGTTAATTGATTAGACTGTTCTGGTTTTATTGACAAGTATAACTGGGTGTCATCCGCATAGCAGTGGGAATTTACCGAGTGTGCCCTGACAATGTTTCCTAGTGGAAGCATATATAATGAGAATAACATTGGGCCGAGCACAGAGCCCTGTGGAACACCGTGGTTAACTTTGGTGTGCACAGATGACTCATCATTAATTTGCACAAATTGGAATCAATGTGAAAAATATGATTTAAACCAGTTTAGGGTGGTTCCTTTAATGCTAATTAACTGTTGTAGTCTGTGTAATAAAACGTGATGATCAATAGTGTTGAATGCTGCACTAAGATCTAACAGAACGAGGACAGACACAAATCCCTGATCTGAAGCTATTAGAAGGTCATTAGTGACTTTTGCCAAGGCTGTCTCCGTACTGTGATTGGCTCTAAACCCCAAATGAAAGTCTTCATATACATTACTTTCCTGGAGAAACTCACACAGCGGATTGGCTACAATAAATATACAAACACTTGCATACGCTTTTATTTTATTCATATCATAAATTATACTTTTTGTATTCTATTGCTTTTGTATTCTCTTATCTACCTCATTCGGACTATCTGCTGCTGTAACAAGTGAATTTCCCTGATGTGGGGTCAATGTAGTTTTATCTCATCTTATCTATTCTACAGTGATGACACTGGAAAATAGGTCAGTGTTAAACTTCCTTTCAGGGGCAATGGGCCTCATTCTCCTACCTTTTTCCAGAAAGAATTTCTATCTTCATTTCTTTCTTCTCTATCCCACTAATGCAGATTTTACATAGATTCTGACAGTCACCAATGTTGTCTTATCTGAATTTGTTCTTAGGTAAGAACAGAATCTATGCATATTTACCTTTACACTTACACACACTTGACTAATGACATGCATTAGAATATGAAATGCTTTGAGGGTCCTGTTAACCCTTTTTACCATCCCTTGTGATTGAGGATGATAAACACACCCCAACCTTTATTTTATCTTTTGATAGTACTGTTTCAATTATCACATTTTTCCATGCACTAATTTTATTATGTTAACATAATCCATTACAATGTGTTTGAATGGTCCCTCTGGCACTGGAATATGACCTATTGTTGTCTTTAAACCTCACATTGTTTTCCAAAAATTACAAATACAAATACAAATTTAACACCTCATCAACCATTTATTGCAAATATGGCAACCAACATCCCTGTTGTCTTATTTTTCTTATCATCTCTCCTCTCGCACCTCTCCTCTCGCCCAGTGTCCATATATTTAAGCATACCTTGCTTCAATGAGTTTTCTCCTTCTTTAACTTGTGCCAGTTGTGATGTATTATGAACAAGTTTTCACTTCCTGAGGTTGCAAGCATAGACACACTACACAAGATTTTACACGTCTCATCAGGAGAATTGAAAATAAAAGGATTATCGGTTTCTTTCCATTCGACATTTTGATTAAATTTCCATCATTGGGCCCAAATCTATATGATTAAAAAAATGCATTCACCTTTAATTTACAAGCTTCTCTCCCTATAAATTGTATTGGAGTTGATCAGACACCAAAATAGGCAGTATTGCTTCACCGCCTTCGATTGATAGCCGGACTGGAGCTGTCATTAGAATCATCTTTCTCTGTCCCCAGAAGCCTACTGTCTTTACTAATTTATCAGACAGGGGGCGGTGTGTGGCATATTTTGGACTTACATATGTGTAAGTAGCATTAGTATCAGTCATCATCAATGTTTGGTTTATTTTCCACCAGAACCTCAATCATAGGTTCTTTATCAACTCCAACAGTTATTTAAGGAAGCTGACCCTCCCCTTTAGGATTCTCTCGGCGGCCCTAGTGTCCATGGTTATTTACGGATTGACTGGGCCTGATTGAACAGGTTGAGCAGGCTGACCCCCATACCCCTGCTCTCCCCAATTAGGGGCAGGCCATGGCTGTGATGGACAGGCTTGGCATATGTGTCCAGGGTTGCCACATCCCCAACAGACTCACGGAGGACCGCGCCCCATGGGTCGCTCCTGCTCTCTCAGTCTCCGTTCATCTGGGGGACGTCCACAGGTTGGGTCGGTACGGGTTAAACTCAGTCCCGTCTGCCTGTTGGTTCATTATTCAAGTATTTCCAATCATGCACAGAATGGCCTCCATTTCTGGCCCCCCCACGACTTTGGCCCACAGAGCTTTGATGTCAACAGGTTATCCACTTACTAGCCCCCTCATGGAGGTCAGGCAGTCTGGAGATCAGCCTCTCAAGGTCAAGTATTTGCCAAAGAATATACTGTCCCTCTGACCCTTGAATTAATATTGGAACGTGACCAGCAGCGTCATATGTCTATATATATCTATTTGTAGCTCTGTACCTGAGCCCATACTCTTTCCCTGACGTCCCAGCTCCCCCTCTGTTCTCACTCTCTCCTCTGCTTACTGCATAATCCAGGCTTCCTTCTGGCACTTGCATGCGTCCTACCCCATGGTTTGTTTTTTTTTACAAATTTTCTGTAATTAACTCCAACATTTTTGAATAATTTGGGGATTTCTCTCTTTTTTTGTGTCTCTTTTTGCTGTTATCGTTTGGTTTATAGTCTTTTATTCTGAGTTCCATATCCTTACACATGCTCGCATCAAATGTACCCCCCTCTGGCCAAGCTGGATTTAACCCTTTGATCCGTTTCTCCCATTTTTTTGACATATTTTCTATGTCTGTCTTCTTTGATGGATATTTTAGGACTAGGAGAACTATTGGTGTACCCCTATTGATGCTGTAATCTTTAACTTAGATTACAATTTTGGGGATTATAGCTTTAATTGATTTAGGCACCTTTTGTGATTTAAATACTTTGACTACAGACTGTGTTTTAAACGCAGGTTACTGTGGGTCGATGCGATTTCACCACACCCTGACATATATTTATGTTGAAATTTGTCTTTATGTTATGTTTGCAGTAGTATACCTTGCAGTAGTATACCTTTTTTATATATTTATTTATTTATTTTTAGTCGTGAACACAGGGTTTAACCTCTTGACATTCTGACAGAGGTGAACAACCAAACAACACAGGATGATACCAAGTAAGGACAATACTATGTCTTATTTTCATAGATAATTGATATAATAACTCTTTCAGCACTAAATTTGGTTTTACAATGTGTATCATTTGATTGTATCACACTTTAATA
Source organism: Hippoglossus stenolepis (assembly GCF_022539355.2). Lineage (NCBI taxonomy): Eukaryota > Metazoa > Chordata > Actinopteri > Pleuronectiformes > Pleuronectidae > Hippoglossus > Hippoglossus stenolepis. The sequence goes on from NC_061493.1 coordinate 1,159,928, forward strand.
CAACTGCAGCTCCACAGACACAGAGGCACCTAAAAAAAGAAAATCAAGCAGGCTCACAGGAACTTGAAGGAGAGAGAAGGGAGGGGGATAGGCCGCACCCCTCAAATTTTGTCTTTCTCTCAGTCATGTTCTGACAAGCAAAGAAAGAACATCTCTCCATCTCACCAATGCACCATGCCCTACTCATGCCCTATGTCACACAGGGCAGGCTCTCCAAACTTATAACACAATTTCTTCAGATTCACATAAAAAGGCAATAGACTTCACTAAATACAAATATTAAAAGAACACGACTGCTTTGTCGACCAACCTTTAATTATAAAGCTGTATCAGCATGGAGCCGACACTGACTTAATTTGTCCCAAGGAAACAGACTATGAACAGCAGTCTTAACCTGGAAGAAGACACTTATTCTCTAGCAGACCAGTCCAAAATCAACGCATCCCACAGCCACATCCAATGGGGATCTGCTCAACAGTACAATGCTCCAAACAGAAGATATCAAAACCGATCTATTCTTTTGATTCCAAAGATACGTCTATACAAGCATTCACAAACTTTAGCACATGATATTACAAACTATCAACAAACTCAGAGCAGCATCAAGAGTAATAGTTCTCTTTAACAAACCGCACAGCACAGAAAATTATAACACTCAGCAATTTGTTTAAATGTCTAGATTACCAGAAGGACATTCAAAATTATGGCAATTTTGACTGTGATTTTAACAACTAATTTTTAAATCTTTTTTAGTTCAACTTATACTAATTTAAATTTTTGTTTATTTTTTTTTATATTATGAACTGTTTATCGAAACTTTAAACCTCTGAAAAGTATTTTTTTTCATCTCACTCCTTATATGCGTCACACTGACTCTCTTCACTGACAGAGAGACACTCCTATCTCCTTTATATATTACTACAAGTTACCTTAATAACAATTTATAATCAAAGGTGACTAGTGACTGCAAAGTTTCAGCGTTACAGTCTAAACGTTCACGCAATGGATTACTTTTTTAATTGCTGCCCTCTTGGCATACACCTTATTTTGGTGCCCTCTTGGCGTACACTGTGTGGAGTTTTGATTGTTGCCCTGTTGACATAAATCCTTCAGTACAAACTTTATTAGGTCAGATTCACTTCACAAGACTCGAGTCTTTTTTTTTTTTGTGTGCCTCTTGGGGACTGCTTTGCGTGAGTAGAACCCCCCCCTGCAAGCTTCTCTCAGTTATCAATCAATTCTACATTGAACAAAGTATTAAGGTTCTTTTCTGGAGAGTGTTAGACGCTACTTACTGCTCTTGGGTCTGGGTGAGACTGTAAATTTAATAATGGTAAGAATTGTCTTACCTTTTTTGAGGCCTCTTTACAGTGTTGACCCAGCCCAGGATGCAGTCTGCAGGCGTCATCTACAACTCCTGGCTGGCTCGCCAAACATTGAACAAGATTTTCTTGAAGAATACACGGAGGCAGGAGTGCAGTGGAAGGGTCTGTTTATTCCAACAGCTGCTACAGCTTTTATAACCACAGTACTGACGTTTGTGTGTGTGTCCTTGTATGTGGGTTTTTTTTTGTGACTACACCCAAGTTTGATCAACACAAGTTAGGTCAAGCTGACTGGTTAGGCTAACAGTTATATAACTGGTCAAAGAGCACTGGTCATTTAGATTTCCAGCTACACACAAAAGGGCAGTGTGGAGCAGTAGGGGTTCTGGAGAGGTTTGGAGCTGAGCTGAGTAAACAGTGCAGGATCAGGCCTGAACAGGAACCAGGAACAGAGTGAATTATTGGCAGGTGGACAAAGGAAAAGGCTGGACGGGGCTGGGTGGCACAGGTGTGTATGGCAGGTCTTAAGCACAAGAAAAACAGGTTAAGGTTTGGCGAGAGGAGTTTAACACTGTGGGTTCAACAATGAACTGGACAAGAAGACCGGGCTTTTAAGTAATAGAGGAGCAGGGATTATGAGCAGCAGACATGGGAGACAACCTGGGGACAAACACTCAACACTAGGGAAGGGGAAAATACCAAAGAAATACTAAATTAAACAAAAGCAAATCAACAGAATTACTTCAAACCCTTACATGACTTTTTCCAGATACAGCTTTTACTGAATGTGCAATTTATCCTATATATATTTTTTTCATATAATCATTTCATATACACTACAAAATATAACGTTTTTTTTTTTTTGCATTTTGAGTCTGGTGAACCTCAGTCTTTCATTTTTTGTTTAGGCGTTCTTGATTTCTTGAAAGTTATTTTCCGTTTCTGTGAATTCTGTGTGTGCTCATGCCCTTTTATGGACATTGACGGGGTGTTTACCTATTGTAATTAGGAATAACTGGCACGTGCTTTCAACAAAAGATAATGGATTCATCGATATAAGAACCCATGTTCGAAGAATTTTGAACACATCGTGAATCTGACCAATTTTTTAAGAACATTCTTCAGAGCAGATTTAAGAAAAAACTTAAGAAGGTGTTGGAGAATGAGGCCCTTTGTTTTGAGTTTTCAGTGCAGCAACACTTGGTTCATTCCAAACGGCTGTGATAAACAACCCTAACCCATTTTGCTTTATTTTTTGGAGCATTATTGCTAACAAATCAGTGATGTGGCAATACAGCAGGAATATTTATCACATCACAGCATTTGTGTTGTGTGTAACGATAGAGAACATTTAGCATACTCATCAAGCTTTTTGAACTCACTCCATCATACTTAAAATCAAGTTGGATTTCCAACAGAGTTACATGTCAAACGAGGTAGTGCATGTACTACAAGTGTATTAGAAAATACCCAGCAAGTATGTAAAGTATACATCATTTTTGTGGAAGAAATTGTTTAAGTTACCTTTTTAAAGCAAAGTCATGACATGGTAATCTAAATAGTTTTTGTCCTATAACTGTGAAAATAAAGTGAGGTCTACAGTTTATAAAAGCTGCACAAGCATACAGTTTATTATTTTTGATATTATGTTTTATGATATTTAACGCATCAGTCATTCCAGGAATTTTGACTTTGCAAATTAGGAAAAGAGTTTAAAATTATGATTTCCATATTATTAGCTGTATAAAGATTGCTTGTGCAGGTGAGTCTCTGCATGTTGTGAAAGTCTGGATGTTTGACAGGTGGTGCAGCGTTCAGTGTGTCATAGAGATGGACGCTGGTTTCTAAAGCTGCTTCAGGCTGAGACAGACCGCATGGAGGGCTGGTGTCACCAGATGGAGCTCGACCAACGTGAAAATGACCTGCCTGAAGATAGTATGTCTTTGTGTGTGTGTGTTCATCATGTCTAGGTTGCAAGTATTTCTGTTACTATGAAAGAAATTACACACAATCAAATCTGACAACTGTAGTCCTATAGGTTTGTTTTGTGCCTTAATACACAGGAAATTACATTGTTATTGCTGAATTTATTATAATATCTTTGTAAAATGTACAGCTGTGGAAGGTGAAGAGTGAAAAACTGAAACTAAATTGTCATGTAATGATAAGACATTTAGATCTTAGTCTCCTTTCTGTTTAACTCAACTGTTTTACAGGAAACATAACTGCGACCAAATTTCATTTACCTTTGACATGACTTGAAGGTTGTTAATTTACACTTTTGATGAGTCAAAAATATACTGATATATTAGTGTAAGGTAATGTTCATGTTTAATACATGTATTAAAATCATTACTTATGTATTCAAACAAACTGCAAATTATACATTATAACAAAGACATACTATGTCCTTGGTATGCAGGACAATAAAATGTGATTATCAATCAGTCAGTCAGTCAAATTTTATTAGTATAGCTCATATCCCCAGATCGGAATTGGCCTCGTAGGGTTTAGAATAGTAAGTTGTACATATTCTCAAACACAGATGAATTGGACTGATAGCGCAGTCTCTTTATAAACTTTGTCTTTGCTTGTAGTCCTTGGGAAGATGAGGAGTGCAATGGGAAGCGCTCAGCTTCTGATGTCTCAGAAGTTCCAGCAGTTCAGGGAACTGTGTGAGGAGAACCTGGTGAGTCACCAACACTTTTACTCCCACTGAAGACACACAGTCAGACATTTTCAAAGATCTGTCATCTTTCAGTTTCTGTGTAACAGACTTTTGAACAAACAAAGACTTGATTAACATATCCCCTACTGCTATATTCTATCCATTTCCTTTGCCTGTTCATTTTTTTTCCCTATTTGCTCCATCAATTTCCTTTTGTCACCTCTTTTCTTGATTCAAACCTTTCTCCTCAACTTTTTTATCTGTCTTCTCTGATATCTCAATGGTCTGGTTCCTATGTATGGTTTGACGTTCAGTTCTTTGCCTATAGATATGAAGCGCACAATCTCTAAACCTGTCATGCTGCTGGCATTGCTGTACAAATGGCAGTTTTCTCTCTGACTTTCCTTAAATTCCACCATCTGGTCACCTTGGTTTATGAACTAATGACATTCTAGAGCAAATTATCAAATCTGAACATGCTGTCATGCTAATTTAAGATGATGGACATTATATCTGCTAAATAACTGCATGTTAGAATGCTCATGTTATCATTTAGCTGAAAGAACTGCTGTGCCTTTGAACAACTTTACAGCGCTGATAGCATGGCTCTTTGTGGACCACCAAAGAAGAGAGGGAGATAATAGTGAAAGAGAAAAATTATTTCAAGAAATTAATGTGGACCATTTTTGTGTCTGTGAAGAATGCATGACATGTGAGGGTCAATAACATTTAACACTTTCAAACAGTGTCAAGAGATTGGTAATCCTAAAAAATATTCAATTCAATTTCATTTGTATAGCGCCAAATCATAATATATATTATCTCAAGGCACTTTCCATAGAAGGTCAAGACCTTAAAATTTATAGAGAGAGAGAGAGAGAGAGAGAGAGACAGAGAGACAGAGAGACAGACAAAGAAAAAGAGACTATTGGAGGGTAAAAAACCCATTGTTAGTGACATGTATAAAGGCAGTCATTGAAATTTGTTTTAAATGAGAATCTAAGGACATGTGTAGATTAATGATGACACCTAGATCCCTGAGGGTTTCATTGGAGCAAGGGTAGTGTTATCCAGAGTAGCTATACCATTAGATAATGCATATCTGAAGTCTTCAGGGCCATTTAACAGAAAATTGCAGGTCATCTAGATGTGTATGTCCTTAAAACATGCTTGGAGTTTAGTTAGCTGATTACTTTCTTCTGGTTTCATAGTTAAGCATAACTGTATATCATCTGTATAACAGCAAGTCTTTCCTGATAATGTTTCTCTTATGGAGGCATATGTAAGGTAAATAAAATTGGGCCGTGCACAGAACCCAGAGGAATCCCATGTTTTAGTGCACACAGATGACTCGTCGTTAGAAACAATATTTTGGTGGTGGCAAGGACTTCAGGTCACCTAATTTATCCTGTCCTTGGACTTGCAGTGAAGTGCTGGCGCTTGCACAAGTATGTCATGCAAAGATACTGACGAAGAATACGAAGAATACTGTGTCAGATGAAAAACACATTTTACATTTAAGATAAGCAGTAAGAAATAAATAAATAACATCAAACTTAGAAATCTGAATTTCTAAAACACCAGCTTATGGCTGTTTCTTTAATGCCAATGAACTGTTCCAGTGTCTTGGTAGGATGTGAAGCAATAAGAAGTTAATTAGTGACTTTTGACAAAGATGTCTCTGTGCTGTGATGAGCTCTAAAACCTGACTGAAAGACAAAATTTACATTAATGTTCTGGAGAAAGTCCCACTGTTAATTAGGGGTGTGGCTTTCTCTAGGATTGTATCTTTAATATAACTCAATCTCATCTGTATCTTATGTTTTTATTTATTATAATATTTATGTAATTTTTTGTGTTTAATAACTTTCTATCTAAGCTCGGTGACTGCACACCTATACCAACAGTCTTATTCAGAGATCCAATTCAATAACATTGTATTTGTATAGCACCAAATTACAACATACATTATCTCAAGTCACTTTACAAGGTGGGGTCGAGACCTAACAATATTATAGACAAAACCAACTGTTTAATAAATAAGCACATTGACGAAAGAGAAAAAAACCTAATCTTTAACAGTAAAAAACAACTCTAGCTGAGTTAGACTCTATGTGGGTGGCCAACTGCTTCGACCGCTGAGGGTGAGCAGAGTAAAATGGAGGAGACAGGAGAGATGGTTGAAAAAGAGGGGGAGATGAGAGGTGGGGGGAGTCTGGGAACAGTTGTATAACTGTCATGTTTATGCTCTGTCAGAGTGGCTGTTATGATGACAATTATAAGAGTGATATTTATAGATGTAATGCTGTTATTAGTAATAGAAGAAGAGGGGAGACAAGAGAGAGAGATAGGGGGGAGGGGGATGAGAGGGGTAGAGAGAGGAGAGAGAGAGACCAGGAACACTTGTGCACAGGTTTCAGCTCTGACTAGTTATAATTAAAACAATAAGAGTGTAAAGATGTTATTAATGATAGCAGAAACAATTCATATAATAATTAATTATTAATAAGTATCATTCATAATAATAATAACAAAATGTATATTAATATTAATAATAATAAGTTGTTATCCTGCAGCTCTGGAGTCAGAGATACCTGCAAAGAGAGAGAGAGACTTTGGGAGGAAAAAGACACAGAGTTGGTTACATGTATTAAAATAAATAAATCAATGAATGTGGGGGCAGAGAGGCAGAGAGAAGGAGAGAAGTGCTCAGTGCATGATGGGAGTTCCCCCAGCAGTCTAGACCTATAGCAGCATATTTAAGGGATGGTTCAGGACTCACCTGATCCAGCCCTAACAATAGGCTTTATCAAAAAGGAACGTTTTAAGTTTAACCTTGAATGCAGAGATGGTGTCTGTTATTGTTATTCTGTTATATGATCTCTCCTTCTAGTTCCTGTCAGAACTCGTGCTGCAGCATTTTGTACCAGCTGGAGGCTTTTCACAGACTTTACTACTATCATTGCACAATCTCATCTGAACATTTTATCTACCGATATAACCCAAATTACCAACTTTTCTTTTCTATTGCTATGAATTCACAGTGTTGATTTATCCACTTGCATTTTTCCTGCGTTATCATCATTGGTGTTATTCTCTTCCCAGTAGATATTTTTCAATAAATCTCCTTTTTTTTATACTGGTTATTGCCTTTGGGTTCCTTTGAAATAGAGAGGTGGGATCCATTGAATCAGAATTTAAAGCTTTCATGTCTGAGACTGATTCATTAATTAAATTATCTAAATTTACTTAGATGGGGGCTGGTGTCCCTTTTCTATGATGAGTGCAAATCTCCCATAAAACTACACAATCCATCTCAGTGGGCCAAAAGTGCAGCTAAGTTCAACAGACTCAAGAGGGTAACCCCCCAAAGTTTGGGGGGTTATAGGCGTATCTCTACACTTCTGCACTCTATCCAATAAGCTGGTGAGGCTCAATGTCTTACCAGCCATGGAGACTCCAGTATGACCATCTGATCTCTGTAAAGACCTTTTCAGACTAAAGGGCCTGAAAATCATCTTGGAAACTTTGTGACTGAGGTTGGTAAAGAAGTGTTTAGACCTCTGCTCATGTGAATGATGGGGCTCCATCATTCACATGAGCCTGGAGAGAAGCAGCTGTGGGTGCCTGATGTGTCAAAGGGGTGAGAGATACCTGTAGAGGAGGAAGAGCTTGGAGCGGCTGAAGTGGTGAGGTGGCTGGAGGCGCCTGGAGAGGAGAAGAAGCTGGGCAGGCCTGTATTGGAGATTCTGAACATATCTTTCCAGGGCTGTAAGGTAGATCACCATGCAGGTGTGTTTTAAAAATAGAAAGAAAGTCTGCACACATATTTGAGTGTACTTAGTCTGTGCCAGGGTGGGCATACTATCTTCACTGATAGAATAATATCTATGTGTGTGTTGCTGCCTCTTTAATGTGTCTTTCCTTGTGAAAACCTGCATAACCATATTCTTTATTATGAGGGTATTTTCCATCATTCGCCTGGGTCCCTCTTTTGAGAACTGTTTTTCTTTTCCAAAGACATTTCCAAAGGTTTTCCACTAGAAGTTGATGGATGATTTAAATAGCTTAAAGACAAATTAAAGCAAATTTTAATAAACAATAGTAATTCTGAAAAACAAGATAGGTGATGGGGCTGGTTCTTCATTAAAGATGTCAGCTCAGCTATTACTCTCTGACCAACCAGTCCACATAGAAGAAGATGACCACAGAGTCATAGAAGGTCTTCAGGAGTGCACCCTGCACTCTAAAATACCTCAGTCTTCTGAGCAGATTATGTCTGCTACTACCCGTCTTATAAAGTCCAGTTTACTGATCAAGTGAAAACCCAGATAAGATGTCCTTTGTCTCAATGTCCATTCCCTGGATGTAGGGGAGTGTCTGTGTCGACGGAGTCCACCACCAGTTCCTTGTTTTTTCACATCTGGAGATGGTTCCACTGGCAAAGGTCCATAGAGGCTTTTTTCAGTGTTCATCTATGATGACGCTATCATTTGCAGAGTCATCAGGAGGAGGGTGAATTGTCGGAGACAGTCCCTATATTGGGGTGGGTTGGTCAGGTTGTTCAAGATCCAGGATGCGAGGTGGGAATACACTCCTGCTTATGTCCCACAGAAGTGCAGACTGTATATTAACATTTTGTAAGCATCTTGGTCAAAAAAATGAGATTATGTTTGAAGAAAACTAAATCTATTTTTTCCAGGAAAGAAAAACAGAATGGCAGGTCCAATAAGAAAACAATTAAAGTAAAAAAGTTAATCCTGATTTAATATACCCAGCTAGAATAAAGGTTTTTCAGAAATGCCTCAGCCATGCACCTTATATAGCAGAAAATAATGTGTATGTGTTGAAAGCACTGGAGAAATAAAATGACAGAAAATATATGATTATCACAGTGCTGCACGGCTTCTTCGGGTTAAACAGAACTGTTTGTCATCAACCCTAACGCTAGGCTGGAAGGAGAACTGCAGTTGGTCCATTGATGGTCTCACCAGGGGGTTTTCAGATGAATGAGGACAAGCTGCTCATGGGTCTTCATCAAGGGAGATGTGAGTGCCTCAGGCCTTTAGCTGCTGAGATCTTGGGCTGCAGGGTCTTGGCACCAGTACTACGCAGGAGGTCTTCCCCAGCTGTGGCAATCTTCCCTGCGTCAGGCTCATGTTGAAGATGTGCTCTACAATCCTGAACAGCTGATCTGCACAGGACTTAAGGAGCCTGGAACTGATCCCAACATGACCTGTAGCTTTTATTATCTTTCTGAATGTACAGTCAACTTCAGGAAATATGACAGAGGCTGAACAGGCCCCAATCCAGGTGTTATTATCCGTGCCATAGCTGCCCTCTTCTCCCCTTTTTGTGTCTTTCCCCTGTCCCTTTCATTCCCCCTGGCTCCCTCTCTGTAGTGTGTGTGTGTGTGTGTGTGTGTGTGTGTGTGTGTGTGTGTGTGTGTGTGTGTGTGTGTGTGTGTGTGTGTGTGTGTGTGTGTGTGAGTATATATGTGTGCAACGGGGGGCGTGTTCTTAACATGAAGCCTTGTATTAGTTTAGGTATTGCCTAATAGGTTTGGAATGCTTTATTTTGTATTTTTTGCAACACCTTTTGAGCTGCTCTGTGTTGTGCCATAATGCATCAAACGTGTGATACCATAAAATGGTGTGCCTTTCGGCATTCAATAAATTTGGTTATCAAGATAAAAATATTAAATATTAATATTTTATTATTAATATTAAATAATAACTTTAATTGATTAAAGTTACCTCGGCACCACCCTTCAAAGGAAGGAAAAGATAGCCAATTTATTGATTAAGTCTCATTGATTAAGGTTCTAACTACAAATTTGGAACTCTGATTAACAATTAAATTAATAACTATAACCAAAATTACCATATAGATAGTTAGCTAAGTAAAAATATATGGGGTTCTTGACAGTGTAGAGGTTGGCGAAATTCACTTATGCAACATTAATGGAAAAACATTTGTGAAAGAAAACATTTATTATGAATATAATAAAGTATAAAAACACAAATTACTAACGGTCTAATTGCTAAACAAAGATAGGTATGTGTGTATACATGTGTGTGTGTCTGTGTGAGTCAGCGTGCTTTCAAGATGGTCGGTGGCCAAAGAGATAACACCCTTCCCCCTATTGGAATGTTTACGACCTGTAGAGATAATGAGGTGAAGAGTTATGCGTGTGTCTGTGTGTGTGTCAAATTAGAGGAAGTTACTAGATTGGATGCAACGAAAGACTGTGAAGAGCATAACAGACTAACATTACTTTCTCAATAACTTGTACCCAAAATATCACAACACCACAAATCAAACTTATAAACCTCACACGGAATCGAATAAACAGTCTTGCTTAGCCTAGTATAATTATTAAGCCCAGTTGTGTTACCAGTCCGTGGAAAGGGAAAAAGGACGTTGCTGTGCAGTTCGCAGTTTTGTGTCGTCTTGCTGGTTTCTGTTGAGTTCAGTTCAGTTGCTGGCGGAAGTTTGCAAGCAGGACATCGAGTCGCTGCTAGGACGTTGGTAGAGCTTGGAGGTCGAGGAGGTTTCCTTGGTGAGATGAGCTGGAAGCTGCACCTTTGTGCTCCTCTCGAAGAGTTGGATGGGGAGAGAAGATGTGAGCTGGAGAAGAGGCTCCACAGCCTTCCCTCCTGTAGAAGGATTGTAGGAAGAGGCAGGAACTGGCTCGACAGCCTTCTCTCCGTTGAGGGAGTTTAGAAAGAGACAGAAGAAGCTGGAGAACCTAGCTTATATTGGCCCGGTGACCTCACAGGTCATGGGGTCCAGAGTGACCAATGGGAGTTGAAACCTGTGTCCCTGGGGGGGGTTTCCACCCCTCTGTGTGAAGTTGATGCCCTCTGGGACATTGAGTTCCTTGCTCTGGTTTTTAATGGCCCTGGGAGACGGAGTCCTGGAGGGACATGCTGCTTCAGGTTTGATGGCACATGTAGGCCGAAGTGTGGTTTCACAAAGAACCATGGCCCAACATCTGCAAACAAAATTAAAATGACGTAATGTTTGAAATAATTCACTTCTTCTCTACCTTCTCATTCTTTTCTGTTGTCACAGAACCCCAAAGCCCACCCTCGTCCTGTGGCCTCAGACCTGGCTGGTTTTTGGGATATGCTTCAGCTGTCAATCGAGAACATAAGCCTGAAGTTTGATGAGCTTCACCAGCTCAGGGCAAACAACTGGAGACCCCTGGATCCCCCTGAGAGAAAGGTACACTCACAGAAGCTCTTAGTTCACCACCAGGCTGACTGCTTGACCAGCGATAACACCATCATCTAAATGGGTTTTACATCGTGTCTGTGAAGTTTTTCAAATCATGGTATCATCAGAATTTATATATGTGTACATAGCCAACTTGACTTGATGTGTTCCTTGAAGATGTTTCACCCCTCATCCAAAACTCTTCTTCGGGTATAACTGACAAATTGGATGTTTCAGGTATTTAACCTGTGGGTTTCGAGTCGAATTTGAGCAGATCATGAGTGGATTTTCCTCTTTTGGTGAACTATCCCTTTATATACCTCAAACTTCCCACCAGCCATTTAGAACTAATGAAGCCTCTTGGATGAGAGGGGAAATGTCTTCAAGAAAAACAAGCAAGTCAATTTACCTATGCACATTCACTGAAATTTCACTCCATTCTTATTTCTGGGACTAATGAATGTCTCATTTGCCAACAAAAAAACATGCCTCTATCATTTTCTTTTTCCAAAATCGAATTTGCACAAACACTGAATAGTATTTGATGCTACCTCTGTTCAAAACAACAAACACAATGCTTTGCAGTATATTCAGGTAAGCCAATACACACATACTATCCATGCTCAACAGAAACCAGCTGATCATACCTTAAGCGAGGTTTAAAATACAGTATGTTTGCATTTTATCTTTCAATATTCTTAAAAAACAAACATCTGTAAAAGGTCTTCTGAAAATAAATACCATGTTCTGACTGAACACATGTGACAACCAGATCTAATTTGCCCTGTTACCTTCCCGAAATCCAAAGATTTAAGTTTCAATCATGTCAGAAATGATTTTGTAGGAATGTGAAAGCTATATATGTTACAGCTACACAGGTGAACCCAAGACCTAGCCACAGAGAGGCAGGAGACTGGAGTTAGAATCAATCGAAGTGTATTTACAGTTCTTGAATAATTATGAGCAGCGGTGACCTGGGCAATGTGAAACTGAGCTGGTGGCTGGTGGAGCTGAGCTGGTGGAGGCTGGCGGCAGGTGGAGAGTGGCTGACGACTTTGATGCTGTTGGCTTGTAGACCTTAGCAGTTAGCTAGCAAACAGATGAGGAGAACCCTGCAGAGTGGGAGGGGCAAGGCGATGGCTGGAGAGCAGAGTCTGGAGTGGAGTAGACAGAACTGCAGAAGAGGAAAATGATAGTTAAAACTGGCAACAAGCAAAACTAGTAATAGCTGGAACGCAGACTGACTAATCAGTCACCTACCCCCGTGTTTTAAGCATCCACCTCCACACTCAACTGAAGGGTAGAATCTGGCTGTATGAGGACTGGGGCAGAGACAAAGCAATGCTTGAGCTTCTCAAAAGCCTTCTGGGCTTCAGATGTCCAATGGAAAGGTTGGAAAGCCACGGAAGCATTGCAGCTGCTTTAGGTTTGAAGCAGCAGGCCACTCTGATATTGCCGTAACCTTGGCAGGATCCATCTGCATCTGGCCCTGTGAATTCACATAGTCGAAGCAAGACACTTAATGTACACAACAGGAAATTCTAACTTTTCAGCTTTGACCTTGTACCTTGATCATGCTTTGAGGGGGACATTAAAAGAAATCATGATGTCATCCAGATAGTTGAAAATAAAACAATTGATCATGTCATGGAGGATGTCATTGATGATTGCCTGAAAAACAGCTGGAGCATTAGTTAACCCAAAAAGCTGTCACTAAATACTCAAAGTGTTCTAACGGTGTGTTAAAGGCTGTCTTCCACTCATCTACTTTGTAGATGCGGACTAGGTGATAGGTATTACATAGGTCAAGCTTTGTAAAGATGGTGACTCCATGGAGAGGTGCAAAGGCCAAGCTGATGAATGGCAATGGATACTTGTTCTTAATGCTGATATTGTTTAAGCCTTGCTACACGTGCCATCCTTATCAAAAACCTGAACACTCCAGAGAAGATGATGGACGGATAATCCCTTCTGTGACAGATTCCTGTATATACTTCTCCATGGCTTAATGCTCCGGTTGAGTGAGGTTGTATAGTCAACTGCACAGAAGTGGTCCAGGCGCAATCATATTTACAGTGAGGTGGTGGAGTCAAGGTTTGACTCAGGCTGGGGAAAAAGGGGGAAAAAAACCACAAAAAAAAACAAAGGAGAATCCCAGGATTGATCCTAATGCTGAACCCTGACGTGCACCTCCCCAAAAATTGAGTTGAAGGAACAAACATGGACGAATGCTCGACCCTGTGTGTAGGCTATGTTCATACCTACGGCGTACAGGGAAATCAAGGAACATGATTATCATGGATGACGGTGTCAATGGTCTTACCAAGGGGCAGAGATGATTAAGGGGAAGCCTCTCCAGGATCTTCATCAGGAAGGATGTTAGTGCCACCTGTCTGTAGCTGCTGAGGTCCATGCAGGAGGTCTCCTGGAGCTGTAGTTCTCTCCATAGTGTCAGGCTCATGTTGAAGACGTGCTCAACAAAGTATACTGGGGGTGCACACAAGGGGGATTGCAGCAGTGCTTTCAGGGTGGGGGAAGGTGCAGTTGACTGATCAAACCTGTTAAAGAACAGGTTCAGATGATTTGCCCATTCCCTTGGTCCCTTGGCTCCAAGTAGCCAGGGAGTCACTTTTCTTGTGGCCAGAGATGGTTTTCAGGCCTCTACAGACACCACTGACTTTGTTCTGCTGCAGCTGGTTCTCATCTTCTTCCTGTAGCTGTTCTTCACCTCCCTGATCCTCCTCCTCAGCTCCTTCTGTACACCCTTAAGCTCCTCCTTGTATTCTGGCCAAAAAGCCCTCTTTTCTTTCCTTTAGGAGGGCCTTTATATCAGGATTAATCCACACTTTGTTTTTGGGGGAGAAAATGTACAGTTCTGGTGGTCTTCCATACAGAAGTCAATGTATTCCGTGATGCAGTGTGTGAGGATGTCGATGTCTTCCCGCGCATGCGCAGGCATCGGTCTAGGTCCAGTAATTTTATATTCTCTTGTGTGGCATGTAATGTACTGGGTGACTAACATCGCCAGAGATGAGGAGGAGAGCCTATGGCTGCTGTGTCTGCAGCCTGCTAACCACAGAGTAAAGGGCATCGCAGGCGGCCTTAGCACTGCCTGAGGAGGGAACAAAGCTATTGCGATAATATAGTAGGGTCTCATGCAAAGCACTAACAGTTAAATATCCCGACAACAGTGGTGTTCTTTAATAGAGATGTAACCAGAGTTACACCATCTCTCATTCACAAACACTGCCAGCTCCCTTCCTTTACTCTTACCTCTCTCCACTGCCAAAGTTAGCAGGAGAAAAGAGCTTAAAGTGAGCGAGAGCTGCTGTAACAGACTGGCACAAGGGAGGCACAATCTTTGATCAAGTCGTGTATGTGTAACATGTGAACTATCCCTCCGATATTTCCAAAGTAAAAGACATGTGTCATGTTGCCCATAGTCTTCTGGAGTAAGATGCACTTTGTGAACAGACTTCATATATGGTTTATTGTGCTTTTCCACACAAAATCTACCTGCCACGGTCATCCCCAGAATTATATACAGGAGCTAAGTGGTTTGTAAAAATTATGTTGTTATTGTGAGGCAAATATGTTTGAATGTTGCTGAATCTATATATTAATAGCAACACAGTCACAAAGATATAAACAATAGGCTACAAAAAAAAACTGCCTGCTCCATGGCCTCAACTTTTTATTGTAGCTTACTCTGAAAACCTGAGAACGAGGCAGGTGGATGATGTTAGTTTGTGACATGTATCTGCTTCCCTGTTCTGTTGCTCTCTCTCTCAGCAGTGTGGGTTGTGATTTTGCATCATTGTGATTGTTGCCTCTGACGGCTTCCTCATTTGCTGTCATCGTTGTCTTTTTCTTTCTTGTCTTTTTTTTGTTTACAGTGAAGGTGCTTGCAAACAGCCACGCATCAGTCAACATAACTGCAATTCCAACACCAAAAAGGCCTTGACACCTCTGGGCCTCCGTAGATCCATCATGTCTGTCTCGCCATCCTTTCTTCCTTCCTTCCTTCCTTCCTTCCTCACTCACTCACTTACTCACTTACTTACTTACTTACTTACTTACTTACTTACTTACTTACTTACTTACTTACTTACTTACTTACTTACTCCATTCTTTCTGTTGCCTGCTACTGTCTCAGCATGTGCATTTTTTGTTTTGTGTGATTTAGCTGTCAGGGTCAAGAAAGCTGGACAGGAGAGATTGATACATTACAACTGTAAAATATCAAAGGAGAAGGAAATTATGAGACCAATACCAGTAAAACAATGGGTATTCTAAGTAAGTCTAACTAATCGCCCTGTGGTCAATTTTTCTATGTTCAGGATACCTCTGACTTTTTATTGGACTGGCAGCTCAGTATTTAATTCTATTTAAATTTCAGCAATAAATAATTGAATACAATACACAAGGGAATACAGAATTTTACAGGAAATTGTTCCCTCATTCTCTTGGCTCTGCTTTACCAGTTTAAACCGGTAAATCTATCTGAAAAATATTGGTCAAAGCTCAGTTACCTTAAACAATAATAGCACTTCTATTAGTAAACTGTCATTGCTGGACAATGCTGATTTTTTTTTCATTGAATGTATGTGCATTTTCACGACCATTAATGATTTTATCAGACATTGTCCTTTTAATATAATTAAGTTTTTATGACTTGTGGTTTTAAGTCTACTCCATAGCAAATGGAGTGTACTTGTTATAGGATATGTCTTGTTTGTTACAACATTGGTCTCATATTCAGACTTCTGTCCATAGTCTCAACGCTGTACTTGCAAGATGATTGTCAAGGTCCACGGACATGGCAGCATATGTTAGAAATATACGTCTGACAGTTCAGAAACATGAGCTGGCAGATGATCAGACAGGTACGAAATGAACAAACTTTTTCTGTCCATTCGTCAAAGTTCACAGACTACTTTAAATTGTTACCACTTTACTTCCTGCAGTTGTATGAACCCAGAAGCATTTCGGGTGCACTCAACCCCAATTTGACCTTCAGATAAACTGGTTTGGATCCTCCACCTGTCAGATAATCTGACTGCTTGTGTTTCATGATACCTCAGACTTTGATGGAGCCATGTGTTGTAGGATGTCAGCATTTAATTTGCTGAGTATAGTGTTGCCATAACTTATAGTAATGATGGACAAAGTAAGAAAAAAAGAAATATGCTTGAATTATGCTTGAAAGATATTTATATTTTCACTACTAATTAAAGACAACAATTCGTGCAAAGACAAATCCTGGCACAAGATAGACTTGCATGTAATGCCTATACAGACCCATGTTACCCACATGTCAATAATATAAAGTAGGCTATGTACAGTTCAGTCGTGTAGATAGATTATTGTACAGCAAAGTTTATATGTTGGAAAATGGAAACAGTTACTCCACACGTGTAGGGAACAGGTTAAGAATCACAAAACACACGTCTGTCTTTCCCTGAAATGTTCTGCCCTCCCTCCCCTACCATCCTCTCCCACTAGGAGAGGCGACTTCCACCTCCAGTACCAAAAAAGCCACCCAAGGGCCCCCACCACCACCCTCCTCTGGCCAGGGACCGCTCATTGGAGAGCTCAGAGAAACAGCGACAGGAGGCCAGGAAGCGCCTGATGGCAGCGAAAAGAGCTGCATCTGTACGACAAAACTCAGCAACAGAGAGCGCCGACAGCATTGAGATCTACATTCCAGAAGCTCAAACAAGGCTATGAGGACAATTCCAGATACTCTCACACACACACACACACACACACACACACACACACACACACACACACACACACACATATTTAATCCAGATATGCACAATTAATGCACTCTCAAGACAACCTTGAAATGATTTCACTGATATTCAAAACCCACCACTCTCCCATCATGTCTGCATATTCAAACGGATTACCACAAATGTGACAGCACTGCATTCAGCTGCCCTCCCTGGGTCTGTGTCTGCTAAACACAGTTAATCAATTCACCAGTACATCACTGCAGCAATGGCGTTAGAAGAATCATAGCATTTTTTTAAACTGCTGCTCCATTGAACACAGAGCAACACAGAAGCAACTGCATGACAGGCTTTTAACTTAAAAAAACCCCACCGCTCCCTCAAAGTGACCTAACTACAAAACTGTGATGCAAAACGAGACAGCATGATGCAGAGGAGCAGTACATGTTTCTGTTTGCTGCTCTTGTGCTCTCTGCTCAGGTGCTGAATGCAGTGAAGTTAGCCAACCTGTATTAAAAACATCATCACCAATGTTGACAATATAAGACCCACCAGATCCTGGTCACTGTATCTATCAGTGGGCTGCCTCAAACCTCAAGAGCTCCCTGGTATAATCAGGGGCTCTAAAATCGGACTGAATAGAAGGTGAGATTGTCAAATCACCAACTTGGTTAATTTGAGTGAAAGATTGTGGTTGATTGGGATTAAGGTGTTAGAAGGTGTCATATTTTCCTCTTTTCATTCAAATTCTGTCACTTTTTATGTGAACAAGAAGGTGTAAGTTCCTCAATGTCTTTGAGGGAAGACTGTCCCCAATATGGGCAGTAATTTCCATTCATACAGTCCACTATGTTTAGATGGGGAAGACACAAAGAAGTCAGTTGTTGAGAGGACTCGGAGGGGGGGAGGCAGCCAGGAGGAGGGACAGACTTTATTCGACTCAGATTCCCAGTGTAGAACAGGAAGAAGCACTTGGACATTCTTTACCCTGCAGAGCGTTGCTGCATGTGATGTGCTGCAGAGTGGTAACTGTGTATTTTCGGATTCACAGGTTTAGTCAAATCAGACAGGACTTGGTTTGACCTTTGGTCGATGTTGAATGTTGTTCTTTGGGTCTTATCGTATGTACAGAGGTGATGGACTATCCGACACAAACACACACAGTAGTAAACACACAATCACAACCCTGTGCCATCGGACAACACTGCACATCCACAATGGTTCAAACACTCTGAACAGATCAGTACTTAGAGGTAATCCTTTCAGGTCTTGCAGTTGTATGAACACATTAGGCCCTTGTAATATAAGAGCAGTGTCTTTCTCTTCCCTCTTGAGAAGAGAACGCCATGATCACTGTTTTTCTTACAACAACCCTTACAATTTAGATGTATACATGTATGTGGACATCATTCCTTTTGGGTCAGGTGGACTCCACAGGGCATCACACAGGTTTATTCAGATTCTGAATGCGAATTTGTGTCAAATGTTAAGTTATAAATGCACAGAATTTTAATCTTTAATCTTCGTTGTGTAATATAGAAAGCCATTAGGGAAAATTATAGAGTGCTGAGTGTAAGAGACACGGTTATAGGGGAAAATAACAATTTGTAATAATGTTGGGAAATGAATTAATTTGGGTGTGTGGATAATTTTCATCATTTGAACTATGTTGGTTAGATGTTTACATTACTCCTCCTCTTTGGATTTAGGGGTGATTTATCTTTTACAAGGTATAATTACTCTTAAGCAATATTGTGTGCAAGGAATACTGTGTAAGGCAGGGCTGAGGTATTGATAGTAGGGAATTAGGAGTGCCTTTTTGCCATGATAAAAAAACTCAATCCATTTGAATCTTGTGTTCAGATTCCGGGGGGGGTCTAACTTGAGATCATTTGGGGCTCCAGATTTGAATGGCCCACTGATTTACATGTTTTCAGTCCTAGGCAACCCCTAAACAAACCTGCTTGAGATATGTTGGCCTTTCTGCATTGGTAGCCTCCCCAGAAAACCAAATAAACAGCAGTGAAAAGTGGCATTTTTATAATAAGTCTCCAATAACAGAAAATCTGACAGAAACTCATGATAATGTCTGAGTAGGCCTAAAATGATCACCTACTCTTTTACATTGCTGTAATAGTTTTAATGGGAGGCTGTTGTGAACATAACATGCAGAAAACTGGTAATTATGGGCAGTACCCAATATATACTGTCAGTGGAGATAGCAAACCAGCCAACTCACCAGCTGTCATAACCCAAAGTGAAATTGCTGAGGAAAACTCCATCACAGAGGGCAGGAGAACCAATGCATTTCTTCTACTGGTTTAATGAGTGTTGAACATATCACAATTGTTTATGTGAAAGTGTTTGTGTTACCAGGCTCTCAGTGAAACCTGTAAGGATTGAAAATGTTTCATAGTCAAGGGGAATGGTCCTATTTTTTCTTCTTAGCCAGAGTCCTTTTTTCCTGTGCATGTTATTTGAAAGAGAGGGGACCACTGCATGGTTAAAATGCCAGAAGCAGATTCAATTCGTCATGTATGTAAGGCTTTGTGTGACTCTGACTAAGTAGGACAAATAATCAATTCCACTAAAATGTCCAGACACTATTTCAATGTCTGACATTCAAATGACAGGGACAGAAATGACAATAATACTTATAATACAAATGTGAAACATTCTTGTTTTGTGCACGTTAATAAAAAACTGTGCACATAATTATGTTTTTGGAGTTTTGAAGTGTAGGGTTAAGCTGATCACAGTAGCAAATATGAAAATAAAACAGAAGTTCGTAGAGATAAAACATTATAGATTAAAGCTGTTAAAAGACGTTTTAAGTATCCAACTCTCTTTGATCCTAATGAATGAACTGTGTCTAATCAGCCACAATCTACTGCGGCTAAGGAGATAGAGTGGGTTGTCCACTAACCAGAGGGTTGGTGGTTCGATCCAAGTCTCCACCATTCCGTGTGCTGAAGTGTCCTTGGGCAAGATACTGAACCCCAAATTGCCCCTGCACCTGTGCCATTAGTGTGTGATTGAAGTTTGATCCAGGAAGTGCTGCATATGGATACACGATATGTATGATTTGGGTGAATGGAAAAACTGTACTGTTAAGCACTTTGAGAGGTTTTCAAGTCTAGAAAAGCTCTATATAAATCAGTCAACAGTTTTAATGTTGCAGCTGATTGGTGTATGCAACAAAAGATACGACTGGTTTATACCCAATTTATTTTAAGTTCTTTAAAATATGGTATATATATTCATTAAATTCAGCCGGCACACTGAAATACAATAGATACACATGAGACAAATTCGTTTTTATTATTATTATTAACTTAGCTCGCCTAACATACTTAAGTGTTTTACCCTGGATTTCCCTATGATAAATCAAACAAAAGTATGAATCATATTTTGACTTTGCATCTTTAAAATAACTTTATTATTGTAATTTCTGCTCCAGTCACTTTGAAAGAGAAGTCAGCAACTTCACAACTCAAAGCCTGTTTACTCATCTTTCAGTCCTACTTAGCCTGTGAAAAAATAACCATGATGTTGTCACAGTGATGTTCATCAGGGTTATATCATCTTTGACTGCAAGTTGAAAACAGAGAGCTTGTGTTACAAACTGCATATGTGCAGTTTAAAGAGGCGTTTACTTGATAGGAAGGGTCTAAAAGAAAGATACTTTCAACTTGCTTTATTGGAAAAGAAGAATAAGGCGTTTCTGACGCTTGTCCCACACTAAAGTCAAAAGATCAGGATCTCTCAGCCTCTGCTACTTTATTTTTGACCATTCTTTATGATCCGTCTCTCATAAGAACCCCAACTTCATCACAAAATTGCCACAGGCAAAAAAGAAAGAAAGAAAAAACAAGCAATTAGGAAGCACTCCAAAACTTCACAAGTTTCATCTCCTACATATTGTCCAGCTGAACTCCTGGTGTTAGCAGTTTCAAAGAAAACATCTTATTAGAGCCACTACAGCCGTGTTGTTTATTTGTGATAACGACATTAATACAACTTCTACTTAAGCCTTCATTTGTTTATGACTAAGTGATATAACTGCCATTCATTTCTACAGAGAAACAATCTGGAAATCAATTTTCATTCATAGGATTATACAGATGGTGATGATGATGATGATGTGTTGTGGATCAAAGTATTCTGTATTTATTTTCTTATTTTGTACTGTAAAGCGCTTTGAGTGGTCATCAAGACTAGAGCAGCGTCATATAAATACAGACCATTTACTATTCTTTTGTAAAGGTTGGGTGTGTGTGTTTGGTGGGGGGGGGGGGCGTAATTTTGTACAGGATCTGATTACCTCTGTATTTACCTCTGTGATAATGACAGTGACAATAACAGTGAGCCATATTCATTGTGAAATACTTCTGAAGAGGAAAGGGCCATACAGAAGCTGAAATTGTCTTTTTTATCTACATTTACTGAATCATTTCTTTAGTGTTCAAGTAGCAAGCTTGTGTCTGTGTTTGGGAGGAGCAGTAGAGCAGGAACAACATGACTCGGGTGTGAACCAGAGGGACAGGAAGAAATGCACACAGTGAATCTTTAATGTCTCTTTTAGGCTCTGGAAGCTTCTTAAATGAAAACCTTGATGATTGCCCACATTAAAGTTGAACACTTGTGATGTAAAATGTTTGTCGGAGAGCGACCAGACTGTAAAGTTATTTGTCAAAAATTACATAAAACATGGTTTTATTAATGGAGGGCTGCCAATATTCTTAATCAAATATTAATTGAATTGAAATTTCATTTATAAGTATTTTTCAGTTTCTCATCAAATCAATATACCTTCAAAATGTGTCTGGGGATTCAATTTACTAATTACTAAGCATCATCTTTAACACAAGTTTTTTTCAAAATATATGTAATAACATTAGAATTTGTAATATATATTTTTTGAGTAAAACAATGTGTCATCAACAAACAAAAATGTACATGAATTTAATTTCAAATTTGAGATGTATAATTAAGTTCATATTTAATGAAAGTGAAATGAAAACTGTCTTTTTATGGTCTTTAACAAATGAACTAAGGTTCTAAAGTTCAAAATCCAAGGGATTTTTTACTATTTGTTTAAATCAATCATACAAAATGTACACACAAAATGGAAAATTTAATTTCAATTTCACAATGATTTTGCTTATAATATCAGCCCAGGCAGTCCTGGACTTTCAGAGTGGACGACCTTGGATGTAATGCTGCTGAAAACCCATATCACTCCAACCAGTGGTGCACTTGAGCCGGATTTGTGTGTTTTTTTTCCTCAGGAAAATATGGCAAATGTATTTAGTAGTTTAAAATCAGGGTCTCCCAGACATGGTGGTCTGTTTTTTAAAAAGTGTGTGTGTGTGTGTGTGTGTGTGTGTGTGTGTGTGTGTGTGTGTGTGTGTGTGTGTGTGAGAGAGAGAGAGTGAGAGTATATATACGTATGTATATATATACGTTTATATATATATATATAGTATATACATATATATATATATAAACATAAAATGCACTGTGTGTGGTTGTGTGTGGTCTCTAAAGTGCTTCCCGAGTCCTTATATTCTATGTCGGGCCTTTCCTCAGTACGTAGTAGCCTCATAGAACCATGCTGTATATTTACTCTCCACCTGTACCTGCGACCGATTTCTTGTGTTGTACAAAGAAATGGCTGAGTGTGATTATTGACGCATGCAGACATAAAATTAGTTCCTAAAAACCTATATCTAAGTTAAAATATGTGTATTTGGTTTATTTATGCTCTTATTGTTTTTTAAACTATGAGACTCTGTTGATATGGTCTATCATGCTTCTCTGATCTTATGTTGTACTGTAAAGAGATGTTTATATGTCCTTAACTATTGATGAACCCATAATAAAATTAATTATCGACTCCCCTTCCATGACTCATCTCTTTAGCTACTTGAAACATAAAATACAGAGCCAGTGCAGTGTAGTTCATTCCACAGTATCCATACTTTTAATGCAACCACAAACTATGACTCACCTTGTATCAGTTGTTCTGAGTCAAACTGAATGAAGTCATGTCCTTCTGCTCACCTGGACCTTGGAAGCACACATACTTTGTGAAAACGTATGTAAAGACACAAGAATACAAGAATCAATACCAAGAATTCGGTAAAAATGGTAGTTCAGATTCCTACCCTTACAGTGGCATTTGCTGATCCATGTGTGTGTATTATCTCCACTAGGTTTGGTTCATTATCTCCTTTCCTGAGCCTGGACGTTTTAAATTCACTGGTGACCTGTCCAGGATATACGCCAGCTCTCCCCTGACCCTCAAAGCATGCATGGAATGGATGGATGGATGGGCACAATTCTACATGAAGACCTGGAGTTTGCACAGTGTCAGTGAACATTAACAGGCTTGATGTATCTAAAGGACTCACTGCATATAGATGGACAATGCCTGTAGTCACTCTTCTGTCGAGTCATATAGGTAGCGTGGAATGTTCCTGACACAGTTTTCATAGAATGACAATGATCCAAGTTTGACCTTTAGGGTGATTTTCCCATTATTTGCACAAATAATGAAAGTTAAACTTAGATTGAATTTTTGTTTTTGGCGTCTTGTAGATAAAGCTTCAGAAATAAACATAGACATGAAAGAAACTGCATATCCCCTAGTGGTCAAAATAATACAACATATAATGGCTCCTGCACACCGGCCCCATAATTGTGTTGGTGTGCACGCACACGCAAAAGCATCCCATGGGTAGGTCCCATTTGATATACATGCTGTGGCCAAGTCCCCATCTTCCACCACATTTTTCAGTTGTCACTCAACCAACAGTAGACGCCAAAAAGCTGGAAGAAATCCATAGTTATACCAGTGGACAAAACTAATCACCCCAAGGTTTTTAATGATTTTAGGCCTGTTGCACTGACTTCCTGACTTCCTGCTTAACCCATTTACAGTTCACATCAGGGCTGACCGAGGGGCAGAAGATGCTACTACCACTTGTTCTTAAACATCCTGAAGGCAAGATGGTATTTGCAAGTTTCTCATCTGCTTTTAACATGATCCAACCCCACATTTTAATTAATAAGCTCATTAAGAACTTTGGTCTAGATTTTGATATCGTAGGCTGGATCTTTGATGATGACTCTATGATAGTCAGTCTCCGCCGTGCTGATGAGAACACAATTCCATGTATGAATAGGTCATTGGTAACATAACACACGTAACCTTACCAGCTAAAGAAGGTTCGTCTCTCTACTCCTCTCTCTCCAAGCGATTCTCAAAGTTACACACAAAAGTAACTTTAGAAAACTGTGCTTCATTAATGTACCATTGTAAAATAATGAGCCAAGTTACCTGGCTTAAGTCAAAATCTGAAGAAGGTGTAGAATCTTGTCAGTAAGTGCTTGCAACACAACTGTGAGTAGAAAAGCAGGTGTCAATGAGCATAACATTTTAGGGGGGGGGATCCTGTTGAGAATTACTGTATTCACCAATAAATTTTGCCCACGATGCTTTGGAAATCTAAAACAATGAAAGAATTAAAGAATACAAATTAATAAATTAAAAAGATATGCAGACCAAATTAGTTCCAGAGCATTAACAGAAACAAAACGGCGGACAACAACATAAACCAGAATCAGCTGGGAATGTGTGCAATGTGATATTAAGTGCATCCCCCTGCATTAGAAATAATTAATGTGGACTACAAGAAAATGCCCCAAGCTTGTTTTGTGACACATGTTGTGGTAAACTATCAAACCATGATAATGGGATGTAAAATCCTATTAGCTAAAATGACTGAGTTAGAAGGGACACCATTCCCCTCTTTGTCTCTCTGGTGGGAATATGACTCAATTTTTCTAGATCTCAGAAACAAGGTGTTGTCACCTACTTGTTTTTGTCTCTTTAAATAATGGGTAATGTAACACAATGAAATACAAGCTACCTTTGTTTATATTTTCGGTCAGATAGGTGTTTTACTTAATAGGAAGGATGGCAAAGGTAAAGCTATGACAAAATCCAAAGTCTGCCAATATTTGTATTGCATTGTCTGCAACAGAGTGAATTTCTGAAATTCATTACCTTCGCCATGTTATGTTAACCTCTGCCAAGTAGGTGATTTTCTTGTCTGAGTTTGTTTGTTTATTTATTACCTCTGCAAATTAAGTTATTTTTGTCTATTTGTAAGCAAGATTATATGCAAAAAACTGCCAGACAGGTTACCACAAAGCTAGGTGGAAGGAGGAGGTACGGGTCAGGGAGGAACCCCTAAAATATTTTTCAGCATTTTCATTGGTTACTCAGAGAATATTTCTTGGGTCTGGATTAAAGAAATCTGACATGTTTAGCGCACTGATATTCATGAGTGTGCGCAATTTGGTGCACATAATAAAAATCTGAATCTAGTGAATTCAAATGTGGTTTCATAAGGGAACTGTTGGGCCTTGGCGGAGGTATGCACTCTCAGAGCACTCTTCCTTGTTTTTGTACTTGTTTGTCAGTAGGATCATAAATAAATTACATAAGCCATCAACTTTTGAGGAAGGGCGGATATGACCCAAGGAAAAACCCATTTAATTTTGGTGCAAATCCAGATCAGAAGGTGGATCTAGGATTTTCTTTTTTCACTTTCATATTTCATACTTACATTTATGGGACTGTGGGCAATTTAGTGCCAATTGAAGTTAAGGGACTATTTATGCCCAAGCGGAGGTAGGCCTTTGTGTTCTGGTGCCATTCGCGTTATATTGGTGATTGGTTTGTGTTTGTACTGAAAATTGATTGTTCAGATAAATATGACATTCTAATGTTGACCTTTTCCTTTCAAACATGAAATAAAAAATTTGAGATTGTATATGCGACAAATAGCGACAGAAATTTTTATTTGATCAAATTATTTGAAATTTATATTATATTATATTATATAGAACATTTATATGTTTACTGCCCATAGGCCCAAAATTCTACTTTTACATAATCTTTGTCATCCTCATGAAATTTGCTAAACTTGATTGCCTCTGTTGCCTTTTCTCCTATAACTGTAGAAATAGCAGAATATTATTCCTGCCACACTTTGGGGTGTAATTATAAATGTAGCCTCTAAGGAGCGCCACATGTCACAAATAGACTGCTAAAGGTATTTGATAAAATAACTGGTACAGTCATCAGCCTTCACCCTGGATTTGATGCTTTTCTCCTCTGTAACCACATGATGGCAGTAGTGCACAGATAATTAATTGTACATGGGCTGCAATATATTAGTGACTGTCCCCCCAGAGGAATCAGTGCCCAAATAACACAGTCTCTATTTCCGTATGTGATTTATAATGTTAAAGTTCAACCATCATTCTTTGTTTTTCAGGTTTTCCATCCAGCCATACATCCATTTATCCATCTATACCACTTAGTCTTTGCAGGTGGCTGTGGCTCAGAAGGTAGAGCGTGTCGTCCACTGTATAGAAGGTTGGCAGTTCAATCTCAGTCTCCTTGGGCAAATTGCCCCTGACAGTTGTGCCGGCAGTGTGTGTGTGATGTGTGACTGAGAAGGTGCTGCACTTAAATGCATTGTGTGTGTGAATAGATGAAAGGCTGTAAAGTGCTTTGAGTGGTCATCAAGACTAACCAATAACCATATATTTGATCTACTAAGTCCCTTCTTAAGATTTACAAAAAGAAGTACTTATATTGGAAACCCATTCCTGATTTTGTTTGGGTTTTAAGACCCTAGTTTAGACCCCTTAGACCCCCTCTTCTCTCCCCTCTTTTCCACCCACCTCTCCTCTTCTCCCCATTTTTCTCCTCTTACCCCAACCGGGTGAGGCAGATGGCCACCCACATGGAGTCTGGTTCTACAAGAGGTTTCTTCCTGTTTAAAGGGAGTTTGTAGGGTCTCAACCTTACAATGTAAAGTGCCTTTAGATAGTGTATGTTGTAGCCATTTGTCATTAGCCATTCACCTTGACCAGTAGGTGTGAGCAGAGAAAAATGGGGAAGAGGGGAAGTGCTCCACCACCTACTCCACCGACACCACCTCGACTTTCGACACCAGGTCGTCCCCATTGATGGACGTATATTATTGTTTATAACTACAGCTAATCCAGAATGCTGCCACTAGGCTTTTGGCACAATCCCAAAAATGGAACCATAGGACCCCGTTTTGGCATCCTTGTACTGGCTACCTGTTTATTTATTTTTTCTTTTATAGAAGATAGGATGAGATGTTGAATATCCTTTGTACATTTGAAGGTCTTCTGCACAATTTAGGCTCCTCCCTATATTTCAGACCTTTTATCTCCCTTAGAGCTAGGACACAGTATGAGATCCTCTGGTAAAGTGTCATTCCAAAATCAAGGTTGAAAACCAAAGGAGATAGAGCCTTTGCCGTGAGGTCCTCTACACTTTGGAACAATTTGCCAGAAGAGATTAGACTAGCATAACCGGTTTTATCTCTCTTCTTAACTTTTATCGTATGATGTCTATGACTTTTATTATTTGTATCTTTATCTTATTATTTCTTTACTCTGATTGTTTCTAAATTGTATATTATTGGTTGTAAAGCACTTTGTTACTTGTAGTGAAAAGTGCTATACAAATAAAGTTCAGTCAAACAACTCACGTTCAAATGTTTATTGCAACAGTAGAACATGTGTTTGGCGTTTTGGCTCTCCCAGATATGATTACATAGATATGGGAGTGATGAGAAAATATTTATAACCCCCACGTTGGAGCCTAAAGGTGGAGGTTGGGTTGGTGGAAGGACTGAGGCAACTGGAAGCAATACTGACGCAGCAGCGGGGGCAAGCAAAGGGAATGATGGAACATATTCTCAGCTAAAAGGGATAGTTCACCAAAAAATGAAAATTCACTCATTATCTACTCATCACTATGACGATGGGGGGGTGGGTGAAGTGTATGGAGTTCCAGGGGTAAAAACAACAGAAAAAAACATAAAATGCTTCCATACTGCTCCTGTGGTGTCATCCAAGTGTCCCTAAACCCTGACACATTTAAATAAATTCTGTAAATATTTGCAGTACTTATATACTGTGGTAGTGGGGTATGGACAGCGTCAACTGCAGCAGGTAGAGAACGGGGATGTGGTTTGGGTAACGGTGCCATGGATGGGAGTCTGATTGCGCACGTCTTCTGCGTTGGCAGATCAGTGGCAACGGAGCCCATTACTGCTACAAAGAAGGCCAGAGGACGGATAAGAGCCTGGAACAGTGTGACAAAAATATATATATTTTTTAATTTGTGGAAACTAACGAGTGCCAGCGTGTCACTTACGAGGGAACCCACTGCTAACAGCCTCGCCTGTTACACTGACTGAATGTTAGATTTCAAATTTAATCGTCAATTTCAAAGATAATCAACTCATACAATACAGATAAAACATTGAGAATAAATGAGGTTAGGGGAATAGAAGCAACAGTCCAGCTGATGCATCGGATGCTACTATGTGCATTCTGTTGGCCGATTGTGTGTTTTGCTTTTTTCATGATAATTGTGCAATATCCACAAGACATTCTCATCATCTAACATAAATGATGTCTCCTAGGGGGCTTCAAAAATACATACACATCAGCTTTTCAACTTTTTCTTTCTGCTGAATTCTAGTGCATTTAAGAATTTTATAAACTTGAGAAAACAACCTTGTGTTAAATTTTTCTTCTATGCCATTGGAGATAGTACATGGTCAGCACAGTGGTGTCCTTCATAGTCCTTCCTTATAAAATGACAGGAAACACATGGCATTATTGCAGAGTAACTAGCTGTTGGTGATAAAAGCAGTTTGTGTGTATGGTGAATATAATTTTAGATTTAACAGTGTTCTACCAAGACAGTGAATATCTAGTATGCAGTGCATCCACATTGAAATTATTGTTGTGAAGATAACATTCAACTGTTTTCAAAGCTTACTGACACCATGTAATCATGCTTTGCCGAGTTTTTTTACAGACAGTATGTGGAGGAAAGGCGTTTCAGTTGTCTCTCTATGATAAGATTAAGATTCCTTGATTGTCCCGCAATCATGCCCACACAAGCACTACATGCAATGGAGAAATTGACCCTCTGCTTTTTAACCAACCCATGTGAACACAGCACACGGACGTAACGCACACAGTGACCACACGGAGCAGTGGGCAGCTATGGAAAGCGCCCGGGGAGCAGATGTTAGGGGAGTAAGGTGCCTTGCTCAGGGGCACTTAGACAGTGGGATAGGGAGAGTCCATCTGTCCTCTTGGACTTGAACAAATCCAGGTGTTGTCCATCCTCCGGTCCAGGTATGTTTTGCCAGTGCGTGGCCTCGAACCAGCGACCTTCCAACAACCACTCTTTGCATTAATTTCAATGAAATGTTAAGGTTAGAAAAGTCCTCATGTTACTTCATTGGTAAAACATTCATTTGGCCTTTTCTATCAGATGAACATTAAACTTCAAAGATATGGTGACTTCAAGGGGGACTGTGGCAATCCGGTGAAGTGATCTAGGACGAGCTTACACCCGGAGAAGCAGAGTTGGCCAACCGGATGTGGTGTAAGTAATGCCTTTTATTTCAAATTTAATAATTTAAAAAAATTATATTTATTGTGCCCACTCCCAATGAAGGGCACTTCATATCTAGGGGTAGGGCCAAGGGAGAGGAATCGGGACAGGGCATTAGTCAGTGAGACCAAATCAGTTTTTAGAACCAAAAACATCAGATTCTACTGTTAAGTTGGACATTTTAACACATCTATGGCGAGTGACTCAAGGGACCACTCAGTGAATTGCATTGTTTTTTTTTTGCCCGTCTGCATTGGCTTCATCTCTCAGCCCCGGAGGTTGCTGCTTTGAAATCCAACTTCACACTCTATCCTCATCTACATGATCAGTGTCTAGACTCCAGGGGGGGGGGGGAGTCTTTTTCATATCCAAAGCACCTAGTTTATAGGACTGCTTCCATGGTGTTATTTATGCTGAGATAAGGAAAGAAAAAATAACATGGGTTTTAGATGAGATCCACATCACTGAAAACTACATGAACAATAAAGTGTGATTACCTCCTAGCAGCTTTCCAATATAAATGATCATCAATCCTCCAGTGCAAATATATAATCCACGCCCACAAGTTTTGCAATTCAAGTGAGAAGTTCCAAGCTTTTTTACACAAAAATGGTAAGTGTGGCCGTGGTGGTGAGGTGGCTCAGTTAAGCACCTCCAGCTGCAGCAGGAGCGGGATTACCACAGCTGACTCCAGTTAGCATATCTCTCCCCTGCTTATATTTGATAGAGCTGCTACAGACAGAGAAGGGTGCTACTGACAAGAGTTGGTCCTGTGCGTGACAGAAGGCTGTGCACAGGACAATTTATGTTTGATTTATTGAATTTATGTGAATAAAGGTATGGTACCTGTGAGCACCTGTTGTCTGGTTGGTGTTGGGAGCCCCACAGAGGCAGGAGACTTTACCACAATGCCATCTTTGTGTTACTAACCCTCCACTGCAGCTCGGTGCAATATCAAAACTACTAGACCAAAGTAATATACCTCCAGAACAAACTCCTGTGAACCCTAGATCCTGGTTAAGGACCACAGACATGTAGTCAACGATATCTACAACACTGTCAAGATCCCCATAGATCCCCATTGTTTCCAGTCCAAGATCTATACCCACTCTGGCAAGGACACTTATACCTGGTAAAAGAGACCCCATAAATCCCAGTGAAGATGGCCAGAGTCCCTTGACAAACACGTGGGAGCCAAACAAGGGCCCCAGAAGCTCCCTTGAAGCCCACAGCTTTTGTAGACAACATTCTAAAATATTTGAATGTGCAGTAAACGTGTCCACATTTGCTTGCAGAACTAGATCCTGACCAGATCTTGTCCAACAGACAAGCAGACAAACGGTTATTATTTTTATTTTTTTGAATTCTTCATACCAGACGCTGAGAAATCTCCTCTAATCTTCTCCAATCCTCCTCTCAGTCATCAGAAGCCCCCAGGCAGAGCTAGACTCTCTCCAGTCTCTTCACATATTGGCCTGGCTAAATCAGGAGCCACCAGATTAACGCCCAAATCAATTAGAGCAAGCAGCAGATGAGTTAGTTAACCCCCCAGACTGACTCCCCCCCCACTCTCTCCCAAACTAGCGCCCTCAAGGACTTTTGAGGATTATATTATAGCCTTCAGTGGTGTTTATACTTGTCATCTTGTAGGAGAAAGGAAAAGGGAGGGGGGTTTTGGTCTAATTGTGATGTGTTTGTTAAGAGGTTAAAGAGGCGTAATGGTGAGTCTGAATCTCTAAATTGCCTAGAAGTGTCTGGCTGGGAAAGGACGGTGAAATGACCCCTATCCTCTAACAGCTACTGTCAAGCTGTCCTTGAGCAGGGCAATGAACTTCTAATTGAACCAGACATGCTTAATACTTCAGAAATGTGAGATAAAGCAAACATTGAGTCACGCCATTTCTACGTTTATTTTTAAGCTTATGTTTTGTTGGATGGTTTGTTTTTTGTAAGCAAGATACAATCAACTAGTGGAAGGACCCATTATAACACGTTACATTTTGGTAAGGATCCAGATCAGGGGGCAGTTCCAGAATTTTCTTTTCAATTTAACGTTGCTTTGTTCACCATTGTCCCAGGGAATAATTCATAGATCCTGATGAAATACAAAAATCAGGCACGCTAAGGGAAATGATATCTATGAGTCCGTGAAATTTAGTGCAGCTTGATTGAATTTGGGTTGGGTCTCAAAGGAACTATGCATTCTACTGAGGGCCATTTGGTTGATTGTTAGCAGGATTAAATCTCTCAATCAATTATCATGACATGTTGTCTGGGCATGGGGCATGACCCGAAGAAGAAGTCATTCAATTTTTGTATGGATCCAGATCAGGAGGCAGATTAGCACAATAACACAAGTGAGCATGCAGCAATAGCACTGCACACATCTATACAATGCAACAACAGACTAAAACACCAATTTATGTTACAATGAGAAGTGTAAATATTTTTGGGGTTCATTATGAAACTCTGGTGGGTCAAATTAGATTATGGCAGGCCACCATAGTTTACATAATTAATAGGAAACACTGCTTGTACATGATGATAAAACGCAAAGAGGTATGCACTCTAAGAAAAGCCTTCTAATTAGTTTGTTGGCAGGATTATGCTAAAAATGACTTGACCGATTTACATTAAATTTTGTGCAGGGCTGGGGCATGACCTGAAAATTAAAATCTGGATGTAGTCAATTTAAATGTGGTGTCATAGGGGGACTGTTGGGCCTTGGTGGATATGCGCTCTCCTTAGTGCTATTCTGGTTACCTGTTAAATGGAATTATTTAGTCAGGCATGTTATACTGTAATTTGATAGCGACATTAGAGGTAGGTGCAGTCTTAGGTGATGCTCACAGTTTGAGACAGAACTTTGGTCTTCACTTACAAGTGTAATTATTTGTGTAGAAATGTTTGAAAATACTTATTTAATTGCTATATTTTAACAGGTGGGTAGACATGATGGTACTGGTTGGTCCAGACAATGTCTCTGGTTGTGTGCAGTTTGTTGTACCGAAGTCAAGCAGTGATCAGTGTGAGGGCAGAACCTTTTTCGTCTCTGCTATTAGGCTGCTGAGGACACACAAACCCACAGAAGTCTGCCAAAGACAGTCGGCAGCTCAAACAGCTTAAAACCACATGTGAGTATGTAGAGTTTTGAAGACAAATTCTTGAAATCAAAACTAAGGGTGCAGAAGTCCGGGTGGTGAATGGGTGTGCATGTACATTGTCTTAATTTTTGACACTGGAGACTGTTATTGGTACGTTCTCCTATTGTCATGAACGTGATCAGATCAATCAAAGTTTTTATACATACTCTGAGTAGAGAAGTTGTTGAACCATCAAGATTATCACCAGAAATGTCAACACACAAGATGACTCAGCAGAAATTCAAATTTGGATTATGAAATTACTTCCTTATCTGTGCATAATCGCTACAATGTGAACATGCAACAAATTACTTTCAGTGCTGCCACAGTTTAAGAAATACTTAGCTTGTGGCTCTAAATTCTCCCAGTAACCCAACCCACCTATATGAAAGTGTGAGATGGGTTCAATGGTATTACTGTTAAAAACTGTAAAATGAACAAAAACAAAATTTTGATATGCACAAAAATGGTAGAATGCTGTTAGAACATTGGCACCTAGCAGCTCAGGGGTTAGTGGTCGACCTCTAACCAGAAGGTCAGTGGTTCTTTTCAATTTGTGAAAGTGTCCTTGGGCAAGATACTTAACCCAAATTGCTCCTTCTCATAGAGAAAAGTGCTGCACATAGATGCACTATATGTGCAATGTAATGTGTCTGTTAATGGGTGAATGAAAAACTTTACTATAAGAGCTTGGAGTGGTCATCAAGACTAGAAAAGCACATATAAATACAAACCATTTACCTGGAACCATCTCTATTAAACCTGACCTTGATTATTAAAAAAAATCTAAAGTGCATGAACCAAGAATCAATTAAATGCAGCTACCTTACGTGACAAACAAGCAAAGGTTATGGTGAGGGCTGGGGATGCATCTAATCAAGTTGTTAAATTACTGTTCCATAAATCCTTTTAATTTGTTTTTGTCATCCAGATGGATAATCCCCTGTAAAAAGAGATTACAGGGATTACCACTGAATAACTCCCAGGGAGGATTAGCTCCACACATTTTGTCAGCGTTAGTTCACTTTCAGGTTTTCCTTTTCCACTTCCTGACAGGCGAGGTGCCCATAAACATTGTGGCAGCCCCAAAGCCTACACCACATTTAATAAATTCTAAATGTGGTGTCATAAATTAGATGTATAGCTGCTTTGAAATTCAGGCTTCTGTGCAACAGGAACAATTGAGATCTATGTTAAAGGTCTCATATAAATTCAATGATCGTTTCCTGAAAAAACCTATGTGACAATTTTTTTTAGGCAAATAATTCAATATATACAGTATCCTATATTAAATATAAATGACTTTTAAAATGATAAAGTGATTAATAAACTTATTAAGATTTAACTTTTTTTATATTATTATTTAGAGCAGTAACAAATACAGTCTATCTTGATTATTAAATTATTTGGGATTTCTTGACACTTAAAATAAATCCTGACCTGCAAAAGTCTGTTTCATTTTTTGAAATAATCATATTATTTTGGGGCATGCAATATATTCCTTATTTTTTTATTTGTATCGATGAGGCTTGACTTACAGGGAACAGACGATAACGCCACATCTATGTGATATTAGTTTATCTTTCATATCAACTTTGATTTATCATATAGGCTACTACTATTTGTAAGTAATTTACTTGATTGTATTTATTCATCTACTTAACCCCCCCGACACACACACACACACACACACACACACACACACACACACACACACACACACACACACACACACACACACACACACACACACACACACACACAACCGCATACGACACCATTACCCCTGGTGTGCACCATGCAGCCTGCTGCATGCTGCAGAGCGAGGAGCTACATGGGAACCGAAACACTTGCTCCGCTCGCGCAGGTCGGTCCGTACAGAATCACAGCGCTTTCATCAATGGGACGGCGTGGAGCGCGCAGTCACGGCGCATTAAAAACCTGCATGGTTCGAATTATCATTTGTTTTTCAGCAAAGTGAGGGGTTGGGTATACACTTTTCTAACATGTCACTGCTAAACACACAGGTTTTCTCAACCATCCATATTAGGACATTATATTGACTTCCATTCATTGTAAAGTCGAACCAAACATGTATCCCTGACTTTACCCAGGACTAACAAGACGATCCAAAGTGGGAGTCATGAAAAAACAAATACAGACAATTTGGATCTTGAATTTCGATATTTGGATATTTCAAACTATTGGGATTTATTGCCACTTAAAATAAATCCTGACCTACAAAAGTGACTTTAATTTTTTGATTTAATCATTTTTTGTAAGGGGGGCATGTAATGTATTACTTTTTTCTTTTTTTTTCGATGACGTTTGTTTTACACGCAACAGACGCTAACGCCACATCTCAGTGATATTAGTTTCTTTTGCATATAAATTATAAAGTCAACGATGTCATAACAAGAAGACAGCACCAACTTTGATTCAATAGGTTTTTACTATTTGTAAGTAAATTAATTGATTGCATTTATTAATTTACTTAATGATGACTGGCTGACAGAGAGGAATGCTGTGGGTTTCATATAGTAGCAATTCTGTAGGGTAAATAGCGGCTCGGTTATAGGGAGAAGAGGAATCCATGCACATGAAGCTGGTGGGAGACAGTCGGGGGCCCCTCCTGATGATGCTGTAGCAGGCTCCTGTCAGTGTTTGGTGTTGTGTTCAGCACCTGGTTGGTACCGTGATGTGTGTTGTATTGTGTGTCTGTTCTGAGGCACGCGGGCTCCCATCTACAGCTTTATTATGTAGACAGCAGCACAGGCCCCATTTATAACACGACATGTTGCATTGACCAGCGACGGGAACGCAAGTGGTCGTCTTCCCACGGTCACGGCCCGTGTTGCAGCATCCTGTCTTAACACCATTATCCACGTACACGCAGTGCATGCACACGCAGCCTGCCCGGCAAATACTCCCCTTTCTCGACAGAACAAAGTGAGCCCATTCAGTCAATGGACTGAATAGATGCATACTTACAGACCCCAGACCAGTAGGCAGCCTTCTCTTGGTATACCAAGGAGCGTTAATTTGTCGTGTGAGGTGTCAGAGAGGCGCGCGCCCCGAGGCCCACCACTGTGCCTTTAAATGTCAACCAGTTCTCCCAATCGAAACTGCACTGGCTGGCACAAGTGGCCCATCGACCACTCTACTGGTAAATGTATTTATGGCGGCAGTGCTACCCACTTATTAGGGAACAAATGACCGAGTGGTTACACATCACCCGCAGCAGCACCGGCTCACTGGAGGGAGAGCAGCCTCTCATTGTACTCTCGTTTATGTGTTCGTCATGTTAAACATTAATGACTCGCGTGAATCCGTTTGTATGACTAAGATCTCAAACTGCGCGAGTATCAAGAAGAATCCGTTTTTCAATTCAACCTTTAGTCTCTTCTCTGTAAATAAAACAAACATTTGAATGTAAAGGCCTCGCCTTTGATTTGGGTTTTGCTGGCAATTTTGTAAGCGGCTTCAATCAATATACTGTTTGATGGGGGAGAAAATGTTAATTCGAAGTAACAGATGGTCAAGAAAGTTTACACTTTAAATTTCATGATTTCAAATACGAGGGGTATTTGAAATCTCTTCTGTTTTTAATGTTCTGAAGCTGTTGGTGTTCAATAACACTACATTTGTCTAGCCTACAAACGAAAGATACATACATATAATATCAATTGGTAATTAATAATAATAAGAACAGAAAAGTTGAGGTATCGGACAGGTTATAATTCGTTCGAATCATCATTATTGATTAATACGCGCACATTTATGAAACACTTTACATGGCCTTTTCCTCAACGTGTCACCATATCTCATCCTGCAGATATGTCAAAAAGGGAAGTTGGTTCATTATGAGCTGGGCGTATTTCGACAGACCACCAGTCTGTTTTAAGACGAATAAATTCGGACACATTCTTCATTGCAGACAGACAAATGACTTTGAGGGACGTGTGTCTGTAAGCTGGCTACATTGTGTCTGTATGTCTGTGTCATAAAGCCGTTGACTGGTTCGGAGCTGCTTGTTAAAGGGTTGATCTGTGAACAGAGTCTCGTGCAGGCAGCTCCGCTCAGATGCTGACTGGAGTTCAGGGGGCGGGGCGTGCCCGGAGAAAAGCGCGAGGTGCGCCTTCGGACAGAGCTGTGATTGGTTGGCTCTACTGGCGAACGGCACGCGACAATGGATGTCGCTATAAACAACCCTCGCGTGCCGGTTCTCAACTAAAACTACGTGTTGAGCGTGAGCAGTGAGCAGGGACGAAACAGCGTGTCATTGTTACCACGGGAGAAAAGAAACAGCGCAGACAAAGATGGACAGTGTGCTGGACCCCTTCTCTGCACTCGACTCTTTCTCCTCTCCTCCTTATTTCGACGATGACGACTTTTTCACCGACCACTCGTCAAGGGACGGACACCTGGACACCGATGACTTTTTGGAGGACGACGTCGACTTCCTCACCAGTCATTTCCAAGACTATTACAGCAAAGACGACTGCAGCAGAGCGGCGCCTCATGATGGAGACTACGACATCGGCAACATGTCCTTTTCCTCCTCATCCTCCACCTTCTCATACGGCTGTGCGGACAGCACGTCGGACCTGTCCCCACAGACGGGCCATCACGGCGGACCTCTACTGAAGCGGAGGAGGCGGATGCGGTCTGACAGGGAGATGCAGCACCTGAGACAGGCGGCCAACGTCAGGGAGCGACGGCGGATGCAGTCCATCAATGACGCGTTCGAGGGTCTTCGCACCCACATCCCCACTCTGCCCTACGAAAAGAGACTCTCCAAGGTGGACACTCTGCGGCTCGCCATCGGCTACATCAACTTCCTTGCCGAGCTTGTGCAATCCGATCTGCCCATCAGAAACTCCAGCACCGAAATCCACGTGCAACCCAAGAAGGTTATCATCTGTCACAGGGGAACAAGTAAGTCCATCTAAAGATCATAGCCGACACATTCAGTGGTGTAGTCCCATTAGTGATGACGAGACTATGTAAACAACAATATGCAGTACAGTTGTCTTTCTAAGCATCTCTGATCCAAAGTTTTGACGCATGCAGTCATTTATATTTATACTTAGTAAAAGCCTGCATGGGCCTGGTCTACAAAAACAGGACGACAACAATAGTTTGTAGATAGAGATATAAAAAAAAGTTACAAGGCTAATGTTCATGTTCTTCTTTTCCCTCAGGGTCTCCCTCCCCAAGCGACCCGGACTACGGGCTGCCTCCGCTGGCCGGTCACTCTCTGTCATGGTCCGATGAAAAACAACTCCGGGAGCAGAACATCATCCGCACCACCAAGGTCTGGACCCCGGAAGATCCGAGAAAACGGCCCAACAAACCGGGCAACACGGATATTGAAAACGAGCCTCCTCTCGGCCTTGTGGCCAATTACCAGTCCATCTGACGTGCTTTGTACAACGCACACTGTAAATGTGAAGACTAAGAAATGCATTACGTTAATATTTTTCAACATGCACCTCTAGGCAAATTGTGAGCACCAGAGTTCACTGTACAGTTGTTGTATTCAATGTTGTAATTTTTTTTATCATGTTGATAATTTGTTTGTAATTCAGGCAACTGACAATCATGTATTTATTTTGTCACAAGTGATAATATATGTTTTAATTTAATTCTACTGAATTTAAATTATTTTTATACTATTGTACAATGATTTCGTATATTTATATACAACCTGCAAATAAAAGCACCTGTTGATAAAAACGATCTTTCTTTCCTAAACCATTTGTCTATATACATAATTATTTATCAGCCTACATAACCAATTGTTTGACCTTGGAAACTGAAATTATTATACCAAGGCTCATCCAGTAGACATTTTAAGCAAGATTTAACTGATTTAAATTGGCTTTAAAATGAGGTCCAACGAATGTAACTGAAAGCTTATACGTGCAAACAACGTGTTTGTTTACGAAGTGTCGCTCAGTTGATCTGACATTCGAACACAATAGTCTACTGAATCTCCATTACCTGTTTTTGAAAAAACACGCCAAATCATCTGTCAATCGTATGACCCTTTATTCTCCTCCCCGGGAGATCAGAGCAAAAACATATTCGGTTGGACATTGCAACTAAGCATGTCACTAAAATACACACCGATGAAACATCGTGTTGTTCCCATCCCCTACATAATGGTGCCTACTGCATGGCGTTTCCTTGCCAATGGGCAGAGGGAAGTCCAACTCTGAGAAGAAGAGGGGGACGCCGCGGAGAGTTAACACAAACTAATACTGTGACATCAATACGCTAATGAGATGCTAACGCGAAGACGCTGTATACCAACAACAGCTGAACTTGTTGAAAGCGCAGGCAGCAGTATGGTGGGAATCTGTTGAATGCTGCTCTCTACGGCCAGGTGCTGCCAGGACAGATTTTCCCGTGGTAGCGGATCCCTCCAATATTTCCGCACGAACTCCCCGCGGCCCCCCCCCCCCCCTGCAATATATGAACCGTGCGTTCCTAAAAGCTGCAAACACGACACTGGCGTGACGTGAAACGCATGGATGCAAGGGCGCTCTTGGGATGCTGAATGTTTGGATTCTGAAAATATGAACACACAACAGGTGAGTTATCTTATATTTCTATACATCATATCCCCCAGACACACACACACACTCTCTCTCGCTCTGTCTCTCTCTCTCTCTCCCACCCCCCTCCCTCTCTGTCCGCTTCTCATTACCAGCGCGTCAGGAGCATGTAATCCTATTAAAGCCATTAGAAAGTCAAATGTTAGGGAGTCAATGCTGGCAACTTCATCTCTTTGGCAGGAGGGAAGGTTCCTCTTTGATTGTGCAGCAGCAAAGCATTGGGTTAAAACAGTGGTAGCTTTGTAGTTCCTCGCACCTTAGCGTCTTTGTTTGGTTGATGGTTCTTGGAGAGCGGAGCGCAGAACGCCTCTCAGCATCCTTTGGTGCGGTCGCAGCGAAGCGTAAAGGACAGGCTGAAATATCCCCGACTATCTTGTCACTCCGGCTACGGGCTTGGCAAGGCTTAAAAGGACACGACCATTTTACTGTGTGACAGGTTTTATTTTCTACAGCTCCCGGCAGGCCTGGACATTATGGGCCACGCCAAGCGGTAATTTGGTGGAGAAAGGCTCGGCGCTGAGCTCAAAGGCCGCTGATTCACCATATAGACAGGCGGAGCGCTTTCATACCTACAGTACAGGGCAGACAGCAAAGAACTTCACCGAACACATCGCGTGTGCGAGGATGGAAAAGTGTCAACTGTTTCTGTAGATGACTCTCAGGAACTGTGAGATCCATTCTGATCACACGATGAACACCGATACAGTCACTTCAGTTCATTAAACCTCTCAGTTTAAGTAGTTTACCTCAGGCGAACCCCGGGGTTTTATATGACTTTCTGTAATCGCCGTTGTCAGTCTATCTGTTCTATCTATAATCGTGAAGGATCCTTTTAGATTTAAATTCCAAAGCGATAGACATAAACAAGTTTATAGGCTAATACAATACTAGAAAAAAGCTACAGAACTATAACTTTATTTACTAGCCCTAAGACTAAAATTGACCGTTCTCTCTTACTTTTAATACTTTGGTACATTTATTTATGGTATTATACAGACATATTATCACATTCATACTATTGAACACGTGCATTAAATCTTTAGTGCCGCCTTATAAAGCATTTTATAAAACGTGTGCTGTTGAGGAGTGTTTTTCACTTTACGAGCAGAGTTTGACGTTTGCATCACATACATATGTATTTATATATTCATAATACAAAATATGGTATCAAATAAAGTAGATTCTATTCAGATCGGATTATTTCATTTTAATATTGTCTCATAGTGGTTTTATTGGATCAATAAAACAATGATTAAGGTCGACTGCTTTAACTCTTAAAATACATTTCACATACAGTATAACACGAAACGCTCTAAATAATAATTCCATGGGCTTGCAGGAGTTACAGTCATATACTATAATAAAATGAGTTATTATCTTTCTCTGCTCACCACTGAAGACGTACTAATAACGATACCAGGTAGTTTATCAATGAGTCGCCTCTCTTCTGCACTCATCATACTGATGCTTAAGGTCTCTTGATGTCTTTAAAAGCAAAAGAAAAGCGTCGATTAGAACCGTAATGCATCCGTGGCTGTGTTTTGGTTCGCACTCACAGCAGAAAAGGAGATGGTAGGCTATTAACAATAAATAAAGAGAACATGTCATCAGGCCCTATACATCAGTGGAGGTATGAAACCCTATTTGTCTGCCAATAACTCGCCGGCGAAATGGCTCAGCTGTGGCCGCGGTGAAGCGCCTAGTAACCAACAGGTGTCTGATGTGTGCTTACTGACAGATGAAGAAGCAGGAGGTGATGTGTGGCAAGGAGAGGGTATAGCTAGGTTCACCCTTCTAGTGTGCTATTTCCCTTCAGATGTGACCTTCCAATCTAAATGACACCTTTATGAGCCCCTCCATGTCCTGCTGAAACGGGAACGCTCTCTGCCGTGTTCTCCGGGGATGCACCTGGTGGCTCAAACGTTGTCTCTTTTCATGTCCTTGCGCCTGAGTCTCTGGACAGCAGCTGCCTAAAAGCAAGCAAAGAGAGAGGCCCTTGCAGTGTCTTCGAGACGGGTTGGCACCGTTTTCCACGTCTTAATGTTCTATCAGCCTTTGTCTAGGACACAATATGGCAACTGTAGAGCATGACATTTTGCAATAATAAAACACATTTTCAATGATGTGACACCAGGCTGAAAGAGCAGCGCCGGCCAGCCAGGCTAAACATGTCCCCACGTTTGTTTTGTGCGCCCCCAGCCAATTAACAGCCAGGCCTTTGCCGCGCCTTGATAAGCCAATTAAATTTATGTCTTCTATTTTTTTCAAAGAGAGAAAGGAGGTGGATTTGATGTTTTCTCCGCCTCAGAACGGCGATTTTCTAGCCATCACCTGGCGCTTTCTCCACAAGAGAGCAAACTGCCCAAATGCCCCCGGAACCATACGGCTCTCGCCATCCTGCACTATTGTTTCCCGCGTTGATCACTCATTACCAGGATTTACCAAACCTTCTGTTCGCTATGTTTTGTGTCATATTTTCATTTATAAGATTAAGCAGATGCTACGATTGTAAAATCCCAAACTGTAGGGCTACTCAAGGCTGAAAGAGAGACGGCACTCGGTGCGAGCAAGGGCGAGTAAAAAGCTTTGGGCACATCTTCAGAGGAATAAAACATTTAGAAGCCATAAACAGACTTCAACCTGCTCTATTTCAGCCTTTGTGTTGTTTGTGAATAATTAATGTTAATAGGGACAGGTTTGTATACTTTGAATGCGGGACCACAGGTGCGGAGTGACAGGATGAATAACCGGCCCTGATTTTTGCCAAAGCTCGAGGGCTCTTGTCTTGGGTCTCCAAGCTGATGGAAAATATTGTCATCTCTTTGATTCGCAGCATTACTTTCACTGAGAACAAAGCAGGGTGATGAAAAGCTTATGTTGGAGTGAAACGGGCGATGACGGTGGCTGCTCCAGACTCCTGAAAGAGAGAGAGAAAGGGGCGAGTCAATGGCAATGCGCGCTTCTGGTTTTGTGCGCAAGTGCTCCATCTAACTCAAATAAAGGAGCCTTTCCAACTTTTAAGGGCCACTTTTTACCTTTAATAAAGGCTGGACGGCTGTAGCCATTAAGCATATGGTGCTAAGGCGCTGGTCTTTTGTCCACGTGAAGCCCTTGAGACACTAACTTGTGTTTTTTCCGGGATATTTAACTTCTCAAAAGCTCCAACTTTATGCGCCGGCAACACGTGCGGGACGCACGCACAGCTTCTCTTATTGAGCAAATATGAGTGGCACAGACAGAAGAATGAGTGGGAAAATAATTAGAGAATGGTTAGATTTTTTATGGCATTCACGATCGCGCAGTTTAAGGAAGTTACTGTATGTTTGTGATGTGGGTCGGAGATGCATTACCTTGGATTTGGCTGTTGTTTTTGCGCACGGATATCCGTGAAGCGCATGGACATACTTTGGCTGACGTAAGTGCGCATGGACTAAATTTGAACTTTTTACGGACATTGTATGATGAAGCTATAATATAATTATCTTGATTAGTATGACAGTTCACTTTTGCTGCATCTTAATGATGAATAGTGTGTTGTAAAACTACTGTCTGTTCTATTGTACAAATAAAATGGAAATTTTAGTGAATGTATGTATGTTGTGTATGGCTAATAACTTGTCATATAATTTGTCAAATTAAAATTCTACCGACAAAACTTCCAGTGAAAATAATAATCCTCCATAAACTCTGATCCCAGGCGCAGTGCATTCATGCGTAAAAGCTGAATGCTTGTTTCCAGTTTCGCCTGCGTATTGCGTAATAGTGCGTCTGTCGTGCACAGGTTTAATGTACTTGCACTTGGCTGCAGCTCACACCCTCACGAGAGCCTCGTGATCCTTCGAATCAACAGACAGGAGCAGTTCCTTGTATTTTTAAGACGTGGCTTATATGTGAAGTGACGATGACCAGCCAGATTGATGGGCTGACAATGCTCCCTGTGTGATTCCAGGCAACATTCCATTAGTGCGGCCTGACATCACGCTTCCCCTGATAGATCCACAATGATCCAATATAAGTTTGCTAACAATTCAATTTAGGATATAAAACATGGGGTGTGATGAAGAAATGCCCATGTGTCCAACACACAATATGTTTAATTAGCAACTCAACATGATACAGTAAAGTGAATCATACGGATGCAGGGTGTTGTTGTGGTGCGTTTTACTGCAATTGAATGTTTGTCTGTCTGGTACCTCGATATGCTGAACATTTGGTTAGAGTTAACATTTTATGTCACTGCCTTTCGATTCTGGTGGAAAACTCACTCGTATAACATCCTACCAAACCCTACATTATTTAATACAATTTTATTTCGTTCTATTTCATTCTATTTTCAAATCAAATCAAAATAAAATAAATATATTTTTATAGCCCATATTCTTCTGCCCTCTGTCCTTAACCTTTGACAAGAGTGAGGAAAAACTACACGAAAAAAACTTAAATAGACGGAGAAATGCAGAAACCACGGCAAGAGTTACAGGTGAGGGATTCTTC
Source organism: Hippoglossus stenolepis (assembly GCF_022539355.2). Classification (NCBI taxonomy): domain Eukaryota; kingdom Metazoa; phylum Chordata; class Actinopteri; order Pleuronectiformes; family Pleuronectidae; genus Hippoglossus; species Hippoglossus stenolepis. Next base: position 1,203,681 of record NC_061493.1, read on the forward strand.
TCCCAGGTCGATTTTATTAGAGGAATTAGATGTCATCTCTATCGGATTAAAAGCAGGATTTGTTTTGAACATCTTTCCTTCAGTGAGAGTCAGTCGGTCCGAGCATTAACCTATTTGCATTCGGGCCTCAGAAATTACTGAATGGCATGAGTGTGTGTGTGTGTGTGTGTGTGTGTGTGTGTGTGTGTGTGTGTGTGTGTGTGTGTGTGTGTGTGTGTGTGTGTGTGTGTGTGTGTGTTTCTCTTTCGCTGTGTCGGAGCCAGCTGGCTGCCTTTGGCCCCTGAAAACCCCCCTGGTGGACGGAACACGGCGGCCTGACCTCCACGCTGGAGCACGGGAGATGCGCCTTTGACTGAATTAGCCACAAAGACGTCTTGCTATGATCTTTGTTGCGGTTGAAAGCAGAGTGGATATGAGAGGCATTGTGCACAGCTTTTGCGTGCCCCATCATGAAATATTACAGTCTATTCACGATTAAGATCCTTTGAAAAGCTATTGAAATGAACCAGGCTGGGCTGATGTCAGCGCGGATTTCAAGGCAGTGGACAAAGAGCAAGAAATAAATAGGCCTGAACAAACAAATATTGGTAACTAGTTATTGCATTTTCCAGGCAAAGCTCAGGCCTTTACCAGCAAAACATCTTCATACAATCACAGATAAATGTTCGGCAGAAAAGCTCCCAACCTGCAGCCCTCATGTACTGACAAATGGTCGATTTTCTTTTTTAATTCTGAAAAAATCAACGACTAAAACCACAAATGATAAATCACTAAAATGCTAATTTAGGTCACGGCCGTTTGTACGTGTGCGTCACCATCCATCTCCTGCATTCTGCGCTGCTGATCCCCGTCGTGCGCTGGAGGACACTCAACCCGGTTATACCGTGACTCCTTTGTTCGCCTCCAACACTGACTTCAGTCGCCAGGGAGGGGAGTGTTTTTTTTAAGTTACCCAACATCCCCACTCTGTCAGTTGCCAGGATTCAGAGGTGTAAAAGCATGCATCATTTTTCACCAGCTCTCCGTTTTGATATCGACAAAAGCGGCTGCCATGGAACAGCCTCTCCGCTTGTTCGCTGGCTTGAACTTCACTGATGTCCGACTGCTCTCTTTTCCTCGTCTGAACGAGGCGCAGCGGGGATGTATTTGCAAGACAAATGCAGCTGAGTGTGTAAGACGGAGTCAAGTGGCACAAAAAGGCCGTTTCAGTCAGCCGATGGGATGGAGAAAGTCAGCATTATGCGAACGTCAAATCAATCAAAAACAAAAGCCGCATGCAGAAAATAGTTTTTTGCTGTTGAAATGGCAGCTTATTTTTTTTGTCAAATACTGCAGTGAAACAGTCTTGCCTGATTTGTCCTGTCGGCAAAGTTAAATAAACGGATCAAAACACTTAAAGGCCACTTTGTGTGTATTTTTAATACAGAATAATCACAGTTTCAGCCTAAAGTCCCCGTGAGAGCCACGTGTTTCTCTTTAACAAGTTCCCCTGTGACAATTGAAAAAAATAAGCTGACTATTATAACTTTTTTAAGGCTAATGTGTTTTCTCAACAACAAGAATCACCGTTTGTTTTAAGATTTAAGATGTAAAACAAGAACTAAAAGGAAAAGTTCCCAAAATGGAGAGTTTTAAATGATCACTTGTTAACACGTGGAGGAATGTTTAATTATTATTAGTAAGTTTTTTTATGAAGAAAATGATTTCCGTTTTTCTTTTGTCTTAATTAGATCATTTTACTTACTAACAGTCTCACTCTGTTCATTGTAAACTGTACAACAACAAAGCCAATGTGAAAAGAGAGGGGATATCGTCGATTGACAATATAAAAAAAACCATGTGCCTACAGGAACACAGAAAAAAAGACCTAATTGTATTACAATGTAAATTCATATAAACTGTTAATAGGTTGGTTCTGATAAAACCCTTGAACTAGTCTGGCATTCACTGCTAACTAAATGTAAGTATTAACATTTGTGTAATTCTAACTTTTTTTCACTTCCAACCTTTCTTCTGAAACATAGGGTATAGATAAAATGGGTAAAAATACGACTAAATGGAAATGGCCAAGCAAATACAGTATATTAGTGATCATCATTAGGTTTAAAAAAATACATCTAACAGTTGCCTCTTCCTCTCCCTGCAGCTGAACCCCAGCTGGCTGTGCTGTAAGCCAGAGCTTCCAGTGGCTGGTGGCCAGTGTTGACTGGGAAAGCTTTCAGCCTCAGAGGGACTGTGATTAACCCAGGAGCGGTCAAACTCGGCAGGAAGCCTCCTACAACCAGCCACTGCTATTTATCCACTTTCCAATGAAACAAATTACTTTTAAAGCGATCCTCAGTGCAGACACTATATCTGCTGTTCTTGCAGACCAATAGAGTATGGTTGTGAAAGGAGAGGCAGAAGTGAAGAAGGAAACCCTCCTGAGCTGCTCCAACAGGCTGTAAAATATGTTTCAAGTCAGTATCCATGGAGACCCACTGATGTGTGAGAGCAGCCTGAGGGGCACACAGAACCTTTTATAAACACAGTATATCATTGTTACCAACTTTTAAAACATTGTATCAAATCAGTTTTAGAATGTTTAAGTCAACACTGACTTTTCCTATATATTTAGCCCCAAAAACCCACAGTTTACACAGTTTTTATTCTTTACACTTTGCTCTTTTTAAGATGCAGACTATGAAATTCAGCACTGCCGTCACTGAATCCGAATGTTTTATTTAGTTTAAGCATTGTAACACTGTCTATCGAATCTTTTAACATGTTGGTAAAAATCATGTGACAGATTTTTAAGTATGATTTAATTCAAACTTTAACACAGTGTTTTCCCAGCTTTCCTAGCAGCATTGGTTCCTAATAATTACAACAAACTGAATGTTGATATGTAAAGCAACAGAGTTATTTTGACTTTTCGTCCTTGATATGATTCAAGCCTAAAAACTGTTAGATACAGCATTTCCTGGACCTCTGCCTGGTAAACACGTTTCTATATGACTTTGTAGACGGAGATAACCCTAACGAGGTTACAGAACAAACACATCATGAATTGTTCTCTTATGTTTAGCTCTTACAAAAAGACATGAACAATTTGGATAAAGATTTTAACAATTCAATATGCTGTATCATTATGTATGCAATGTGTAATGTGGATGGCACGGGTATATTGTTATAATGCAATTAAATGTGTGCCTTTTTCCTATCTGCTTGACGAAAAATCTCCCCATTAGAGGAGATGCAGCCTAAGATGACATGACCATGTCAAACGAGATGAAAGATCATGGAATGCAGATATAAGTGCTGAAAGAAACACAAGTGAACGTCAAAAGTAAAATCCACAAGTCAAAAGTCAAATGAACACCACTTTTATTGGGACTCCATCATGTTCTCAGTTGGAGCGTAATGTATCCGTCCAATAAATGTCAAATCAAGTGTTGTTATTAGGTTATTAGTTGTAAGCAGTGTAGTAAGTAGAGGAGGGAAGCTGGTTCAGCTACAAAACTAGTCATATACCCAATCACTGGAAAGGCTAATTGACAGCCACGTGAAGAGAGAACGACTAATTGATTATAGGCTTGTCCTATTTCAAGGCACCAGGGAACTAATGGGAAATGAACAGAGGTAGGTCTTGTGTCCATTTGTGTGTGAGAGACTGTGCACATATAAATTTGTGTTTTTACCAAACACTTTGGAGTATGTTACTTTAAATAGGATTTCCTGTTTAGCAAGTCCAGTTCTTCAAAGAGACATAACTAATCTAAGTTTTTATTTGTGTGTCTTGACAATCTGTCTCCTACCACACAACAGGGAGCCCTCAGATCTCCAAATGCAGTTCCACAGAGGCTGTATCAAATGAAGGGGGGATTGTTTAGTTTTAGCTCCCCCCCACACTAAATCTGGCTAAATAAAGAACGGTCTATATTATGCCCTCCTCCCTGCCCCTCATTGTGTTTCTGTGAAGTGTTGCTGCAAGGGTAAGAATGGTGGAGGTGGAGTTCATTTATCAATAACTGTTGCAGCTTTTAGGTGGTGAATAATTGACTATTGGCTAAATGACATCTACTTGGCTTGATATAAATTGACTTTTAATAATGCATATGTCTTTTAAGTGTTGTTGTTTTTAGTGGTAATGCAACAGTGTAGCCTCTTGCCACCCGCTAATTTCAGCTGCATAAATACAGACCAGAAGGTCGGCGGCTGGATCCTTTAAAGCCTTTTGCATGGTCATCAAGGCTAGAGAATCCATTTACCATTTCTGGTCTCAGGCCAACCTGGAAAAAGAGGAAGGAGATGGTGGTATCAGAGGTGAAAAGGATGGAAGAATGGCCAGCTGGTTCACCAGCTAACCTGGCATTCAGGACAAGACATTTCCCCAAATACCTTGCATGTAGAATTAGGGCCATTATCTTGTCTGGTGTCTTTTCGTACCACATGTGACCACTCATAGGGTTATAATGAGCCACCTGGGAAACAATTACATTGAGCAGACCAAGTCTCCCAGGTCCCTGTTGGTCATGAATGCGCCAACACACACTGCCACTCTACGTATATGTTCATGCAGATGATACAATTATGTGCCATCAAGTTTCACTAGCCTATTTTGAATTAGATGCAGATGGTACTCAATAAGAGCACATCCGCTTGTATTTGAAGTTGACTTTTGGTGTCCATAACAATAGCCTCCAAAAACATATGGACGAAAGTTTAGTTTTTTAAATCAGGTTTATGCAAGAAAAAATGTACTCTAAAGTACCTTTTACAGTATTATACTACGGTGATGTCATTTATATGTACACATCTACATCTCTGGATGTAGTCTAATGTGCTATAACACTAGATCATCAGAGAAAATAAGCCTGATGGTCCTGTCCCCCAGAACAGAGCTGAGTAATCCCCCTTTAAAACACTCTAAACTCAGAATGCGCTGCAAAGCTATTTCAACTATTTCAATCTTGGCATATTTTAACATATTTGTTATACAGTAACATCATTGCTTACAATATGTACCAATATTTACCATGATTCCTTTTTAGCCCCTCATGTCTGTATATGTTTTGCTTGTTTTGTATCTGCTTTCAATGTTTTGTGGTCTAATCTGTTCCAATTTGAACATTTAAATGAAACTCTTTTTCCTTTTGCTGCCTATCTTGACCAGAACACCCTGGTAGAAAATATTTCAATTGGACCTTCCTGGTTCGATAATGAATAAAAAACATAAATAATGAAAAATACATTGATGTTTGTACTTTCAAATTAATATTGATAACGCTTCTAACACGCGACACACATGAAAATAACCCCAAAAGAAAACAAATATCTCCAGGTGAAAAAGTGGAGTCACACACATAGAAGACACCAACGAAGGGTTTGTGGTGATAAGAGCCGATGACGGTGTCAGGGTGCTGTAAACATGATCACGTGATCTCCTCAGCAGAATTAATACCATGCTTCCTGCCTCTGTCTGCTGCAGCCGGCTGCACCACCTCTCACCTAAATAACGTGGAGGATCTGTTGCTGTTGTGAATGCGTCAGTGATGGGAACCTCCCACTGTGTTGAGCATGTGTGAAAGGCAAAGTCTGGATAATGTCCGGACCCAATTTTCCGGACTTTACCCACTGGTCATGTCTGAAAACAGCTACTGAGTTTCCATTGACTTTCCATTGGCTTTCACTGACTTGATTAACATTGTTTTCCACTCCAGCTGAGCTGAAAGCATCTAATACAGTGAATGTGTGCATTCTTCAGGGCTCCAAACTGTTTCAGTATGGCCAGTGAACAGGTGTATGTAACACTATTAGAGTAGCTAAGTAATAAGAGTAATCAGCTTCATGGTGAAAACACAACATGTTTTTTAAAGGTACAGTTACTATTACCAATTGCTTCAATCTTTGAAAAATGTATATTCTTGTATTTCTTTCTCCCATTCCCTCTTGGTTTCATCTCGTATGCTAAATGTGCATTAAAGTTTAATTTACATTTTAAAAAACTGCTACTGCACCTACACAATGTTTGCAGATAAGCAAAATCTTATGTAATTTTTCAAATGAAAAAACTTAATACGCTTAATGTGAAAGAAATTAACTTAATACTTAATGCATTATGTCAGTATAATCTTAACAAAAGTTTCTGTTTATACAATAAAACTTTTAAAATTTTTTGCTGAAACTGTTTCTGTTTTAAGGAATACTTTTCAACAATGCTCATCAGAGCTTGCCCATCCTCCACTGTTCCACAATAAATAGGAATTTTATTGTGGTTAAAAAAAGCCATTGGTTGAATCCCAACCCAAAGTCATTTTTTGTTGCCTATCAAAGTGGATGTCAGGTCCAGCCCATGGGAGGGGCGACATGACATTTCCACTGCAGCTTATAAACAGGTCAGCCAAGAGAACCATGGAGTCCAAAGCAGTGGGAGGGGGACACTTTCAACCAAAACCGTGTAACTGAATCTAAACCAGTGGTTAAACCTATTCAGCAGTGCAGGAATGAGGAGCACCCTAACAATACAATACCATTCAAAGGCTAACACAGCCTGTGAAACACAGTGGAATGATCAGGGAGGGGTTTTAATCAGGCAGAAAGGCTCTCAGCCAGTCAGCCAGCCAGTCAGACTACAGAGGCTTTTGCTCAACAAAAAGACCCATATCCCAGCACCTACATCTATCTCTCTGTGTTTGTTTTGGATTGACTCTCTCATTCTTTCAGAAAGTGCACGGAATAAGAAAAATGTAAAGGCACTTCAGTTGGCAGTGGCTGAGAGATGTGATAAAGTGAAAGGGAAGTGAGGGGACAGAGAATGGGGAACTGAGAGTCAGTCTGCCCTCAGCCTGACCTGCAGCTTTCAGGGGGCTTGAACACATCAGATATCCCATTGTGGGAGGTGATTAATTGAGAGTGATAACTTACCATGAACAGAGATTGTTATAGGCTTTAATGTGGTAGGCCTGGCTTTTTAAATGCTGCTTTCACGTAGCTTTGTAGTCCAGCATATGGGCCCAGACGTATTCACTGACAAAAGACGAACGGAAATTTATCACGCTTGTATGTCCTGCTAACAACGTGTTCCCTAAACCCAATTTTTTTTTTTAGCTTTTCTGGCTTTTGAACTTTAACCAGTGATGGGAAAACACACTCATGCTGTGGTGGCAACAGCAGTTTTTGATCAGCAGCTCATGATAATTAATTAGACTATTTATTATTTTTTTAATTAATTGGTCAGCCTGTATTTAATGTTAAACATAATGACTAACACACGTCTCAGGTTACCTCAGGTGTTCAAACTGCTTATTTTGTCACATCACCAATCAACAACCCACAAATCTTTAAATTTACAGGTATATATAAAAAAAATAGATACTAATATTTGAGAAGGTGTAGCAAGTATGTATTGTTTTTTGTTAATGGGTGAGATATTACTACATTATCAAACTTAAGTACATTTTCTTCGTTGAAAACTGAAGAAAAATAATTGTTGAGACTTTTTCACAAAGTAAAATGGAATAAAAAGTAATCATAGAAAATGACAGGTGATATGAATGGTTTAGAATTTTTTGTGAGCAATTCAAATTGAAAAATTGAGACTTACTTGTCTCTTTGCAGTGTTGTTGCAGTATTACCGTATATCTGCCAATTATGTTTAAGTTTTTCTTGAATTAAAATCCTAATACACTGATGGATTAAGTGCTTTAGCAAATGAACTGAAAATTTGACAAAAAACGCATAAAAACAACTGCCATAAACCACAAAGGCACAGTTAAAACCAGTTTTAAGGAAAAGTGACCTCACCTTAAAGGGATAGTTCACCGAAAAATTTAAATTAACTCATTATCTACTCACCACCATGCAGATGGAGGGGTGGGTGACGTGTTTGAGTCCACAAAACACTTTTGGAGTTTAGGGGTAAACAGTGTTTCAACAGTGTGCCCACTTCTTCAGATGTAATAAAACAACAGAAAATAAACAGAACATGTCTCCATACTGCTTGTGTGGTGTCATCCAAGTGTCTGCAAGCCCCGGAATTCATATTCGACTCAAAACAAGGTTAGTTACACCGTTTTTTAAGCCTAAAAGTCCACTACTGGACGTGGCAAAGCTAGCGGATGTGCACTCCGAGTGTGCCCTTGGGCGAGAGTGTGTGCAGTGTTCGAGTGCGCCCGTGCGTACTGTTTACCCCTTAAACTCAAAAAGTGTTTTGTGGACTCAAACACTTCACCGAACCCTCCATCGGCACAGTGGTGAGTATGAGTGAATTTTCATTTTTCGCTGAACTATCCCTTTAATCTAACATTATGGAAGTTTACAGAGGTTTGTCCCAGTTTTTATGATTCGAGTTTTAGCTGCTTAAGCTAAAGAGGTGAGTAATTCCAGTTTCTAACAGGTCAGCTGGTCTGCAGTGGAGCGACCAGGTTGCTGAAATAATGATAATAATGATCAACCGTGACTGAGTAGATTTCTTCTAACAGCTTAAGTTCGGGAATGACACCTGGATACATTCTGTCTCTAAAGATGCTTTCAGGAGGAGGTGCATATGTGAACTTAAATGTGCAAATTTTGTCCGCCTAACCTCCTAGTATAATGTTGTTAGAAGTCCGGGAGGATTCAACGCTGGATTCACGGCGAGCAAGCATTGATGATGCATCTAATATGCGACAGATGCAAAAATGACAAAAAAAAAACTAAAAGAAAACAAATATCTCACAGTGAAAAAGTGTTGTCATACAAGTAGAAGACAAAGACGGAGATGTCAAAAGAGTGTGTAGTGATAAGAGCTGACGTTGTCTGTGTATTGTAAAGGAAATCATGTGATCTATGCAGCGGAGTTAATACGTCACTTCCTGCCTTTGTCTGCTGCACCGGGCTGCTCAACCTCTTGCCTGAATAATCTGGAGGATTTTGGTGCTGTTGTGAAAGCGTGTATACGCGGAACCTCCCACTGCATGTGTGAAAGGCAAACTCTGGGTAAACGCCATAGCCAATTCTCCGGATCTTACCCACAGGTCATGTCTGAAAACGGCTTTAGTCTGATCAACATGTTATGTATGTATAATGAGGGTAGACAGGCCCGGATCTAAACTGCTCAGATTGGGGGGGGGACAATAAGAAATTTGGGGTGGGCAACTTTTAACACAGTGGACTTAGTGTTGAGAGTTTTTCCAAGTTTTAGAGAATGCGTGACAATAGGAAATTCAACCAAGCAGTGGTATAATAATAATATAATTATTATTAATATTATTCATTTCATCATTATTTCACACTTGCCACAGACTAGCACAACCAAACTTTTTTATGCCAGCGAGGAAGCACAAATGGATGTTATGGGTTTCAGTGAGGAAGCTGTAAACGGACGATGCTGCAATTAAACACAACACTGAAGATTATATTTAATGATAAAAGTATCATTTCTTTAAAATATTTTAAAAAACAACCCCAAATTGCCCCTCATAGAAAAATAAAGTGCTGCTAATAGATGCACTGTATGAATGTGTGTGTGAATGGGTAAATGGCAAACTGTACTGTAAAGAGCTTTGAGTGGTCATCAAGACTAGAGAAGCTATATATAAATACAAACATTTACCATTTGACTGTCCTTTGTGTAGTGTTGTGTTTTTTTGACAGCACCAAGGCAGCACCAAAAATGAAACTTATTTCCCCCCCCGGGGACCTGAGTGTGATCGCTCCGTCCTTTTCATGAATCAATATGGGATCAATCAAATGAAGATCCATTTTAATCAGAGACTGGTTTAAACCCAGCCCTGGGTCCAACCAGCAATTCAGAAATCAAGAAATTCTGACGTGGCAATGAAATAAACATGATTGGTGGATTCAAATAGCACAGAATAAAGTTGAGAGATTGGGTGGGCACCTCTAGATCCGGGCCTGAGGGTAGATAAGAACAACACTAGTTAGAAAACATAAGAATTTACCATGCTGGACAAGAAATAGATTTAAATATCACAGATGAAAACTAAAGTGGCTTTACTTTGTGTTGACTTACACAGACTGTAACTAAATGGCTACAATGTGTATAAGTGTTGTGCCAAAACGAATGCTGCGAGTTATTGAAACTTATTAACCGCTGGGATTTTAGTAGAAAATAGAAGCAATGTTTTTTCCGTTCCATATTAACATAAAAAAACATTAAACCAAAGGACAATGAAGTGATGAAGAGACACTGTGACATTGTGATGAACTGCACATGTGACATCACACTGGACTATACTGCTGAGGAGATTACATCTGTGGCTCTCCTGAGTTTAAACAGATGGAACAAGCGACAGAGTAACAGGGGGAAATAGAAGCAGCGGAGCCAAACACATCTTGTAAAAGTGACACGCAATGTTTGTTCTTGGCTTTGCACTGGTGTCAAGACCCCAGGGCCTTGTCTGCTGGCCCTTATCTATCCCAGTTCAATTACTGATGTGTCAGCAGTGATCAATGAGCTGAGAAGGGCAGAGAGTGGGGGGTGGGACCTGGCCGGAGTCGCTCTGGGACCACATGGTTGGGTCATGATGGGTGAGTGTGGCTGTGTGTGTGTGTATGGACAGGGGTAATATGAGGCTACCAAAAACTTGCGGTGGTGATGTGTCTGGAGGGAGGCGGAGGGAAAAGTTGTGGGCGGTGGCTCATTGGGTCACATTGTGTCTTTCAGGGTGTAAGTGGCTGAAGGGTGTTTTTTTCCAAGGCTGCCCTCCAGCACACTCCCTGTCAGCCCTGTTGATTCTACTTGACTGCAGCATTCAGCACCGAGGGGATGGAGCACATAGAGAGCTTGGTCAGTGATAGATGGTCATATACATGCTGAGCTATTCATACTTCTTGCATGCGGATGTGAAGGGAGTTGATCCTTGGTGACCAATAGAGGACCCAAGGGTGACTGCCACATCCATCAGTGCTACCAGAGGCCTGGGAGTTTATGGGATCCTCACAGTAATAAGTGGAACTCGACTTCCCCTTCCACATCCATTCCAGTTGTTCATTCAGCCCCTGATACTTCTCAATATTCTTGTGGTCCTTCTCTCTGATGTTACTGTCAGCTTGGATTGCAACATGTATCCCTGCTGTTCCTTTGCTCCTTGTTTACCACTATTAGGTTTGTTTGGTTAGCCTGCAGCCGTTTGTCAGTAAAGCCATGTCCTGCAGAGGACCTCCACAGAATTGGGTCCGGACTTTCTCCGAAGTTTGCCTTTCACACATGCACAACACAGCGGGGGATTCTCTGCTCAGATGTGTTCAAAACAGCAACAAATCCTCAGTAGGATTTAGGGAGGGGTGTTGCATCAGGCAGAGGCAGGATTTTGATTCCACTAAGGACATAACGTCATTTTGTTTACAGCACATCGACACCAACGTCGGCTCAAACTCTTTTGAAATGTTCGTCTTTGATTTCTACGTGTATGGCACCACTTTTTCACCCAGAGATATTAGTTTTCTTTTCTTTTTTGTGATATCTGCATCTGTCGCGTGTTAGAAGCAACCCCCACTAGCTCGCGCTGAATCACCTTCTGTGTTCTCACATTGGATTCTGCAGACTGTCTGCGAATTTTATACTAAGGTACCAGGTGGAGAAACCTTTCCAGCCCTGTGTTAGCCAGTTGAGGTGAGTGACTGTATTTCGCAGCAGGCTCATTTGTGTTGCCAGGCATGCAGGATAGCAGATGACCTGAGCTTGAGGGAGACATACACCGCACCCCCATTGAAGATGATTCTTTTCTGTTACTCAGTCACACAGATGATTATTTATCAGGAGGTAAATATTTGTGTGTGTAATTCCCTCACAGCCTGTTCTTTGATTCTCAGGAGTATACACAGGAGGAAAGACACAAAGAGCTTCCCCTGAGCTCCCATGACACTCATGACACATCATAACAATGACACAATCTCCCCCCACTAAGACGCTGGCTTCTGTGCATCAGATAGCATTCTTAGTCTATGACATGAGCTTACATATTGATGGAGGAGGCGTTGCTCAAACACCCCCTCAGATTTGTGCCAGTCATATAAACTAAGCTCATTAATCCCAGAGACTAATTATCACTAAATCAATATCAGACCAGCAGATTATCGCAGTTAATTCAGCTGTTCAAGTGAAGTTGAGTCTCAGCTTCCGCAGAAGGAAATTCAGTTGCAAACACAGCCATGATCTTTGCTCTTTTCACATTTCATCACAGGTGTCAACAGTGAAAAGACATTTTTAATATGAGGTAGCTCTGAAAATAGGACTAGATTTTTTTGTCCACTTTATTTCTATTGCCTTTAATCAAAACACCATGCTTGTTAGTGTAGTTCATCTTTATCAGGATTTTTTCTTTCCCAAAATGTATGAAGGCATAAGCCGATACACGTTGGTGTTTTTGAAAGTGTCCAGCCCACTTAAATTAAGGCCTTTTACATTTTTCAAACCACTTTGAGTGCCTGGACCTGGATTCTTCATGCCATTATTCTTAGGACACAAGTTTTCCTAAAAGATTTACCAAATAAATGATCTTGGCCAAGTATAAAACACCACACTACCGGGGATCACATACTGTATCCAACTACTCCAGAAGATATGAATATGGTTTGCATCTGTATGGCCAAATCGCCTCCAGCATAATTGCTGTTTTTAAAAATGCACTTTTATGACTGAATGTTCCTTAGTGTTGGGGGTTACAGGAACATGAGCATTCAGCATATATACTAAACAGGGTTGTATAGAGTTATGTCAAATTAATAATTTGTCTAAAGTAGTTTGTGCTGTGCCGTGCATTCTGCCTGATCATTAGTGAGACTGTATGAGCTGTTGAGAAAGGCAGAAGTGCACTCGCTGCTGGCTTGAGTGCAACTGGGAACGTGGGAATGTGCAGGAACCCAGTATTGCAGCAGAGGCAGATCGACATCAAGTTCTTTCGGAGGAAGTGGAACACGCCAGGGCGATAAGGTCCTAACAAGGTGGTCCAGGGAACGCCAACTGCCATACATTGAATTGATTCTTCATTAAATCCAAATCTTTCTAGTGTTTGATAAAAACATTGTACCTGTTGGGACCTTCTATTGATGATCAATAGATGGGCCGACATGTGTATTCAAACCTGACCATATGTCTCCTTTGTCCTGAAGACAAAGGATAGGTTCCAGAAGTCAGTACCTCTCCTGTACATTCGTACAGCACTACAAAACTGCGAAAATAGTAATTTCGGACAAAGCCAATCCTTCGACCAAGCATCAAACCACCAACCATCTGACCTGCTCTAATTCCTGAAACACAGTCACGGTCTGATGTTTCCCAATCTGTTGTGGAATGCAACTTTATTTCAAAATATTGTCTAATATTTTGTATTTATCCTCATCTTCAATTAACTTGTAATTCTAATGCCCTGATTGGGAACCAGTGAGAAGCAAAACAGTCATGAACATGTGTGCAGTGTTTGTCTTAGTTCTGATGTACATGGGTTCAAAGAACACAGCTACAGTTTGATGCCTAAATGACTCATTTTATTAAGTGGTTCTGTGTGTCTTGCATGTGTCTTACAATAAATGAATATAGAACTTGTTCATTTAATGACATTATGTACAACAAGGTAAATATAAATACAGATTAAGGAAGCATTGCTTTGTATGTTTATTTAAATCCTTTGTATGTCTTTCTGCACTTCTCAGGCTCCACCCAGTGAATGGCGGTATTTGTGCTTTAAGTGCTTGCTGTGCCATTAGATTCACCTCCTACAAAGAGCACTGGGTTGACCTGGCAAGTGCTGTCCTTTCTCATGGCCCATAGTCCTGCATTGTGAATGGGCGTGCTGCCCTTTTTTAAGGACCTTCTGCCAATATTGTGACTGGGGTGCAGTAGTTGATTTAAAGCTTGTGGTCAGAGAAGCAGGTTGAAGGTCAGGGCAGCAGAGGTCAACCCTGGAACATCCAATTTACTCAGCTTCAATACGGCTGTAGTCACATATATGGAGCTTTAAAGACCAGTCGGACTGGAGCAGTCTGCCAAGGCAACCAGTGCACTGTCACACAGACATGATGTAGAGCTTTCAGGGGCATTTTTCTAACGCTGAAAAACAGTCAGGTCTTTTATCAGGTCAGAACATTAAAATGACAAAAAACATCTCTTTCTGTCCCTCTATATAGAGTCAAAATATTATTTTATTTGTCGTTTTGAGATATTTGTCTTTCAAGAGACAAAATATAGCTTTTTGATTAATCCACAAGCTTCACAACTAAATTGTTCATTCAGGAAAGATTAAAAATTGCTCTAAAATTACATTTCGAATGATATAAGGCAAACATATTAAAATGCATTTATGGAAGCAGGGATCTCAGAGGCAAATGTCTAAAAAACCAAGAAACCTACATACAATGAAACCAAAGCTTAAAGCTGTATCTGCACAGTTGTAGTGGTATGATTTAGATTTTAACATTACTATACTTACTAATACTGCGTATCGATCCGGTGCTTCTATGCTTCTCTTATTGCTTCTTAACGGCTCATTCTAAGCTGATAAAAACAAGATCTAAAAACATAATTGAGTACTATTTTCCTTTTCTGCACTTCTGTCCGTCCTGGGAGAGGGATCCCTCACATGTGGCTCTCTCTGAGGTTTCTACGTTCTTTTTACCCTGTTAAAAGGTTTTTCTTTTTGTAGTTTTTCCTTACTCTTGTTGAGGGTTAAGGGCAGTCTCACAGGCTTTAACACCTTGTTAAAGCCTGTGAGACAAATTCTGATTTGTGAATATGGGCTATACAAATACAATTTGATTGATTGATTGATTGATTCTTCAAGATGACCCTAAATCTGTCCTACTGTACCTCTAGTAAAAAAGTTAAATGCATGATTTTTTTCGTACACACACGCCTTTGCTCCGAGTGCCCTGAAAAACTGTTCATTTCTAAGTGACGGTTCAGATAAATTAAAGAATGAATTAATGCACCTATCAGTCATGGTGGGTGACATGAAATGTGCAAGATAACTCTCTCTCTCTCTCTCTCTCTCTCTCTCTCTCTCTCTCTCTCTCTCTCTCTGTGTACTTATACTTTCATCTCTGTGATGACCATTTTTAACAGAGTGAGTGAGGACATTTAGGAAAATAAGATTTGCTTTTAGGGATAGGAAAAGGTTTAGGTTCGGTTGGGGTTAAAATCTAATTGTGTGTGTGAATAGAAGCTTGGGCTGTCACATTAGCCACGGTTGGGAGTGTTAGTGGGCGTGTTTTAAACTGGTTGAAACAAGCAGTGAGACCCTCAGTTCTCTCTCAGTTTGAGAGAACAGAAAAGAAAGAACAGAGGAAAAACAGGCCGCCCTCCTGCTCGTCCAGTTTCTGATGTGCTTTGTGCATTGAGACAAGGAAGTAAATATGTAGGTGTTTGCCACTGACAAAAGACTGAAAACACCAAACCTACAGCTGCTACACTAACTGAATCGTTCTTTGACTAACTGTCTCTTGGAGCAAAAGAACAACCAGACACCACACTGAATCAACTTAATCCCAGAGGCGAAACAGTGTTCCAGAGTCAACAAACCAACAACCACATCATCAGTCAGACAATTCAAGGGACTTTGTGGATCCTTTTTAAATACAATAACGCTGGATAAATAAAACAGCACCAAGAACCCTCAATAAACCAACAACCTTAGTGGATTGCCATCTTGTTTGTAACACTTCCTTCCCACGATGGTTTCACAATGTTCCACTATTCTACAATACACCAGCAAGGCAGAAAGGAGAAAAGCTCTCCGCACCCCAGACACTCCCGCTTTTATTCACAGTGAATTGGTATAGATTTACGTTTTTTTTTTTATCTAATGTGATTGGTCCACCCTCGATGCTGTCTCAGGTACATCCGCCGTCAAGATAAGGCAAATTTACATTACATTACATTTCACTTAGCTGACGCTTTTATCCAAAGCGACTTACAATAAGTGCATTCAACCATGAGGGTACAAACCCAGAACAACAAGAATCAAGAAAGTACAATACCACTTCAAGTGGAACTGCGGCAAATCTTTACATAAACACCCTTTCACAAGAAATGAGCAAAGGACGTTGCCACCAGGGTCTCCCAACAGCAGCCAGAGATGAACCATTCAGATTTCAACATCTTCGTTCTAAAATAACACCAGACATACATTTAACTAATTAAACATAAATTTGTGTCTCTTTCTCCTTTCATGTGTTTCTCCATGTGTTTTCTCTCTCTGTGGAAGCTCTCCTGCTGCCTTTTAATCCAGGGAGCGTAATTGGCCGACTAGACTGATCTGTGCCAATTACCTCTCCCTGGTTCACCTGGAGGTGCTCTGACCAGCTACCTCCACAAGGAGCTTGGTCCAGATCGACCCGATTTACAGATTCAGCAGCTGTCAAGTGATCGAGGACAAGTTTACACCCGGGGCTTCTCCCGCTCTTGATATGAGAAACAATGTTGGCTAACTGGATGTGGTGTAAGTAATGCCTTTTATCGCTTCCCCTGTTTGCTGTTTCTGTAGCTGCAGGGGACTCAGGCAATACACTTTCATTCTCCAACTTTTCACACAAAGCTTGTTTCAATTCTGCATTGTGGGCACTCTAAGGCTCTTTGATGTAATAGAGGTTAGAAACAATAATGTATCTGCTTTTCTGCAGATAGGGAGAGAGAGAAGTGCTCAGTGCATGATGGGAATTCCCCCAGCAGTCTAGACCTAGAGCAGCATAACTAAGGGATGGTTCAGGACTCACCTGATCCAGCCCTAACTATAGGCTTTATCAAAAAGGAATGTTTTAAGTTTAACGTTAAATGTGGAGATGCTGTCTGCCTCCAGAACCAGAGTGGGAGCTGGTTCCACAGGAGAGGAGCCTGTAAGCTATAGGCTCCTCCTCCCATTCTACTCTTTACCATTAACAAATTGGAATCTATCTGATAAGTATGACTTCAACCAGCCTAGTGCTGATCCTTTACTCCCTACATGTTGTTCCAGTCTCTGTAACATAATCGTATGACCTATGGTGTCAAATGCTGAACCAAGATCCAGCAGGACAAGTATAGAGACCAAAGTCCATTATCTGATGTCATTATGCAAGGTCAATAGTAACTTTTAACTGTGCTGTTTCTGTACTGTGATGGATTCTAAATCTTGACTGAAAGTCTTCTAACAACCCACTACTATCGAAGTAATCACATAGCTGGTTAGCAACAGCTTTTTCAAGGATTTAGGAAATGAAGGGCAGGTTTGATATGGGTCTATAATTAGCTAAAACATCTGGATCAAGAGTGGGCATTTTAAGCAGAGGTTTAATTACCACTACATTAAAAGCCTGTGGTGTCACAACTATCTATCATGCCTTGTTTATAATCATGTCTCTCTGTCATTTCAGATCCAGTCACCCTCACAAGTTGCTAATGACATCATTCCCTTCCCCTGAGTCTCCCCACACACACACTCACCTGCTCCTTGTTCGTTCATCTGTGTATTTATACCGGTTAGTTGCATTCACTCTCTGCCAGATTGTCTAGTGTGTTCCTGCCTAGTTATCCAGCGTTATATTCCTGTATTCTTGCCTGCCTGTTCCTGACCTGATTACGACCCCGTTTGGATTTTGGATTCCCGTCTTGCCTGCCCCTTCGGATTTGCTTGTTGTACGGACTGATATCCTGGTTTTGACCCCTGCCTGTCTTTTTCTGATCTTCAGTGAATAAACCACATTTACTGCACTAAGACTGTCTGTTGCCGTGCTCTTGGGTTCAGTTCTGTCTCTAGTCGTTACATTCAGTACTTAAGCCAGTTAACAAATACATATTAATATGATTTAATAGGGAACTGTCAATTAGAGGAAAAACCTCCTGAAAAAGTCTAGTTGGGATAGGGTCTAATGGACAAGTTGATGGTTTGGATGAGGAGACTGGTGAAGTCGGTTCAGAAGATTTATTGAAGCGCAATTTTCTAAATATAAATCTGGTGCTACAGGTGGTTCTAGGCTTTGTGTAGTAGACAATGTATCTGTGCTATTCATGGGGAGGAGGTGGTGAATTTTTTCCCTGATGGTTATATATTTATTTGTAAAGAATGTCATGAAATCATTGCTTCTTAGAGTTACAGGAATAGATGGATCAGTAGAGCTGTGACTCTCTGTCAGCCTGGCTCCAGTTCTGAAGAGAAACCTGGGGTCTCTTCTATTAATAATAAATAATAGGAGGTTCTGGCATTTCTATATTTCCAGACGAGTTGGAAATCATTTGGCTGGTGGAATGCCACTTCCTCTCCAGCTTCCGTGATGTCTGTTTTAAAACATGTGTTTGAGAATTATACCAAGGAGCTAATCTCCTCTGATTTACTTTCTTCTTTTTTAGCGGGGTGACAGCGTCAAGGATTGTTTGTAATGAGGCTGCTGTACTATTAACAAAGTTATCAACTAACTTTGTGGAGTAAACATCTGAGGAATTAGTATATTCCTGATAAACACAGACTATAATAGAAATGTAATCAAAGAAATGGTTAGACAGAAGAGAGTTTTAGGGAAATATTATTGCATTTTCAATGTCTATGCCATATGTCTGAACAAGATCAAGAGTGTGATAGAAACAATAATACATTAATTAATACATGCAGATTCAAGAACAAAGAGCTGGTGACGTTGGTTTCTAAGCAAAATTGGATAAATTTATAACCATGTGTGCTGCAACGCGGTACCCAGAGGTGGTCCCACTGCGCACTCTCAGAGTTAAAACTGTAGTGAAATGTATTTTTGCCACATTCTGCCATGTAGAGATTATTTTGGCAGGTCATGACAGAACTCAATATCAAACATGAAAAATCTAGCCCTGACCATCGAGAGTCCCAAGGTGCGAAAATGTCTTGCCTCCTTTTGGTTGAATGATTTGATCTGTACTGTTCTGGCTGATTTTATGAAACTAATGAGCATACATCATCAGCCATGTTGAAATTGCTGCACCACACTGAACTCGAAATGTACTCAGAGATGCTCCACCTGCACTGCATGCAATCTTAAATATTCAATATGTCCTAGATCAGGCATTGTTAACCTTAACGCTATCAAGGGTCATTTTACTTTTTATAACATCCTTCAAGGACCAAACTAAATTATTGTTTAGTATTAATATATATCACACCAGGGCTCTAGAGTAATTTTGACATTGGTTGCAGTGTTGCACATAACGTTTTCATTTAGGTGTCCAAAATGTTTCACTGCACCTTTTAGCACTTCATTCATACACCTTTTAAACCTTTTATTGACAGTTCCTAGATACATTGGTAATTTTTTTTAACTATGGCCGGGTATTGCCACTGATTTCTCAAATTGATTTGTTTTTCGCATTCACAAGATCTTGATTCGTTTTGATTCAATATCAATGCAGTTAAGGATATATCATTGTATAATACCAATTTTGCTTGGATATGTTTAACTGGGCTAGGAAACTTCTAACATTCATAAAAATAAAATAATATTACAGTAGGCCTGTCATGATAACAAATTTTGTTGGACAATATATTGTCCCAGAAAATATTGTGATGAATGATATTATTGTGATCATTTTCAAACCATTTTATACCATTGATATACTGATAATGTAGTAGCATAATCATGCTAGTACACCTGTTGAAGAGAAATTAACTCAATTCTTAAGAATATGTAGTCATTTAAATTACAATGACATTTAAAAAAAATATCCTAAATACACAAAACATTAATAATATATATCACACTAAACCAAAACAATAAATAAAAGGGACTCTGGCTCTGTTAACAAACATTGCTCTTGAATAAATATTAAACACTTGGCACCGAATGGTTGTGATTTACATGAGCTTATAGGTTTGTATTGTATTAGGTTAAGGTCTTGATGAGTGTTGGTGTTTATTGTAAATGTTAAAGTGTAGAGTGAGTGTGGGTCAGCAGGAGTGTGGAGGGATCATACCCAGACAGGAGACTGTGACAGACGGTGCTTCCGCTCTGATCCTGAAACAGCAGCTCTAATAATTAATCATTGGCAGTCCGTAGAGGAAACCACAGATTGTTGGTCACATGTTTGAATATGTTTTTTTTTGTATTCATGAATTGCCTCGCAGGCCGCATACAGCCCAGAGGTTGTGCATTCCCCACCCCAGCACTAGATTGTTAAAATGTTTCAGTATCAAAAGTTTTAAGCACAGGTTTAAGAGCTATGCAAATCAGCACTGACATTGTGAGAACTGATGAGCATTTATTTACTATGTGGGTGTATGTGCAGTGTAGTTAAAAACAGCATAGCCTTAGAGGTAGATGTAATTATTTATTAATATATTATATATATAAATTTAAAGACACTTTAAATTGTTCAGTATACGTATGTTTAAATGTATTTCCCCATTCATTAGCATTAGGCTGAAACTTTTAGTCTGTGCTTTGACCTTGACCTTGCATGACACCTTTGCAAAAACTTCAATTCCACTGGAATGGCACTCATTTTTAGAAAACAGGGAAACTACACAGACAGGTTTTAGCCTCACCTTGACCACTGAATATGGCTATAAATCACCTTTTAAATAATGTGTTCTTCATTGGTGATGCTTTAAATTTGTGCTGCAGCTCTCAGATCCTCCAACACACATCTACATTCCTGACGTTAGTGACAAGTGTTGGTTTGAAAATCCTGATGAATGCACTTCATTGTTGACTCTGTGCTGAACCAGCAGTTGTCAATTAACTAAAAATCGATAGTGGCGGGAGCCGTATGTGTGTACAGCCCCTGGCTGTTTTCTGTTTGTCTGATATCACTAATGCTGTGATGAGAGGCTGTGTGGTGTTGCTGATTAAGTGTTTAAGAGACAGATGGACTTTAACCTTCCTTGTCACTTGGGCCATAGGTGACATGTTAACACTAGGCCCTGACTTATTGCTCTGACTCAGTGTGAACTCAGCTGTCTAATGTCAGATAACCTGTCACATATCATCTTTAGACAGATGCTAAATGGAAGTATTTGATCTAGAGAGAATAAATGTATGATCTACCTACAAACTGTACATTCTTGGTGCAATACTGAATGTATATTTTGTCATTACTCCTAGCTCTGTAGCTCCATGGACTACAAAGCTTCAAGCTGTTTTTGAGGAAATATAAATAATTATACATTAAGATATGTATAGAAATAATGTATCATGCAGCTTGAACACATTGGGCCTCATTTACCAATATCTTGAGTACAATTAGTTTAATTTGTGTTTGTAAGTTGAAAGCATGTGCCGGTTTTCCTTATTAGCATAGGTAAATGCCCCGTTAATGTGCATAAATGGGCGTGAGACTGCAGTGCTGTGTGCAAAACATACAGTCTATGGTGCGAACACAGAAATCTCATAAATTCAGAAGATCTGAAGAATTTTTAAGAAGCCAGGAATGATTGAATGAAAATCTGAAAATAAAGCAGCACCGGACTCAAAGTGTAAGAAAAGTTATAAAAGTATATTTTGTAGTGTTAGCAGTGAACATAAAATACAACCAAATAAGATAAATGGAAGTGTATTGGGAAGAAGTCCCATAATTAAGTTTGAAAAAATAGTTTGATCTCAGATTTGAAGTCAAAGTAAATATTTTCAAACACAGAATAGAGAGAGGAGGGAAAAGGGAAGTGCATAGATTTATCTGAGTTGGAGCAGCACATCAGTGGAAACGCAGCACTGCAGGTGAACCCTCAGCTGAGCATCTGTGGATACTGAGCCTGACGGGAGCCACTGGGACTGGACATGCCAGGTTCATATATGTTTTAAATATTTTCTAGGTTAAGGTTGCACTCTGAGCGGTGCGTGTGGTGCGGTTGCATCTCCAGAGCCATCTCTCGTCTCAGCACAGAAATGTTTTTAGAAATAACAGGCTACACTTGGACGGCACATGGGGGTGACGGTGGGGGGCTAGGGAATGCACCATACCAATGAGTTTTGAACCAAAAATGAAAAAACTATTCCGTTTGCGATTCAATTCCCGTCTCCCCCATTCTGCATGCCTAATTGCCCCTGATAGAGGCAGTGCTGCACATAGAAGCACTGTATGATGTGTCTGTGAACGGGTGGATGGCAAAACCGTAGTGTAAAAAGCGATTTGAGTGGTCATCAAGACTAGAAAAACCTTATATAAATATAGACCATTACCATTTACATCCAGCTTTCGGCTGTAGTTGTCTCAAAGCCCTGTTCTGTGGCCCTGCAGAGACTGACCATTCATTTGAACTAAGCACCTATTAATAAAAAAGTCTGCATTGTCCTCCAAAGAATGAGTAGTGATTACAGAGATGTGCATATTTACTCTTAACACTCTAAGGAAAGTGCCACTTGAACCAGCTGCAGGTTTCTATTTAAACACAGGTGGAGACATTATTGAACAGGTCTTTAAGTACCATTGTTGTAAATTTAGGGCTGGTGTGAAGATGCATGTATCTGTTTGTGTATTTGGAGCTGAGAGGCCCATCATTAAGGCTGGACACAAAGGTCCAACACAATAAGGTGAGGAGACAGAGCCAGAGGTAGTCCAGAGCTTAAAGACTGCACCTGCTTGTCTTTCTGCACCTTGTGGAACCGAAACCTTACGTGGCAATTTTTCATTCAGCAATTTATTTAATTTCCCACACAGCTTTTTTATGAAAAATTGTACTCAACATATTTAAATAGACTTGATGTTACCTGCTCACAGTACTTTACAGACTTTTGTGGAAAGATTTTAATAGTGCTTGAATTCACAGAAAAAAACAGCCCACACTTTAAAGACTGTGATATATGTGTCTAGGTGGTATATGTGTCCAGGGTGGCATTGGTGCTTAGCCCACAACCAAAATATATGAGTATGTCAACAAATATTGGGTGGATTGCCATTAAATTTGAAATATACATTAATGTTCCCAAGAACTCAACTGACTTAGTTAATCCTTTGTCTGTTTGTCTTGCATCAGCTGTACCTTATCTCATGAAATATCTCCAAAATATCTTTCTCTGCAAGAGAGACTAGCTCTAAATCCTTGCAATTTGGACATGATGATGTAGCACCACTAGTCTGACAGAATATAGTATCCTTTCTACTACTAGATGGATTGCTGGGAAATATGGTTCAGACATTCATATTCAATCAAGTTGGATTATAATAACAGATCATTCAAAACCCACTGGCAAGATGAAAATGACAGCCCATAATGTTCTTACACCAGTTTATGACCATACATCCTAAGAACAAATGGTCCTTAGCTGTACTGTGTAATTATTGCTACTTGTACCAATAAACAAAAAAAATGAAATAGTGCCACCACATTTAGAAGATGTTAATGATCACTGCTGTCCCTGAGCACAGCATCCTCAGCAAGGCTCCAGAGTGCGACCCAGAAAATCTGTGAAGTGCAACTAACCAGTGCACCAAACATATTGCTGGTGTGTCTGTGTGTTTGATTTATTGATTGATCGAGTCACTTCCAAATCTCATCTCCTCTGCAGAGTTTACACCACTCACACAGGCTGGCCCGCCCTCACTCACACAGGCTGGCCCGCCCTCACTCACACACTGACACACAAACAGGGAAGCGGAGATGTGGGAGGAAGGTTTGTTAATGTGAATGAGGCGGTTTGTTGGACAGTGGTGACAAAAACTGTGAATACAGGGTATCCACGACGGACCACTAATACAAAACCATTAGCGCCACTGATTCAGGATCAGAGCTGAAGCAGCAGTTGGTTTGAACCGTGTCAGAGTCTCTGTCCGAGTGTCCACTCCTCCCTCCACACTCCTGCTGACCTGAGCTCACTTTAAACGTCAATTAATAACTAAATAAATGTGATTGAGACAAGCAGCACACACACACACACACACACACACACACACACACACACACACACACACACACACACACACACACACACACACACACACACACACACACACACACACACACACACACACGATCCTATAGGAAACGCTTGAATACTAGACTAATACAATACAAACCTCAAAGCTCATTTAAATCATAACCATCCTGTTGACTGAGCTGGTAACATATATCCTGAGCCAAATGTTTAATATTTATTCAACAGCTATTTTTGTGAACAGAGGCAGAGAGGCCATTTTATTTATTATTTGGTTGTCTGTGGTTTATGTACTTGCATGATAATACTATACAATTATCATTATACCAGTAGTTTCAAATGGTTTCAAAATGATCGAATATCATTTACCGTAATAATTTCTGGGAATATATACTGTCCAACAGAATTTGTTATTGTGACATAACAAATAATAATGCACCGAGTTAGAGGTTTCCTTGTTCAGTTTATAGCTTTAGTTCTCTGAGAAATTATTTTACATACCAAAATTGGTATTGTACAATGAAATATCCTTAAATGACCAATGTATATTTGGGAACTGTCAAGAAATAGTATAATAGGTTTATTATTGTGGTGCCAAAAGGTGCAATGAAAAATGTTTGGTGCACCTAAATGATGTGCTGGAGCCCTGCACAGTGTCTCACACCTAGAAAAAGACATGTGTCTCTGTTAGTATATACAGGCAATGCAACAGCTTGTGTTCCACTTCTGCTTCAAGAGAACAACTGCATTGCAAATGATCTTCACAAAGCAAACTCAGATATTCTTGCCGTAGGTTTGGCGTCACACTGACACAAAGCCTCCTAGGAAATGTACATGTCTCATTTGCAACAACAGTTGTGTTTTGAAGAAAACCTACATATTGCATTTTTTATGAACATTACAAAATTGAAATATGTATCTAAATGTAATGTAATCAATTAACTAAACTTCAAACATGTTTCAAGCACAAACTCACCTATCAAACTCAGATAAAACAGAGGTTGTAATACTTGGCCATAAACACCTCAGGGATGCATTATCTAATGATGAAGCTACTCTAAAGTATCCTTTGATTCTCATTTAAAACAATTGACCAAAATGCTGCAGCACGTGTCCTGACAAGAACCAGGAAAAGAGACCACATTTCTCCTGGATTAGCTTCACTACACTGGCTTCCTTTTAAATCTAGAATAGAATTTAAAATTCTCCTCCTCACCTTCAAGGCCCTTAATTATATGGCGCCATTATACCTTAAAGAGCTGATAGTACCTTATCAACCCACTAGAGCACTGCGCTCCCAGAATTCAGGCTTACTTGTCGTCCCAGTGGAATCAGATCCCACTTTCAGTTCAGGAGGCAGACACCATCTGTACGTTTAAGAGGAGGCTTAAAACCTTCCTTTACGATAAAGCTTATAGTTAGAGCCGGTCCAGGCTTGTCTTAGACCTGCTCTTAGTTATGCTGCTATAGGTCTAGAATGTCGGGGGACACATGATACTTGGAGCTTCTCCCCCCCTATTTATCACATTAATGTCTTATGTTACTGACTTGACTTCTTCCCCAGAGTCCTTGTGCTTTATCGTTTGTAGGATTGCTGCTTTTGTGGGATTGATCCACATTGTGGATCGTAAAGGTGGTTTGTAGATTGTGATCGTGGACCATAAATCATGACGGTGGATCACGAATCAAAGATCGTGGTGGTGGATCGTGGATCGTAATGGTGGATTATGGATCTTGATAGTGGATCTGATTGTGGATGATAGTGATAGATCGTGATAAATGGACCGTGATTGATTGATTTTGACCACCGTGATTGTGGTGGCAGCTAATCGTGGACTGCTTGATATATTATATGCCTACTCATATATTCTACCATTACTGCCAATAACTCCTCCATTTCTATTGTTATTGCTGCTCTCTTCATTTCTATGTATACTATATATAAATACTTTAAACACTGACACATCTTTCCATTATGTTAAAAACTGTTTCTTCTAATTAATGTTGTAAATATTGTAATGTTGTTGATGTGTTCAGCTTGTCCACCCATCTCCTGGCAACTTAACCAATTTAATGCCTCATTCTTTGACATTGTCTCTGAATATAATCTAGCCAGCCACACAACATAACTGTTTAGTAGTGCGTATGAAGGGCCTCTCTCGACTATATGCCATGATGTGGAGCATAAACACTGTCCAATGACTTACACACAAACAAGAAAAAACAAGCAGAAGCACCATCATGTAATTTTCACACATGAACTCAAGGACAGTGTCTGCAGAATCAAGTCTAGACAAAGTTGCCATTTCTCAAAACTGGAGATTTAAATAAATAAATTGAATTTATTTTAAAATAAACGAGAGTCTTAGTCTGTCTGAGTAATAGAACTATCATCAACACACCACTTGCTCGCTGTGAATTCTCTGCAATCACTGACTTTGAATTGGCTCAATTGGACATTACACAGACTTTATACTTTGGGAGCTAAACATTTGCGTTCATACATATAGCTCCTAGTGTGAAAACAGCTGAATTGAAATGATGATGAGTGGCTGGGGGATGGGAGAGGGGTATGACCTGAAGTGACCTGAAGGAGAAATGTCTTTATTCGCGAGAGGTCGACAGCACAGGGGCCTCCACCAACAGAGGATAAAGCCCTGCAGCATCTGCGTTAACTCCACAAACGTTTATCTTACCATATTTGTTTGCCTGTCCATCCATCCATCCTCTTAATTATTTGTGGGAATGTTCATGCATCCATTTTTATGTAATTAGTACAGAGGTTTTTTTCAGCAAGAAGAACACTATTGATCTGCTGGACCATTTTGATGGAAAAGTGTCTATTAGTATTGTGTTGATTGCTTTTGCATGCTTACTCATGAATTCCACTTCCATTCACCTGGGTGTAAGGGTAAAGTGCTCTCTCCTCTCTAAGTATTTTCTCTTTATTCGACTGCCCAACAACCTCTCTTTATATGTATGGCTATTATTGTCCCTCAATAGCCTGCTCTAAGGCTGGCCTTGTTTGGGTGTCTTTAAAGGTGCCTCTGAAGAGGTACTTTTAAACAGCAGTTCTACAAATGGGGTCAAGGAACAATCATGTCATACTGTGGAGGTCCCTTGATTCCTCACTCTCAGCACCAATGTCTTGTTACAAGACCTGCTTATTTAGAAATTCAGTATAAAGTCTTCATTTCCCGTTTTAGTTGCAGGAAGTAACTCATCTCATTGTGCTCTGCAATTTAATTCTGAGATCCTTCAGTAAAGAGTTTGACATTTTGGGAAACATGCTTTTTAGCTGTCGGTCAAAGAGGCAGGTGAGAAGATTGATATCAAAGCCATCTATTAAATATGACGCTACAGTCAGCAGATGGTTAGCTTAGCATAGCACAAAAGCAACAGGAAGGTTTACCTTACAGACTATTTAGTGACCACAACCAATAACTTTTTTAAATCTCTGCTGATTTCCTTACACCTGCTCATAAATACATGATGCAATACATATGGTTGCTTCGTGCTTTCACTGAAAACACACACTGGAATTACATACAGCTTAAACTGATGCATATTTGACTGTGAATGAGACAGAAATATTCTCACAAATGTGTTAATGTTCAACTTGGTTGGACATAGTTAGAGAGGATTTCCTTCTTATAGTCTCAAAAAGAAAATAATATGGGGTCACAGCCTGTTAGTAAGCTATATTTGGGACATACACTGAAAAGTAAATCATGGTCATAACAGCGCATTATCCTTCACTACACACAGATATTAAACCATAAGCAATGTTTTATCATTGTTTTGAGCACTTAGATTATGATTTTAAGACAGACTCTAAGAATTGTTAGACATTCTTAACCTTAGTTTATTTCCAAGGACTGTTGTCTTTCTCTTTTGCGTCACCATACTGTACACACATACTGTATATGTATTCATGCATTAATGCAAAAACATAGAGAGAACAAATAGACATTGACATGGATTTGGTTGTGTGGTATGACAACAAAAGCATTGGTTTCTTTATCATCCCTTTATCTCTGGAGAGTAGGTGATCTATGGAACAATAACTGACCTTCACAATAGATGGTAAACTGTGGTCTTTTTTCCTGTCACTATCAGTTTATCGTTGAAGGGAGCAGCCCAAAAAATTTAAACAAAACAGTAGAATCAGCATGTCATGGCTCCGGCGAGGCACTGCCAATGCCAATATACTTTCACTCATTATCAGTATTTGCTGTTGGCTTGCTGGCGACCTACAATACAAAATCATAAAGGTTCAAAGCTTTAACTCATTTTCACCCACTCACCATGTGTTTCAACCATCTCAGTGTGCAAGCATGTCAATCATTAACAGCCTCTGTATTCCCTTAGAAATGCTGATAACATCCAATAAGGTAATTTACCGCCTCTCCGTCACACACCTGTTGGTTGGTTTACTGTATCAAAGCCTCAAATCTATAGGTATCTATTGTATTTGATGGATAGTTGTAAAATAGAGAGACACAAGTTAAATGGTAAAAGGACTGCATTCAAGTCTTGAATGCAAGACTTAATGCACCGCTCAAATCACAACTTACAGTCACACACACATTCATATAGCA
The DNA here is from genome assembly GCF_022539355.2 of Hippoglossus stenolepis. Lineage (NCBI taxonomy): Eukaryota > Metazoa > Chordata > Actinopteri > Pleuronectiformes > Pleuronectidae > Hippoglossus > Hippoglossus stenolepis. The sequence goes on from NC_061493.1 coordinate 1,232,066, forward strand.
CTTCTTTATGCAACTCTTTTTCTATCACACACCATTCATACACTGTTGGCACAGCCATTAGGGGCCTAGAGTAGCCAGGAATCGAACTACCAACCTTTTAGTTAGAGGTTACTGGTTACTCTCTACTTTGTGAGCCAGAACCACCCAAGAGGCCGGGGTTACTGTACACTGATCTGAAGTAGAATAGTTATTCTGAAATCCTGTTGTTGCAAAATATGTCAGGTGGAATTTGGGGGGAAATGTCACACACAAAAGTAGAATATTTGCAGTTGATGCAGTATTGTACATTATAGTCTGTGTTTATCAGATAATACTGTAAACTAATTTAAGGAAATAATTCCTCTGACATCAGAGCTATTTGTCAATACAATAGAGGAAAGTAATCAAAACTTACCTCCCACACTAGTTGATGACTTTTAAATAGTATAGCAGCCTCATTGCAAGCAACCATTGACACTGTCGTCCTCTGAAAAAGAAGGTAGTAAATCAAAGGAACTGAGCGCCATGGTATAATTCTAAAACACGTGCTTCAAAACAGACATCATGATGGTTAGAAAGGAAGTGGCGTTCCACCAATCAAGATGATTTTCGACTAGCCAGGAAATAACATACAAGAAAGCCCTTCTAAATGCCAGAACATCCTTTTATTCATCATTAATAGAAGAAAATCAGAACAACCCCAGGTTCCTCTTCAGCACTGTAGCCAGGCTGACAGAGTCATAGCACCACTGATTCATCTATTCCTTTAAGCAGTAATGATTTCATGAGGTCAACCTTCCCTTTATTCCCAAAATCATTTATAAAGCTGTTGCTAGACAGTTATGTAAAAAATTTCACAATAATGGTTTGTTTGAATACTTTGAGTCAGAATTTAGAATCCATCAGAGCACAGAAACAGAGCTGTTAAAATTTACTGATGACTTTTTCATGGCATCAGATAATGGACTTGTCTCTATACTCGTCCTGCTGGATCTTAGTGCCGCATTTGACACCATAGATCATAGGATTATTTTACAGAGACTGGGACAACACGTAGGTATTAAAGGATCAGCACTAGGCTGGTTGAAGTCATACTTATCAGATAGATTCCAATTTGTTAATGTTAACAATGAAATCTCCATGCACACTAAAGGTAGTCATTGAGTTCCATAAGGTTCTGTCCTTGGGACCGATACTTTTCACTTTCTATATGCTTCCTTTAGGCAACATCATCAGAAAGCACCACGCACACTTCCATTGTTACGCAGACGACACCCAGCTTCAGGAAGGTCTTCAAGATATTAGGGCCTAGATGACCCATCATTTTTACTTCTAAATTCAGACAAAACTGAAGTCATTGTGTTTGGCCCTAAACACCTCAGAGAAACTTTGTCTGAGAAGATAGTTACTGTAGATTGTATTAGCTTGCCCCCCAGCTCTACTGTGAGGAACCTTGAAGTCATTTTTAACTAGGATATGTCATTGGACCCACACATAAAACGAATCTCTAGGACAGCTTTCTTCTGCTACCTGTGCAATATCATAAAAATTAGAAACACGCTGTCTCAAAAGGATGCTGAAAACTAGTACATGCTTTTTTTAAACCTCCAGACTACATTAATGTAATTCTTTATTATCAGGATGTCCCAGTGCATCTGTTAAAACCCTCCAGTTGGTCCAAAGTGCTGCAGCACGAGTGCTGACAGGAACTACAGGAAGAAATCATATTCATTTTTTCATAGTTTTTCCTTCTTATGTTGAGGGTTAAGGACAAAGGATATCACACCTTGAGACTAATTGTGATATGTGAATATGGGCTATACGAATCAAATTTCATTGGTTGATGATTGATAGTCCTGTCTGTGCCTCTCTACATCGGCTCCCTGTAGAATTAGAAATATAATTCAAATCCTGATGGTTACACAACTGTCCTTGCCCTGTCTGTGACCTTACAGTATGTTGACCAATAAGTGAAAAGTTGTGCAGCCTTCTATGGGTAACTGGTATCACTGGTTTCCACCCTGTCCTGATGTTGACATGGGCTGCTGGACAAGACAATAAACCTCCACATTAATGATTGACCCTCATCTTGTAGTACAAGGCATTTCAGGCAGAAAATAGGTACTTGAGCGATGAAAAGGTTTATTGGAAATTTGTGAAAAAGTTGTGTGTGTCTGCGTTTTCCAGGCGCCATTGTCTCTATGTCACATTGTCTCTTGACATTTTGTCTTTGTCCTGACAAGGTCCTGACAAGGTTCTGACCCCAAACCACTGAGTTCAGAGATCTAGTGTGTGTTTGCATCATGCTTCTCAAAGTCAGTCAAACTAGTATCGAAGACAGCCTGTAGCAGGTGGCTCTTTGCTTTCCTTTTCCACTCCACATTTTCTTGGGTTCACACTGAGCTCGTAATTTAAAGTTAATACTCCTTAGAGCCATTGATGACCACTGGGGTGAAATGCCATCAGAGGTTCATCCAGTCTAATCTGCTAATAAGCTTGAAATGAAATGTAAATGAACCTCTAACCCTGACCATGTAAGTTTTCAGTCAATCCTCTCTCTGCCAATCCGGGTCCACATAGATATCCACAGAGAGGATACTTTACAGTACATCTCTAATGCCAAATTCATGTAAAACATAATCACTACACATCTCCTGAAACCAAAAAGCTGGAAAGTTAGAAAATTCCACATTCTATACATACAGAGTATTATAATACTAACTGACTGAGAAAAAGAAAGTGGCTTGCTTTCAAAATAAGACTATGAAGCTGCAGAAACAGTTTGGCCTAACCCCACATATTTGCAACTGATAATCAGTGTAGACTGCAAGTCAAAGCCTCAGCTGTCATTGGCAATTTATACCAAAGTCCCAACATAATGCTTTACCCTTAAAAATTCATCAAAATATGAATTTCTTTTTCAAAAGATGTTGTCATTCAAATACAGGGAAGGCGACAACAGTAGTATACAGTGCATTCACTACATACAGTACTCCTTCACCTATTTTCACATTTTAATATGATGCAGCCTCATGGGTGTTTTTTTAATTTGTCACAATGAGGAAAGAGCGTATGAAGGTGCCTAAAGAAAAAATGCAGCATGCATGCTCTGCCTTTGTTTGTGTAATCATTCCAGCTGAGTTGAAAACCCTGAGCTTTTCAGAAAAGTGCTGGAGTTGTCACTGTAGCTCCGTTTTTCAGGGAACCAAATCAAGATGGGTTTTACTTATCACTCTGGTAACCCAAAACGCTTGTTGTCTATCTGAATCTGTGTGATATATCAGACAGAAAAAATGTCAACAAAGACAGAGAAGCCCAGGGAAGAAGATCTGTAGAAACTGAATGTTTCTGTAAGTCTTGTGTTTTTATCACCATGCATGTTTTAAGTTGCTTGTAAGTTGTGTAGTCTAGACAAGACAAGTCCTTTTTCAACAGCTGTCAGATCAACAAAGTAGTTGGCAAGCTTCCCTCGGTTGGTGCTCTTAGTGAAAAAATATAAAACAAATAGAAATTGAAAGCAAAGGAGAAATGCTTGTCTATTATGTAATGGCAGTGGTGATATGTGGTCATAGAAACAAAACTAGGATTCTTCCCAGAGATCGCTGTCTTGCCAAACTGAACAATTGGGGGAGAGGGGCTTTTGAAAGAGACTACTATGGGAACTCTATTGTTGGTCTCCTGTATTACCGGTATTACACAGTGTTCTGGCACATACTGATCACATAACCACTGTCTGTTTCTTTTTTGTATAGACATTAAAGCTATTTTGTTCATTTTTGTGTATCAGTAATAGCCCCCATGTCAATAGTTATCAATACTCAGTCTGACGCTGCAGTCCAGTTATTTAGTGAAAGTTAAAGTGTTGGCTCCACGCAGCAGTAGTCTAATAGTCTTATCACATGACAAGAGGAGGGTTGTCTGACAGGGATGATGAGATGATTTGGTGTTAAAAGTTATTAAAATGATACGAATGTTTTAAAGGTCCACCGCCTATCAAATCAGTGTCTTTGAGAAAGAGAGAGAGAGAGAGAGAGAGAGAGAGAGAGAGAGAGAGAGAGAGAGAGCATCGGGTTTATACTCTGCAATGAAGCAACAGCGCAAAACTTCTTAAAGATTGTTTATTTTATTTTTGAGAAGTGGACCATCACATCACAGTTGGGGTAATTAAACACTGCACACAACAAGTGCAGCAAAATCTAACTGTAAAGAACTTGCTCAGTAAATGCTGTACAGACACTGAGCCAACACAGGTCTTATCTTGTTTAATGTGCAGTATAATCGGTAACAAAAGTGTCACCAGTTTATCACCAGGTGGCAAAATTTCCACACCCTTCTATCCCTACCAAGAACCAATTATCACTCTGGCTGAGCTTCAGAGATCCGGTTTGGAGATGGGTGAAATTGCCACTCTGCCACTAACATAAAGATTCAAATGAATTAATCCCAAAAATTGGGCCTCATGCAAGAAGTTAAGTGGCACAATCACAAATTTTCTAGACTCGTCGTATGAGTCCTGGAAATATAGACAACCTTTTTTTACAGGGCAAATCAGTCATTTGATTTTAGGATTATACTTGATGAATCTCAGTGAAATATGGCACTTAAATATATTTCAATAAAACCATGAAAAATGTATTGTTCTGTTCACCACATCATCACCAATCCATAGTTTTTTTTAGTATCTATTAGACCACAGCAGTTTCTACATTTCAATAGTCTTTGGAAAACTGTCTTCCTGCTCTTGCTGCCTTAAGGTCTTTAATGCAACATCCTGTGGTCTGATATCTCAGTGATTATCCTCCCTTTGACCTCCTCTTCTTGGACCACTTTGCTTTAGGAAAATAATCCTTAGTGTCTAAGTTCATTTAGTGTGAACAAACTAAATTTGTTCTGATTTTGTTTGCTTATTCCTCGAAACTCTACAATTTGATAGTCTTCTCTTAACTCTTTGGTTACATTTTTATGAATGACACTAACGATGTAGAACAGCCAGCCTTTTATGGTAATTTTAGGGACTTTGCCAATGCCTTTTATAGACAATAAAAGTAGTGATCTTGGAGTGGAGCCTCAGTATTAACGTCCTGTCAGTACACCAGCCAGACCAATCAATATCAGCTGTCAATCACGACATCTTAACTTGTTTTAATGTTACTGAAGTTAAAGTAATTATTTCTGATAAGTTTGTTTTAGAAACACCTTAAACAACTGAAGCTATCTTTTGAAAAATGTATTTATATGGTCCATGTCCCATCCGCTAACATGGAGGGGGCAAGGTATATGACCACTACCGTTGCCGCCACCAGGGGGTAATGCAGATGTTTTGGTTTCATTTTTGGGATCTGACATTTTGATCATCTTTACATACTTTCTATGATGCCAATGATGAAATCTGTCAAACATTCACCTCTTGCAGCTGATAGTCAGCAAGCAATTCATGATTAGTTTGACCAGTAAAGAGAGTTTGATGAATCTGACTTGGAACCCTATAAATAAAATAAGCCTCAAAGAAAAATTAGGGCCAATGTCCAGTTTACTCATTTTCCACGTGGTCACACATGCTGACAAAGGATTACAAGATAGCAATAAAAATATTTATATTTCTGAAAAGCCAGTTGCTTTGCTTTGAACAAAGGGTAGTGACTGACAAACTTAAAAATGACTGATAGAAGCTAAAGTGTACGGTGTAGAGTCCTACCCACACAAATCATGACAGCCGTTTCTGTTCACTCAGATGATATTGTCCTAAAAATGTGGACAAACATCACAGGGTCAATGGCTGTCCCTGGTGTGAACAACTCATCAATCACTGACAGACATTATGTATAATCGTCTTGTTAGCTTTTCAACTGGAGCCCTTGAGGTGGCTGGCCAAGTTACATAAGCATGCTGAATGGCAGTCAAACATTTGTACTAGATAAAGAAGCCCTTGAAAGCTGTGAATCCACCTGTATGCTGTTTGTCTTCTCTCAGAGAGCTCCCACACATTGTATGACATTGGTCAGATAGAAGTGTTGTCAAACACTGCACGGTGTTTGCAGTCTGCACTAAATGTGCAACTTCTCTCTTTATGTTTGTGTGCATTGATATACATGTACACTCAATAAAAATATAAATGCAACACCTTTTGCTCTCATTTTCATGAATTTAAGTAAAAGTTGTAAAATTTCCTCTATGGAAACAAAAGACGTAGTTCTCTTAGATTTTGTTCTCAAATTTGTTAAAATCAGTGTTAGTGAGCACCTCACCTTTGCCAAGACAATTCGTTTACCTGACAGGTGTGATATATCATAAGATGCTGATTATAAAGCATGATTATTGGATGGACTGGTCATAATAAAAGGCCACTCTAAAATGTGCATTTTATCTTGAAGAAAGACATTTTGCCTCACACAGTGAGATACATCTCTTTCACATAGAGTTGATCAGGTTATTGATTGTGGCCTGTGGCATATTGGTCCACTCCTCTTAAATGACTATGCAAAGTTGCTGGATATTGGCAGGAATTGGAACCTGCTGTCGTACAGGTCAATCCAAAACTACCCTCACATGCTAAATAGGTGACATGTCTGGTGAGTATGCAGGCCGTGCAAAAACTGGGATGTTTTCAGCTTCCAGGAATTGTGTACAGATCTTTGCAACATGAGGCTGTGCATTATCATGCTGTAACATGAGGCGATGAATGGCATGACAATGGGCCTGAAGATCTCATCACAATATCTCTGTGTGCTCGAATTGCCATCAATAAAATTCTCCTGTGTTCATAGTTTATGCCAGCCCATCCCATAATTCCAGCACCACTATGGGTGGTTGTTGACTGTTATGGAAGTTTTCTGGAAGCTGGTGAAAGGAGAACTCAGGCAGCAGCTGATGTCTAATGCAAAATATTTTAATGTAGACTTGATGCATCAAGGAGACCAGAAGGTGGAACAATATACAAACGCTAACAGAGTAACATGAGCAATTGTCACCCCCAAGTCTGAAGATGTCTCCCACAGCTTCCCCATATATCTTCCTCTACTTGCATCACCCGTTCTAACAGCACATCCACGAATGGCTAGAATTGCTGTCACTCTCTATGTTACATGTAGGTGTTCGCATCCTATTGGACAGTTAAGCCTAAAGTATGCATTCCTAACCTGAAACCCCTAAAGTATTTTGTGGACTAAAACACTTCACCAAGCCCTCCTTCGGCATAGTGGTGAGTAGATAATGAGTGAATTTGTAGTTTTCGGTGAACTATCCCTTTAAGACATGGGTATTAAAATAAGATTCAGAGATGTCCAGAAAGAGAAAGTTTCCTCAAACAAAGGTCCAGAAAATCATAATGTCTAAATTGTGTTATGATTCAGTGCAATTATATCCATTATATTGAAGTGCACTTTTTCTTATGAGAAGGAAGAATTTTGGTGTTCAGTATCTTGCCCAAGGACACTACGGCATGCTGAATGGGAAAGACTGGGATTGAACCACAAATCTTCTGGTTAGAGGTTGAATGCTCTACCCTCTCAGCCAAAGCTGAGATAATAGTAATAATAACAATACACTTGATTTACACACCACCTTTCAAAACACAGGTACAAGGTGCTTTATAAGTTAAACATTTAGAACTTAAGGTAAACAATGGGAAAAAGCAAAGAATAGAAAACAATTTAAAAGCAATTTGAAGCGAAAACGAGATATGGCAAAAATAAAAAGAGTCATATGAAGACAGATACAAGGATAAACACTGGTGTTGTCTTCAAGAGTTTCAGACAGATGCTGAAGTCTCCAGTTTTCTGTTGAACAGGTAATTTACCACATCAATGTAGAAATACAATGTTTGTATATAGTCGGTTGCTGGTATCATAACATTTACATTGTTACAGATAGATCCATATTGTTATCTATTCATGCCCAAGATCATAGTTTTAATTGTTGAGACATCATAGATCTATTTATTTTCATTTACTTTGTTAAGTGAACTTCCCACTACCTCAGACCACGGTATCATGTAGCACTTATTTTCTTACTGGTCTTTTACAGCTATCAGACAGACCCTAAAACATCAACTCCAATGAAGGAACAACTTTTTTCAGATCAAGTTTTGTCAAGCAGTGAAGATTCCAATGGAAAAGACAGGCAAGTCATTGCATTAATTTGTATTCATATTGAAATATTAATATTAAATATTAATAATAAATAAATTGAAGTATTCTGACTTATTGGCAGTGTAGAGGCTGGCCAAATTAACACTTATGCAACATTGATGAAGACAGCATGTGTGTTAAAGAAAAACATTTATTATTGGGATAATAAAGTAAAAACACGTGTAGCAAAGTAACAAAATGTGTATTCACGACAGGTGTGTTTATTTGTATGCATGTTTGTTTGTGTGTGTATATTTGTATGTGAGAGAGAGAGAGAGAGAGAGAGAGAGAGAGAGATTTTATTTTGAAATCACTCTAACATGCTCGTAACTTAATGCTCAGAAACAATGTGCATTGTGAAATGAGTGGGCGCTAGTTTGACGTGTTTCGGAGTGGAGGCTGGTTTGACTGTGCTGCTGTACAGTGTGTGTCACTTGACTGACCCCAACCCTTTCTCTCCCGCTTTGCTCCACCTTTCCTTTTCTTATTATGCTGCTTGTAGATGATGATGAGTGACAGGTGGGGAGGCTTGGCGGAGCAGCGGAGCAGATCATAGAGCGATGAATGGACTGAGTCTTCAGGAGCGGGAAAACAGGGCCACGCCTGCACACATACACACACATACAGACACTCCTCCATGCACTCATTTACAAGACAGACAGGGGAAGAACAGACAGACACAAGGGGGAGGGGGAGAACAGCAGAGCGCACCGGGAAGCAGAGCCAGGGTCATGACACCGCCATTGCAAAATAAACAAAGCGGGAACCCAGTCTACCTAATACTGGACATAGTACGCTAAAATACCTTTTAGTAACAATTAGAAGTGACAAATCATTTTGAAAATATTTTGCTCTTGAGGCTTTCAGGGGACCTCAAGTGCCAATCAAGTGGTCCCGTATTTCACACCGAACATACAGCTAAGAGATGGAAGCAAGAGTTCTGGATTGCAGAGTCACAAGTGGAGTTGTGCAGTCCAGATTACACCCGAGGACTTTAGGACTTAGTACCCCCATACCTGCACCATCCACGTTACAATTGGAGCAGACACAAGTCAGGAAGCATCAAGGTAAATTATTTGTTTGCCCTTCTCGTGGCATATATATATATAGTCAAACTCACTGCTTTTACAAAACTGGATAAAAATATAAAATATTATATTAATGAGCAAAGCAACTCTTTTCAATAGGACCACTATTCCGTGCAGCTGGTGATGTGGAATTATCCAGATGGGAGGTTACCATTCTTCCTTGAAAAGCACAGCTGAATCATGGTGCCTCTGTCTCATTACCCTTTGTAAATAAATCTGTTAATGTAGATAATATTTATAGAAAATAAATACAGCAAATCTGTTGAATTAACGTTTTATAGTGCACTTTTCATTCCAGTGTAAACTCAATTGAAAAAATATGAATGATTCGTAATATGAATATGTAAATAGAAAAAAATTATAATTGCATAGCAAATGTGTAAAAATAGTAATATAAATACAATTTTAATAAAGAAGTAATAAAAATAATAACCCCAATTCTATCCACATCTTTGAAGCCTTGACTTATATGCAGGGGTGTGAATACTGTATGAAGGTTCCAGAGGGCCCTGAAGAAAACTCAGAGGCCAAGTATGAAACCTGTGTACTGTCAGGAACAAGTTCCCTGATCCTCCAAATACAGCAGCTTGGGATGACAAAACGGTTTCTCTCACCTAAATATCCATGTTGGCAATAAATAAAATGCTGAAATGGTGCATAATGATACTCTCTGTCGTCATCCCTAGGCTCTCTAATATGGCCCAATACCGTAAAGTTCTCCCGGTACTTCGAAGGCATCACTCCTTTGCAGGGCCGTGCAGAGAAGTGCTCACATTTCAGAAGGGGCACATGGAAACAGGCTCATATGCCGACATAACTTACAGCTACAAGTTGCTGTTGAGGGGGTTGCTGGAGAGGTTGCTGCTGTCACTGTTGTTGCTGCTGCTGGAGGCTGTATTGATCTGAGACATTAGACATACAAAAAAACATTGGAGAGATATTCGCTGATTAAACAAGTTATCCCTGTACTCTTGCTCTGGGCTGTGGCACAATGTTTCCCTCTTTCTCTCCTTGCTGTGTCTCCATCTCCTCATCCGACCCATCACTTTCCACTTGCTGTCCATCTGGGAACAAGGCTACTTTAGTATTGCAGCATTCATCTATACGTATATTGACAATAGTCATCTAATTTAAAGAACTTATATAATTCAATATTGTGTTGTTTATTATTGTTGTTGTCTAACTGGTACAGGTCTTATTCTTACCTGTTGTGCTCTTTGTAATCCAGCTGGTCAGGGGTCAGCTGCCTTTAGCAGCCTCACACAGCTCCCTTTTTTTATTTGCTGTGATCTCCTCTCTTTAGGAGGCATGTTTGAACTGCAGAATCAAATATCATGAGAAAATATGATACACTAAAAACACACACAGTGACGTTTTATAACTTTTCCACAATATTTTGATGTCAAGAACATTATTTATTTTACTGAAACTCAGATTTCTTTCCAATGAGATATTGTGTTTATTATGATTGTGCTTTTGTAAATATTACTGTTGCTGGTGTTAAATTAATATTTGGTCATATTTAAAATATAAATCTATTCTAATCCTGTTCTGAATTTATAAGCTATTCTATTTTTAATAATAATTTAATAAATAAAAAACAAGTATTGATAATTGGGAGGATGAGAAAATCACAGTTCAAATCCATTCACTATGAGACTTGTCTTACCAAAGTTTTGTGATTACAATTTTTTACTCATACACTCATACATACACACATACACACATACACACACACACATACACACATACACACACACACCTACACAGTGCAGCAGATAAGCCCTCCACAAACCAAGGGAAAAATCACGGTTACTTACTTTAAAACGGTGGACAGAAGTACAATTCACCCATGACAAAAGAAACACATACAGACACAAAACGGCCATCATATGTATTTTTCTCAGGCAGCAGCAGCACAGTGGTTGGCAGATGTCGCCTAACATTAGTTGTACAGGCTGTGCAGTGCGCACAGCGATATAAACCACAGCCATGCATGTTCATTGCTCACTGTGTCCATGTAGAAATACACAAAATAATGTGCATTCTGCTGCAAACCCCATTTAGTGGTGCTGAAGTTTTTGCTCCTTCTGTCTCAGATGGCGCTGGGCATCATGAGCTCAGGTCAGGTCAAAACTCATAATGTGACTGACGGCAGCCAGGTTTTTTTATTCATAGCTAAATTATTAGTAATTGTTAAATGTTCTTCATGAAGGGCCACAGACAGTTATTGGCATCAGCAAAGTGGTGTAGTTGGCTGTGTACGGGTTCAAGTCCTTTGGTTTTATACATCTGTCCAACTTGAACAACACCTGAAGCTCAAGATCAACCAATCACCCTTTTCACTGATTGATGATCAGGTGGCATGGCATCATCCCATTCACAGCGTCTCCTGCAGAGCTCTTGTTGCATCATCTTGGTAGACAAAGTAACTGGTGCCACAATGCCCAAAGGATCATACACTGAGCTTGTTGTGGAGAACATTCCTCATCTGAACTTGAAGGAGTCTGATTCAACACACCGAAGCAAACGCAGAGCTCTCTCAATAGGAAGATTATCTCCATCCAGATTTAGCTCCTTCAAATCCATAGCCCATTGATCTTCTGCAATTGTCTGCAACACTGCACAGCTATGAGCACTGAGTTCCTTTATCATTTTCATGGCTTCCTTTTCTGAGCCTAAACTCATCAAACAATCGTCCACGTAGAAATTTCCTAACAGCTTGAACAGCTTCAGCAGAAAAATCTGAATTGTTGTCGTTTGCAGATTTCCTCAGCGCATATCTAGCGCAACTGGGAGATGAAACTGCTCTGAACAAGTTCAATGCAATAACATTTTATTTGTATAGCACCAAATCATAATATACATTATCTCAAGGCAATTTACATAGAAGTATACAGTCATTCTGACTTTGTTGAGCTCTCTGCTATAGTCCCCTTCAGAAGAAGGGAAGAAAATCCCTGTCTGGTTCTGAAACCTTCACCTTCCACTCATAGAGTGGAATGTACCAGACCGTTCTACTTTTCCACTGCAACTGCTGCTGAGGTACTTCCTCCGCATGACCTTTATCAATGGCTGCACTGAGATGACTGGAGTATTCATTGTGAAACTGTGGATTATTCCCAAACTTCCTTCGTAGTCCGAGTATCCTTGGCTTGGCCAAAGCTGTTTGGCAGGAGGACGACAGGCATTACCTGTTATTCTGTAGTGTTGCTGAAGATTCCATGATTTCCATAAATCTATGGTCTTATATGGACATTTCCTCTGAGGTCTTTTGATCAAAGTCATGGTTATTATTCTGCTCAGCAGAAGCTCCAATTTAGACACAGATATTTAAGTCACTACGACATAAGGAAGCTCCAAGTCAAGACTGCTGCCATATCCATTTCCATTTAAAGGACCATTGATGACCCAGCCTAACACTGTTCTTATATCTTATGGGCCATCTCCACAGCTGTTGACAACTTCCCAAGGTTTCAATATCTATCGGTCAACGTTGGCTTTTATGCTAGGGATATGAACTTTTGACAAGTAAGGCCACTTCTCCAGTGACAATGTTATCTGCAGTGACTGGCATTTTCTTCTGGGGCAGAACCTCTGGGAGAGGATAAAAGTGATTTCCTTCAAGACCAGACACCTCCAAGCCAAATAAGGGGACAACCTTTTCCTATCCCCCCGTATGGTCTTCAAGAGAATTTTTTGTATTTATCCTGTGCTGTTCAACTTCTGTAACAGAATGTAGCAGTGCTACCATTATCCAAAAATGCATATGTCTGTGAGACTTCATTTCCTTTGTCAGACTTCAATCAATCAATCAATCAAATTTTAATTGTATATCCCATATTCACAAATCACAATTCGTCTCATAGGGCTTAACAAGATGTGACATCCTCTGTCCTTAATCCTCAAGGAGGGTTAGGAAAAACTATCAAAAAACCCTTTTAACAAGGGAAAAAACATAGGGAAGAATCGACTGGCAGGCTGATTAGGGGATCAATCACATAATTTACTGTTTTAAAAATAATTCTCAGATTATCACATCATTTAGCAATCAGGTTTGAGAAAAAATTGTTGTTGAGGCTCCTCACTTCTTCATTTAACCATGGCAGGATAATTAGTTTATTGCTTTCTATATCTGACAGGTGCTGTAGAATTTAAGATATTTGTGCAAGAGCTGTTAAAAACACGAAAACAAGATCTCCAACCGAGAGGGCCTGCTGTTGACTTGAAGTAAAACCCCCGAGTTTAGGGGGTGGGAGCGAATCATAGTGGGAGGTTCGGAGTCAAGTGAGAGGAGTGGAACCTGGAAAAGCACTGCGTTATGATCTGAGACTGCAAAATCAATCAGGTTCACATTGTCAACATAGAAGCCATGGGAGAGCACAAGGTCAGGAGTGTGCCCTTTGACCTGGCTGGGCTGCTTGACATATTGGGGCTAAAAGAATCTAAAAGTTAAACGAATAAACAAGGAAGGAGGGGCAGCAGACATGGTTATCAAAATCACCTATAATACGAACTCTGGTGTACTGTTGGATAATGACAGATAAAAGTTCAGAAAATTCTTGAATAAGGGTTAAGTAAGTTTAAGTAAGGTTAAGTAAGTTTAGGGCGACAGTAAATTACAACACATAAAATAGGCAGTTTATTCCTTAAAATAAATCCAAGATTCTCAAAGGTGGAGACAGAGCCAAGTGAGATTGGAGAAGAGCTAAAATAATTTCTGTGTATGACTGCAAGGCCGCCCCCTTAGCCTGTCAATCTTGGCTGGTGGAAAAATAAATACTCTGGGGGGAATGACTCAATGAGAGGGGTGTAATAGTCAGGTTTTATCCAAGTCTAAGTGATTGTAAAAAGGTCAATGATGTTAGTTGCAGTAAAATCTTGATAGATATAAGACTAAATGGAAAGAGATCTTAAATTGAGTAAACAGAATTTAGCTGATTCGGCGAAAAAGTGGTTTCAACTGATGTAATTTTTTGTATGCACTATGAGAAGATTTGCAATTTTTTAAATATCTTTCAGTGATCCTAACAGGAATGTGGAGCACTTTCTGGAGGAAGGCCGGACGTGGTCCACACTGCAAGCCGGAGACACCGGGGGAACCTCGGCCAGCCGTGAGAAAAAGTTAGTGAGAAGGATGTCACCACTGCCGGTGTAGAACCGTCCGTAGAGGGGATGTGAGAGCCTTTTGCAGCCCTTCACTACATACGCCCAGGAATGGAGGCAAGGCGTGGTCTGCGTAGGGACGCCAGGAGTAGTAGCCATTTCATCTGAGGCTAAGGTCCGCTGATTGTCAGCTGGTTTGAGGCACATCAGCCAAGCGTCCGTGCAGACTGAGAAAGTCTGGACCCAATTCTCCAGATATCCTCTGCAGAGAATAAGCTAACATAAGGATTTAAGCTTATAGATAGAGCTGGTCCAGGCTTGTCCAGACCCTAACCCTAGACCTGCTCTTAGTTATGCTGCTTAAATGTCTAGAATGTCAGGAGACACATGACACATGGAGCTTCTCTTTCCTCTTCACCCTCTTTATCACATTAAGGTCTCATCAATAAATGTACCTGACTTGACTTCTTCCCCGGAGACCTTGTGCTTTATCGTTTGCCGATGCAGGACCTCAGCTGCGGCCACATTGTGGATCATGATGGTGGATTGTGAATCAGATATCGTGATCGTATTGGCGGATCCTGTATCGTGTTGGCAGCTGATCGTGGATAGTGGTGGTGGACCATGATCGAGGTGGCAGCTGATGGTGGATCCTGATGGCGGCAGTGGATCTTGACGATGGATGTGGATTATGGTGGCATCTGATTGTGGTGGTGGATCCTGATCGTGGACTATTATTACAACAAGACTGCTTGATATACAATATGCCTACTCACATACTCTACCATTACTGACAATAACTCTTCAATTCATTGACTTTCCATTATGTTACAAACTGTATTTTGGTGATGTTCTCCGTTACACGTGGCATCTATTGCACTTCTGTCCGTCCTGGGAGAGGGATCCCTCACATGTGCTCTCCAACATCATCTCAAGAGTTAGACACATCCCCCTAATGTTTAAATATGGTCAAATTGAAACTGAATTGTAAACTGGCCGATGAATAATAATAATAATAATATAACTGTTATGCTATGACTACAAGCAAAAAAGCACCCCCGTCCAAAATGCTGTTTCTGGCAGCTCTGCATGCGGTTTTTCCAATATCCCTTTTACACCAATGCGAAGCAGGTTCCAGTTCTGGACTGTTGCGAGTGCTTGTTCGCAGTTGATTTTCCACAGTCCAGTGCCGTTCAAAGAACCACGTCATGACGTCACTTTATACGTCTGTATATGGCTCCGCTCTCCCAGCTAATGCTAGTGCTAACTTTAATCACAACAACAAAAACAGCGGCAGATACATTGTATTTTGAGTGTTGCTTGTGGCATAGCTTTTCTGTTTTCGAGCATACACAGACATCCAAACACAACTGGTCCAGCATATTTGTCTCGTTGCGATCGCTACGGACGGCAACCCTCAGAAATGTTGGCAGTCATTAAAGTCATAAACGGAGAACGCCATTTTACAACTTCCAGTTTGAGGACGGTGTGTACAAACGTTTCCGGACGCTCAGGACGCCGGTCAGTGAAAAGACAAAAAACAAAATGACTTTCCATACATGGTGTCTCCAGGATCTACCAAAGATCACAATTAAAAACACTCATGTTCACCGCTATTGTTAACGTTGTGCTACCACTATCGCGATCCAGGTCTTTCCACCGTAAACAGTTAAGCTCACCCCGCATACCCGGAGGTTGAGAGACGCCATCTTGTGCACTGGGCGTATTAGCAGCCACGAGATGTGTTAATGCTTCTTGATGTAACTTTAATAATCTTTGCTATTCAGATCAGAAATTTAAAATGATTAATTCCGGAACATAATGGCCAAAAACACCACCTCTTTACTGACAATATATATTTCATGTTCACTGTGGTGTGTTCAGAGTAAAGAGAGAGAGAGACATGAGGATGCTGTCAGGGCAGGGAGAGCAGGTGACATGGAGGTGAGTGAGAAAAGGTTCATGTTGATGATTATAACCAAATAAGGACATCATACCAGTCTAATCACTTGGCCTACATGTATTTGTATCTCAATATCTTTTGTAGTCAGTAGTTTGCTAATAACAGATGATACACAGTGATATCTTCCAGTGAAGTGCAACAACCCTACTAACTTGTCCCGTTTAAAACAGAAATTGTCATTATTTGGCCCAGATCACTTACATTCCCAAATTCATTCATCTCTGGGTCCTCAACAATTTGAGGTCTGTCGCCAAAAACCTTGGTGTCATATTTGATCCCAGCCTACTCTTTGTGAGCCATGTTAACAAACTTGTTCAGACATGTTCTTACCATCTCAGGAATATATCCAGGATCAGATCGATCTTGAGACTTAAAGACACTGAAATCATCATACATGCTTTTATTTCTTCATGGCTTGACTATTGCAATGGTGTTTTAACAAGTCTTAACAGAACACTGATGCTTTTAACTAAATCCAGGAGAAAAGAGCATATCACTCCTATTTTAGCTTCCCTACACTGGTGGCCTGTCTGTTTTAGGATTGATTTTAAGATTTTATTGATTACTTTTAAGGCACTTCATGGCCTGGCCCCTAACTACATTTTAGAATGATTAACCCCTCATGAGCCTGTGTGCAGCCTGAGGTCCTCAGGCTTGCTAAATCAGTGTCTTCTTTTAAGACACTTCTTAAAATGCACTTTTATGGGTTTCATAATTTAAAACTTTGATATTGTATTTGATTTTCTTGGTGTTTTAATTTCCACTGCATTTTACATTTCATACGTGTATTATTGTGTTTTTATTCTGTCGCCAATTTATTAAAATTTTGTCTCTATTTTAAGTAAAGCCGTTTTGATAAGTGCTTTATAAATTAAGGTTATTATTATTATTATTATTATTATATTTCAATGATATAATTGCTGTAGTGCGTTCAGAGTAAAGAGAGAGAGGGAGAGGGAGATGAGTTGGTTGCTGCAGGGAGAGCATGTGACAAGAGAGTGAGACAAGGAACCAATGTTGATGATTATAACAGAAATAAGGACATCATACCAGTCTAATCCGAATATACAGACTTGGCCTACATGTATTTGTATTAGTGCTGTCAATCGGCAAAATATTTAATCGCGATTAATCCCAAATTAATCACCCATTTTGTATCTGTTTTGTAATACTTGTATCAACATGGGAGTGGATAAATATGCTTGCTTTATACAAAATGTATGTTTATTATTTTTGCAACAATCCAAAACAAAGACAAATACTGTTATGATACTGTTGAATATTCTCCAGAATACCCTCAAAGGTACTGCATGCTCAAAAAATATGCTGAAAGCATAATATGGCAAACTCAATCCCAACAAGAAACAACAGATGGGCATATTGACAATGTTATTCGGCCTGCAAGCTGTAGCCACCCATTTAGCTTGTGGAGTTGTCCATGTGTCTCTGTTGCAAACTATCCAGCGTGGTCTAGCTTTGGCGAGGGGAAGGAGGGCTCACTGCATCAACTGTATGCTTGGCCAGCAAGTGGTATTTAATACTCGACGTATACCGGTGGTAGCTCATTTCACCTGGACAGTAAATGCATATAACTTTGGTATTGTCGAGAGAACCATCTGACTTGGCTTTGAAGCTGAACTTGCCCTTCAAAAGAACCTTTTCTTTATCCACTTGAGGCTTGTTTCTGCTTGCCATCCACAACTTTACTGCTCCATTGCTTCCTGATTTCACAAACTACGGGGCGGTCCGAGGCTCATAATCACAGAACTTGCGCGCGTTAATCACCCGTAAAAAAAAATTACGGACTTTATCTGCATGGCCTCTTAGAATTAAGTCCGTGGAAATCCAGGAAAAGTCAAAGTGAGAACAGCAAGAGACCCCCTGCTGGATTCACCCCGAGCAAGTAGGGGGGTTGATAAAGCTTAAAAAACGCGACAGACGCAAAAATAAAAAATAAATCAAAAACTACTGGTGAAAAAGTGGTGACACACATGAAGAAGACACAGACAAAGATGTTAAGAGAGTTTGTGGTGATAGGAGCTGACAATGGTGTAAGCTTTTGTTTAGTATTAGTTTCTCTGTCTCATGTTACTTCATATGTTATGACTATTTTATTTCTATTTCTATTGATATTTACTGTTAGGCACTGGTTCTCCATTACTCAGTATAAACTTTATACTTTTAATTTCATTTACAATACACTTTTACTTTTATTTTGATTTTCACTTATATTTTTAGAATGAATTATTTTATTAAGTGCATGCTATTCTATTCTATTCTATTCTATTCTATATTGTTACACAACATCAGGAGAGTACGTCCCCTTCTCACTCAGAAGGCGATGCAGGTTCTGGTCCAGGCTCTGGTCATCTCACGCCTAGAGATGCCTGCTAGTGCCATCTGACCTCTGCAGCTCATCCAGAATGCAGCAGTTCGACTGGTCTTTAACCTAAATTCACTCACACTCCTCCGCTCCCTTCACTGGTTACCAGTGGCTGCCCGCATCCGTTTCAAAACATTAGTACTTGCGTACCGTGCTGCGAACGGATCGGACCAATATTGCTTGTGTAATATTCTGAGCATTGCTAGGAGAGAGCCTGTGACCCAAGCATTTTCATTGCCAGCGACTGCTAAATGTAATTGTTGTGCATATGACAATAAACTCTTGAATCTATCCAGGACATGGTCAAACCTTACACCTCAGCCCGTCCACTCTGCTCTGCATCTTCCAATCGGCTTGCTGCTCCCTCACTGCGAGCTAACCACTCAACAAAATCCTGACTCTTTGCTGTCCTGGCTCCTAAATGGTGGAACGAGCTCCCCATTGACATCAGGACAGCAGAAAGTCTACACATCTTCCGCCGCAAACTAAAAACACATCTCTTCCGACTATACCTTGAATATAAATTTAAAAAGGTAGCGATTTAGTAACACTTATATGGTACTTACATATAGCACTTTGTAGTTTGACTTTCTTGAAGAAAATTGTACTTTCTTGTTGTTCTGGTTTTGTACCCTCATGGTTGAATGCACTTATTGTAAGTCGCTTTGGATAAAAGCGTCAGCTAAATGAAATGTAATGTAATGTAATGTACTGCAGTCTTGGAGCAAGCTGGCACACAAATTTCCTTAGGGATCTATATTAACAGCATCTTACTTTATTTTAAAAACCTGTTTCAATGGGCACCTGACTATTGTAGAATGTGTGTATTGTAATACATGATGGTATACTTCTCATGGTGTCTACTGCTGGGTCCACATCACTCTAAAGCTGCTTTCAGACATGCACTGTACTCCCCAGATCCTCCGTATTTTCTCCGGAGGAGGTGCATGTGTGAACGCAAATGTCCGAAAGGCTCAGAATTATCAGCAGACTTTCTCCGCCTGGCCTCCTTGTAGAAAGTCTGTATAAACTTTTTTGTTTTTTTGGGGGTAAAAACAAAATCAAGGATTATTCAATGACATCCATACCCCACCTAAATAGAACTCCACCCTCACTCTGCCAGCCTCTGTTCACCTCTAAACAGAGGCTAAGACAATAAACTGCCATATTCACTTCCAAATTACTTGGGTCCCCAGACCCCATGGATTTGCAAAAGAAAATAGGTTTCAATGTGTCAAAACAGTGACACATAATCTGTCAGGATAATAGAGTTCATCAGGCCTGCACATACATTCTGACGATGTGACAAACATTAAAATGGTTCATGGGTCTAATTGTGTGTTTGTGTTTGTGTTCCTCCCACTCTCTCCGTCCCTCTCAGTTTGGTTTCATTCACTCTGAAAGAAATCAGTCCTGTTTTGTGAGCAGAGATCATATTTGAGTCAAGTAAAGCTCCACTTTTCAAAATAAAGTAAAGCAAAGCTTTTTGCCTCGACTGGAAGGAGTCCAGAGCCTTTTCAACACAGCAGAGGCCCATAACACTTACTGTCATTCAGGCTGGCAAACAGTGAGAGCGAAAAAAAAGGAAATAAAAGGAGTTATTGAAAAATCTATTCAGTCACTGTCAGAAGTCATGCTTCATGAGGCTGAGTATGTGAATGCTAACTGCACACAGTCAGAGGCATGACAGAGTGCCATAATCAGCCCCACACAAGAAATAATACAACTATCACTCAGGGATTTGTGCATAGCATCTGGGCATCAATGTGTGTGTGTGTTTGTGTGTGTGTGTTTGTGTGTGTGTGTGTGTGTGTTTGTGTGTGTGTGTGTGTGTGTGTGTGTGTGTGTGTGTGTGTGTGTGTGTGTGTGTGTGTGTGTGTGTGTGTGTGTGTGTGTGTGTGTGTGTGTGTGTGTGTGTGTGTGTGTGTGTTTTGATTGAATGTCCGTCCAGTATGCTGTGCTTGGTTGGCCGGTTGAAGTTGTTGTCTATGTGTTGGTGTCTTGCTGGCTGATTGGCCCTGGCTAATTGCTGGT
Organism: Hippoglossus stenolepis; assembly: GCF_022539355.2. Taxonomy (NCBI): domain Eukaryota; kingdom Metazoa; phylum Chordata; class Actinopteri; order Pleuronectiformes; family Pleuronectidae; genus Hippoglossus; species Hippoglossus stenolepis. The sequence continues at coordinate 1,252,745 of NC_061493.1, forward strand.
GTGCTTATGCGGGCACTGGGCCATTCACCTTGGCATCAACAGATGTCATCAGGCCCATTTGTGCTCAAGTCACAGTGTTAGCCCACCAGTAAGTGCCAGCCCCAGAGCTCGAAACCAATGGGAGAAATGTGATACCACTTTCTTTCAAAACAACCTTCTTTACGTGCTAATAAATTGTACTTAATAAATTATTTACTGAAACAATAGATCTGTAGCAAGCATTAATAACTATTACAACCTACACACAACCTATAACACTAGGTTGTCTTCTTAATTGTTCTTTCTTTTAAGCTTAAGTGGGACAACAAATGGAGACTTCATGGATTATCGTTAGAACCCTTTAATGACTTGTTGATTTGTATTTTCAACTAACTAAAATTGTTATTACATTTATTGTTCCATTGTTGACAAATAAGAGACATACATAATTATTATTAATAATTGTCTGTGTATTTGAAAATGATTGAAAATGTCATAGTTTCCCTATTATGTGAGAGTGTGGAGTTTATCAAGATATGAACATAAATACTATTCAAAGGTAGATAAGACATATTTGTGTTTTGTGTGTTTGTGGTGTGTTTGAATCTAGTCCAAAAGCATAGGTGTCCCGAAAAACCTTTTTCAAAGACCACAATTATTGCTTTGGTCATAGAAGAGCAGGATACATTCTCAGTCATTAGAGCTTACATTTACTGAAAAAGAATGTCTTATATTGTGTGTACATGTCATGAATAGGGCTCAGCAGTAAAATATGATAATGTCCATGTGACAAAACAATTACTAGTGCTCTTTCTTCACTTGCATTATTTTCCTGACTCCTTAACTCTGACGAGGATGTCATTTTTTACCCCGGTACCTTTGGGTTGGTTAGTTGGTTTGTATGTTTTGTGTGTTTGAAAGCAAAATTACCCAATACTAGATGAATTTCCAAGGATGTGGTATGGATCATGAAAGAATCCATTACATCCAGATCTCGGGGCAAATTCAGGAACTTTTTTTTTCACTTTCTGTAAGATATCATTTTTGTTGAGAATTACTTGTGTATCTTGATGAAAAAACAAGGCATGTTTAGGGGACTGATATTTATAAGTGTGAGCAATTTGATGTGGATCTAGTGAATTTTGGTTTCATAAGGGGATTGTTGGGCCTTGGAGGTATGCACTCTAATGAATGTCATTCCACTTTGTAAATGTGCTTCAAAAAACCTCATAACATTTGGATGGAAACATACCCAAGAGATAGAGTGGGTCCCCTTCTGATGAGAGTGTTGGCGGTTTGATCCCAGTTTCTCCAATCCTGCATGCCGAGGTGTCCCAAAATAGCCCCTGACAGCTGTGCTGGCAGTATGTAATTGATGTGAGATGGAGAAAGTGCTCTGTATGGATGTGTGTGTTAATGGGAGAATGGCATGACTGTACTGTAAAGCACTTTGAGTGGTGATCAAGACTAGAAAGGCATTTACAATTTACCATTTAAAGGTGTACATCAATAAATCAGAGTGTATCTGGAAAATAACGTGGGGCCCTGCAGTTGTCCCTGTCTAAATAAAGATTTAAAAAAGAGAACATTTAAGACACTCTCTGAGAGAACACTTCCTGCTTTGCAGCCAACGGTGCCCCCACATTCTCAGCACTCCTACCTGCTAACTGCTGAGCTTCACAGTGGAATTTCAAACATTTGAACTGTGAGTAAATTTGAGTATTTGAGCTTCTGGTGTGAGTTGTAACAAAATGTGGAAGTATATCTTGAAACAATAGGCTGATCCCCCTTTTACGTCTCCTCTGCGGCCTTTCAGCTGGTTCACTGTAGAGCTATCTGAACTCTGTGTTGGGATGAATAGGGACCACAGTGTCTGGAACTGGCTGCTACTGGCCTGCCAATCAATTTGTTTAACTCCCCAGGCAAGGGCAGTGATTGGTGGACCCTGCACACACACTCCCTTCCTGCCAACAAAGCAGCCCATATGCCCTCCCAGTTGGGGGCAACCCTGAGATGGGGGCCCATGAATTTAGAGACCCAGTTATAGGAATTTGGAGCTAATAGGATGAAAGGACAACCGTCAGTGAATTGAGGCACTGAGCAAATCAAGTGGAATGCACATTCAGGGTGTCACTCATTATCCAGCCTGGACCTTCATCCCACACTCCCTACAGCCACACTGCACTGCTGACAAGAACTAATTCATAGCATGGAGGTTCCTTCATATTCTTAGAACATCTGGGATTAAACAAGTATGATTAATCAAATGATAAGTCCAGTGCTGTTCACAAGTGAAATCCTGCAGATGGTCTTAAGCGTTAGGTCTTTGAAGGGTTTAAAAGGGTTGTGATGAACTTTTAAGAAGAACACCATAGTTAGACTATACCAATGCTAAAATCCAATTTTCTACAGACATTTCCCTGAAATACTATCATGGGACATAAATGTGTTATTTAACACTATGTTGTATTGTATGCACAAACAACATTTAGGGAACAAATGAATGAGCATTTATCACAGAAATAGGGGCCATGCAGTTGCATAAGTGATTGTGTATAGTTTGACCCATACTAGGTACTAAAAGTCATTATATCTAAGCTTGTCCTGCATCAAATTTGACTTACGAATCCAGAATATATTTGTGGTGGCAACAAAAGCACTTTGGTCAAAGTTACAGCCAGATGGTGGTTTTGGTGTGGTTAAATGGTAAAATAAAAACAGATGTGACTTAAGTCAGTGTGAACAGTGTGAACCAGGACATGTCACCAACCTTATTTACAAAGGATGTGAACATAACCATATTGCTGGAGTCACTAGTTCACTTAGTCACACTAAGTGATTATTTTACTGGTATTATCACTATCAAAACGTTTGTGACTTGCCAGAATTTGTAGAATTTCATCTTTATGTCATGCTAAGTTACAGCTAATGTAATATGGTTGTCATTCCGTCTCCTTCAGAATAAACATGCTGTTTAAAATTAGTTGTGAATGTAATTTCTAAGTGACAGTTTGATTTATAGACAAACTTGTGAGAACTTTAAAACATATGTTGAGCACATGTGTTCAGCCAATGCTGTGCTTGAAAAATTTATAAGAATATGACGAAAAAGAAGTAGAAGAATAAAAAGTGTTTTTATGTGGAAAATGATAGATTAAGTTACAGAATCACCCTGGTTAATAACAACTCAACAGGTGTATTGCTGTGATTTAAAAAAATATAACCACGAGTAAGATCAGATACACAGAACAACACTTGAAGTCATTGGCAACTGCAACAGCTTAAAAATTCAGCCTAATTAGCAGTCTAGCCAATTCATAATTAATTTCCTGCAATATTTTATGTGTGTATTAGTAATTCATTTGTGCATTTTATCAGTTTAACTTGGATTAGTGTTCATGACACTATGAGGATTATGAATTACACCCCAGAGAAACATGTTTTCAGTCATTCTAATTGGATTTTAGGGGAGGTTCTGTTAAAACCTTTTGGATTACTAAAATCAACCCAATTACAGTCTAAACTCTCAAACATATTGACACCCATGGATTTGAGAGGATTTGCAAGGTAGATTTAACTCCCAAAACCATCGCTTTTACATCTGTGGGCCATTTGAAGCCTTTAGTTCTTCCTTTAATTACAAAGCTGATTGTTTTCATGCAACAAAACTATTTGAAAATAGATGTTAATCTGCTTCCTTTGCCGAGTCTGTTTTGGTCAGACATAATCTGCCAGAGTCTGATTGAGCTGCATAATCCCTCGATGAGGAAATGTCCAGCCCCCACCCCTGCCCCTGAGCCTCTGTTGGATATATCTGGTAGTGGGTGGAGATGTGACCCCACCCTTGTCTCCTCTGGCGTAGCTTTTCTACTGTATGAGTCTGCCCTGAGGGCTAAGCAATATGCTCCCTTTTGTAATTAATCAAAACCTAAGTCTGTGTCCCTGAGAGCAGATCTGTGGGTTTGATGCTGTCGAACTGAGATGCTGATGACATGCCTGTTGACTGTCTACCCTTAAACCTTAGTTTTCTCTTCCCTCTTTTCCTGCTTCATCTCAATTTATTACCATGCATTTTTTTTTTTTTTTACCTGCTCTTTGGCCGTAGTATCTCCTTCCTTCCCATGTACTATCCCCCTTCCTCCCCCTCCTCTCTCCATTTCTCTAATCTCCACAACCCCCTCTCACCCCAGTATTTCTCTTCCATCCTTACCTCGCTTCCTCACCCTCTTTTTTCCTTCTCCCTTCCCTTTTTTCCTTCTACTGCAGTCAAATGCCCCATGAGGAACTGATTCAGGGTCAGATTTTGTTGTCCAATGTTCTCTAGGTATCTAGGGCTTTACTGTGACACTGTGCAGCCGTTGGAGATGCAGTGACGTGGAAGTGACTGACAGCTGGGCCGGTCAAGGAATGAATAGAGGAATAGAGGATCAATGACATATATCAACAGACAACTCTGAGTTGTTGGAGGGGGCAGGGAGGGGGTTGTTTGTGTGTATGTGTGTGTCTGTGTATATGGTATTATAACTATTGTATAACAAATATTCATTATGTTTGTTATATACTGTAATTATGAACCATTTTGAATTTAAAATAAAGCCACAGTTTACTGCTTAACTAATATCACAAAACCAGAAGATTTATTCATTGTCTAATAGGGCTGTATTCATGAATGATATGATGATAATCTGGTTAATCAAAAAATGTACTCAGTTAAATTCAAAATACTTTGTTCGATCCCCAAGGAGTTATTTTGATGCAGGAGAGCAAACACCAGTGCACAGCCTATTCATCCACACTCACAAAAGGCAAGACTTTCAAATCTTAAAATACAGAAGAATTTTAGAAAATACAAAATAAAGAGAAGAAAATACAAATGTGTCACATTAGAAGGTGCCCTCTCAAGGAGGAATAAAGTTAAAGTACAAGTGGATTTATCAAGGTAAACTGATCATCCTATGCACTGTTACTGTTTACCAGTCTGAAGGCCTCTGGAATAAACCCAAACTTCTAAAATGCATTCCTTATGGCAGCAGCTGAAAGTCGTGTGTGGGGTCATTTATACACTTTTTTGAAGGATTTAAGCTGTACGAGAGATATGTGGGCCAATCATTTTTTAGCTAAGGTTAACAACACCTTGCAGTCAGTTCTTTTCCTTTTGACAGAGAGATTTAAACCTGCAAATAAATGAAAAAGGTAAAAATTCTTTCAGTAGAGGAAGAATAAAATATGCAAATTGTCACACAATATAAATTCTTGCAATAATTCAAAACAGCAGCCAATTCTTTAGAAAGGTTTATCCCCCACCCCTGGTACAGATTCTGCCAGAGGGGCATCACATTTTCCTTACAAGTGAATCATGAGTTCATTTGCACAACATATTTGTGGTCCCATCTTGCAAAAGCTTTGTGTGCTATATTCAAACAATGCCACCACCACCCATCCACTGCCATTAACTCTTTATTTTCTGCTAATGGAACAAACAATCTTTAAAATAATAATAATAATAATAATAATAACTCCTGTAGCACCCAGAGAAGCATAAACCACCACCAAGAGTCCACTTAAATTAAATCAAGCCACACCAAATTGTACCCACTCTGTATATGCCAGATTTTTCAAATCATGCCTTATTTCCAAAAAAATGTGTGAAATAAAAAATAAAAAAAACATCGTATCCCTCAATGTTAAAAAAAAGAAAAAGAAAATCCTGAATCACATTTTTGCTTTGTAATTGTGTTTTACGTGCACCGTGAGCACCCTCTTCTGGCATTACTGGAGTTGAGCATCATTCCCTCAAACTACTGGCCCAGAGAATAATGTGGGCCCAGTGGAACTCCACATGTTGCTGCTTGACTTAAGTTGTTAAAGACTGGAAACAAACGGCAAAAAAAATAAGCTTTTCACCTCACATTTAGCAAGTTGCATAAAACTGTGCAACCTTGTCAACCTTATCAGTTAAACTTGGACCAAAAGCACTGCGTTCAGACCAAAATGTCTCTTTCTAAACCAACGTCTCAACTGCAAGGAGGCAGCTGCTGTTTTACAACATATAAAGGGAGATACTGTTGAGCTGATGAATTGAAATCAACTGAAAAACGTTTTGCTTCTGCCAGCTCTGGCAAAAGAGAAAACAACTAGTGACCCCGAAGTAAATTGAATATAAGACACCTGTCCTTTATGATATATACAGTAGGTGGGTAGTTTAAGTGCATTATTAGGCATTTCTGAACTGCACAAGTTATGGTTCGTGAAAATAAAATGTTATTACAGTTATTAAATAACTGTGAAAATAGCTCACAATAGCCCCCCCCCAAAAAAAATTGGCCAATAGCCAACAATAACAAACACTAAACTATCAGTTGTACATTAACAGCTGGACTTCCCTGTGTGTCTTGAAAAAGGTTTAATTCTCATCCAAGACGCTTTTCTGTAGTTTGCAAGCCTCTTCGATGACTTCAAGAAACACAAGCATGTCCAGTTACCTATGTATATCTCCTGAAGTTACCAAGACCTGGATGACCGAGATACTAAACTATCAGGACTGATTGCAGATGAAATACCACTAACATTTTAATTAATGAATACATTTTTATTTTATAAATTTTTTCCAGAGAACATCGTTATGTTTGCTTGTTGTGTTTGTTGTTGAAGGGCCTGTCAGGGTACAAATTCATTCAGACCACAGTGGCTGAAAACAATAGACCATCTGTGATCAAAAACAATGGTATGTCACCATAGTTTAGATACACACACACACACACACACACACACACAGGGGTGAAAGGGAGTTAGGGGGAGAGGGAGTTGAAGAGTAGGCTGTCAGTGGCAGTGACATGATTTTCAGTATGCACACACACACACACAGACAGCCAGATCTTGGTTGCTGTTCAGAACTTCAGAGGTCTGATGAGAGGCCGAGAACACCAGCTCATCCTGCAGAGATTCACCGAGCTGAAGAAGAAAGTGGGCAACGCCAGCGGCGACAAAACCCAAGTGTTGTTTGGCAACATGCAGTTCACCGTCAACACAGACTGCCTGTCCAATCTGCCGTACTCCTGCCTCAGCTTCCTGCTGCCTGACAGCTACTTCTACACAGACAATAAACTGGTGGAGGAAGGTGAAGAAGCTCAAGCAGTGGATTTATTCAAGAATAGGTGGACAATCGCAGTTCTTCTCAGGTGGTTTAACTGTTTCTGGTACAAATTAGAGTTTGCACTCTCAAACACAGCCATATTAAAGGATATTACAGTTTAATGTTCCTTAAGTTGCATTTTTGAGTTTTTCAAGACAATTTGAGGTATTCACTTATTTTATTGGACTTCTCTTAAGTGCAAACAAAACGCAGAAGATATTATTTGCAGTAGTTCAGATTTGTTCTAAATACCTATTCTAGGTAAAGTGAAGGCTACAAGTTTGATGATGGATTTCCCAGCTTCATGTAGAATTAAAGTAACTTTGACTACCATATTATTACAAAGTACAGCTGTCCACTCAGAACATATTTCCTCCTTCAGTGTCTCAACCAGAAAAACTGAACAATCATCAACAGTGGAGAAAACCAAGAGTCTCTTCCACCAGATTCCTGCTCTGAAGGAAACATCTTAACTCTTCATCATGGGCAGCGAGACCAAACTCTTTAGAAACACATTTCTCAAGTCAACAACTATAGAAATGATCCCTGAAAGTATAGTCTTGGTTTGTTCTGGATGTTTCTCAGAGTCTTATATCTACAGACGTGAACCTTTACTCCTGGTGATCTGGATCAGAGAGTTAAACCTCCTACAATCAGATGTTGTATTGACACTCAGGTGACTTTGCAGGAGGAAGAGAAAGTGGACTGTGTTAGTTTGAAGTATTTTAAAAGACTCATTTGGGCTGTAGGGACTTTTTGAAACCTCTTATCAAAACGTTTCCTTCTACAATGTCACAGCAATCACCTTGGCTCAGTTCAATATTCACCCACTGAGTTCACAGGCATTAACATGCTGACGGGTATTAAAGCAACACAAGCATGTCTTTCCAGGCTGCTCTCTTCTCGTTGATCACTTTCTCGTCTTTGTCAGAGCAGGACTTGGCTTGTTCTTGGCTTGACTTCTGCTGTCCTGATGTCAATGGGGAGCTCGTTCCACCATTTAGGAGCCAGGACAGCAAACAGTTGTGATTTTGTTGAGTGGCTAGCTCGCAGTGAGGGAGCAACAAGCCGATTGGCAGAGGCAGAGCAGAGTGGACGGGCTGAGGTGTAAGGTTTAACCATGACCTGGATGTAGACTGGACCTGATCCATTCACAGCACGGTACACAAGTACTAGTGTCTTGAAGTGGATGCAGGCAGCCACTGGTAACCACTGAAAGGAGCAGAGTATCATTACTACTGATACACCTCAAACCTTCATCTTTCTGCCATTGCATTGAGTTCAGGACAAAAGCTCTAACTTAACATTAATAAACCTTATATTTTAAACAGCTGTGTGAGAACCACTCAGATCATGTTTCCTCCTTCAGAGTCTGAACCAGAAACACTGAACAATCATCAGCATGAGAAAACCAGGAGTCTCTTCTATTTTATTGTCATTTTATTGAGAGATTTTAAAGTTTGGTGAGTCTGAAAACTTTGGTCACTAAGACTTTAATAATAAAAGTATCAGAGACTCACATCATTGATAATCGCTCTGTCACCGGCTGACAAATACACACATGCAGATCAATTCACCATTGAAAACAGACCCAACACATGGTCTCAATTCCAAAATAAAGCTTCTCATAACAGCAAAACTAACCACTGATACCAATAAACCACAATAATTATCTTTTCCATTACATTGAGTTTGGGACAGAAGCTGTAACAACATTAATGAACCTTATCTTTTAAAACATCTGTCTCAGAACCACTCAGAACATGTTTCCTCCTTCAGGGTCTCAACCAGAAACACTGAACAATCATCAACGAGGAGAAACCAAGAGTCTCTTCCACCATATTTCTGCTCTGAAGGAAACATCTTAACTCTAGAAAAGAACAGAAAAAGAACAGAAAATGCCTCCATTCTGCTCCTGTGGTGTCATCCAAGTGTCCGAAGCCAAGACATTCAAATCAGGGTCATTTACACCAAGTGTTTAGCGTAAGAGTTCGCTACCGGAAGTGGCGATGCTAGCAGAGGTAGCAATGCTAATGCTCACTCTGCCCTTGGGCGAAGCTTGTGTGCGTTCGAATGTGGACGTGGCTTCAGAGGAGGATCACAGGACATTTAGGCAAAAACTTGGTGTAAATGACGATTTCAAGTTGAATTAGAATGTCGGCGCTTGGACACTTGGATGACACAACACAAGCAGAATTTTATGGGTTTTTACGTTTGAAGAATCGGTCACCATTCAATTCAATTGTATTGGATTCTGCTCTAACACTCTACACCCTGAAACTCCAAAAGTGTTTTGTGGACTCAAACACTTCACCCCACCTCCATCGGCATAGTGGAGAGTAGATAAAGAGAGAATTCTAATATTTCAGTTTACTATCCCTTTAACAGCTATTCATACTCATTAACAACAGTAAAGTAAATAGCCACCTCAGATCATGTTTCCTCCTTCAGTGTCTCAACCAGAAACACCGAACAATCATCAGCAGTGGAGAAAACCAAGAGTCTCTTCCACCAGATTCCTGCTCTGAAGGAAACATCTTAACTCTTCATCATGGGCAGCGAGACCAAACTCTTTAGAAACACATTTCTCAAGTCAACAACTATAGAAATGATCCCTGAAAGTATAGTCTTGGTTTGTTCTGGATGTTTCTCAGAGTCTTATATCTACAGACGTGAACCTTTACTCCTGGTGATCTGATCAGAGACCTCACAATCAGATGTTGTATTGACACTCAGGTGTCTTTGCAGGAGAAAGTGGACTGTGTTAGTTTGAAGAATTTAAAGACTCATTTGGGCTGTGGGACTTTTAAACCTCTTATCAAGGTTTCTTCTACAATGTCACAGCAATCAACTTGGCTCAGTTCATATTCACCACTGAGTTCAAGGCAAACATGCTGATGGTTAAAGCAACACAAGCCTGTCTTTCAGGCTGCCCTTGATCACTTTCCTGTCAGAGCAGGACTTGGCTTGTTCTTGGCGACTTCTGCTTCCTGATGTCAATGGGAGCTCGTTCCACCATTTAGGAGCCAGGACAGCAAACAGTTGTGATTTTGTTGAGTGGCTAACTCGCAGTGGGGAGCAACAACGATTGGCAGCAGAGTGGACGGGCTAGGTAAGGTTTAACCATGACCTGGATGTAGACTTGACCTGATCCATTCACGCCGGTACACAAGTACTAGTGTCTTGAAGTGATGCACACTGGTAACCAGTGAGGAGCAGAGTATCTACTACTGATACACCTCAAACCTTCATCTTTCTGCCATTGCATTGAGTTCAGGACAAAAGCTCTAACTTAACATTAATAAACCTTATATTTTAAACAGCTGTATGAGAACCACTCAGATCATGTTTCCTCCTTCAGTGTCTGAACCAGAAACACTGAACAATCATCAGCAGTGGAGAAAACCAAGAGTCTTTTCCACCAGATTCCTGCTCTGAAGGAAACATCTTAACTCTTCATCATGGGCAGCGAGACCAAACTCTTTAGAAACACATTTCTCAAGTCAACAACTATAGAAATGATCCCTGAAAGTATAGTCTTGGTTTGTTCTGGCTTTCCTGAGTCTTATATCTACAGACGTGAACCTTTACTCCTGGTGAGCAGCTGTGATTCAGAAAGAAAAACCTCCTACAATCACAACCAAATGAAACTTTGATATTTGTGGGTCATTGCTGCCATAACACTCATAACTGATCAGTCATCAAAGGCGAAAGAACAACTAAGACGGTGTGTAGTTGAGATGATGTGGATTCGACTGTTTATATATATGTTCAATAGTTTTTTAAACCATGTTCTAAACAAGAGTTTTGTTATTCCTTCACAAACTACAACTTAATATCAGAATAGTATTTATAGAAATAAATATAGTTTGGGTTTTATTGTCATTTTATTGAGAGATTTTAAAGTTTGTGTAAAAAATAAAGTTTGGTGAGTCTGAAAAAACTTTGGTCACTAAGACTTTAATAATAAAAGTATCAGAGACTCACATCATTGATAATCGCTGTCACACCGGCTGACAAATACACACATGCAGATCAATTCACCATTGAAAACAGACCCAACACATGGTCTCAATTCCAAAATAAAGCTTCTCATAACAGCAAAACTAAACACAGATACCAATAAACCCCAAAACATTATCTTTCTGCCATTACATTGAGTTTGGGACAGAAGCTGTAACTTAACATTAATGAACCTTATCTTTTAAAACATCTGTCTCAGAACCACTCAGAACATGTTTCCTCCTTCAGGGTCTCAACCAGAAACACTGAACAATCATCAACAGTGGAGAAAACCAAGAGTCTCTTCCACCATATTTCTGCTCTGAAGGAAACATCTTAACTCTAGAAAAAGAACAGAAAAAGAACAGAAAATGCCTCCATTCTGCTCCTGTGGTGTCATCCAAGTGTCCGTAAGCCAAGACATTCAAAATCAGGGTCATTTACACCAAGTGTTTAGCGTAAGAGTTAGCTACCGGAAGTGGCGATGCTAGCAGAGGTAGCAATGCTAATGCTCACTCTGCCCTTGGGCGAGAGCTTGTGTGCGTTCGAATGTGGACGTGGCTTCAGAGGAGGATCACAGGACATTTAGGCAAAAAACTTGGTGTAAATGACGCATTTCAAGTTGAATTAGAATGTCGGCGCTTGCGGACACTTGGATGACACAACACAAGCAGAATTTTATGGGTTTTTTTACGTTTGAAGAATCGGTCACCATTCAATTCAATTGTATTGGATTCTGCTCTAACACTCTACACCCCTGAAACTCCAAAAGTGTTTTGTGGACTCAAACACTTCACCCCACCTCCATCGGCATAGTGGAGAGTAGATAAAGAGAGAATTCTAATATTTCAGTTTACTATCCCTTTAACAGCTATTCATACTCATTAACAACAGTAAATTAAAGTACCCCACCACTCAGATCATGTTTCCTCCTTCAGTGTCTCAACCAGAAAAACTGAACAATCATCAACAGTGGAGAAAACCAAGAGTCTCTTCCACCAGATTCCTGCTCTGAAGGAAACATCTTAACTCTTCATCATGGGCAGCGAGACCAAACTCTTTAGAAACACATTTCTCAAGTCAACAACTATAGAAATGATCCCTGAAAGTATAGTCTTGGTTTGTTCTGGATGTTTCTCAGAGTCTTATATCTACAGACGTGAACCTTTACTCCTGGTGATCTGGATCAGAGAGTTACACCTCCTACAATCAGATGTTGTATTGACACTCAGGTGTCTTTGCAGGAGGAAGAGAAAGTGGACTGTGTTAGTTTGAAGTATTTTAAAAGACTCATTTGGGCTGTAGGGACTTTTTGAAACCTCTTATCAAAAGGTTTCCTTCTACAATGTCACAGCAATCAACTTGGCTCAGTTCAATATTCACCCACTGAGTTCACAGGCATTAACATGCTGATGGGTATTAAAGCAACACAAGCCTGTCTTTCCAGGCTGCTCTCTTCTCGTTGATCACTTTCTCGTCTTTGTCAGAGCAGGACTTGGCTTGTTCTTGGCTTGACTTCTGCTGTCCTGATGTCAATGGGGAGCTCGTTCCACCATTTAGGAGCCAGGACAGCAAACAGTTGTGATTTTGTTGAGTGGCTAACTCGCAGTGAGGGAGCAACAAGCCGATTGGCAGAGGCAGAGCAGAGTGGACGGGCTGAGGTGTAAGGTTTAACCATGACCTGGATGTAGACTTGACCTGATCCATTCACAGCACGGTACACAAGTACTAGTGTCTTGAAGTGGATGCAGGCAGCCACTGGTAACCAGTGAAGGGAGCAGAGTATCATTACTACTGATACACCTCAAACCTTCATCTTTCTGCCATTGCATTGAGTTCAGGATGACAAAAGCTCTAACTTAACATTAATAAACCTTATATTTTAAACAGCTGTATGAGAACCACTCAGATCATGTTTCCTCCTTCAGTGTCTCAACCAGAAACACTGAACAATCATCAACAGTGGAGAAAACCAAGAGTCTCTTCCACCAGATTCCTGCTCTGAAGGAAACATCTTAACTCTTCATCATGGGCAGCGAGACCAAACTCTTTAGAAACACATTTCTCAAGTCAACAACTATAGAAATGATCCCTGAAAGTATAGTCTTGGTTTGTTCTGGATCTTTCCCTGAGTCTTATATCTACAGACGTGAACCTTTACTCCTGGTGAGCAGCTGTGATTCAGAAAGAAAAACCTCCTACAATCACAACCAAATGAAACTTTGATATTTGTGGGTCATTGCTGCCATAACACTCATAACTGATCAGTCATCAAAGGCGAAAGAACAACTAAGACGGTGTGAGTTGAGATGATGTGGATTCGACTGTTTATATATATGTTCAATAGTTTTTAAACCATGTTCTAAACAAGAGTTTTGTTATTCCTTCACAAACTACAACTTAATATCAGAATAGTATTTATAGAAATAAATATAGTTTGGGTTTTATTGTCATTTTATTGAGAGATTTTAAAGTTTGTGTAAAAAATAAAGTTTGGTGAGTCTGAAAAAACTTTGGTCACTAAGACTTTAATAATAAAAGTATCAGAGACTCACATCATTGATAATCGCTGTCACACCGGCTGACAAATACACACATGCAGATCAATTCACCATTGAAAACAGACCCAACACATGGTCTCAATTCCAAAATAAAGCTTCTCATAACAGCAAAACTAAACACAGATACCAATAAACCCCAAAACTTTATCTTTCTGCCATTACATTGAGTTTGGGACAGAAGCTGTAACTTAACATTAATGAACCTTATCTTTTAAAACATCTGTCTCAGAACCACTCAGAACATGTTTCCTCCTTCAGGGTCTCAACCAGAAACACTGAACAATCATCAACAGTGGAGAAAACCAAGAGTCTCTTCCACCATATTTCTGCTCTGAAGGAAACATCTTAACTCTAGAAAAAGAACAGAAAAAGAACAGAAAATGCCTCCATTCTGCTCCTGTGGTGTCATCCAAGTGTCCGTAAGCCGAGACATTCAAAATCAACTTTAAACAGGGTCATTTACACCAAGTGTTTAGCGTAAGAGTTCGCTACCGGAAGTGGCGATGCTAGCAGAGGTAGCAATGCTAATGCTCACTCTGCCCTTGGGCGAGAGCTTGTGTGCGTTCGAATGTGGACGTGGCTTCAGAGGAGGATCACAGGACATTTAGGCAAAAAACTTGGTGTAAATGACGCATTTCAAGTTGAATTAGAATGTCGGCGCTTGCGGACACTTGGATGACACAACACAAGCAGATTTGGGGTTTTTTTACATTTGAAGAATCGGTCACCATTCAATTCAATTGTATTGGATTCTGCTCTAACACTCTACACCCCTGAAACTCCAAAAGTGTTTTGTGGACTCAAACACTTCACCCCACCTCCATCGGCATAGTGGAGAGTAGATAAAGAGAGAATTCTAATATTTCAGTTTACTATCCCTTTAACAGCTATTCATACTCATTAACAACAGTAAATTAAAGTAGCCACCCACTCAGATCATGTTTCCTCCTTCAGTGTCTCAACCAGAAACACTGAACAATCATCAACAGTGGAGAAAACCAAGAGTCTCTTCCACCAGATTCCTGCTCTGAAGGAAACATCTTAACTCTTCATCATGGGCAGCGAGACCAAACTCTTTAGAAACACATTTCTCAAGTCAACAACTATAGAAATGATCCCTGAAAGTATAGTCTTGGTTTGTTCTGGATGTTTCCCTGAGTCTTATATCTACAGACGTGAACCTTTACTCCTGGTGAGCAGCTGTGATTCAGAAAGACAAACCTCCTCCAATCAAAACCAAATGAAACTTTATTTTTGTGGGTCATTGCTGTCATAACAATCATGTTTCAGAAAATGCTCAATGACTTGAAATCTTCATGTAATTAAGACAAGTTGTTGAGTGAAGAAAAAGCATGAACTTTATCTGTATTTCGTCTGTTTTGTTCTTCACAACCTGCAGCAGGAGGCACCTGGTTGCTGTTCAGAACTTCAGAGGTCTGATGAGAGGCCGAGAACACCAGCTCATCCTGCAGAGATTCACCGAGCTGAAGAAGAAACTGGGCAACACCAGCGGCGACAAAACCCAAGTGTTGTTTGGCAACATGCAGGTCACCGTCAACACAGACTGCCTGTCCAATCTGCCGTACTCCTGCCTCAGCTTCCTGCTGCCTGACAGCTACTTCTACACAGACAATAAACTGGTGGAGGAAGGTGAAGAAGCTCAAGCAGTGGATTTATTCAAGAATAGGTGGACAATCGCAGTTCTTCTCAGGTGGTTTAACTGTTTCTGGTACCAATTAGAGTTTGCACTCTCAAACACAGCCATATTAAAGGATATTTCACTTTGTGGTTCCTTAAGTTGCATTTTTTTGTTTTTCAAGACAATTTGAGGTATTCACTTATTTTATTGGACTTCTCTTAAGTGCAAACAAAACTCAGAAGATATTATTTGCAGTAGTTCAGATTTGTTCTAAATACCTATTCTATGTAAAGTGAAGGCTACAAGTTTGATGATGGATTTCGCTGCTTCATGTAGAATTAAAGTAACTTTGACTACCATATTATTACAAAGTACAGCTGTCCACTCAGAACATATTTCCTCCTTCAGTGTCTCAACCAGAAAAACTGAACAATCATCAACAGTGGAGAAAACCAAGAGTCTCCTCCACCAGATTCCTGCTCTGAAGGAAACATCTTAACTCTTCATCATGGGCAGCGAGACCAAACTCTTTAGAAACACATTTCTCAAGTCAACAACTATAGAAATGATCCCTGAAAGTATAGTCTTGGTTTGTTCTGGATGTTTCTCAGAGTCTTATATCTACAGACGTGAACCTTTACTCCTGGTGATCTGGATCAGAGAGTTAAACCTCCTACAATCAGATGTTGTATTGACACTCAGGTGTCTTTGCAGGAGGAAGAGAAAGTGGACTGTGTTAGTTTGAAGTATTTTAAAAGACTCATTTGGGCTGTAGGGACTTTTTGAAACCTCTTATCAAAAGGTTTCCTTCTACAATGTCACAGCAATCAACTTGGCTCAGTTCAATATTCACCCACTGAGTTCACAGGCATTAACATGCTGACGGGTATTAAAGCAACACAAGCATGTCTTTCCAGGCTGCTCTCTTCTCGTTGATCACTTTCTCGTCTTTGTCAGAGCAGGACTTGGCTTGTTCTTGGCTTGACTTCTGCTGTCCTGATGTCAATGGGGAGCTCGTTCCACCATTTAGGAGCCAGGACAGCAAACAGTTGTGATTTTGTTGAGTGGCTAACTCGCAGTGAGGGAGCAACAAGCCGATTGGCAGAGGCAGAGCAGAGTGGACGGGCTGAGGTGTAAGGTTTAACCATGACCTGGATGTAGACTGGACCTGATCCATTCACAGCACGGTACACAAGTACTAGTGTCTTGAAGTGGATGCAGGCAGCCACTGGTAACCAGTGAAGGGAGCAGAGTATCATTACTACTGATACACCTCAAACCTTCATCTTTCTGACATTACATTGAGCTCAGGATGAAAGCTCTAACTTAACATTAATAAACCTTATATTTTAAACAGCTGTATGAGAACCACTCAGATCATGTTTCCTCCTTCAGTGTCTCAACCAGAAACACTGAACAATCATCAGCAGTGGAGAAAACCAAGAGTCTTTTCCACCAGATTCCTGCTCTGAAGGAAACATCTTAATTCTTCATCATGGGCAGCGAGACCAAACTCTTTAGAAACACATTTCTCAAGTTAACAACTTTAGAAATGATCCTGAAAGTATAGTCTTGGTTTGTTCTGGATCTTTCCTGAGTCTTATATCTACAGACGTGAACCTTTACTCCTGGTGAGCAGCTGTGATTCAGAAAGAAAAACCTTCTACAATCACAACCAAATGAAACTTTGATATTTGTGGGTCATTGCTGCCATAACACTCATAACTGATCAGTCATCAAAGGCGAAAGAACAACTAAGACGGTGTGTAGTTGAGATGATGTGGATTCGACTGTTTATATATATGTTCAATAGTTTTTTAAACCATGTTCTAAACAAGAGTTTTGTTATTCCTTCACAAACTACAACTTAATATCAGAATAGTATTTATAGAAATAAATATAGTTTGAGTTTTATTGTCATTTTATTGAGAGATTTTAAAGTTTGTGTAAAAAATAAAGTTTGGTGAGTCTGAAAAAACTTTGGTCACTAAGACTTTAATAATAAAAGTATCAGAGACTCACATCATTGATAATCGCTGTCACACCGGCTGACAAATACACACATGCAGATCAATTCACCATTGAAAACAGACCCAACACATGGTCTCAATTCCAAAATAAAGCTTCTCATAACAGCAAAACTAAACACAGATACCAATAAACCCCAAAACTTTATCTTTCTGCCATTACATTGAGTTTGGGACAGAAGCTGTAACTTAACATTAATGAACCTTATCTTTGAAAACATCTGTCTCAGAACCACTCAGAACATGTTTCCTCCTTCAGGGTCTCAACCAGAAACACTGAACAATCATCAACAGTGGAGAAAACCAAGAGTCTCTTCCACCATATTTCTGCTCTGAAGGAAACATCTTAACTCTAGAAAAAGAACAGAAAAAGAACAGAAAATGCCTCCATTCTGCTCCTGTGGTGTCATCCAAGTGTCCGTAGGCCGAGACATTCAAAATCACAGGGTCATTTACACCAAGTGTTTAGCGTAAGAGTTCGCTACCGAAGTGGCGATGCTAGCAGAGGTAGCAATGCTAATGCTCACTCTGCCCTTGGGCGAGAGCTTGTGTGCGTTCGAATGTGGACGTGGCTTCAGAGGAGGATCACAGGACATTTAGGCAAAAAACTTGGTGTAAATGACGCATTTCAAGTTGAATTAGAATGTCGGCGCTTGCGGACACTTGGATGACACAACACAAGCAGAATTTGATGGGTTTTTTTACATTTGAAGAATCGGTCACCATTCAATTCAATTGTATTGGATTCTGCTCTAACACTCTACACCCCTGAAACTCCCAAAGTGTTTTGTGGACTCAAACACTTCACCCCACCTCCATCGGCATAGTGGAGAGTAGATAAAGAGAGAATTCTAATATTTCAGTTCACTATCCCTTTAACAGCTATTCATACTCATTAACAACAGTAAATCAAAGTAGCCACCCACTCAGATCATGTTTCCTCCTTCAGTGTCTCAACCAGAAACACTAAACAATCATCAACAGTGGAGAAAACCAAGAGTCTCTTCCACCAGATTCCTGCTCTGAAGGAAACATCTTAACTCTTCATCATGGGCAGCGAGACCAAACTCTTTAGAAACACATTTCTCAAGTCAACAACTATAGAAATGATCCCTGAAAGTATAGTCTTGGTTTGTTATGGATGTTTCCCTGAGTCTTATATCTACAGACGTGAACCTTTACTCCTGGTGAGCAGCTGTGATTCAGAAAGACAAACCTCCTCCAATCAAAACCAAATGAAACTTTATTTTTGTGGGTCATTGCTGCCATAACAATCATGTTTCAGAAAATGCTCAATGACTTGAAATCTTCATGTAATTAAGACAAGTTGTTGAGTGAAGAAAAAGCATGAACTTTATCTGTATTTCGTCTGTTTTGTTCTTCACAACCTGCAGCAGGAGGCACCTGGTTGCTGTTCAGAACTTCAGAGGTCTGATGAGAGGCCGAGAACACCAGCTCATCCTGCAGAGATTCACGAGCTGAAGAAGAAACTGGGCAACCCAGCGGCGACAAACCCAAGTGTTGTTTGGCAACATGCAGGTCACCGTCAACACAGACTGCCTGTCAATCTGCCGTACTCCTGCCTCAGCTTCCTGCTGCCTGACAGCTACTTCTACACAGACAATAAACTGGTGGAGGAAGGTGAAGAAGCTCAAGCAGTGGATTTATTCAAGAATAGGTGGACAATCGCAGTTCTTCTCAGGTGGTTTAACTGTTTCTGGTACCAATTAGAGTTTGCACTCTCAAACACAGCCATATTAAAGGATATTTCACTTTGTGGTTCCTTGTTGCATTTTTGTTTTTCAAGACAATTTGAGGTATTCACTTATTTTATTGACTTCTCTTAAGTGCAAACAAAACTCAGAAGATATTATTTGCAGTAGTTCAGATTTGTTCTAAATACCTATTCTATGTAAAGTGAAGGCTACAAGTTTGATGATGGATTTGCAGCTTCATGTAGAATTAAAGTAACTTTGACTACCATATTATTCAAAGTACAGCTGTCCACTCAGAACATATTTCCTCCTTCAGTGTCTCAACCAGAAAAACTGAACAATCATCAACAGTGGAGAAAACCAAGAGTCTCCTCCACCAGATTCGTGCTCTGAAGGAAACATCTTAACTCTTCATCATGGGCAGCGAGACCAAATCTTTAGAAACACATTTCTCAAGTCAACAACTATAGAAATGATCCTGAAAGTATAGTCTTGGTTTGTTCTGGATGTTTCTCAGAGTCTTATATCTACAGACGTGAACCTTTACTCCTGGTGATCTGGATCAGAGAGTTACACCTCCTACAATCAGATGTTGTATTGACACTCAGGTGTCTTTGCAGGAGGAAGAGAAAGTGGACTGTGTTAGTTTGAAGTATTTTAAAAGACTCATTTGGGCTGTAGGGACTTTTTGAAACCTCTTATCAAAGGTTTCCTTCTACAATGTCACAGCAATCAACTTGGCTCAGTTCAATATTCACCCACTGAGTTCACAGGCATTAACATGCTGATGGGTATTAAAGCAACACAAGCCTGTCTTTCCAGGCTGCTCTCTTCTCGTTGATCACTTTCTGCTTTGTCAGAGCAGGACTTGGCTTGTTCTTGGCTTGACTTCTGCTGTCCTGATGTCAATGGGGAGCTCGTTCCACCATTTAGGAGCCAGGACAGCAAACAGTTGTGATTTTGTTGAGTGGCTAACTCGCAGTGAGGGAGCAACAAGCCGATTGGCAGAGGCAGAGCAGAGTGGACGGGCTGAGGTGTAAGGTTTAACCATGACCTGGATGTAGACTGGACCTGATCCATTCACAGCACGGTACACAAGTACTAGTGTCTTGAAGTGGATGCAGGCAGCCACTGGTAACCAGTGAAGGGAGCAGAGTATCATTACTACTGATACACCTCAAACCTTCATCTTTCTGACATTACATTGAGCTCAGGATGAAAGCTCTAACTTAACATTAATAAACCTTATATTTTAAACAGCTGTATGAGAACCACTCAGATCATGTTTCCTCCTTCAGTGTCTCAACCAGAAACACTGAACAATCATCAGCAGTGGAGAAAACCAAGAGTCTTTTCCACCAGATTCCTGCTCTGAAGGAAACATCTTAATTCTTCATCATGGGCAGCGAGACCAAACTCTTTAGAAACACATTTCTCAAGTTAACAACTTTAGAAATGATCCCTGAAAGTATAGTCTTGGTTTGTTCTGGATCTTTCCCTGAGTCTTATATCTACAGACGTGAACCTTTACTCCTGGTGAGCAGCTGTGATTCAGAAAGAAAAACCTTCTACAATCACAACCAAATGAAACTTTGATATTTGTGGGTCATTGCTGCCATAACACTCATAACTGATCAGTCATCAAAGGCGAAAGAACAACTAAGACGGTGTGTAGTTGAGATGATGTGGATTCGACTGTTTATATATATGTTCAATAGTTTTTTAAACCATGTTCTAAACAAGAGTTTTGTTATTCCTTCACAAACTACAACTTAATATCAGAATAGTATTTATAGAAATAAATATAGTTTGAGTTTTATTGTCATTTTATTGAGAGATTTTAAAGTTTGTGTAAAAATAAAGTTTGGTGAGTCTGAAAAACTTTGGTCACTAAGACTTTAATAATAAAAGTATCAGAGACTCACATCATTGATAATCGCTGTCACCCGGCTGACAAATACACACATGCAGATCAATTCACCATTGAAAACAGACCCAACACATGGTCTCAATTCCAAAATAAAGCTTCTCATAACAGCAAAACTAAACACAGATACCAATAAACCCCAAAACTTTATCTTTCTGCCATTACATTGAGTTTGGGACAGAAGCTGTAACTTAACATTAATGAACCTTATCTTTGAAAACATCTGTCTCAGAACCACTCAGAACATGTTTCCTCCTTCAGGGTCTCAACCAGAAACACTGAACAATCATCAACAGTGGAGAAAACCAAGAGTCTCTTCCACCATATTTCTGCTCTGAAGGAAACATCTTAACTCTAGAAAAGAACAGAAAAGAACAGAAAATGCCTCCATTCTGCTCCTGTGGTGTCATCCAAGTGTCCGTAGCCGAGACATTCAAAATCAATAACAGGGTCATTTACACCAAGTGTTTAGCGTAAGAGTTCGCTACCGGAAGTGGCGATGCTAGCAGAGGTAGCAATGCTAATGCTCACTCTGCCCTTGGGCGAGAGCTTGTGTGCGTTCGAATGTGGACGTGGCTTCAGAGGAGGATCACAGGACATTTAGGCAAAAAACTTGGTGTAAATGACGCATTTCAAGTTGAATTAGAATGTCGGCGCTTGCGGACACTTGGATGACACAACACAAGCAGAATTTGATGGGTTTTTTTACATTTGAAGAATCGGTCACCATTCAATTCAATTGTATTGGATTCTGCTCTAACACTCTACACCCCTGAAACTCCCAAAGTGTTTTGTGGACTCAAACACTTCACCCCACCTCCATCGGCATAGTGGAGAGTAGATAAAGAGAGAATTCTAATATTTCAGTTCACTATCCCTTTAACAGCTATTCATACTCATTAACAACAGTAAATCAAAGTAGCCACCCACTCAGATCATGTTTCCTCCTTCAGTGTCTCAACCAGAAACACTAAACAATCATCAACAGTGGAGAAAACCAAGAGTCTCTTCCACCAGATTCCTGCTCTGAAGGAAACATCTTAACTCTTCATCATGGGCAGCGAGACCAAACTCTTTAGAAACACATTTCTCAAGTCAACAACTATAGAAATGATCCTGAAAGTATAGTCTTGGTTTGTTCTGGATCTTTCCTGAGTCTTATATCTACAGACGTGAACCTTTACTCCTGGTGAGCAGCTGTGATTCAGAAAGAAAACCTCCTACAATCACAACCAAATGAAACTTTGATATTTGTGGGTCATTGCTGCCATAACACTCATA